>NC_062544.1:143151104-143800374 GCF_016906955.1 Phacochoerus africanus
ATTTCTGCATGCAAATGAGCTCATCTATTCTCCTTCTCTTTGGAAAGTTTGCCATATCTTCATAACTCTCTTTTAAGAAGATCAAAAGGTATCAGGGTTCTCTAAGAAATAAAACCAATTGAATATGAATGAGAGAGAGATTTTGATCTTGAGGAATTGGCTCACATAATTGTGGGAACCGAGACGTTTAAAATCTATAGGGAAGGCTGGAAATTCAGGCAAGACATGTTCCAGTTCTGAGTCTGAAAGCTAGAAATTCAGACAGACTTATTTTTATTTTTATTTTTTTGATTTTTTATTTTTTTCATCATAGCTAGTTTACAGTGTTCAGAGAGACTTTCTAGATTGCAGTCTCGAGGCAGAATTTCTTCTTTTTCCAGAAACCTGTCTTTGTTCTTGAGGTCTTCAACTTTAGGAAGGAGGCCCCCCTGGAGAGTAATCTGTTTAAAGTTAACCGATTGTAGATGTTGATCATGTCTAGAAAATACTGTAACCTAGCCAGACTGACACATAAAACTAACCATCATGGAGTCATTGTTTTCCAACCTACATTAATGGGAAAATAAGTAAAGGTGGTTTTGGCACTTTACTCTCCTTCTGAGCTATTAACTTACTTTGTGGTCTAGGCGACAAGTAACAAAAAATCTGGTAATATATCCCTTCCTTCTATATAATCAGCTTCTTACGGAACCCTCTAGTCTCGGTGCACTCTGGCTTCACCCATAGGAAATAAGGAACTTCCTAATAATTTCTCATAATTACGTCTGCTCTTTGCAGGTGTGGTCTTTTCTTTTTTTTCTTTTTTTTCTTTCTTTTCTTTATTTCGTTGCTTTAGGTTCTTCTTTCTTTCTTTCTTTCTTTACTTTCTTTCTTTCTTTCTTCTTTTCTTTCTTTCTTCCTTTCATTCACTTACTTCAGGTCATTCATTCATCGTCTTTCACTTTTTTAATTTATTTTTCCCACTGTATAAGCATTAGAAAAGCCACCCTGACTGAGTGAAATGAGTCAGGGTGGCTTTTCTAATGCCTTATATGGTTATGAGGTAAACAGTAACATCTTTTGTCCTTCTGTCAGGTCCTAATCAGTTTATTCATGCCTGTGTCCTTCTGAGGCATTCAGATTTCTAGTCCTAATAGGGGCACAGAAGCCAAACAGAAGGAAAGCAACAGGTCCCTCATCACATCCACCCTAATTCAACTAAGAAACAAAGTGGCTTTGGCAGGTTCATCTGTGAGAGGATACAGTAAAAAAGAAGGAAGATTCCCAGCTGCCCTGATCAAACATAATCCTAGTTTCAGCCTTTCAGGATTTTTCTGATTGTGGTGAGGAATTGCTGGTGCATTTCTCTGTGACCTGTGTCATAACTTGCATTTACAGGGCCCCAGTCTTGTTCCCTTGTTGCATTCAATAGGCTGCATCAGGTGGGAGTTTGGTAAATTGCCTTTGGCCCAGAAGACTTTCTTAAGCCCAGCTCATGCCTTTTAAATATTTGAGTGTCATTTTATTGAAGTCTCATAGGATGAGGACCATATAAAATGTAAACTAAAGAATATTCCATTTTTTCCTCAAGAAACTTGAAACCTAAGTTTAGGATGATAAATGAAGTAAACATTCAAATAATATTTTATTTATTTACTTATTTATGTATTTATTTGCTCTTTTAGAGCTGCACCTTTGTCATATGGAAGTTGCCAGACTAGGGTCAAATTGAAGCTGTAGCCGCTGGCCTACACCACAGCCACAGGAATACAAGATCTGAGCTGCTTCTGTGACCTACACCACAGCTCACAGAAATGCCAGATCCTTAACCCACTCTGAGAGGCCAGGGATCAAACCTGCACCCTCATGGATGCCAGTCAGATTCATTTCCACTAGGCCACGATGGGAACTGCAAAGAATATTTTAAAAGATAGTTTTTTCTTTGAGTTTTTTCCATCTTTTCTAGTGAATTTTCTGTGTTTTTTTAATTGTTGTTGTTTCTTTCTCTATCCAGCCCTTGAATTTTAGTGACTTCTTCAATTTTCTATTTTCTTTATTTTTATTTGCTGTCTTCTTTTTAAAAGTTAATACTAATCCATGCTTCTTAAACTGTCATCAGTATTTATTCTGAAGAATCTTCTAGAGTTTATGATGTAGAGGAAGCATTAGCAAACTTAGGCTTAAAAAGCAAGATAATAACTATTTTAGATTTTGTAGGCCAAGATGCACAATTGAGGCTATTGTGTAGTTTTTTATGTAATTTAAAAAAAATGTAAAAAAATTCTTAATTTACTGGCCAGTAGATTTTCAGCTGGATTTGGCTCTTGGATCTGCAGTTTGCTAGGAAGATATATGGAAATGATGATAAACAAGGTAATGAATGAATGTAATCTGTATAGATGCCTGTGATAGTGTTTCATGTTCCCACCTTATAAAATAGAGCTTTTTTTTTTTTTTTTTAACATTCTGCTTACCTCACAGGATTAACCTAGTAATAAAATTGGTTTCAGGATACAAAAAAAAAAAAAAAAAAACCATAAACTCTAAGGCGCATGCGCACGCACACACACACACACACACACACACACACACACACACACACACACAAGTGGAGAGATGAAAATAAGTCTTAATTATGGTTGAAGCCCAGTGGACCTTAGAATAAAGAAAGAGGCATACTGCTTGGGGCAAATGCTAAAATTTGTCAATGAAAAATTAATTACTTGATCTAAGAAAGAAATAGAAAATTTTATAGGAGCCAAATTTGAGGATTGTAACGTGGGAAGGACATCTCAGAAAGCTCTGAGAACTGGTTTTACCCATTAAAAATAAAGGCAGAGTTATAGAAGTTTTTTTGAGACTGAGAGCTATACATCAAAAGATGTATTATTGACATTTTATAGATAAAAGTATGATCATGGTGGGTCATGTGACCTTTTACAAGCTTGAGAAGGAATACTATCTTTTAAGGAGTTGTCTTGTTGATGCTAGGAGATGTTGCTCTTTATGATTGAGCAGGTATTCCTGCTGAGGTTGGAGATTTGATTGATACACAATGTACAGTGAGGGGAGAGAAGAAGTCAGAAACAGAAGATTTTTTGTTTAAATTTCTTTTGTTTTGTGATAAAAATATGACTTTTATTTCACACATTATAACAGAAAACAGAAAGAAAACAGGTTTGTCCAGCTTGTTTTATGTCTGTCTTCTCTGCTTAGAAGACAGTCACATGGGAAAAGAGAGATGGACTCTGATGAGAAAGAATTTATGTTGAATATAGAGAAGAAAATGAGGGGAATCCTCACAATTGACCCAGAAAATTCATTTTCCTAAACCTTTCATTATTTGGGGAGACCAGGTTGAAGAAATACATTAGAGGTTTCAAAAAATTCCTAAATGACAAAATCTAAAATATAGTAAATCCATATTATCAAGGACAGAGGTCTGTAGTGACAGGCCACCAGGCTCTGCCTTTCACCTAGTTCTTGTCAAAATTTTTATCTGAAATTTAAAGAAAGTCTCAGTTAAAGTTTTTTCTATTTTATAGATATTATGAAAGTTGGGGTGCCTAATGACCTATAAGATTCTTCCAGTTCTAAACTCCCATAATTTAAACATTGTTAAGAAAAAAACCAACTTCTTATATCTGAGGTTAAAATCTAACATCTGAAATAGATGTTTAAGTATTTGTAAACTGCTGTAATCTGCACTGTGATACACTGTGTATGATAACATTCAAAAAAAAATTAAGATGTGTCTTTTGTCCTACATTGACCTTATTCATAGTACTCTATCCCAGGAAATTACATTGTTCCTTCTTAAATTGCATATCCTTCATTTCTAGCATTATGGAAGCAGACCTGTCAAGACTATTCTGGATAATAATTCTGTTATTAATAGAGGATCCAGAGAAGTAGATGATTAAGGCAAGAAAATTATTTAATGATAGAGGGCAACAGTATTAGCAGTTACTGCTGAAAAAGTTAGACTGTTATGGCTAATTGTGAGCACAGATATATAATCAATGGGCAGAAACTGAGGCATTTGGGAATCAATTTTAACTCAATACAAGTAAACTGGTCTCTCTCTCTTTTGTTTTTTAATTGGTACTTTTCAAGGAAAGACAAAATACCATATATCGTTCTTCTCTAATGTAGTAAAAAAAAAAAAAATAGCCTGGGTCATGACATAGAACACTTACCTTCTGATATCAACTCTGAAAAGCTGGTTCTTTTTATCTAGAATAGATGTTAACAGAGAGTGGAGAGTCTCCTAACACAAAGAATGCCATGCCCAGTAGTGCTTTTCCCTGGAGAGTTCCACTGAGGGTCTGGCTCTTTGCCTTGGCCAAAGAGCTTCCTGTTAGGATTATAAATTCACTTCTTGGCCAAGGAGGAAAACCCCTTTTCTCTTTTCACAAACCCATTATACCAATACAGTTTTTTTTTAAAGGCAGGTGATTATTAACATATTAACTAAAAGCCTTGCCGAAAGAAGAAAAATCTCCTTAAGAAAGAAAGGGAAAAAAGTGAATGGGGAGCTGGTAGCAGTAGAATGGATGAAACATTTGCTCTTCTACCCCTAATTAAAAAAAGGTAAAGTAGGCCAGCATTACATTTGCATAACAAAGGAAGCAAGGCAAACAGAAATTGGCTTCAGATTAATCTCTTTTTGAGATTCAAAGTTTAAAGGAGACTATAAAGCAAGGCAAATTTTAAATTTTCCCTTGCAGAATTCTCTGGTCTTCAAGGCTTAATTCTCCAAGTGAAAGAGGTGTGCTTGTCATTCAGACCTGAGGGACTTTAAAGGGCAACACTATGCATTTATTTTTGCTCTCACATGTGTGAACTGTCATCCTTTTTACTCTTTGTAGTTTGAAACTAAAGAATGTGTTGCTGTTGATGTATGAGCTAATTTCTACTCATCATAGGCTTCCAAAGTAGCTGTCAGTGCCAGTAGTGAAATTCAGAGACAATGTAATGATCCCAGCATATTGAGTTAGTGTCTGTAGCAGCTAGAAGTTAATGTTATACAGCTGACCACTTTGTTTTAAGGACCATCATTTCATTATCATCTGGTGAATCTTAGGCCACTTCTACTCCAACTATAGTCTGAAGCAGTGCTAGTCCCCAAACTGTAGCTGTAAGAGAAATTAAGAAATCGAGAGTAAAGGTTTAGATATTTATAGCTAACTGACTGTGATTTTATGTCTAATGAATAAATTTAACAATAAGAGTATTTGTTTGTATGTCTTTGTTTTTACCTGTTTTTCTAGTAATGTTTTTTATAGTTTTATGCACAAAGATGAAGTAGGTTTTTAAAATGATCTTTGACTACAGAGCATTTGTTCCCTGCCTTAACTATCACAGAACTTAAATTCAGTCTCTTCTTGTTTACCCAACAAATTCTTAGCAAAAATTATTTATTCAAACCATAGTATACACATTTTTGATAGATTGGTCCATAATTTGCATTGGAAAAATAACAAAAGTAATATTAACAACTACAATTACAATTGTAATTGTTGCTATTAATATTACAGTCAAAAGTATGAGAACATTTAATGAGCACTAACTACTGCATCAGAAGCTTCCTTCATTTAATCATCCCAGACAGTCTGAGGAAGTTACTATTTATATTTTGTAGTGAAGAAACTAATATTCCAAGATTTAAATAATGTCAATATATAATTTTCAAAAAGTTAAAACCCATATTTCTCTTATAGATATGTGTACCTATTAAATATTTTTAGCTCATTAATAACAGAATCAATAGGAGGATAAAGCTAGTTCAAAGGAGGAATCAAGATGCCAAAGTGATTAGAATTAGTGTCCAAATAAAACTGTAAAAATAGTTTCAAACCCAGTGAATGTCCTATAAGACTGTAGGATATTACGATAACATTTAGGGAATATTTTCTGCTAAACAAAAATCATCTCCTTTTCTCTTTGATAAAAATTATTTTCAACATGTTGACCTTTGTGAGCTGGAGTTTGGCACTTCCCATCAGCATCTACATGGATTAAATCATGAGCCACTACAACTGCCAACCTGCAGCACTCTCTGGGCAGAGCTCAGGATGGAGACCAGGAGTGAGGCACTCTGTGCTCTGGGAAAATCGGAAGAATGGGTCTTCAGATAGTTAGATAATTTTAGGAGAAGATTTTATGAGCCTGATTCTTGCATCTCTTCCTAGCTAGAAAAACACTAAACTCCTTCATGCTGAATGTCTGTGACTAGTAATAACCTTCACAAGACCAGCAGCAAACTTCTGTAAAATGTGTACATGGCTATGTGCACCTCCTCCTTCATCTTTATCATTTACATCTTAAAATTTCCCCTTTTCTCTTTGGGAGGGTATCTCAGAGCTGTCTGAAATACAGCCTCTGTGGCTGTAGAAAGATGTCCTAGTCATCTGTGAGTGCAGTCACTCCTGAGGGTGGCTGGGTAAGCCCTGAGAGACCTCTGGAAAGAAACAAAGACTACTTACTGGTCCATAGCTGCTACATATGTCAAAGGATTGATTCCAGTAAATCCAGACCTTTACATCTTCCCACAGAAACTGGTTTTCTGTAAATCTTTTGTTCCTACTATCTTCCCTTTGCTGCAAAAATTACCTATATATCCTAGCTTCCTCCTTGCCTCCTTGGAGCAGTTTCTCAGGACTACCTCAGGTGCTGTCTCCCAGGCTTAAGTGCTAATTTCACCCCAAATAAAACTTAACTCTCAACTTTCATGTTGTACATTTTTTTAAGTTAACACCATCTCCAAATTTAAATCTATGTTCAGAATAGGAGCTGCGATGAATAATAAATAGGAAGCCAAAGAAGAGAGAGCCCTTAAGTAGGTCTGCTGGGCATAGGGATGGAAAACGCTTACCTTTTTCCCTGCTAAGTTCTTTGGCTAGTCTAACAATTAAATTGGCATAAGACCGGTTAATAGAGAAAAACAGGTTTAATTTGTTATCTCCATAATAATATGACACTCAAAGAAGTGATAAAGCAGGCAGATTTTATACCTTTTAGACAAGGAAACAATAAATTTGTGAAGAATAACAAGACAAAGGGTTATCTTGGATTTAGGGTAGTAAATTAATGAAGAAATGACAATGTTTGTTGTTGTTATTTAAACAACCTTCTCAGTCCAAAATTCCTATTTCTGGTGATAAGGATACCTTCTACCTTCGTGACACAGGGGAAGTACTTTTCATATGGTAGATATATTTTCTTTCTTCGTTTTTTTTTTTTTTTTGAAACAGCAGCCCCTGCAGTACATGGAAGTTCCCAGGCTAGGGATCAAATCTGAGTTGCAGCTGGGACATACACCACAGGCATGGCAGCACCAGATCCAAGCCACCTGTGCAGTCTATGCCACAGCTTGCAGCATTGACAGATTTCTTAATCTACTAAGTGAGGCCAGGGATTGAACCTGCATTCTCACAGAGACACTGTCAGGTCCTTAACCCACTGAGCCATAGTGCAAACACCTGGTAGATGTATTTTCTGCTTTCAGGAGGACAAAGGAATGTCAGAGTGTCCTTGATGCATCAGCTCTTTCTTAAATAACTTAAAAAATGACATATTTTGAGCAGCATATTATGCGCTCCTTCATGGGCAATGCTCTGATATGACATTAAAAGGATGTGCAGTCATTTTCTTTATTTCCAAATTTTGAATAGTTTATGGCAATAAAAAAATTTACTTAAAAAATTTAGAGTTAGTGACAGATTCAAATCTATTTCCTTCTGTTCCATGCTTTCTCTTTAAATTGTCAACTCACTGACAGAGGGCTACTGTGAAACTGGCCAGAGGATCTGCTGTTTTTCCTTTTGAGAGTGCATGTAAGACAATATTACACTGCCAGGTACCCTCACATCAACTGCTGGTACCCATTCAATCAATATTCTGTTATGAGAAGACTTATTTTCATATCTGTCTCAACCAAATATATAAGTCTTGGTTATACATATGAGTTGATGTGTGGATGGTGGGATGCTTCCTCAGGATGCTACTTTCTATCATTCTGCAAATTCTTAGGTTTTAGATATTACTTTGGGTACTGAACTGAAAGTCCAGCTCCATTATTTACTTGCAGTATGACTTGAGGCAAATTATTGAACTTCTCCAAGCCTCCTTTTTTTTTTTTTTCCAATTTAATGTCAATAGTGTAAAAGCTTAGCAGAGTGCCTAGAATGCTTTTCCCCCACTGCTTTGTGACATGTCCCCTTAGGGTAAAACTCCTGGCTTGGCTTTGCCCTCTTCCATAGTATCCCCTAGAGGGAATAGAGAGATCCATATCTGAACAGTGACTTCCAAGGGAGGGACTGAGCACACAGATGCTAGCCTCTTTTTGTTGTGAGCAAGCTGCCTACAGGTGTCATATAGTGTTAACTTTTAGGAGGAGCCAATTTGCTTCCAGGTATAGACCAACTTCTCCAGCAGTTGTTCTATTGATACTGATACTGGTACATGTTACTTTGATTGTTTTTTTTTTTTTTCTCAAGAGTGTTAATTCCCCCTTGAAACTTTTGATGGCCTATAAAAATGCTATAAAGGTAGGTCTTACCGCTTTTTAGTTAGTTTTCGTTTTGTTTTGTTTTTGTTGTAAATAAGTGGCTTATCCTCCTTGAGCTTTATTTCTAAATGGGATAACATTATCAACACCTATGGCTTATTGTGAGATTATAAAAATATTTTGTATATTAACAGTGGTCTGACACTTAGTCATCATTCTGTCTTATGTCCAGAATTCACATTTTGGTCTTGAGATTGTATTATTGTGTATATAAGGCTACTGAAACATATTAACTAAATGGCCATGTTTCATGGAAAATACCAAATCTCAAAGAGATAAAAATAGAACCAAAAAAAATTTTCATTGCTTTTGAATAATTAGGGTAGTAATTGTCATGCACTGCTTTGTCTCTGTAAGAAATTTAAAAAGTACATTTGGACTCAGAGTTCTTTCCTGATGTCTAATATTAATGGAAATGCATTTTACTAAATCAAATATTCAAGTTTAAAATCCTTTGCTAACATTAGGGATGTGAAAAATAAATTGTTCTTAAAGTACCAACTGGAAATATAATTGTGAAAAGACGTCTTCAAAAGGGGGCTTTGATGAGGAGCTGGAATTTATTCTTATGATGAACATCCATTAGAAACAAAACAGATGACTTTAAAAAAACACATAAGTATCTTTCATTATGGGAAACATTTAAATAATTCTTGGATAATTTCAATGTAGTGTGTTGCTGATTTCTAATTATATCCAATTAGCATCAATTCATTTTATTACATGTAGTTTCTTTCTGTAACATCTTTATTTCAAAATATTTTATGTCCGTAATTCTAAACTCTGTAGGCTATGGACATGCATATTGTGGAACTTGTAAGTCTGCTACTTCGATTATTTTTAGTAATGGGAAAGAGCAAGGCAAAGGAATTCTTTTCTTTTTCCTATGAGTTGATGAATGTTATATGTGAAGAATAGATGTGTATTCATCGTTTTGTCAGTGATTCTATACTTATGCCTTTGAAGCAGGCATCGTTTCCTTGAACTTCTGGGAAGGTATTTTTTTGTTGGCTTTCTTTTGACAATGGTTTTGTTAAAACTGAGTTGCTAATAGCCCCCTAAAGCAAAGCTAGTTTGCTGAGCAATACAGTTTGACAAATGCTTATTAGTAAAAGCTATACTCTCAAGATTTACTTGACTGAACTGTCCCATTGATTGCCATTAATAATCATGTTTATTCACAAACAAGTTTCTGTGTTCACTTGTCACTTCAGCAATTAGATATTGATTGGATCCTTTTGGATGTGTGGTACCCAAATTGAGGCTCTCTTGAAAACTTGTCAAAAGGTACAAAAGATTATACCGACAGTCAACAGAACAGAACACAACAGCATTTTATTTAAGTAGTTAATTATTTCTGGAGGAGAGAATGTAGTAGTTTCTAAAAGGAACAAGCCAGAAGAGTCCAAGGCAGTTGCCAGTGCAAGGTATTAGGATGCATTCTTGAAATTTCACATAGGCACGCTAATAGTCAGCTAATGGCATTTTAAAATAAGTTTATCTCACCTAAAACCTCAAAGAATAAGAAATATACCTATACCTGGCAGGCCTCAGGCACATGTTCAGGCCTTTTGGAGTAATACCCTGTCAGCATTAGGTTTTAGCAAGAACCTGGCTTCTGGTTAAGAAGTATTTATCACATGGCATTGCTCACTACACTGGGGAGATGAAAGAAACCCTGGAGGAAGGTTTCAAATCCCATGTAATGCCCCAGCCTGTGTCACTTAGCTGTTTTCTTATTAGGACCTTTGAGAAGATATTTAGTGAAATTTTTTCTTGCTAGTTATACCACTGAATGTAAGATGAGCCATTATATCATGTGCCACTAAGAAAGGGAAAAAAAAAATTTACAAATGGTGGCACATCATCAATTGTAAGGTAAAATTTCTGAGATGCTAAAGGTATTAAAAAAGGTGTCTTAAAAATCAAGGAAATATAATTATTCCTTTAAGCCTTAATTTACTTACTATCTGTAAATGGAGAAAACCAGGTTAGGCCAGTGACCATTTAACATGAATTCCTTGAAACAGTGGTAAGTATAGTGTCGAAATAGTTGTGCAACAAGTCAGATATCCAATAATACAAAACTTTGCATTTTATATACAGTAATAATATTTATTACTTTATAAAAATAATAAAAGCAAGGATAGTTAAATCTGTAATATCTGATTTACCTTTTTGAGTGCCTTTGGGGATTTACGCACAATTTTGCGGTTCTGATGTGACTACTCATTATTGTCTCTAACCATTACCCAGGGTCTCCCCTTCACACTGTGCCACCAGAGGAGTGGAATTATAAATCAGGCCACCAGTCAGGGTCCCCCCCCACCCCTATGCACAGGGATGATCCAGTGATGGGCTTATGGACCAAGCAAGTCTGGTTAGGTCCATTCCTGAGATTGCCTATGAATTCTAGGAGAGAGACTCTGTGGTTGGATTTCTCTCCTGGGAGGATATTTGTTTGGTGATGCTCTCACAAACATTTTATGTAACAGTTGGAAAAAACCTGATGGGAATGAAGCCATTTAGGGATAAGAAGTGTAAAGAGAAAGCAATTGTTTTGAAGATATTGCTTACAATTTGAATCTTGCCTTAACTAAGACTAGGTCAACCTGGCCAATGAATTGTACGAATCAGTAGGTTTCCTTTTTGCTTAAATATTTTTTACTTTATGTCTTGTTTACATTTAAATCATTCATACTAATATAGAAGTCAATGTAAACCTACATTCAGCAAGCTCTTTCATGGTGAAGAGCAAGTATACTTTCAATAGGACTGGTTTTCAAACTAACTTGACTTTGGTATATGGACATTGACTACTAAATTCTGAGTTCATTGAGAGAAGCAATAATTAGTTATCTGTTTTACATGTGCAGTGCTCAGCATATAAAGAGCATGGCATTTTCTGTTTGATAAATCAATTGCATGAGCTTTAAAAGTTTGAGTAGGAAAGAGATTGATCAATAAAGAGGGTGCAAAATGATGTGATTTCATTTTATTTGACGAAATACAGGAGTATCCAAACATAATATGTTAGCTAGCATCTTCCAAAGTACATTCCTAGGATTTCTAGTTCATTTGGAAACTGATAGGTATTTTCCCAAAAGAAATGGTGCAATATATTGCCTAACGTAATACCCAGCATATAGTAAATGGTCAAAATTTAATTTACATGGTTAAGCTCCTAAAGGCAGATTCTTCTTGAATTGTTTTCAAGAGTAGAAAGGGTTCAAAGGCTAGACTTGTTTTATCCTATACTGTTTGTTTTGTAGCATTCCTGAAATCTTTATCAGTTATTCTGTGAAACATTTATCCACAATCTACTCTATTTTCTTCTCTGACTTTTGCCTGAATAATCTAGTGCTTTGCTATTCAACATGCTGGTCCCCAAACCATTACAGGTTTGCCACCACATAAAGAACTTGTGTCAGAATTTAAATTAGTGTACTTCTTCCTTCATCAGGAAAAATGCCAGTTGAACTGAGCAGGGCTATTATTAGTGATATGTTGATTTATCTTCTCAACTGGAGCTTTCTGTCAAAGACTGGTAACAAGCAGAGTTCCCGTCGTGGCGCAGTTGTTAATGAATCCGACTAGGAGCCATGAGGTTGCGGGTTCGGTCCCTGGGCTTGCTCAGTGGGTTAAGGATCCAACGTTGCCATGAGCTGTGTTGTGGGTCACAGATGCAGCTCGGATCCTGCATTGCTGTGGCTCTGGCATAGGCCAGTGGCTACAGCTCTGATTAGATCCCTAGCCTGGGAACCTCCATATGTCGTAGGAGCGGCTCCGGAAAAGGCAAAAAGACAAAAAAAAAAAAAAGACTGGTAACAAGTAACTGGCAAAATTGTATTAAAAAAGCATTGATCTATATATAGAACAATATCAAGTTATTATCAGCAGCAGCTCAGAGCAGCCTGAGAACTTGAGGCTAAGACTCTTTGAGATCTTTGTCTTGTTAATCTCCTTCTCAGTGCTCAGAACCTCAAAAGACAACCAGTTGAGTGTGTGGACAGATGTCAAATTGCCCTCTCAAAGCTGCAGGTCACAGTGGCCCAGAATTCAGAGTCCCTATGTACATTTGCCATCCTTTCATTGCCTGGAATGAATGTGTTCATGTTATTTTCACACGTAAATGACAGTTCCATCATGAGTCATCTCTCAGTCACATACACCCTGAATTATGTTATCTAAACTCCTTACAAGGAGACATGTTCATTCCTATGAGCTTCTCTATGTACATACTGGAGTTAAACTCCTACTATCCATTCATACTTTGTTGACTTGGAATTAATTTTTTCAGAGACAATGTTTTCAGTTGCATCTTTTCCTGCTTTAAATCAAGCAGGATATTTAGAAATGAATGTGGTATGCCCTTTGCAGCCCTCACAGTAGATAAATGGTCAATTTCTTGCTTAACTGAGAAAGGTTCTTCTTAATCTAGACTAAGAGAAAGCACCCCATGGGTTTAGTTCTCAGTGCTTAGGAGAAAATTCTGAACTAGAAGCACTAAGACATTGTATCTCACCCTGGAAATTTTGTCCTATAGACATTGCCCTCATACAGTGATTTCTCAGCCTCATTTAAAAGGGAACAATCCGTCCTGTCTATAGATCCCATCCACAGTTAGTCCTTCATATCTCTTAATATTCATTGATATACTTAATTTTCAGTCTTTGTCCACTTATTTTGTGCTGACTTAAAGGCAAATATTTACCTTCAAATTCTCTCAGGTAGTCAGAATGTATATATTATGTTACTGAATGGTAAAGGAGAGGAACAGTCTTATGGTTCTGAAATTTTTGTATTTCGATTTTTTTAAGCCAAGCCTGAGAAAGAATGTTTTTCTTTGACAAGAGTTAATAAGAATTGTGATGATCATTTATTAAGTGGTTTCTCCATGCTAGTCCCATGTCGAGTACATGGCTTGTATCATGTAACTTGATATTCACAACACTGATGTGAAATTTATTACCCTTACTTTACAGATGAGAAAACTTAGATTCATAGATTAAGTAACTTTCCCAGTTTACTCAGCCAGTACAAACCAAAGCTGAAGTTTTTACTTATGTTTTTTAAGGTTCTAGGCCAATATTCTTAAATATTAACCTATAATATCTACCAATGTGTAAAAAAAATTAATTAAACAGAAGCTTAAATAGAGTTGGGAAACCAGAAGGGGGAGATTTCAGCTCTACAGGAAGAAGAAAGATTCCTCTTCATTCTTGACAAGGACTCAACCAATGAAAATCTAGAGACTCTGGTTACTCTCACCCTCTCAACTTCTTTTTCCCTCCTATAAAGCATGCTTCTTCTCTTTCTGTGTGGGAAACTTGCACATGGCTAGCAATAGTTGCAAACCTCAAATTGAAATTCTCTGCTAGTCCTGAATAAACTTATCTTTGCTGTTTTAGGTCCACAAATGACAGTAAATGAATGAATGAGAAATGCATTTCCTTAGCCATCTTCATAAATGCAATCTTCTCTAATTCATTCTGGATTCACAACCAGGTATTTCCAGAGGAAGCCTCCATTTAGCAAATATGTTTATGTCTATATGTGTCTTCATGTTACAAATCATTCCTATGGACTCAAGGTAGAAAACCTCTTGTATGATTCAATTATTGTACATCAGCAAACGAGAACAAGTCTGTATTAAATCCAAAGAGTATTTATTAAATACTAGACTTAATTGTTTATTTGCTAGTATAATGGGAAAATTATCAGTATTTCAACTTTGTGAGACTTTTCACAACTGGGTGATTTCTGAAATAAGAAACTTTATAGGGATTATGCTTTTCCTATATACTACTAGTTAACTATTTACAAATAAATACCAGCTTTGGGATGGTTGAGGGATTTCAGGGTTGAAGTCTGCTATCAAGCATACACAGAGCTTCCTTTTCTTCATTTTCTTTCCAGGTCTCAGTGCCATATTGAGAACTTATAATTAGGTTCTAACACCAAGCCTGCCAAGAATTTATTTTCAATTTCTGTGCTTTGCTATCTCAGCTGTTTCAAATTACATATATCCAAGCTGTAGGAAATGTGTTATCCTAAATGTTCTGGGGGTTGGTTTTTCCAAGTATTTCCAACCTTTTGTTTAGGCATTATAAAAGTTAACTGAAATCAAGGAGCGAGCTTAATTTGGAAAAGCCCAGCAGTGACAGTGGCCATTCATCAAGCTTTTATTATAAGTTGGTTCTATAGTAGGCATTTTTAGTATTCACCACTTTGAATCATCACAGTAGTTCTACAATTTAGATACTATTGACATCCTCTTAGGGATAAAGAAACTAACTTAGGGCTGCTAAATAAATTTCTAGTTATGATGCTACCTTGTGACTTGGTTTATCTGACTCCAAGTTTTAGCTTTTGAGTAACATAGTATGCTTTTGTAAAATATATATCAAACATCTGCTATTGGCTTATGAAAGGGATGATTTTAAAAAAATCTGTTTTGGGGAGTTCCCATTGTGGCACAGTGGTTAACGAATCCGCTAGGAACCATGAGGTTGTGGGTTCGATCCCTTGCCTTGCTCAGTGGGTTAAGGATCCGGTGTTACTGTGGTGTGGGTCGCAGATGCGGCTTGGATCCCGCATTGCTGTGGTTCTGGTGTAGGCCGGCAGCAACAACTCCAATTAGACCCCTAGCCTGGGAACCTACATATGCTGTGGGAGCGGCCCTAGAAATGGCAAAAAGACAAAAAAAAAAAATCCGTTTTAGTACCTGAAGGGGAAATGTTGCTTTTTGTCGCTTGTTAAATTCTTCCCAGCCACTACTTTATACTGGAACTCCTTACAGTTTTCCACTTGCTTGACCATAATTTCTCACTTTTTCTTAACACCTCCCTTCTGCCTATGAAAGGAGGCATCCTGCAATGGGTCAAAACATGCGGATGCTGTTTGGTGTTCCTGCACACTCTTCCTTTGTTTCTTCCTCTCTCTATGCTAACAGATAAAAGCCAGCCACCAAAATTGCTTTATATTTTACCGATTGTATTGGCTAGGATGAGATTTTCTGTTCAGCTATAACCAAAGACACTGATAACAATGGCTTAAACATTAATACAATGTACCATTTGACAAGTGCAGAGGGAGTGTGAACTCTATGTGCAGTACCTTTGGGGAATGAGTCCCATTTCTCTTTGATTGTCTCAGTTCTAATATTTTCAGTAAAATTGCTTTGCCTTTAGCATGACTTCTCTTAGGTATCAGGATGATTACCAGCAGCAGTGAACCCAGCCCTCTGTATCTGTTCTGATCCTTCAGCTCTAGCCATGTCTAACTAGACGTACATATGAATAAATGCTGTGGACATAGATGTAATCAGACCATAGATAAATCACAGAGAATTGTACATATAGAGACATAAGTAAAATATATGATAGCTAGGTAGGTAGGTAGATAAATGATAGATAGATAGGTACATAGATAAAGTGATAGATAGGATTATCTTTACGTCTGTACATACAATACCTATTCCAGTATATCACAAATAATGGACCTCAGCACATTCTTAGTGCATGAATTACAAAGAGGGCAACATTAGATCCTAATCACAGAAGGGCCACTTGTTATTCCCTGTCCTCTGAATGAAATTTGAGTCTAAGCTTGGAGTCAACACCTTTCCAAATTACTGCAATGTATCTGACCCTGATGTTTTACAGAGCTCATCAATCCACACTACTCTGCCTATTAAGGGAAAAGAGATGAATCAATATTCTAATACTAAATTCAAACATTCTTATATTGGAAGAACTACAAAAGACATGCTCCTTGGTAGCTTCCCTACCACGTAAATATTGACACTGCATTGGGTTACTCCTATTGAAGGGAATTGACCAGCTCATATATCTTGGAGAAAATGTGAATATTGGAAAGTTCTTCCATGTATTGAGTTCAAAACTATCTTCCTGTAATGTCTATCCATTTATTCTGCTTTTAGACTAATTCAGCACTTTTCCTCCAGAGTAGGAAGAGATAAATACTAATTGAAGGATTATTATCCCCACTGAATAGCAGAAGTTTTTACCTTTGAATCCCCATCAAAGCATCTTTGCAATTCTTCATTAACCTCCAAGGATGATCCCTGGGAGACAGAACATTTAAAAGCAGTAATTCTAAAACAGAAATTGCCCAGAATACTCTATCACAGGGACTTTGATCATTTTATTTTAGAGAAAGGATTTTATCCCACTTTTATTCCCTCTTTTGCTGGGTAAAATTTAACAGGATCTCAAGGCCCTGTATACAATGATGATACCAAACTTTCCCCTGTAGGAGGTGATCTGTGTCTTCTGCCTTAAATGTTGGACCTGTTGTATTGAGGAAGTTGCAGTTTCTTTCTCTCTGTGGCTAGTTTCTGCCAGGGTGGGTGATGTGGCAGGGAGATTGAAATCAAAATCTTGTAAAGGAGGCAGAAGACACACACTATTAATAGCATTTGCTGTACACTCATGGACTGTAAGTGGAATTTCATAAACATTTATTTCCCCACACATAAGAGAATCATAAAGTTCTTGCTCACTAAACTGAGCAGCACTAATCTAATTTCATTACTTGTCATGGAACAATGGGGCTAAGAGGCTATTAAAGTTGCCCAAGCATGATAATTTCTCATGATAAATAGCCAGAAAAAGAGAGAATGCTGCTCAGGGAACCAAAAATGGGAGACGAGGGTCCAGTGATGGTGGAGCTGTCACAACCTGTAAGCAGTCATCTTGGATCAACTCATCCACTTCCTCCCGCACTATTGAAGGATTCAGTACAAGAACTCCAAATGCACGTGCTTGCTTCAGAGCCTCATTTATTTTTATTAAGAGCAGATGGAGGCAGAAGTCCTCTGAGCACTTTATTAGCATCCTACCATTCACTGAACAGCAGCCAGTAGAGCCCAAAACAGCGATCCTATCCATCTGTTCCCCCGCCTCTCCCTCCAGTCTCCCATGGCAGAGCAGGCAATTACGGCTTTAGTGTCAATGAGCATAATTAAAGGTCTGAAATGTTTTGTAATATTGTACTTTCATATAGACTGTATAATGCCGTTGAGAGCAATTTCTGTCACATCTAAATGCATTTAGTATATATACATATAAATTAGTGTCTTGTTTTACAGGATACTGATAATTTGTTTACTACCTGTACGTAAGTGCATATCTCAAAATATATTTCTTTTGCTTTTTCCTCTTTTATGTTCAATATATATTTCACAGGGGTACTTTCACTCCATAAGTATTTTATAAGCTTGGGATATTCTGTTCATTTAACTGAACAAAAAGTCCAGTGAGTAGAATATATTCTTCATTTTCATCAGGTTTTCTTTGGATTTTTCAGCTGTGTCTTTGTGACCAGCCAGCTGTATTTATATTTCAGGGTAGAAACCCTCTTATTTTCATATAATTAATTTCTTGGCTACACATCTAAAATCATTTCATCACCCAAATAAAAAGTATTAACATTGGGAAGTTGTGTTTCTGACTAAGGACTTCCTATCAATTATCTTATAGACCAAGCCAAAAATACATCATAAAAAAACATAAAATGTAAGGTTTTTTGATCCCTAGTATAATTAAACATGTTGATACTTAAAATATAAACACAAAGGTTTTACAGAGGTCTTTCTGGTATAATAACCCATCCAGCTCAAAAAAAAATCAGTCCTCTCTATATCATAATGAAAATGTTAAAAAATTGCTTCTCAATTTGGGGTTAGATGAGTGGGCAATGAAAACTTATACTCTGGAATAATTTTTCTGACTGTGCAAACTCTTTTGTGATTTAGTTGCTAAAATAATATAGGTGTTTTTTGGTCTTGAGCATGATCCTTATTCATTTAGGTACTGGATGGATTAATGACCTCTCTGAAAATGATTTCACAAAGGCAGCCATGACTTTAAGATGAAATTCTGTATTCTTCTTCAGGTGGTCATAAACACTATCTGATTATCACATAAGATTAAATCTTCTTCCTGAGGATGTTGGGAGCAGGGAAGAGTATAGATTTTGTCTAAGCTATGAAAAGTGTACTTGAGAGGGCTGTGGGTTTTGAAATTTTTTTTGGAAGGCATTGTCATTTCCTTTACTTGGGTTTACTTCATCAAGTTTAAGAAGAGCATTACTTCATAAAACAACTGGTAATAGACTGCAAGCCAGACAGTCTTCCAAGAGTCTGACACCTCTGCCTTGAATTTTGAGATTTCAGCAGCTGAAAGACAGATATTACACTATCTAAAACAATTAATTTGAAGGACTGCCAAAATTGTGTAATTTGGTCATTTAGCTTCTGGTCTCTGGGCTTACTTGGATTAAACAAGGATTGAGCACTGTAGTGAGACAAGGAAAAAGTATCCAGCTCTATAATTATAGCAACACACCCCCTTCAATATGAATATAATTCTATTGCCTTATTGATCAGAATTGATCCTAGGAACCCTTGAGTTCGTTGCTAATATTTATTGAATTCTTATGATATTTTAAGTAATGTTAATTCTATCTATCTGCATACACAAATACACATGCATATGATGTATGTTTGTATGCTAAAACTTCTTGTTACTGACCTTTACCCCGTGTGCCAGCCCCACAAAAAATAGGCATAGAAGTACAGTAAAATTATATATGAGCATAAAATATTAAAAAATGATTAAGATGATATCTTTTGAAAATATAAAAACTTTCAGATTTTCCCGGTAGCCTGAAATGGTTAAAACTAGACTTATGCTTCTGACCTATCAGTCTACTTAATGCTTCATAAAGCTTTATGAAGCTTTTTAAGAAATGGAGCTTGGAATTCTCACTGGTGAAACTGTCTGTGAATTATCACTCTGAGGGGTGCCCTTCCTTCCTGCATCACCCTTAAAAGCTTCCAGATGAAGAAAATTCTATGCCAGAGGCTCCCTCCTGGGAGAGCATTGCATCTGCACAGGAAAACCTGTGAATAAACTTCCTGGGAGAGACTCAGGGAACCACAGGGTGTTGTAGCTTACTTGTGTGAACCAAAGGGATCCATTCTTAGATTTACTTCCAGGATGGAGGAAGAACAAGAAAGTCAAGGCAAGGGGATGGGCCCAGAGGACTCTGAAATCTAGTCTAAAGCAGCTTAAATGATTAAGAGCAGGAGATAGGCAAGGGGCATTGTCTGAAATAACCTAATAACTAAGGTGGTACATGCAGGTGCTATTGCAGAACAGATGGTAGTTAAAGAGATGAGCCCTAAGACTTTCAGGCCAAATTCTCTGAGATAGAAAATGAAACTGGATGCACACACCTCAGAGTCCCTTTGTGCTCGTCATGCTAACAGAGTGCCAGCAACCTATGGTTCTGTTTCTCCTACCCCAAATGTGATTCCTTTATGGTCCTCCATCTCTCCAAAGTGCAAAATCATCCACTCATTTGCCAACATCAGAAACCTTGCAGCTCTCTTGGTCCCTGCTGGATGAAGTCCTTCCACCATCATATCCCAAGAATGAGGTCTTCTCTTCCCCATCACTCCAATCCATGCTCTCATCTACTTTTCCTGAGTTTGCAGCTACCTGGTCTTCCCATTCCAGTTACTGTCTTTTCTTTATTCCTTCCAAAGTTTGCTGGAGTGATCTATATAAAACGCACATCTGGACATATCTCTCTACTTCTTAAAAACTTTCCATGGCTCCCTTGAGAATTCTATCAAAATACATTGAATGTTCCTCACAGACTGCCCACAGTGAACTCTTTATCCTTAACTTCTGCTATTACACTTCCCCAACTCTGTTCCCTAGCCAATGGAAAGTTTTCTACATCTTAAAAAGGTTCCAACCTTTCCTGACTCTCTTTTGATTTCATTGCCTGCAATTCCTCTCATCCTATCTCTATCCTCCTTTAAAGGCTGGCTCAAATGCCATCTTATCCATCCAGCAGGCTGTGACTTATCCTTTTTCTGAGCTTCTATTATGATTCACACCGAGGATTTTTCAAGGACTTCAGAGCCTAGTATAAATTGTGGCCTAAAGTCTTTCTCAGCACTTCTTGCTCTATCTCACCTCTTCGTCTTATGTTAAACATGTCAGTCTGTCTTTGATGCTAGCATGATAGTTCACTGTATTCCTATATGGTAGCCTATAACACTTTGTAGTATAATTAGTTGTATCTCTGTTGGTTGTACCAAATTTTTGTTCCTTGAACACAAGTCCCTGGCTTTATGCTTGCCTATATCTCAAGCCAATCAAAATTCCTGGCACACTGCAAATACTTAGTTGCTTCATAAATGCACTGAGTACCTAAAGAAATGAATAGATTGATGTCAGAAAAGAAGTTAGAAAGGGAGGGTAAAAAAACAGAAGTGTCATTCTATATTCTTCAGTTAGCCAGCAATATATTGCAGCATTTTAAGTGACAAAATGCAGAAAGTTTCCATTACTCCTTCCCATCTTGAGAAAGGTATTTTCTCTCCTCTTTAATATGCTCACCAGTGACTAGCTTTGAGACACAGCATTAACAAGCTACAATTAATCAGGTAATTCTAATGGCAAATCATCTTTAAAATTCTGCTTTTCCAGTAACTTTTAATACCTTGAGGACTGTAACAATGTATTATGCAATTTTTATAATCTCCTTTCTTGTCGTATCCCCCAGCATAAAACTTGAAAAACAAATGATTGATAGGTTGTCGTTAGAATGGAAGCTGTTCCACTGATGTGGGGTAGGGTGATATTTGACCTTCTTTTCTGTTTATTTCTTAGCCCTTTATTATGTAATGACCACATGTAGCAATAGAGATGTCTCTAAAATACTGAATATATAGTCTATGTTTTGCAGACTTGTAGTAAAGTTGTAAGCAGCCTATACCAGAAGAAGCTATTTGACTTAATTTGGATTCGGATGTAAAGAACAATCGAAAGACCTTTTTCAGCAAGGATAACCTATTGACATGTAACAGAGGATGATAAATCAGTTCCTAAAAGGCCTAGGATTGTTTTTCCTGTGAAGAATCTTAAATGAGAAAAGCCAAGAAAGAACTAATGTGGCCATGTAAGTTCTAGTGTCATTGTCATTATCATGTAGAGTGTAGAAAATATGTAAATTTAGTAACTAAACTCTGCGGTCAAAAAGGAGCAAACCAGAGGAAACACATATCCACAATTCTTTTATTGTATGGTATTTTAGGGTTTAGAATTTCAAAAAATTTTGTTAGGTATGATTTATGATGTTTCAGAAGCCTGTTGCTTGATTTATTTAATTTTTACTCTTATCACAGTTGTCTTTTGTTCTCTGTCAAGATTTACTGAGTGTCAGATATTATTCACTCTATTTTTTTAATTTAGAGTCTCATCAAAATCATGACATTGTATTATGTTGAAAAGTGACCTATTTAAGTAAATAGTTAACATAATGAGAGTATTTATTAACTGGAACTCTTTAAATTGCAAATTATAGAAACCTAACTCAAACTACACTGAGAATTTCCTGCTTCATATAACTAGATATTTCAAGGAATAACTCCCATTCAGGCAGTACCAAATCCAGGATCTATATCATTTCTGTATCATCAAGAAGTTTTATTTCCTGATTCTTGCCTCTACTTTCCATTTTGTTGGGCTTTTTATTCCCAGGAAAACTTTTTAGGCATATTCCAATTCTAGGAATAAGAGCAATGTCCCTCCAAACTTCTAACAAATGTCATGGGATCAACTCTAATTAGATCCCTCTTGGGGCTTATATGTTCTTCTGAGCTCAATGCTCAGGAGAATGGAAAATCCGATTGACTGGGTTGGGATTATATATCTAACCATGAATCCAGGAGAAAATTTAGCTACATTTAAATTGCGTGCGTTGAGAGTAGGGGAGAGGCAGTTCTATAAAAAGATGCTTAATTAAAGGAAAGAAGTTGATTCTAGAAATATGATCTATAGCTACTTCATTTTGTAAATTGTCCTCCAGTATTGGAAAAATAGCACATATTTAAATCATGTGGGCTACTTCGTGTTAGCCTAGTTCATGTTTTGAAATAGCCTTTAGTTCATTATTTTAGATTAGAAATAGTAAAAGATTTGAAGGCCTTTTCCCTGCAATTTGTGTAATATGAAAGACATTAAACCAAACAAGAAAAAAGGAACACAATCATTTTGAACTCTGACATACAGTTCCATACAGGCTCTCTGAAGCTGTAGTTATCATTTTCTGTTTTGTCCTAACTAGATATCAGTTTTTCTACCTTTGAACTCTCTTGGCACTTCGATGATTGAGTGTGGCCCTTCCCGCATTCTACCTTGAATTATAAATACTGGAGTATTTACTCTAGTTCCCTAGAAGATGATATACAAATTGAACATGAGAAGAGGATTTTCTTCATCTCTTCTATGCATCCTTATTTAGTATTTGATACTGGGCTTTATCTAACTTTAGGTATCAAAATAGTATGTTCAATAAAATTCATTCTTTTTATTTCCAGAGAATTACTAGCATTATAAACACTAGGTGTATTCCTTTATTAACAGAAGACCTAAAAATTTTGGCAAGTTCTTATTGACCATGTACTATATGCCAGGCATGGGTGGGCTATGTATAATCTTTTCATACCCTGGACTGTAAGTTCATACCCAGGGTATCCTTTGATACCCTGGACTATAAGTTCCATCATGGCAAATGTCTTATCTATGTATGCTCACCAGTGCTCTCCCAGAGCCAAATACATAGTAACTTTTGTTGTTAAGTAGACATTTTTGAACAAACCCTCGTAATAACCCCTTAGAACAGGGGTTCTCAACCATGGGCCATTTTATCTTCCAGGAAACATTTGAAGGAAAAAAAAAACCCTCAGATAATTAAAAATCTGGAAAAAAATCAGAATATGAAAAATCTGAAGACATTTTTCATAATAGTAACTGTAAGTAATACTACTGGGATTTGGTGGTAGAAGCCAGGGGTGCTACTAATCTAACAATGCCCAGGCCAGCTTTTCATAACCAAGAATTATCTGGCCTAGCAGAGCCTCCTTGCCTGCCCAATTGCATCCCTCATAAGTATGTTATCTTAATAAATCTATTTCTTGCCTGTTACTTTGTCTCTCACCAAATTCTTTCTGGGCAGAGGCATGAAGGACATGAACCTCAGTGAGTCCAGACAGAAAGAAGACCACCAGACCACTGAACACCAGCTTTGAAAACAATGCAAGCTTGCCTCTATCCTGACCCTTATCTTTGGCCCTATTTTTCATTCCCCAAACTATAAAACTACCTCTCAATATCTCCTAAGGGGGGCAGGTCACAATCTTTAAGGCATCAGCCTGCCGTGACCCATCTTTGCCTGGTAAGGCAATAAAGCTATTATTTCTCCTTCACCCCCTACCCCCCAAAAATTTATCTGGCCTAAAAGAACAATAATGCCAAGAATGAGAAATCCTGTTTAGGATAGTCATATTTTCACTGTATACGTGTAAGAAAACTAACACTCAGAAGGGATGTAAATTCTCCTCAACTCATATTGATAATAAATTATAAAATGTAAATTTTAGCCAAATTTGCCTGATCTCCTGTTGCATAATGAGATATAAATTTGCATAATTATATGTAACTTTGTGCTAGTGTTGCCAGGCATAATTTAGAAAATTAATAGAATGTCAGTTAATTACTGGTAGTGTAATCAGGTTATGTACTGTTTTAGTTTACTCTATGACAAACCAATTAGTATATTTCAACATCAAGCTAGCAGATAGGATTAAAGAAGCAATTTTACAGTAAAAGTCTGTTTGAGTTTTATCTTTGATCTAAAGGCCAAATAGGCCTAGAAAAGGCAATACCTCTTTTTAGGGTTTTATCATACTCCTTCTTTTGAGGACTGGATTTATTGGAGTCAGACATATCAAAGTTCCAATCCGATTTCCTGAAGGGTTTATGAAGCCAGGGATAATGTCCTAAAATTTACCAATCAAGGTAAAGGAATCATTTCTCACCTCTCCAAAAGAGGTAGCATCATAGGGCATATTGGGCATATTCATAGTTCTAGGGCAAGAAATACCATGGAGATAAGAGTTATTAAAGAAATTGAGTATTAAGGACAGTAGTCATTAAATAAATAGAAAGGAAATAATTCTACATATCTTTTTGATAAGAGCCTTTTCCACTATCAAAATCTAGAAATAGCCAAATTAAAATCACCAAATCATTAAATAGTATTTAGTAAGAGTGTGCTGTGCATATAAAAATAGTGAACTGAGAACTTCCAAATCCAAAGACTGAAATGAAATTTTGGACATGAAGTTACAGGATGGTTTATAAAGTGAAAATGAGAAAGTCGTTAACCTTTACAAGGACTGATTATTACAATAGAGGTTCCTAGGTGGCAGGGCATTGGTTTAAAGCAATGAGCTTATGCCATTTTTAGGTTGGTGACTTAAGCTTGTTTTAAGATTGTCAGAGGCATTTCTAAAAAATAACCTGTTAGATTTTTGCTAACTTTATGAAATGTGCTAGGTTTGGCTTTGTTTACATGGCTTAGATGGTTTTGTCTGCTCAGGGAGTTTTCTAGTCTGGTCACCATTTTGTATTTAATTTTACCCCCACTTTCTTTATAAGATTCCAATA
This sequence comes from Phacochoerus africanus, assembly GCF_016906955.1. Classification (NCBI taxonomy): domain Eukaryota; kingdom Metazoa; phylum Chordata; class Mammalia; order Artiodactyla; family Suidae; genus Phacochoerus; species Phacochoerus africanus. Next base: position 143,176,212 of record NC_062544.1, read on the forward strand.
TTTAAAAGTTAAATCATATCTACTGGGATGGGGGCACTCGAAAAAAGTTATATTAAGCAGTAACCCTATGAGTTGAAGTCAAGGTATGATAGGGGAAGTAACTATAAAAACATTTAGGATTCATATCATTAATATGGAAAGAGTTATTGTTCTGTGGTCTTTATAATTTTTAAAAGCCCTGGATATAGTAGCAGACATTGAGGACAAAGCGTACACTCAGACCAGGCTGTAAAGGACATTCAGTGGCTTTTAAGGGGATTCTCAAGGGTCATATGGAGCTATGAGAAATTTTTAAGTAGAGAAATATGCCCAGATATGTGTTTTATATAGATCACATCAGCAACATCTGTAAAGAGTGAAAAACAGGTAAATTTGAACGAAATTAATATAAGTGGCAATGATAACTCCTAATGGTACTGTTTGAATCCATGTACATGTATATTTAATTATCACATTTGCTTTGGTTATTGTCTACACACACAATAGCTCTACACTTCTCCAGTCTATTTACATACACAGAAAAGAAAAAAAAAGAAAATATTTCCCATGGTTTATGCACATTTAATGATTAATGCTTTACCTGAAGGTCTTTACCGTAGAATTTTAATATGGGCTAGCATGCATTAATAGTGGTTCACTGCTAGCATATGTATTATTTACAACATCTCTCTTAGTCTTTTGCACCTATATATAGGAATATAATATGTGCCTTCACTTTTTGACAAAAAGGTGAATACTTCATAAATCTCAAGAATAAACACAGAGAACTATGAAAATAAATAAATAACAAGGTAACTTGACCTAGACTGGTTAAGAAGGAGGATCAATAAAGTCCTCCTGATGTTAAGGTTGAGATGGGAAGGTCAAGTAGGAGCTGATTAGACAAAGAACTGAAGGGGTGGGGAGAGGAAGGTTCAGCTTTCCAGTCCAAGTGTGCACATGTCAATGTTCTTGAGACCTCCTGCATCTTGGTGCATGAGTATCCCTTCTATAGTGAAATACTCTCTAAGAAAACCACCCCTTTTCCTTCTGACCATACAAGCTGGTCTCTAGGTAGCATAAAACAACTGTTTTATTTTCCTGAAGTTCTTCAAACTTGCTCTCTCACTGTGATCCTTTTGCCGCCTCTCTGGATATAACCTCAGACAGGTTTCAAAGCTTTTTCCATTTCTCTCAGTCACAAAAAGAGTCTCATTAAAAGATACAGCCTAGAGTAATATATGAAACTTCAAGTTAAGTCACAGGTTTTTATTTCCTCTTTCTACTTCTTGACTGACTCGTGCTTAGTTGCTTCATGGATGGTTACTTTACCATTTCCTAATTCTAACTCTAGATCACATCAGGAGGCTTAGTGTCTGATGCAGTGCTTTTTCTTTTTTTAAATATAATGATTTTAATTTTTTTTCATTATAGCTGGTTTGCAGTGTTCTGTCAATTTTCTACTGTACAGCAAGGTGACCCAGTCACACATACATATATACATTCCTTTTTCTTACATTATCATGCTCCATCATAAGTGACTAGATATAGTTCCTTCCCAGTGCTACACAGGAATTTTTATCAGTCTTTGGTTGTCCTGAAAGCATCTACCTCCTTTCCCTCATTGTGGGAGAGTGGTGGACCTTTCAACTCCAGTAATCCTTTCCAATAAAAGCTTCAGTTTTTCGGAGTTCCCTTCATGGTGCAGCAGAAACAAATGAGACTATAATCCATGAGGACGCTAGCTTGATGCCTGGCCTCCCTCAGTGGGTTGGGGATCCAGCATTGTTGTGAGCTGTGGTGTAGGTAGCAGATGCTCTAGGATCCCACCATTGCAGTGGTTGTGGGTAGGAAGGCAGCTGTAGCTCTGATTCAACCCCTAGCCTGGGAACATCTATATGCCACAGGTGTGGCCCTAAAAAGCAAAACAAAACAAAACAAAACAAACAAACAAAAAAAACCCTTCAGTTTTCCCCTCTGGTCACTGATGCTGAGAAATAGGCTGATAAAACCAGACTCTGAGAAGATCTCATGTGGATGGTCTAGAATCTTCTCATTTCAAAATGTGGATGTACTTGACATTTGGTGGTATGGCCAGGAGGAAGGTGGCAAGAGTCCCATGTGCATCATTCTTAGTACTTTTAGCAAGTGGAAAAGTGGTAAGAATTGTGAGCAGGGGTGAGATCACGCTAGATATTGTAACCATGAAGTAAATATTTTATGTAATTGGGATATGCTGAAGTCTTTAAAGTCATAATGCATATTAGCTTCTACACTGAAATTTGCCATCTTCCAAAAGTTTTTCACAATTCATTTTATAGGAACAACTAGTGCCAATTAGTTAAGAGTGCTACACCAAAGTTTGATGCCTAGTATTGCCAGGTTACAAAAAAAAAAAAAAGAATCTAGAAAATATCGAGAAACATCAATGTGTTATAATTCACTCAGACATACTATCTTTTATTATGGTGGTAACCAAAATAAAATGTCTATACCTAGAACTTTGAAACATGGGTAGTTAATAAGAGAATAAATATAAACCAAGTCAGTCTGCTAAATGATGCTTATAGACTTACCCCAAATTCTTCACTGCACCATCACTACCTCATGCTTATTAATCTAGCATCTAAGTTTCTTGATGGGAGAGTCTCTTCCAGCTATAATTTATGATGTGTACTGTATATTAAAATTAATTTTTAGCAGCAAAAATGACTGTGATGTATGTAGTATATATAGCATAAAACTTGGTTTCAGGAAACTTAGGGTGAGCTCCAGTTTGGGCACTGTCCATGCCTTCATAGGCTACTTCTTTAATCTCTGTGTCCTCTGTTATACATAATGGATAATGGAGCATTTCTATACATACTTTGAAAAGTTGTTGTGGTGAGTAAACTACATGTTTTCATGAACACATTTCACATCATGAACACATTTACATGAGCATCAAGTAAATGGAAAACATTTCCATTATAACCTTTCCAGAATTATTCCTATATTTGTCATGTTCTGATTTCCTTTAATTATACAAAGTTTAATTTTATGTGCATAGAAGGCATACTCCTTCACTGGATTTCAAAGGGCCTAATATGATAGCAAAAGCTAAAGTATAGAATGGGCCACTATTTTCCGAATGAATATGAATTTTTCCTTCTTCAGTGACAGAAATTATATTTTTAGTTGTGATTACCATGACATTTTTTTATTAGTTATATTCTAAAACAATTTGTTGGCTATCAAGCTAGAAATGTTGTCATCATTATGTGAATTAAACTTGGGATCGGTGAAGTGTAATTCAAGAGTAAATCATAGAATAAAGTTTGTATTATTAGATCTGAATGTATTACATGAGGTTGAGGGAAAAATCTAGAGCTATTAATTGTCAATATCTATGTCAATTAGAAGCAGAAATCTCATGACTACTTCACTAGGTGAAGGGGTATGAAAGGTCTTTGATTCAGGGTTGTTGTTTTTTTTTTTTAATGTTTAAGATGAAACTGAAATCAGAGAAGACAAGTCTTTTCTTTAAGTCAGAAAGTATGATGAGGGTAGACCTGGTGCCAGAAGTGACTCCCACCTCTATTGACGGATGGTTAGTATTTAATGAAAAATGTAAAAGGGAAAAGACTGAAACTTCACTTTGGAAAAACCATGTCTTTTAATGGTCATGGCTTCATGCTTCTATCAATGGCTAACTGAAATGCTTGAGGACAAGTTTTACACGTTCACAATAGTTTAGGTCAGCCATCTTCAAACTTTCTATCCACAGGACCTCTTTAAATAGTCAACAAAGTTTAAATGTAAAATTCAATGGAACTGAATTTAAAATGTAAAATTCAATATTTTTAATGTTTTTACAAATATGGAAATCCATCACCACAATTTAAAAATGTTTCATCATATCAAAGAAAAATCCCATAACCTTTAGCTACTGCTCTTCTTTCCATTCACCATCACCAATAGCACCTCAGCCCTGAGCAACCACTAATCTACTTTATATCTGTGTAGATAGATAATTTGCCGATAATTTATCACATTTTATAAATCGTCTTTTCACTTTATTGAGGATGTCTTTTGATGCACAAGAGTTTTAAATTTTTATGAAGTCCTATTTACTTTCTCTTTTATTGCTCATGTTCTTTAGGTCATATCTAAAAAGGCTTTGCAAAATTCAAGAACCTGAAAATGTATTCCCATGTTTAAGAGTTTTATAGCTTTAGCTCTTATATTATATTACATTTAGGAATTTGATCCATTTTGAGTTAATTTTTGTATTTTTTTTGAAGTAAGTATCCAGTATCATTCTTTTGCATGTGGCTATCAACTAGTTACAGACCCATTTGTTGAAAAGATTTCTTTTCCCAGTGAAAGGTCTTGCAGACCTTGTCAAAAATCAATTGACTGTAGATGGGGAATACCCTTGTGGTGCAGTGGGGTTGAGTATCTGGTATTGTCACTGGAGTGGCCTGTGTCACTGCTGTGATGTGGGTTCAATCCCTGGCCTAGGTACTTTAACATGCCTCAGACATGACAAAAGAAAAAAAAATCAATTGACTATAGATGTATAAGATAATTTCTGGATTCTGAATTCAGTTCCATTAGTCTCTGTGTCTTCTCATGTTAGAACCACCCTGTCTTGATTACCATTTCTTTGTAATAAGTTATGAGGTTTTGAAATTTACATCTTTCTACTTTGCTTTTTTTTTTCCTAGATGTTATTGGTTACTCTGAGACCGTGGAAATTCCATATGGCTTTAAGAGTCAGTTGGTCAATTTCTGTAAAGAAGTGAACTGGGTTCTAATGGGATTGTGTCAAGTCCATAGGTCAGCTTGCCATCTTAGCAACATGAAGTCTTCTAACCCATGAAGATGGTATACGTGATTACATTTTTTAGATCACCTTTAATTTCTTTCAATAATGTTTTATAGTTTTCAGAATATCAATTTTGTACTTATTTCGTTAATTTTTCAGCATTTTATTCTCTTTAATACTGTTATGACTAGGATTGATCTTTTGCAACTATTTTGAATTCATTTATTAGTTACAATATGTTTTTAATTGATTCTTTAGGATTTTCTAATATAAGATCATGTTATCTGTGAATAGAGATAACTCTATTTCTTGTTTTTTTTTGTCTTTTTGTCTTTTTTTAGGGGTGCAGCCATGACATATGGAGGTTCCCAAGCTAGGGGTCTAATCAGAGCTGTAGTTGCCAGCCTACACCACAGCCGCAGCAATGCCAGATCCGAGCTGTGTCTGCAACCTACACCACAGCTCATGGCAACCCCGCATCCTTGATCCTCTGAGCGAGGCCAAGGATCACACCTGCAACCTCAGGGTTCCTAGTTTGCTTCTGCTGCACCACAATGGGAACTCCTCTAGTTTATTTCTAATCTAAATGTCATGCATTTATGTATACATTTTTGTATGAACGTGTACATGTGTATACATGGCCTAATTACACTGGCTAAAGTCTCCAGTACAATATTGAATAGAAGTAGTGTGAACAGACATCCTTATCTTGTTCCTAATCTTGAGGGCAAAGCGCCCAATCTTTCATCATTAAATATATTAGCTGTAGGTTTTTATAGATGTCCTTTATCAGATTAAGGGAGTTCCCTTTTATTCCTAGTTGAGAATTTTATCATAAAAGTGTATTAGATTTTACCAAATAAATGTATTTTGCATCATTATTTATTATAATAATCAATTTCTATTTTTAAGGTTTTTATGTGGTATAATTGATGTAATATTATATTGGTTATAGATGTGCAAAATAATGATTCAATATTTGTATATATTACAAAGTAGTCACCAAAATAATATAGTTAAAACATAGTTACAAAATTTTATTTTTCTTATGATGATATGGACTTTTAAGATTTGCTTTCTTTCAGATATGCAATACAGTATTATTAACTGTAGTCACCATGCTGTATATCACATTCCAATGACAATTATTCTATAACTGTAAGTTTGTGCCTTTGACCTCCTTCACTCATTTTTCCCATCCTTCATTCAACTGTCAACCACTAACCTGTTCTCTTTATCTATGAGCTTGGTTTCCTACTTTTTTTTAACTTCAAATGTTACTATGATCATATGCCATTTGTGTTGCCATGAGTTATTTCAATTATTATTACTGTCATAATTATTGTAATGGGCCTCAAGTTCCATTCATGTTATCACAAATGGCAAGATTTCATTCTTTTTTATAGTTGAATAGTATTCCATTACAATACACATACACACATACACATATATACACAAACACATATCACATCTAATTTTTATCCATTCATTTGTTGATGGACACACACACATACACATGTATATTTACACATAACATATATCACATCTTCTTTATCCATTTATCTATTAATGGACACCTAGGCATCCATTATTGATAATGAGATATTGAATTCTTCAGTTATTATTGTTGAAGTATCTATTTCTCCCTTATCTCTGTCATTTTGGTATGTTGTTATGAAGTGCATATAAATTTATAATTTCTATAACTTCCTGACAGAATGACCCTTTCATCATTATAAAATGTGTTTCTTTATCTCCAGTGCCTTTTTTTTTTTGTCTTAAGTTTATTTTGACTGATTCTAGTATAGGCATTCCAGGTTTCATTTGATTGCTATTTGCATGATATATATTTTCTATTTTTTTAATTTAAGTATATTTGTGTCTTTTAACCTAAATTTTGTCCATATAGAGAACATATAATTTATCATGTGTTTCATCCAATTTACAACCTTTGCCTTTTAATTGTATTGTTTAATCCTTTTACATTTAATGTGACTATTAATAAACTTGGCTTTATATCTTACTTTTTTTTTTCCTTTTTGGCTTATTTAGGGCAGCACCTATGGCATACGGAAGTTCCCAGGCTGGGGGTCCAGTCAGAGCTGCAGCTGATGGCCTACACCACAGCCACAGCAACACGAGATCTGAGCCACATCTGTGATATACACCACAGCTCTCAGCAATGCCAGATCGTTAACATACTGAGTGAGGCCAGGGATTGAACCCACACCCTCATGGATATTAGTCAGGTTTGTAACCCATTGAGCCACAATGCAAACTCCCTATCTTACTTTAATTTTTTTTTCTATATGTCTCATGTCTTTTTCATTCCTCCATTCCTCATTTACTATTTTCATTTTTATTAAATGAATGTTTTCTAATATGTTATTTTAATTTTATTAATGATTTTTCACTGTATTTTAACATATATTTTAGTCATTTTTCTAGGGCATACCAAATACATCTTAACTTATAAGAATCAATTTCAAATTTATACTAGTTTAATTTCAGTTATTTATAGAGATGTTACTTCTACATAGCTCTATTGTTCTTTTTTCATTTGTCATATTATCTTTGTAAACATTATATTTATCAATGTATAAAACCCAACAGTACATTATTATTACTTTACCATTTGTCCTCATTTCTTTAGTCCATTACTATTTTTATCCTGCCCACCTACTTTGTGCCATTATTGCCAAATGTGCTTTGCATATATTACATTTATATACATTTAGGCCCAACAATACAAATGCATATGTACATATTATTCCACAGACTTATTTTTAAATAATTTAAAAGGAGAAAGGAGAAAAATATGTATTCATAGTATCTTTTATAATTACATAATTACCTTTATCAATGTTATTTGTTAGTTCATTTAGATTTAAGTTCACATCTGAGATCATTTCTTTTTGGCCTAAAGAAAATCTCTTTAGTTTTTCTTGTATGGTAAATCTGCTGGGAGCAAATCCTCTTGGTCTTTTTTGTTTGTATGTCTGTTTTTCTATCTGAGGAAGTCTTTATGTAGACTCCATTTTTTGAAAGAAATTTTGACATAGAATTCTTGATTGACAGGTTTTTTTTTTTTCTTTTGAACACATTCAATATGTTCTCTCACTGCCTTCTAGATTCCATCATTTCTACTGAAAAGTCAGTTGTTAATCAGATTAGAGTTCCCTTGTAAATGAAGAATTGTTTTTCTCTTCCTACTTTCAATATCTTCTTACCTTACTATGATGTATATGTTTTAAGTTCTCTTTGTTTTATCCTCCTTGAAATTCACTGAGCCTATCAGACTTATAGGTTATTTGTTTTTCAGGAAATCTGGGAATATATTAGCCATTACTTTTTAAAAATATCTTTTCTTATCTTTCCCCCTTCTCCCTCTGCAACTCCCATTATGCAAATGTTAGTGAACTTAGTGGTGTTTTATATTTCCCTTAGGCTTTTCCTGTTCTTTCATATCCCTAAATTTGTTTTCTGTAAACTGGCATTTTCAATAATACATAGTAATAACTCTGGCTACTGATGTCACCCCGTCCCTAAGTTTGTTATTATTATTTACTTGTTTGTTTTGTTAATGACTGATTATTTTAGTGAACTTAACCACCTACCTCACCACCACACTCTTAATTAAGTCTGCCAGGAAGGTGCAGCTTATGCACATTGTCACCCAGGGAAAACAATGGTAATGGTGAATCTCTCTAGCTTCCCTGAAAACACCTGTTTGTTAAAATCCACTAATTGCCTGAGATTGCTATTATATTCAACATTAATAAATTGTTGGAACACAAATTCCTCTCTAAATGAATCAAATTATGACTCCTTCAAACATCAGTGTTATTTTTTCTGATGCCAGGAACATTCCTCCAAGCTGTCTTTTTCCTTGGTTCTCCTACGAACTAGTCAACCTACAGTTTAGGCTATAAATTCATTATATCCACATATATCCTTTCATTTCCCTTTCACCACAACCTCCACTGTTCTTGAATGGAGTTTAAAATTCTCCACAATCTGTTTCAAATGAAATTAGTTTCTTTGGGGAGAGATTGGGGACTTTGTATTTTGAGGCTTATTTCTCCTCCAGGCAAAACCTCTGAGCCAGGCTCTGAAGATGGGAGTTTTTTGTTTGTTTGTTTGTTTTTTGTTTTTTGGGTTTTTTTTCAAGCTTATATAACCACTGAGTGGCACTCCCTCTCAGGACATGGGTGGTGGGATATGGAAGCTGAAGCCTGAGATCCTCTCAGCTTGCCTCTCCTGGAATAGAACCACTTCTTCAGGAGCCAGGGGAAGGGCGTCATGTCACTGCATTTTTAGTTTCACTGTGTTCAAGGCAGAGTTTCCATTTCACGAGTAGGGGTTGGGCAGAAGAAGGGAATCTGCACCTCTTCTTGGGAGTCATGTGGGACTTAGCCTCTGCATCAGGTACCTGGGTGGGCAGGATGAGGAATGTTGAACTCCTGCTCCTTCCAGGAATGAAGCCCTCTAGCTGGGAAATAGAGGGGTGTTTTTGGCTACAACGTCTGAAGTGGAATTTCAGCCTCCTGGAGCTGGAGAGGTGGTAGAGGAGAAACAGGGAGTAGTCTTGGTTCAAATAGAACAAACTCAAATTTCTTACTAATTTTTAATAGTTTTTCTTGAATGGATATTTCTTCATTTGCTATTCAATCTTAAGCCCATTTCCAAAGGCTTTCAGTGGTTATGTTTTTGTTTTTATTGTTGTTTTATAATTTTCATTTTCACTGGGGAGCAGGGAAGAGCCTCAACAGTATAGCCTCATAGCCTCAACAGTACACTCATGAGATAATGAGAATAAAGAAATTAAATGATGTTTTAAGGCAATTATAAAGAATAACTTTGACCCTCCAGCCCCCATGTGAGTGTCTTAGGAACTCTTACCAGAAGCTTCATCACACTTTGAGAAAAACTTTGTAGATTTTTCTTCTTTGAAATACATACATTTTATTTTATTTTATTAAGTAAAATTGTACAATATTGTATGTTATAGGTGTTATAGGTATACAATATCATGATTCACAGTTTTTAAAGGTTATTCTCCACATATAATTATCATAAAATATTGGCTCTATATCCTGTGCTATCCAGTATATTTTGTAGCTTCTTTTATATGTAATCGTTTGTATTTCTTAATCTCCTACTTCTATTTTGCTCCTCCTTCCTTTCCTTACCCTACTGGTAATGAGTTATTTGTTCTCTATATCTGTGAGTCTATTTATTTTTTGTTATATTCACTAGTTTGTTGTACTTTTTAGATCCTATATATAATATATGTATATTTGTATTAGTAGTATTCTAATTATGTGTGTGTGTGTGTGTGTGTGTGTGTATAAAAATCACACATCTTTATCCATTCATCTGTTGCTAGACACTTTGGTTGCTTTTATATTTTGACAATAATAAATAATAAATAATGCTGCTATGAGCATTGAGGTGTAGAGATACGTATATTTTAATAAGAAACAAAAACAAGGATATTATTGACTGAGGCTTATTATATCCAGGTTCTTGATTCTGTTTCTGGGACCATTCCACCCACATATTATGTAGCATAGTTTGGACATTGATTCATTTCATTAGTGCAGGTTTGAGATGAGCAGAAAAAAATCAATTGAAATCATTTTATCAAGAGCTCATTGAAATCAATTTATATGTAAAATAAAACCTAAGAATAAAAAATTAAATTCTTAATAAGATGATCATAATGTATTTCACTTTTAAAATCTAGCTTAAATATCCCCAAAATATTGTAATAAGTATCAACAGTAATTTGTTAATTGAATCACTAAATCAGTCTTTCATTGATACACTTATCAGGAAAAAAATGAATTTGAACTTAATGGCTTGTTTAATTGCCTTGACATTCAAAAATGAGACCTAATAATAGAAACCTACTTTAATTTTCAGTGAAGACATAAGCAGAATTTTTTTATGTACAGACACTAGAGAAAAAGGACATTTGGATACTGAATTTATAGTTGACTAGATGAATCAAGCAGCTGCTCTTAGAGTCAATTTGTATGCAGAACGTGAGTTTAACCAAGGAGAAAAGCTCTTGAAACCAGTATATATTACTTAATGGCCAAACATTTTGGATGTACAAAAACTTCAGAGATGAGAAATTAGCAACTCAGGAGATCATGGAACTAAGAGAATGTCAATTTATGGCTCTGGAAAAAGAACCAGCAAGGGAGTAGAAAGCATGAACTGAGACCATTAACTTAGATTCCAACTCATCTGAAACCTGGCAGAAAGAAGAGTTGCCGATTATTTGCTTTACTTCCCAGAGTGCAGTCAGAATGAACTTTATTACTTGAGTTTGGAAGCATTAGACCACAGTTAATAGACTGAAGAGAAAGATAATGTTTGCCGATGAGAAGACAGATAGCTAAATTGTTAACTGAAGTAGAAATGGCTACTCAGCCAGACACAGAATCCAATGTTCCTCTAAAAGCAAATCTGGGATGATATGTTTTGAGTGCAAGGGCGAGTTTACATATAGAGCTATGGATATAGAGAAATATTATATAACTATAAGGTTTAAGAGACTCTATTTAAAATTATAGATCTCTAATATCTTTTAAAATATTTGTTAAATTTTGCCAATCAAACAAATGGAATTTACATTAAGGACGCCCGGAATTCACTGATCTAGAATTCCATTGTCCTAGAGAAAGCAACTGAGAAGTAAAAATTAAGAATAAAATTCTTACTACTCCAGAGTTTTATGTTTCATGTCAAATAAATTTGTTTATTACTTTGATGTCAGGTGTGAGTATGATGATGATATACTTTATTTAGTGTTATATATGTGCATTTATTGAGGAACACAATAACTGTGTGAAGCAATTATTCTGGCTGATGAATACTTTATGCTTATTAACAAGGCTGTGATACAGAACACATTATGAAAATAATTTTTACAACTTAAATTACTTTGAGTTTTTCATTAAGGATTGTAAGTGGTTATTTGTAAGTGCTACATTCTTGATTTTTCTTAAAAATCCTTATGAATCTTTACAAAATCAAGTCTTTATTTAGGGCCAAGTTTTATTTCATTAGGAGATGTTCTACTTGTAGACAACTTAAGTCTGATGCAGTAGCATCGTTTAAGAAGAGTATGGAGGAAATATTAAGGAGATGCCCGGAAAATCATTAGGAATCTTTTCACCCCTCTAACCCCATCTACAGGAAAGGAAACTGTAGGAATAGGTATCCTAGGACCTACAGTGCAAGAGAGAGAGGATTTGATTGTGGGCACAGGTTGTATGCTATATTCTCTGACATCTCATTTATTTCTTTGTTCATTCACTCCATGATTCTTTTATTCAGTAGACTGTCAAGCGTGAGGGAACTAAGCAATGGGGAAAAATTAGCTCCTGTTCTGTTCTCATTCCCTGGTGATGATCAACAGTATTGGTATAGGTTCTCTGGGGCACAGATGAAAGTGTAACTAATTTACTGCAGTGAGAATATATGCTCTTAGAATGTAACATGGAAAAGAGGACAGCTTTGCTTTTATTTGAGAAATTAAGGAGAATTTACCCCCTAGGAAAGGAGAAAATCCCTCAAAGAAAACAGAATGAGGAAAAGGATATCAATATAAATTCATATGACTTTCTCAGGGAATGCAGACTTTTGAAGTGATGCAAACAGTTGTAGGCATTAATCAGCCAGCAGTCAAAGCCTTACACAGCTCCCTGATATCATCTATCTTCCTGTTTCAACAGTTTAGCCAAATTGTACACAGCTCAAGGAACATCTTGTCATATAACCTTCAAAAGTGTCACTTGAGCTCTCTTGACTATTGCTTCTATATATGTCTTCCTCACAACTTTTCCATTACAGAGTATTCTGGGCTTGAATGAAGAAAAATCAAAGTCTTCATAAAGATAGATTTTAATTTAGATGCTAGGAATATTTTGAATATCTGCCAAATTTTGACTTCATATTTCTTTGTAACTTGTAAAGTTCCTTTTTGTTCTCTGTTCTTGTCAGACTTTATCTAAATATAAAACACAATTTCAGGTGTAGACTTTATTTTAAAAAGTTCCTTTCCTTTGATATCTATGTCTTTTCACCTAAGAATGTACTGTTGGAGTCATTCTGATTATGGCCATTAGAATCACAAGGGTATCAAAGTTAACAATATTTTCTTGGGTATCTCTGTGTGGGCTTCTTAACCCAGAGCGCAATATAAACAGAAATTTTCCAAGGGCTTCCCATGTACCAGGAAGGGTGATAAGTAGGTTATAAGAATGGGCTCATCCAATTTTCACAACCCAGTAGGATGGTCCCATTTTATAAATGGAGAAGCAGGCTTAGAGAGATTAAGGAATTGTCCAAGGCCACACAAGTGGTCAATGCTGGACTGGTTTTAATCCAAGACCATCTGATTCCAGAGATTATGCCTGTCATGTTCTTTTGCTATCCTCTTTCACACTTGTTATTAAGATAAAGGGGAAGGAAAGGAGGATAAAAAGGAAGGAAGGAAGGATGAAAAGAAGGAAAGAAAGAAAAAGAAAGGAGGGAGGAAAGGAAATTAGGAAACTAACTGGGCTGGATTAGTACAAGGACTAATATGCCTTATTTTTAAAGAACATTTTATTTTAATTTTCCTTTCAATATACCTAACTATGAAATATAAAAGTACGTGTTTTCCAATCTAAGGACTTGAATGCTTCAGTAAGAAAGCTGTATCTGTATTTGGCTTTCTCTGTTTCTGATACAGGGAAGCTTGCTGACAGACTGATAAATCAGTCATTCACAGCTCACTGATTACACTGCATGAGAAAATGGAAACCTTAAAAAATTATTTGGCAGTTCGATTTTTAAAAAATATATTGAATTCCTTTATTATTCTTAAAACCTGAGTAGCTTGACTGAGATTCCCATTGACTCTTACTATTGCAGAATATTCTCTTGAGGTGTTTTATGTTTGTTCCATTGAATGTCTTTCAACTCTAATATATAGCACTGGTGAATAGGAGACAGGTTGTGAAGAAGAAAATGGAAGTCAGGACTGTCCACCTTAAATGCAATGATCACAATAATTTATGTAAATTTGCAACATACTAGTGGTTTGTCAGAATAAATAAGTCATCAGGTTTTCAGGTCAGTGAGTGTCAAGGTATCTGAAGAGAACATCCATAAACTGATTTATTGTCTCAAATCAATGAAGCATGTCTTTTGGAATGCAGACAGTTTATTGCAGAAGCAGCTCCAGGTTCACCTACCTCTGTGTATTCACATGCCTGAGTCCATGAATACATGTGGCCATGGCTGTGTACAGATGCACTAGAGTGTGTGTCTGTGTATGTGTGACTGTCACTGTGGAAATCAGTAATGACTATGACTTAGCTAACTCCAGGGTCAAGAGTGGAAATCTAAAGACCTATAGCTGGTATGTGGTACTCATAATCCAAGTCCCATCATCCTTCTTTTTTGGTCTGCCACCATTCCCTAAAACATCAACAGCAATACAGTCTCTTCCAGACCCTCGGAACATAAGCCAACTTTATTAAAGTGAGATATCAGATTACAAACATTTTCCCAACTAGGGCACATAAGGATCAAAGGCACAGCCACAGATTCTTCTCTGAAGATCTCCATCATTTGCATCTGCTCCCTTCTATTCTTTTCCTTTGTTTCCCTCCCAGGGTGGGACACAAAACCAAGATCAAATCATATCTTCTCCTGCAGTATTTATACTCTCAGAGATTATCTCTGCAATATTTGATGCCTGAGTTAGGTACTGCTCAATCGCGACATTTTCCAGTTAGATATTCCTTCAACCAGAACAGAAAAATAGCAAGTGAATTGGAAGTTTAGTTAAACCAGAATCAAACAAAGCAAGTATCAACTGAAAAAAAAGGAACAGTGAATCAGATAATCCATATTAATATTCTAGTATCACTCTTCCTAAATGTCCTCAATTCTAAGCTAAATTATCATGTTGGCTTTTCTAAAGAGTTCCCATTTGAAATATCTTCATTGATTACCAGAGAGTTATTTGTATGTGTGTAGAAACTTTAAAAAATATAATCATCTTCATTTTTGTTTTTAGCAGCCTATAGCAAAATGAATAACAACTAACATTTATTAAATATTTAGATATGATTCTCAATGGTTGCATTTAATCATTATTTGCACTGATTGTAATCTATATAAAGATGGCAGATGAGAAAATTTAAGACACTGAAAATTAAATAACTAGCTTTATCTCTTTTGTATGGTGAAAGCAGCGGATGAATGAGACAGAATGGTCCCAGAAGTCATATTCTTGACTACTACTCCATATTCCTATACCTGACATTTTTCATATGTCTTAGGTTTATAAGTATCTTACTTATATGCTATTTTACTTGAAACTAAATCCTATGAGATGGATAAAAGAAGCAATTGTGAATGCTCCCACAGTTTCTACGTGCTGGATTTTGTATCCAATCCAAAATTTACTTCCCCAATGTCCAGGACTTTCTTATACTATCATTCCTTTTTAACAGGCTTCCTGGTTGCGCCTCAATTAAGAGAGTCTTTTAAGTTCTTTTCTAAAACTCTTTCTTCTTTAATTGCTATTAGTCATCATTCTCATCATTTTTCCTTATACTTATATCCTATGTCTTTTTCCACAGTTCCTGCTCAGTCCCTGCTCAGTTATTCTTTCATAATTATCACTGTGTTATGTATACATATATCCTGTGTCTTTGTTCACAGTTACCACTCAGTTCCAAAATATCTTTTAAAACTAATACAACAAAATATTCTGATGCATTACAAATGTTCTCTCCTATGGGTCTACATTTGTATGTGGTATTAATAAACCAAAACCTCTCCACAGTAAATGAAATTATCACTTTGTCATGTATACAAGTAAGCTTGTGGTCTCTGCTTTATATATTGAAGTCAATATCACAAATGAAAAACAAAAATATTAGATAACATTTCCTTGTTCTTTTTTCCATTGGCTTCTAAGAACAAAACAGAAGGTGATTACATTTCTTATATTTCTGCACAAATCAAATCATCTCTCTGATAAACAATGACGTTTGACAATTAACTTTCAAATGGTTGCTGTATAGAAAAAGCCACCCTGATAATTTAGTTAAGATTATACTTGAGGACATTTAGGAGGAGTGACACTGGAATTTTAATTTGATTCATTGTGCTTATTTTTATATTCTTTGATTTTTTTTTACTACTTACAAATTACTTGCAATTTCCCTGTGGTCATCTACTTGGCCCTGTTTCTTATATTTGCTCTCTTTGTTTTTTATCAACCCCTTTCTTGCTTATATTATCCCTCTGAACATATGCATGTATATGTGTTCATTTTGAATTATATTAGCATTTTAGGGAAAAAAAAAAAAACACTGTCATATCAAGCAGCAATTCATCACATCCTACATTGAAGGCAATGAGGCCACTTCAGAAATCAGCGCTTGGGCTGCTTTAATGCTGTGGGTCATTTCACAGCCTGGCAAGTAAATCCTATGATAATCCATCTTCCTGTGACAGGGAGATGCAGTATCTTATATTTTAATAATATCCCAAGAAACTACAACTCTACAACTCAGTGGAAGAGAAAGTACAAAATCACCTCCCATTAACTCAGAGCATTAATTTTCATTGCACATTGTGCTTCCCGTGAATAACAGATTCTTTCATAATTAGTTTTTGATCATTATTTTAATCAATATTTTAAAATATCTTGGATTATTTCTCTAGGTTAAGCACTCTGCTTTTTCTGATGGAGGAGGAGAAAATACAACTGATGACTGCCTACTTGGAACTTGTAGGAATTTGAAAATCATTAAATCTGTTTTTTTAATCTTTCATGTAGCTTTTTTTTCTTTTTAAGATTTGACTCTCTGTCAGAACTACTCAAAGTGCTTGAGCGTCAAAAGGAAATATTATATTGTCTTTTTCCTTTTTGGTGCTTACTGTCTTAAACAGAAGATTTATTAACCCATGGAAAGTTTTCTAGACTATATAGGATGCTGTGAGAAGAGAGTTCAGAGCAAATAACTCAGTTGAAGGAACTTTAATACACAAACACATTTTGTTAAACAAATTAGCATACTATATTACTTATCTTTATGGAAGTTTCTTACTAGGGCTTAAAAGCACTTATTAGAATTAATTTTATCTTTTACTTTTCCCTCCAAGGATACAATAAAAACATAGACTTTTGTCTTGATTATTCCTAGCATTATCACTAATGCCATTCAAGGGAAAAAAATGCATATGATCTGTTTCTCATTATTAGGAGTGATCTACCACTAAATTTGCAATTGGAAGGTTTGGACCCCATGACGAAAATACTAAAGTAACTGTTAAATGTAAAAATAAAGTGTTAAAGTGGATTCATCTTTCCCTCTTCAGCTATTCTATCTTTACTTCTGTCATGGCAAAAATTAAAAAAACTTTATAATCCATGTTTGAGAAATTCCCTCAGTTTGGTTTGATAAAGAATATGTGCTTATTGACCTAAGTTTAGTTGCTTAGTGTGTTATAGAAGCAATACAGTAATTATGAATGATATATACATATATAAAAATATAAAAAAAATCCTATTGTTACTCTCATTTCAATTAGTCAAGTTATTATCCATTATAATGTCAACATTCGCAAAGCTCATGTTTATATCAACTTTCATAAGATAAATTGTCATTTCTCCAGGGTATAGGTGAATTATATAAAATAGGGATAATTAATTACAATATATGAACTTGCAGGGATGCATTTAGTTAAGGAATATCCAAATAGCCTTATCTTACTTAGAGACTCTCATCTAGTAATGATGGTTGCTTATGTTGCATAGGACCTTGAAACTAACTCTGAACTCTGTAAGAAAGAGAGCCTGGGGTAATTAAGAGTTGCTGACAGAAATGAAGGAGAGAAATAGTATCAGCATGATGCCAAATATTTGACATGCCAGTTCTAATTCTTTCAGGACTATTTCATTATGAAGAGTACCTATTTCCTAAGAAGTAGACTTTAGGTTTGTATTGGACTAAGACTAATGATATTTATTGTCCATTTTCCATGAGGTAGGTATGTTTACGGTGACATCCTATCATGTTCTCTTTTAAATATTCTAAGCATTCTAAACATCTGTTGTACCTAAAAATAAATTCCCCCCCAAATTTGTATATTCCATTTAATTTTCCTTTCTCTTAGAATAGTTTTAAAGAAAAGAATAACAGGGTCATAAAATAATATTTTTTGCCAGTTTGACTTTTATATTTTTAAAATTGAAGTATGTTTATTTACAGTATTAATTTCAGGTGTACAACGAAGTGATTTACTTACATATATATTATTAAATTGTATATATGTATTTTTATTAGATTATCTTCCATTATAGGTTATTACAAGATACTGAATATTGTTCCCTGGGTTATACAGTAAATCCTTGTTTATTTTATGTATAGTAGTTTGTATCTGTTAAGCCAGTACTCCTAATTTGTCCCTCGCCCACCTTTCCGCCTTGATAACCATAATTTTGTTTTCAGTCTATGAGTCTGTTTTTTCTATAGACTCATTTGTATTTTTTTTTTTTGGTCTTTTTAGGGACACACTTGTGGCTTATGGAAATTCCCAGGTTAGGGGTTGAATTGGAGATGTAGCTGCTGGCCTCCACCATAGCACAGCACTGCCAGATCAGAGCCACATCTGCGATCTAAACCAGAGCTCACGGCAATGCCAGGTCCTTAACCCACTGAGCAAGGCCAGCAATCGAACCCTCATCCTCATGGATACTAGTTGAGTTTGTTACAGCTGAGCCACAAAGGGAACTTCCCTCATTTGTATTATTTATTAGATTCCATATATGTGATAGTGCAATATCTATCTTTCTCTTTCTTTGTTCACTTAGTATGATAATCTCTAGGTTCATCCATTTTGCTGCAAATGACAATATTTTATTATTTTTATGGCTGACTAATATTCCATGGTATATATCTATCTCTATCTCTGTTTATATTTATAGATAGATAGATGGATAAATAGACAGACTGATTGATGGATGTTAATTATCTATACAAGTTAATTCAGGTGTCTTTGGTGGGAATCTAGGTTGTTTCCATGTCCTGGCTATTGTAAATAGTGCTGCTATGAACAATGGAGTGCATGTATGTTTCCAAATCAAAATTTTCATCTCTTTTCAGACACATGCTTAGGAGTGGGATTTATGGATCTTATGGTAATTCTATTTTTAATTTTTTGATGAACCTCCATACTGTTTTCTATAGTGGCTACACTGATTTACTTTCCTACCAACAAGTGGATCTCCTCCTGTTCTAAGTAATAACCTTGCTGGATAGAGTTTCCTAGGCTGTACTTTTTTCCCTTTTAGGACTTTGAATATATCATGCCACTCCCTTCTGGCCTACAAGTGTTCTGCAGAGAAATCAGCTGATAGCTTTATAGGAGTTCCCTTGAAAATGACTCTGTCGTTCTTTTACTGCCTTTACAATTCTCTCTTTATCTTTAAATCTTGCCATTTTAATCACAATATGTTTTGGTGTGGGTCTGTTTGTGTTTGTCTTGTTTGCACTCTCAGTTGTTTTTGTCTTCCTGGTTATTTGTTTCCTTGTTTAAGTTTGAGAATTTTTCAGCCATAATTTCTTCAAATAAGTTTTCTATCCTCTTTATCTCTCCTCTCCTTCTGGAAAACCTATTATGTGTAGGTTTGCATGATTTATCTCATGAATCTCATATGTTGCTTTCATTTTTTTTTCACTTGTCTTTATCTGCTGTTATGATTGGGTGATTTCCATTTTTCTATCTTCCAGATCACTTACTTGTTCTTCTGGGTCATTTAATGTGATATTCATTGCTTCTAGATTGGTTTATATCTTAACAGTTGAGTCATCTAATTTTGATTGGTTCCTCTTTATAGTTTCTAGTTCTTTGTTAAAGTGATCTGCATTTCTATTGGTAATCTTTCTTACTTCCTTCAGCACTTTTATTGCATTACCTCCTTTTTGAACTGAAGGTCTAGTATACTGATTAGGTCTCCAGCATCATGTGTTCTTTCAGGGATTTCTTTTGTTTCAAGGGAGGTTCTTTTGTTTCAGGGGATTTTCTTTCAGGAGATGTTGTTTTGTTTATTTCCTCAGCTTTTTCATTTTATTTAACTTTCTCTGTTTCTGTGAATTTAGGGGAAACACTTATCTACTCTGATCTTGAAGGTGTGTTTTTATGCGGGAGCCTCTGTGTAGACTATGTGAGTCCAATATTTTTGGGACAGGGGCTGGTTTCAGTTTGGATGCTGGTTGTTCTTTCCTCATGGTCTTCTGGCTGTCATCCCATTGATAGACATTGTGGTTGGTGTTATAGTATCTAGAAACGGTTCAAGATGTGAGGCAGGGTTTAATCTCTGCTTCATGTCAGTCACTATCCTGTAAGGAGTGGGATTTTTCCTCCCTGACTATTGCATCAGGAGCCCTGAGGGTTGGGTTTGATCAGGTTCACTTGCCCTTGAATGCATGCCCTACCCCAAGGGAGGTGATCACTGAAGGTAGTGAGGTCTGTGTGTTCACCTAGGAATCTGTGTGTGCCTTTATAGATGTCCACAATTCTGATCAGAAGAACCCAAGTTTGCCTTCCTGTCTCTGTTGTGTTTGTCCAAGATCTAGTGCAAGACTTTAGTGTGAAGTAGATTGGGTCTTAGGGTTGGGGAGTTATGATTTCAGAAACTGAGGTGGCTATGCAACCCCCTGAGATCTTGGCTGCCTCTGTTTCTGTCTTCTTTCAGACCTGTCTACCCTAGATCCTGTGCTAGAATCTGTGGTGTGGCATGGGGAGAGACAGGGCATTCCTACTGGGAGACCAACCACTATTACTGAGATGCTGATAGTGAACCCACATGGACCACATCACAATCTCTCCAGGCTGTCCCTGTGTATCTAGATGAGTCCTTTCCCAGGGTCTTTCTGCCTAATATTCAGTGTTTAGCCACTGCATACTTTTGTAGCATTTCCCTATGCTTGTGCTGACAATGGCCTCTGTAGCTTCACCTGGATTACACCCCAGGCACCCTAGTCTGTCTCTGCATGGCTAGACTGAGTTTTTACCCAGGTCTCATCCCATCCCATGCTGTGGTATGGAGTGAACTGAGCCTGGTTTGGGAAGGGCAGCAAGGAGGCAGCTGCTAGTACAAGGCCATCGCCATCGTGATTGTTGGTAAGCCAGCATGTGTGCATTTCTTGTGAGTAGAGTCTAGGCTTCTCCAGCCCTCTGTCTGTTTCAGTGAATTTCCTAGCAGGTAGGGGGACTTGTCTCCTACATGCAGGACCATAGAACTAGGGTACCCAGACTATGGCTTAACCTGCTCACTCCAGAGGACAAGGGTCCACCCATGCAGAGCTTCTCTTCCTTACAGATCCCTCCCAGGGGCACAGGTTCCCACTCAATGCCTTGCTTTGATTTTCATATAAATTTTCACAGTGCAATAATAAAAGATTTTATTGTACGTGGTTTTCTTTTGACCTATCTTTATTATAAGTAGAATGGAAATGTTGATGAATTGCAAGGGATGTCTTTACGTACTCTTAACACAAAAATGGAATTAATGTCCCAGCCACCACCCACTAAGGAATATTCAGCCCATCCTCCCCTTTCCATCAGTCAGGCTCCTAGCATCTAAAGTCAAAAGCTATAACAGCCTGCCTACAAATTATATTTTCCCCAAACGTTAATGCCTTCCTGCTCTTCTAAAACCAACAAAGAACAATAATAGCAAGAAGAGAAAAAAAAAAAAAGACACTGGCAAGGCAACATTAATATCCCACAGTTCCTGAGGTAGGGAATAAAGTTCAGAGTCACTTCTGAATCTCACTGGCATTTCTCTAAGATTTTATGTAAATGAATTGATGGTAATTGACAGGCCACCATGTGGGCACATAAGGGTATTTCTAAGTCTGCTGACATATGTGAGAAATCATTGGAATCTCTCAGTGTGGGAGAGCATTGGGGGAACATGATGAGCATGATGGTATTATAACCTACATATTGGGTATGCACCATAGTCTTTCTTTTACTGAGGTCTACAAAGCCATTCATATTAGCCAATGTATTTCTAATGTGCTTTTCTCTTAGATAGAGCCAGCTTGAGGTTTCTGTCCATTAACCAGATATTATAAAGCCCTTTGTGCAATTCAAGGGAAATAGAGTATTTCCAAAGTAACAACTGCATTAGATGTTTTTATCTAAAAGATACTAAAACATATGCAAGTAGTCATTTGCTCTGACAAGAGTTGCAGGTCATTTTTTTTTTCCTAAGGTATATAGATAGGCCAAAATGATCACATAAACTCCCTCATACTCTATGCAGAATTATGTAAATGTGTTTGGATTTTCTTTGTGGGAAGTGAGTCTAGGACATTCATCAATTTCTCAAAAAGGAGAGTCAGAAAAAAATCAGAGCCACAAATTTATATTCAGATTGTAAAATTGCATTTCTTCTATCATCAAAAAAAAGTAAAATAGGAGTTCCCGTCGTGGCACAGTGGTTAACGAATCCGACTAGGAACCATGAGGTTGCGGGTTCGGTCCCTGCCCTTGCTCAGTGGGTTAACGATCCGGCGTTGCCGTGAGCTGTGGTGTAGGTTGCAGACGCGGCTCGGATCCCGCATTGCTGTGGCTCTGGCGTAGGCCGGTGGCTACAGCTCTGATTCAACCCCTAGCCTGGGAACCTCCATATGCCGCGGGAGCGGCCCAAGAAATAGCAACAACAACAACAACAACAACAACAAAAAGACGAAAGACCAAAAAAAAAAAGTAAAATAAAACTCTCCATTTGATTTCATTTTTAAAAGTTTGACTTAAGGTGACTCCATTGTGGCTCAGCAGCAGGGAACCCAACTAATATCCATGAGTATGCAGGTTTGATCCCTGGCCTTGCTCACTGGGTTTAGGATACAGTGTTGCCAGGAGCTGTGGTCTAGGTTACTGATGCGGCTCAGATCCTGAGTTGTTTGTGGCTGTGGCTAAGGCTGGCACCTGCAGCTCCAATCCAACCCCCAGCCTGGGAACTTCCATATGCCATAGGTGTGGCCCTAAAAAGCAAAGAAAAAAAAGAGAGAGAGAGTTTGACTTAATATTCCAGGTTGTGGGCTGTATTCAAAGCTGTGATAAAGTACAGAGAATGAGAAATAGGTGATGTCATGGAAATGACACCTGCTGAGGAGGCCTCAACTTTCTTATCCATTGAGAGTTTACTAGAGAACTCTTTGAAATCTCTTTCAGTGCAGAGAGTTGATGGTTCTTTGAGGAGGAAGAGTTTCCTAGACCTTCTATTGAATCTGTTCAGAACAAAGCCAGCCTAAGAACAGAGGGCAAGTCTTTCCTCCTTGCTACTAAACCTGGGGAACAGAAGAAGGGAACCAGGGGAACAGAAGAGATGTAGAAAAAGAAGAAATTAGATCAAGTAGGTATTTCTAGTTTCATTCTTTGGGACATGTTCACTGAGCATCTTCTGTAATTACTCAATATTTTATATAGTACATGGCATGGTTTTTGGTCTCAAATTCTGCACTAATGTCCTCTAGTTTGGAAATGATAAGATAAATATCCATTTGATAGAGTATCACTGTACTGAAAACATTGACAGAGTGGCACAAAAAGAAAAAAACTCAATGATTAGCTGTGCAATTTTGGACACATCGCTTATTTATTAAGCATTCACAACATTGCAACAGAGCTAGGTCTGCTAGGGTTAGGGTTGGGGTTATTTGTATGAAACAGGTCCCATACAAAATTAGAAGCAGTGACTGGCTGATAAAACAAATATAAAAACTAAAAACTGAGGTTCAGTGAAAAGAGTTATAATTTGAGCAAAGTGAATCTAATTTGAGAGTCAAAGATTTTAAGCAAAAAAATCCTGAAGCTTTAGCCATTGGTTTGATTTCCTTAGCTAAAAATGAAAAAAACAAATATATGTGTGTGTGAGTGTGTGTGTGTGTGTGTGTGTATTAAGAAAAGATAACCACATTGGGCACAGATTATGAATATTACAAAAGACAAGATCAAGGAGATGGTTCTTAACAGAAAATATGTGAAAGAAAATAGCAACTTGGAGTTCATTGCAAATTAAATCTTAAAAATAAAGGAAAATGCCCGTCAGAGATGAGAAGTGTTCAAAATGAGGACAATAGTATCTAATTTTAATCTTTCTGAATTAGACTCTCCTTGGAATAGCATCCATTCTATTTTGGGCATCAACTTTGCTAACACAGGCAAACTGATGGGAGTTAGAATGGTACTTAGGCAATAATAATATTTAGATTTAACATTTAGATTTTGTTCTATAATAAGAAAAGCAGTACAGTTTTTAGGAGCATAGGATCTGGAACCAATCTGCTGGGTTCAAATCCTGGCCTTCCCACTTCGAAATGTAACTAAATAAGTTATTTCAATTCTCTGTGCCTTAATGCCTCCCCTCTAAAGTGGGGCTACTGCAGTACCTTCCTCAGAGATTCCTGGGAGAATTGAGTTAATAATCTAAAAGGTTTAGAACATTACAACTGCTCTAAGGATAAGGTAACAAAAAGAAGATATAAAGAAAGAGACAGTGTTTAGCACAAAGGAGGAACATCTTAGAAAGAATTTACTTCTGTATGGCTAGAGAACAAAAGTAGTATCAAAGTTACTTGGAGAGAGATATGAGGGGTAAAGACACTTCTGTATCTGCCGCAGGATATGCTTACTTCTCATTCACTAGAGATATTCAAACACTTAGCATATGTTAGAGAGGATTTAAAATCAGTTGGAGAATATGAAATGGATTATGTTATAATTATTTTTAAATTAATTTTATTTAGAGAGTAAAATTAAAAAGTGTAAGCAATACTGAACTTTTCAAAAGCTAAAGTAATGCATTATCTCCAAGTTCATTCTACCGCATTCCCTAGGAATAACGTTCTATTTTCTCTGGTGGACACCAAATATTACCATAAGTAATACAATACACAGAATCTGCTGGTCACATGATTTATCTATGTTTTTTAAATATGTATCATTTCCTCACTGAGAATGATAAATTAGTAAACTTATCTTATTCCTGACCTCTTTTAGCCATACCATTAATATTTTTAGTTTTATAATAATTTCTGTTCTTCTTAGTTTGTTATATTTTTAACTTAAGCAGTGTATTCCAACAGAGTTAGAACTAGGGTTATTTCTTGATCTATCAATTGTAAACACTTTCTATCAACTTTCTAAAACGTGAGCTAAGAAAATTAGAAATTTCTTTCCATCTTTTCTGTCACTGTAATTCCTTCATGCTCCATTCCAAGTTGATTTTAAAAATTGAGGTAGGAGTTCTCATCTTGGCTCAGCAGAAACGAATCTGACTAGCATCCATAAGGACACAGGTTCCATCCCTGACCTCGCTCATTGGGTTAAAGATCCGGCATTGCCATGAGCTGTGATGTAGGTCACAGACTCGGCTTGGATCTGGCATTGCTGTGGCTGAGGCATATGCCAGCGGCTACAGCTCCAATTCGACCCCTAGCCTGGGAACCTTCATATGCTGCAGGTACAACTCTAAAAAGAAAGAAACTAACTAAATAATTAACTAAATAACTAAATAAATAAATATTGAAGTAAATTAGCAGTACTGAGAGTATTGCATTTGCAAAAATTGAAAAGATTTCCTAGATCACAAAGCTGGTGTGAAATGTGTGTTTCTTCATACTCTTTCCTACTCGGGTTTTGTTTGTTTCATCTTGGGATCATGACTTCCCTGGAGTTTTCTGTTTTGTTTTGTTTTGTTTTTTATTTTTTATTTTTATTTTTGTCTTTTTGTTCTTTTTAGGGCCGCACCCAGGCATATGGAGGTTCCCAGGCTAGGGGGCAAATCAGAGCTGTACCTCCTGGCCTACACCAGATCCACAGCAATGCCAGATCTGAGCCGCATCCATGACCTACACCACAGCTCATGGCAATGCCGGATTCTTGACCTGCTGAGTAAGGCCAGGGATCAAACCCGCAACCTCATCGTTCCTAGTCAGATTCGTTTCTGATGAGCCACAATGGGAACTCTGTGTTTTGTTTTTAACAGTCATTTCTAGTGAACATTTTTTTTCTTTTTCTTTTAATCTTATTGTTGTCCCACACCTAGCTACCCTGTCTGCTCTGCCATGTTGTGCTGGCCACTCAGCACTCCACACCCTCTTGCTCCCTATAGGCATGTTCCCATAACCCACTCAGCAGGTTTCTTCTCACAAAGGGCTTTTCACCCCTATTATTCATTTTCCTTGTACCCTACTTATTTCCTGGCACTTGTCAAGGTTTATAAAACAACATTACTGGAACAATATGTTCACCTGGAAGCTGCTGCTGTTTCACTTAGCAGAGTGCCAGTACACAGGTGTTCAGTGCATACTTGTTGAATAAATAAAGCAAGTACACTCTGGGAAAAAAAAATGTTGTTGTTGAAGACTTGGTGACCTAATTATATATCTGATCGGCTAGGACATGGATCCTTTTGTCATAGGATCATTCTCCCTTCCTGGCTTCCTTTCTTCATTTGGATTGGTTATTTCCTAGGTCAGCTATAAAGCTGACAACCTAGAAATACACATACACACTTTGTAATGCATGTCTTTTTATCCTTTTATTTTTTCCAGGGTTCCTCCCACCAGAGGCTCAACTGTGATTTTGAAAAAGTTAAACTTTCTGAATCATTGAATTCCTGAAAAAATATTTATCTTGTCCCCACATTTGCAAATATTCCTAAGAAATGAAGTCTAGTTTAATAATAATGTTTTCTGATATCCTTATAGCTACTCAACCCTGAATATATTTATTTTTCTTTGAAGGAAACTTGACTTGATTCTTTCTAGTATCCCAGTTCTTTAGTGTGGGCATTTTTAAAAAAATTTATCTTATATTCAATTAGTCTTTTTTTCACTATAAAGATCTTAGACTTCATTTAACACAGATAAATTTTGAAATTTTACATCAGCCTTCATAAGTGAGTTTGCTCTATGTTTTCTTTTCTTGACATTCTTTGTCCAATTTTGCTTTCAAAGTATTGCTACACTTACAAAATGAATATGGGAGCAGTTGCTTTCTTTCCCTTCCTTTTTTTTTTTTTTTTAAACAGTTATCAAATTTGAGGGATTTGGTTAAATTAAGCTAGAAAATGGCCTGATAAGTTTTGTGTTTGTGTGGGAAATGGGAATATACAGGAAAATACATTTTGATGACCACTTCAGTTTTTTGAAAGGTTTTCTATCTCTTATGGGGGCAATTTGGTATTTTTCAAGTTTAAAATAAGACTTTAGTTTATAGCAATCAATCAAGACAACTGGAAAAGAATTAAATTATTATAGATATGTTATCTTTTGATGGGGATATTTTGTTGTTTATATCATTTCCATTATTATGTCATTTTTACCTAAGAATTTTCCTGAAACATGGAATGTACCTTTTGTCTGTATTAATAGACTTCATTGTATGATTGTTTTCTGCTTTATAAATTTTAAATCTTAATATTATTATGTCTTTCCTTAAACAAATTATATGGATTAATTTGCTGGGATTTGTTTATAAATTCTTGAGATAGAAATTGATATGATAGATTTTCACCTTTTCCTCTGCAGTGTATACATTGAAGGTGATAAATGGCCCTCTGAGGAGAATTATGTCTATTTCAGTGGCTTTGGTATATTTTATTTTCAGTATGTTTCGAGGGAAAAATATTTTCTCATTTCTATTTTTATTTCTTCTGTGATCCATTTGTCATTTAGAAATGTGTCATTTATTTCTTAGCATTTGAGAATATTTTTATTCTCCTCCTTCTTTTCCCTCTTCTTCATTGTCCAAATCCCCCTTCTCTCTCTCCTTCTCGTCTCCTTCTTATGATGATATCATTGATTTATAACTTCATTCCTTTCCATACAATGACAATACTCTAAACAATGTTTCAATGTTTCAATGTTTTCACATTTTTTGAAAATTATTTTACAAGGTATTGAAAGTCAAATTTTAAAATTTTTATCCATTTAAAAATATATATTCTCATTATTTAGCATTGCATGGTCTCTGATAAGATGTTTTATTGTTTTTTAAGTTTTAGTCTTTATTGTGTTGAATTTTTGTCCTCTCATCAAAGGAGAGAGGTTTTCTTCTTCTCTGAGAAGAAGCAAATAGTAATGCCTATGGAGAGGCAGGAAACTGCCAGCAGCCTTTAGCCAACAGCCATTACAAAGCTGTAGCCCTCAGTCCTCTCTTCCCAAAGGAAATAAATTCTGCCATCAATCTGAATAAGCAGATTCTTCCCTGGCCAGAAGACAGTGAAATGTCATGGTAATGGTTAATTTTATTGTCAACTGAACTGGGCAAAGGGATGCCATGGAAGCTGGTAAAATATTATTTCTGAGTGTGTCTATGTGAATACCTTGAGAACAGATTCTCCTTTGAACCAGGAGACTGAGTTAAGGATATCACCCTTGCCAGTGCTGATGGGCATTGTCCAATTCATTGAAGGCTTGAAGAGAACAAAATTGTGTAAGCAGGGCAGATTTTCGTCCTTTTTCCTGAGCTAGGGCATCCATCTTCTGTCTTTGGATGTGAGCCTCCATGTTTTCAGACATTCAGACTCAGATCAGGACCTACATAAATGGTCCTTCAATTCTTAGGCCTACAGACTTGGACTGAATTATACCATTGTCTTTCTTACTTCTCTAGTCTATGGAATTTGTCAACCTCCATAACCTTGTGAGTTCCTATAATAAATCTAATCTTACATTTATGTCTATCTGTCTATGTATGTATGTATGTATGTATATACCTTTATCTATATATCCTATTGTTTCTGTTTCTCAGGAGAATACTTACTAATAAAGACATCTTTATGTCAAAGAAAATTCCTGTCAATGAAGAAAACCAGACTCAGTGAAATAATATTTCCAGAAAAATAAAAGCTATGGAAATTTATCTTCATCAGTCTTATTGCTGGGTGAAGATAAGTCTGTCCAACATATTGGGAGCATTATGGGAGTGCTTAAGGTCTTGGCATCCTAAAGCAGAGAACCTAGATAAGTCATTCCTGACCTCCTGATTGATGGAAAGTGTAAAATAAATAAATGTGTATTATTCCAAGCTTACACATATATATATATTTGTGTGTGTGTGATTTCTTGGGCCACTCCTGTGGCATATGGAGGTTCCCAGGCTAGGGGTCTAATCGGAGCTGTAGCCAGCGGCCTACCCAGAGCCACAGCAATGCGGGATCTGAGACACGTCTGCAACCACACCATAGCTCACGGCAACACCGAATCCTTACCCCACTGAGCAAGGCCAAGGATCGAACCTTCAACCTCATGGTTCCTAGCCAGATTTGTTAACCACTGAGCCACGACGGGAACTCCTCAAGCTGATATATTTGTGGTAAATTTTTACACAGTAATGAAAAAGTAATACATACTCTATTACATGAAATGTGCTTCTTTATCTCTAGCAATGATTGTGACATTAATGTCAACTGGGTTTATGTTAGTAAGGCTAAATAAGTTTCTTGTTGCTATTCTTAGTGTTTATTTGCATACTACATCATTTTACAGTCTTTACTTTCAACTTCCAGTGTCTCATATTTAAAGTGTATCTTTTCTAAGAAACATGTGATTTTTTTTATTGTTTTATTGTTACTGTTTTATCTAGTAAGAAAATTTCATCTTTTATTGAGAGTATTTATTTTATTTAGATACTATTCAATTTTAGTCTTTCTAACCTCTTATGTTCATTTTCTCTTTTTTGCCTTCTTTTGTATAAATTGTTTTTATTTTTTCCACTCTCCTCTATTCTTTTGTTACTTATACATTCTATTACTCTTCTTTCATTGACTTTATAGACATTAAAACAATCATTCTTGAATTAATATGGTTTAATATAATTAGTACTCATTTCCAAGACAGTTGCATTTATCATCCTCCTGCTGGTTTTGTCACAGCTGTCATGCATTTTAATTCTATGTATTTTATACCCCAGTAGACATTGTTAGCATTTTGTGCAGTCAGTTTTCATTTAGATTTACACATAATATTATCTTTCAATCATTATTTATTCCCTCCTTCATTTCTGGTTTTCTGTTTTCTTTTGCTTGAAATACTTTAAAATAAGATTGATGAAAAAAAGTAGTCTCTGTTTTTGTTGCCTGGAAATATTATTTCACTAAATATGGGTTTTAGGGTTGACAAGTTTATTTCCTTCAATTAAAAGTAATGTTTTACTGTCTTCTAGCTTCCATTTTTATGTTAAGAAGTCAACTCTCAGTTTTCATCTTGCATCTTAAAAGGTATTGTTTAATTTGTTTCTATTAAAGAGTGCTTCTTTAATTTCAAGCATTGTTAAAATATTAGTGTGATATGCCATGTTGTCATTTACTTCCTGTTTGTTCTGTCTACTTGGGCTCTTAGGATTTTTTGAGTCTGTGGGTTAATCTATTTTATCAGCCTTGAAAACTCTTAGCCATCATCTTGTGGTTCTTTTACCATTCTTTATCCTCTGCCTCCTCTGAGACTCAAGTTACATGTATGTTAAATGTATTCACCGTAACTCCTAGGTATCTTACAGCCTTTAACATGTCTTCCTTTTTTTTTTCTTTTTCTTTTTGGTACTTTACATGTCAAGTCTAGATATTTATTTATGATTTATTTATTTTTCAGTTCATTTATTCCTTCTGCTATCTGTAGGTAAACTGACTTTAAGCTCTTGATTTCAGATATCTTGGCTTTTATTTCTACAATTTCCACTTGGATCTTTCTATATAGTCTGATTCTCAGTGAATTCCTTTATTGTATCATTTATTTTCTTGAAGTAATGATACTTATTTTAGTTAAGCCTGATAACTCCAACATGCATGTCACTTGCATTTCTGTTTGTGCTCACCTTCTCCCCTTATTGCATTCATTCATTCATTCATTCATTCATTGGTGTATGCATATGTATAGCAGGCAGTAAATAACTAACTAAATAAATGCATATACAGATAAATGAATGAATGAATGAATGCACTAAGGGGAGAGAGTGAGCACAAATAAAAATGGAAGTGACAATAATGTTGCAATTTTCAGGCTTAAGATAATTTTTTTTCTTCCTCTACAAAGGATTTATTCTATTATCTGACAAGTAATAGATTGATAGATAACCTGAGTCCAGTTGACTGAGGAGTTTCTAAGCCGTATGGGGGCATTTATAAGTCATATTTCTAATCTGAGGGTGTAATCCTTCAGGAGATATAAGCAAATGCCTCAATATGCAACTGTGTGACAAGTACTGGACTAACTGTTCCCCCTTCTCTGTGAGTAGGCCCTAATTACCTTCATATCCTTGACTCCATTTTTTATCTCCTTGCCCTGTAGTACTTAAAATAATAATAATGGTAATGGTTTCTTGCCTCTTTGAAGCTGCCTATTTTTCCTATATCTCATCTATGCATCCAAAATGGGTAAATGCCCCAAAGGGGAAAGCAGTATACAGAAAAATGGGCTCAGCTCAGTGAGTTTCCCTTCTTTCCACATGTCCTAGCTGCTTTAGCAGATTTCCTCTGCTCTCAGAAAGATTCATTTCTGGTTTTTATACCACTTTCTTAACAGTTTCCATTGGAAGAGTTCATATGCTACAATCTATATTATCATGGATAAAAGTAGAAACCATCTACAAGAATGTATTTTTAATTTCAAAAAACAATATCTAGTTTGAATTTTTCAATTTCATGCTAATATGCTCTTTTTTTAGACAACATTATCTTGATCTTGCTGAAGATAACTAATTCAAATCTTAATTTTCCTTCTATTTGTTGCATTGTATGTTTTTTCTTATACTAATTGCTCTCTGTATTCATT
The DNA here is from genome assembly GCF_016906955.1 of Phacochoerus africanus. Lineage (NCBI taxonomy): Eukaryota > Metazoa > Chordata > Mammalia > Artiodactyla > Suidae > Phacochoerus > Phacochoerus africanus. Next base: position 143,207,880 of record NC_062544.1, read on the forward strand.
ATTATCTTTCAACTTTATGCCCCAAGTATTTATTAATTTTGGTCCACCATTTGTCTCTATTTTTATTGAGAAGTAGTTGAGATTTGTTTTAAGCAATTGTGTGTATCTATTTACCTAAAATACTATTTTATTGAATAGAAAAGTTTCTATGGCTTCTGTATACGTGGAAAATCTGTTCCATTGTCAGGACTTTTTTGTGATGTTTGAGTTTGGATAGGAAGATTTACATAGGGCTCCTATAATTACCCAAGTAAGAAGTAGTTTCTCTGTGCATGAAGTGTTTTAACATGTTTGTCCTCTGGTTGAAGCTCTCTTTATTTCTCTTTAAATCTCTGTTGTACATTTGAAGTTATTGTGACTCACTTTCTTTTCAACAGCTCCATCAACCACACAGTGGATCCTTCCCAGGAAAAAAAATTTACTCTGATGAAAGAGCACTCTGTTTAGATCAGTGACTAGGAACAAATTCTATAGACAGAGGAAAGAAGTCTTTCCCCAGTTATGCAGGACCATCTGTAAGACAACTTGCATGTAATCCTCCAGGGAAACATCCTGAGAAGTTTCCATCAGTTCACTGTGTATAGATGCTTATTTTTGGGGGGGATGGTTTTTGTGGCTCCACCTGAAAGAGTCATCTGTCAGGTATATATTCTCTCTTGTGTTTTTTTCATCCACATAAACTTGTCTGCCTTTCTTCTTTCAAGTTACATCAGTAAGTTAAATCCAAATTTGTTTGACAAATTTCACCTTTTGCTTTATGGTTACTCCTACTTTTGAATATCTGTCATCTAGATTTAAACTGAAGAGAAGAATATATTATGTATATTTAATTTTTATCTTTTAAATATTATATATTTAACAATAAACCATTAAATTCATGACAATATATGTTTTATAAATTTATCTAAATTTATAAATAAATATATATATATGTATGTATATATATATATATATATATATAAATAACCGTAAAGTCTCACCCAGGCTATTTATTTATGCTTAACTCCTCTACTAAAACATTATGTGAGTATGGCCATAGAATTATAACATTAAACTAGAATTATAATATTTTAACACTTTGGACTCTTATGATTATATGTCATAGTATAATCTGTTTGCTATAGTAAATGATTTCCTAATTTTACTTGACATTAATGAAATTTGCAGATGACATGGTTCTCATTTATCCCCTCTTATCTACACAAAGTTTATTATATTTACTTTGCACAAAATATATACTTAAATCCTCCTTTTATAGCATATTTTTTTTTCTGCTGACTGTTTATTCACTTCATTTTCATTGCCGAGTTAATTAAATGAGTTATACATAATTGACTTTGTTTTTCAATGAGAACTAGGAAGCATTTGAGAAGAAAGTTTGTAAAATAACAAAGTACATTTAAAGAGTGTACTATGATCAGAGTATTTTCCTGTGGAAAATAACAACATATAAAGAAAGGATAGCTATAGAGTATGTAATAAGACCCCATTGTTACTTTTAATTTCTGGATATATCTAACTTATTAAAGAAAATGTATTGAGTACCTACTAGATGTATAATATTCTGCAAGGGGATATGGAACAACAGGAAAATGGGGAAAAAAAAAACTGAAAAAACCTCCCTTCCTCCCTCCCTCCTTTCTTCCCTTTATTTTTTCCAGTTTTATTTACATAAAATTGACGTACAACTCTCCCACCCTTTTGAAATTCTAGGCTGGGTGCTAGAGAAGAACAATGTATAAGCTACAAATTAGTAAATGTGTATTTTGAGTTCAGTGTTAGGATTCCAGCAAGTATGAGCGGAGGGTCCTAAGCTGGCACATAGCAGAGATATCTCACACAGTCTGGAAAGTGAAGGTGAGCTTCTCAGAGAAGGTGGTGCATAACAAGGGTGCTCACAGCACACAAGGCTATGAAGAAATGCATATAGAATCCCTTAACTCACTTAGCCCTTCAGTGATCCTTGTATTTCTAACCCCTCACTGGGCTTTCCTGCCATTTGTTTTTTATTTCTTTATTTAATATTTGTATTTTTTAAATCACTTTAGACAGCATCAAGTGTTGGTGGGTTCCAATGTCACAGTCATGCTTTCTTCTGTCAGTGAGGCCCTTTTTGTCCCAGAGGGTGCAATCTGAGAAGCAAACACACTAAAAATTATATAGAAACCAGAGTTTCTTATGCAGCTGTGGCATAGGGACTCATAGGGCTAGCTAAACACATCAGGTATGCCTGTTACTTCTATGTCTCCCACAGGGGCTGCATTGGCAGAGAAAGTGGTCAGGAAGGAAACCAGGGCTGGCAAGAACAAAGTGACACCAACTGGGGAGGACAGCTGGAACCCGTGTCCCTCTCTCACCACCATCAAAGCCTCAACCTTCAGTGCTGCACATGAGCTTCAAGAGAGGCTGGTGTTCTGTGTCATGGATATAAACATCCTGGCCCAAGAGTTGGAAATGCAGGAGGAGAATAGATGGCAGGAAGAGTCGCAGGCTCTGTTGATGCATTTGGAGGGGGAGGTCCAGCAGATTCAGGGGGTGCCAGGGTCACTGGTGTGCTGAGTGGGAATTGCTGGGCTGAAGCCCTGGGCCAACCAGAAAGCTTCAGGGCAGTGGCCTGGGGCATGGAGCTGGGTGTGGCTGGTTCTCTGCTGTCATTACTCAAGTGCAAAAGGAGATAGCTGATGCTTCTCCCTTGCCTTCAAAATCTCACACAGATTGTCTGTTTGTGGCAAGCACTATGCAGGAAAGGAAGTTTTGAGAAACATAACCCCAGTTTAACAACTTGGTGACTGCTCTACAAGAACCACTCAAAATCTTTCAATTATCTTAACTCATCCTGACTCCAGATACACACTCCTGTGCAGCTATGCCTAAGGATTTCTGCTGCCTTATGTTTCTAAGCCCAACTCACTTCTCCTCACACCAGGCAGTGCATGATCATGGGTAAGATGGAGAGATTTAGGATAAGCCTGGATTTCAGTTCTGTGTGTTTCTTACTGTATGACAGTGGCTGCATCTCTTCTTCGCTGAGTCTTAGATGCCTTATCAGTTAGATATGGAGAACAATGGGCCGTCAAAGGGCTGTTGTAAGGACTAAGTGGGATATTGCTGAAAAGTATCTAGCATGGCAAATCAGAAGTGTTCTGTTAGTGCAAGTTCAGTGGTGGTATCAGGATATTATATTAGTAGACAACCTTGCCTCCTACCTTATCAAACAGAGTTACTTTAAAATTGTTCCTCTCTACTTCAAAAATTCTAACTCATAACTATCAGCTTTCTCAGGGAAAAAGAATGTTCCTCTTTATTTCTAAAGGAAGCTCCTTCTTTGGTTTTCTAAGTCTTATTTCTCTACCATTATTTGTTGATTCCATTTTACAAATGTTGATTCACTGCTTATTATAATGCCAAGCAGATAAATTACACTGCTGTTTGGAACAGATTCCTGCTCATAAACCTTAGAGATAACCAACAAGAAAGCTGGATGGTTTATTTTGATAAGTTCTCAAAGAAATAAATGGTATGCTGTGATGGGGTATGACTCCTGGGCAGGCTGCTTCAATAAGTGTTGTAGAAAAAATCTTTTAGAGAAGGAAACCTTTGAAATGAGATCTGAGGCATGAAGATTATCCAGGCTGGGAACAGCATGCAAATATGTCCTGGGTCTCATCCTGACTTGGGGAATTTAGGGGTACCATTGAGTCATCAAATGTGAAGAAAGGGATTGAAAAGAGTTTGGAGGTTAGATGGAGCCAAAGCATGTTTCATAGGGATAGAAGAAAGGCTCACACTATCCATTATCTTCATCCTTTCTTACTAGTGTTTTCCATTTCTGTCTTTCCCCTGACATTTTACATCATCCTGTAATTATGCTGATGTTTTTCATTCCTATTAATACGTTAAATTCCTTGATTCTGTCACTTCTTCATAATATTCTGGCTCTCTCATTCTCTTCAATGCCAGACTTTTCAAATGAAGTTTATAGCTGTCACTTCCTTTCACTTATTGCTTAATTTGTGGAGTCTAATCACACTATTCGTATTGACCTATTGAAAGAGTTCTCTTGAAATGATCCTGAAGTTGCTAGATCCGATGGAATTTCCTAGATGGGCTTTCCTTCTACATTTCTTTATATATATATACACACCTGCAGCATGCAGAAGTTCCTGGGGCCAGAGAGAGAACCCACGCCATAGCAGCAACCCAAGCCACAGCAGTGACAGTGTCAGATCCTTAACCCACTGGGCCATCAGGGAATCTATGACATTTCTTTAGCTCTTGGACTTCATGTGTAGTTTCTCTGTCACGTCACAATTCTAATCCTTTTTGCTTTCTCAATACCACTGTTTTACTACCCTTGAATTGACTTTTGTCTCTAATTCCTAAGTATAGAAGTTTCCCAAAGGTTCTGTTCTTGCTCATCTGTTCTACTCTTTCCCTCCATTCTTCTTTGTCTCATCTAATCCTTTGGCTTCAACGATTATCTCTGCCTGGTTGTTACAAATCTGAATCTTTAGTACAGATAATTCTCTTGAATTGTCATATTTCCTTTCTAGGAACTTGCTGGCTAACTATATTTGGATGTCACTGACACACTGCCAGCTAAATACACCAAAATCTTATTATCTCTCCTTTAAAAATGAATCCTCGTTCTCTATTTTTTTTTTTTTTTTGCCATGCCCGTGGAATGTGGAATTCCCTGGGTCAGGGATAAAACCCATGGCACAGCAATGACCATGCCAAACCCTTAACTGCTAGGCCACCAGGGAACTCCTTGGCTCTCTAGTTTTATTTGTGGAGATTTTACCACTTAAAGATGTATAATGGAGTTCCCGTTGTGGCACAGTGAAAATGAATCTGACCAGCATCCATTAGGATGCAGATTTGATCCCTGGCCTCACTCAGTGGGTTAAGGATCTAGCATTGCCATGAGCTGTGAAGTAGGCTGCAGGCGTGGCTTGGATCTGGCATTGCTGTGGCCTAGGCCAGCAGCTACAGCTCAGATTCAACCCCTAGCCTGGGAATATCCATATGCTGTGGGCGTGGCCCTAAAATAAAAAAGACAAAAAAAAAGATCTGTAGTTATCTTTAACTGTTTCTCCCTCTTCTGCATTCCTCTTCCTCAGCTAATTAGCCTTTCTTATGCATTTTCCAGTTAAAAAAAAAAAAAAAAACTTTTATTGCCTTCCCTTATTGTGTTCACTTTCTCTTCTACCACCTGTTACAACCTCCTTGAAGACTTACTTCTCTCCAGTGAAACTTCCCTTTCTCTGTTGGATCATTCCCATCAGAATAGAAAAACACTCTTACCTATCCCATCTAGATAAAGGTAATAATACATGACAAAACATCAGCAGAAACAAAATAAATCCTTCTCTTGATCTTATATATGTCTTCTGCTTCTGCACTATTTTTCAGTCTTCATTCGAAGCTGAACTTCCATAAATAATTCTCTATTAAATATATTAAATTTAACATATTTATTCCTAATCCTGTTAAAATCTGGCTTTTCCCTTGACTACATTGAAACTACTTTTGTCAAAACCCAACAACCCTCATGTGGTCAGCTACAAGGCTCACACTACTGTAGTCTTGTTGACTCAGAGAAACTCAATGTGTTTGTGCTTTTTCCTAGTTGCATTCTCTTTCTTTTGCTCCCGGAGCCCTTCTTTGATTTCTTGATTTTCCTACTATCTCTTTAGCTTATGCTCTTTAGCCTTTAACAGTTACTATGATTATTACTTTTAATCATTTAGAAGTTTAGCATTCATCCATGCAACAATGAAAAATCCCAATATTTTCATCAAAGATTGACATAAGATTTCTGAGCTTATGATCTATTTTTCCTCATAGAGGTTTGAATAAAAACTTTTCTGCCTTGATCTTCAATCAAGGGAGAAGTCTAAAGAATTCAGCTTGGGTCATTAGGGCAATCACAAACCTTGCAATAGACTGGAAGAGTTGTTTAAGGCAGATAAAGTACTCAGGAAAGTCTTTGATGCCTTCAAAATATAAGCAAAGGTATAAATGAGAAGAAATTCTTGAAACTTTCTAAACAGTATGCTGGAATTTAACAGTTAGCAGTATGGTTGTGCCTCTCCCCCGCCCCCCTTAAGGTAGCTTTTCATCCTCTTTTATTAACTCATGCATTGAAAAATTTTCTGAGTTCCATCCATGATAAGTTCTTCAAAGAAAAATAAACTAATCTCAGTTAGACACAAAGTTGGAAGATGTTCATTTTCCATTTCCCTCTGAGATCTTCCAGTTTAGCAGTTAGCTCAGGACAGAACTAGGTTTCTCTTTGACATGCTACAATTATTCCATCTCCCCATTAATTCCTCATATCCTAATGTCCAATTTTAATGACACAAACTTGCTTTGTTGTGCTGATTTGTTTCTCAACTTGATAGAATGTAATGAAAGCAGCCAATTAGGGTAGAATTGTAATATTTTTGCTTATGTTTACATTCTGACAAACTCATTCCTCTGACTCTACCATTTTCCTGCCTCTATTATCCCATTAAAATTATTTGATTTATTACTTAGGGAGAGAAGATAAATCATTTTGCCTGGTGTCCCTTTAAATCAAAACCAAATAACAAAAGCTGGTTTAATATTTTCTTCCAGACTTACTTATCTTCATAACTTTTGTCTTAGCCCTGTCAGAAGTGATATGTCAAAGATATCCTTTTATGCCGTGTTTATTCTCCAAAATTTTCCATCTTTGTTTAATTTGTGGAGTGTGACCAAAATTGCTAGAGAGAATATCCAATGAATTCCTCTGTGGTTGATCTTCCAGTTGCTATCTGATTCATTCTCTTTTAATTCACCTTTTATCATAGTGTCTATCTTCTCCTTGTTTACTATAAATGTAGGACAAAAACCACAACTTCTCTGTCGTAATATTCAAGGCTTTCTAAAATTTAATGCCAGTGGTGAATATTTATTTGAATTCTTGATGAGCATTCTTCTTTTCCTTTTCGAGTAATAGTAAAAAGAATGCCCTTTGTTTTCAACCTTCAGCTGATGCAGTTTTCATTACCATGGTTGATTCTGCCACCAGTTCTTGGATACATATGTAATTCAGGCTTAGCCCATCAGGCATTACATCCATAGATCTTAATATTTGTTATTCCAGGGAGGGACAAAATCAGAGCTTGTAAAAAGCCAATTATGAGACTTTTGAGAGAGGGATTGCTGAACTTGGAATTTTGAAAATAGAAACTTGGAACTCTTTAATTCACCTTGCCATCTTGCCTTCCTAAGGGGAAAAATTATATCTGAGAATGAAATCAATAAAGAAACCAGCAGATCACAGAGGTGGATAGAAATAGGCTTTGGCTTGGATAAAACTAATTTAGTTTCTTGATCTAGCCATGCCTGAAGGTACAACCTTTTAATTTCTTATTTACATGAACTAATACTTTCTATCTCTCTCGTCTCTATCTCTTGTGCTCTCTCTTTTTATTACACTAGTTTGTTCTCATTTACCATTGTACTTACTGCTAAAAGTATATACCTATCATATGTCTAAACATTCGTATGTGAATACTCCATCAAATACTTTCTTTTGAAATTTTTTTAACATTTTCTTAAGCACATAATTGATTCTCCTGACCCTAACATTTCACCAGTATGAGATTTTCCTTTCACTTTGAGGTACTTATTTTGCATTTAGTTCATTTATTTTGCTTTCTGAACTTATTCACATAGATTTGGATAGTAAGAGTTATTGGAGGGCCTTGAAATAGATTTCTAATACTGTTCTTAACTATCATGTATATATTGTGCTATTTGCAAGCATTTCCATTTTGTACTGGTTACAATGCTATAATAGACGCTGTTTAATGACTGTATCTTGTATTTTGTTCTGTCGTGTCCAGGAGTATGCCTTGCCTAGAATAACTGTGATGATTTTTCAGCTTATTAAAGAATATACATGAAGTCAGTTCATTTTGGAGGGACTTTATTTATTTATTTACTTTTATTACTTTTATTACATTTTTTTGTCTTTTGTCTTTTTTAGGGCCTCACCCCCAGCATATGGAGGTTCCCAGGCTAGGGGTCCAATCGGAGCTGTAGCTGCTGGCCTACTCCAGAGCCACAGGACCACCAGATCTGAGCCGTGCCTGTGACCTACACCATAGCTCATGGCAACACTGGATCCTTAACCCAGTGAGCAAGGCCAGGGATTGAACCCACAACCTCATGGTTGCTAGTCAAATTCGTTTCCACTGCACCACAACGGGAACTCCTGGAGGGACTTTAAAAAGGGAACTTTAGACTTAAATAGTTGCAGTGGTGTGTAACATAAAAGAGTAAAGCTAATGTAAGACCATAGATCTCAGGCTGTTGTTTTCGCTCCAGCTTTAACAGTGGCTTAGACATTGCCCTCAAATCCATTGTCCTTTAAAATACTAAAGCTGTGTGCCTGTCACCCAAACTGGCCAAACCAAGCCAGTATCTGCCTGATCTAGCCCATGCTGATGGCCATTGTCTTTGACAAAGATGCCCCTTGCTTTTCTAGATTTCAACTGCTAATATTGTGCTTCTTCTTCTTCTTTTTTATTTATTTTTTCCTTTTTTTTGGCTGCCCCATGGCATATGGCGTTCCAGGGCCAGGGATCAAATCCAAGCCACAGTTGAGACCTAAGCTGCTACTGCCACAATGCCAGATCCTTAACCCACTATGTCAGGCCAGTAATTGAACCTTCATCCTAGCACTTCCAAGAGGCCAGTGATCCTGTTGTGCCACAGCATGAGCTCTGCTAATGTTGTACTTCTAATATTAAGTTCCGTAGATCCCAACCCCCCACCTCCTGATACTCACTGATACCAGAGCATGAGTAAATATTGCACCCACCATAGAAATTATGATGTCTTCTAGAAGACTTGAAGTGCCAGTCATAATTAAAATTTCATCTATGTAAGGGTTATTACATCACTTAACTTGTGTGTAATTTAAAACAGAATTGTTATATTAAAACAAGCATGGATATATTATGAAATAGATTTTAGAAATTTTATTTGAAATTACATTAGTAAGTTGAAGCAGTCTTTTTAGCCTAAGTTCTCATTTTTAAAACTCTGTACCTCCTTTTCAGTAAAAGAAAACATTCTGTCAAATTAAAAAAAAAAAAAATTACCAGGCATGCATGTTCTACTATCTCTACCTGTTAGTCTTATTTTGATGAAATTATTGAGACGTTATCCTAAAATGACACATTTTGTATTTGCCTGAGACATTTTGGGAATAGCTCAAAATTTATTGAATTATAATCTAATTTATCACTATCTCTAGTCCTTTGGACCAAGTATTGCTTGTCCCATTTGTGCCAATATCTGTGTTAAATGTTGCAGAGATTCAAGTGTAAATAGCCGTAAACTTAACAAAATAACCACATGTGGGGAGGGAAGGTGTGGACAGCAATAGAACAGTGGGTGTCCTGTGTTTAACATTCCCATTTTCATGTATACATGAGACATTAGAAAGCTCCCATCTTGGACAGTCTTACTGTCTTGCTAAGGGTGAGGTTTGTATTTTTTATGTGGCTACTCATTGAGTCTAGCTGACTTTTCACCATTTTTAGCTCACTCTTGCCTTTATTCATTGCATTTCATGAGTAAAATAAGGTGCTTTAGAACATTATTGAATGTGATGATTTGCAGAGTTCTCAGACTGTACTCATTACAAGTGTCAGGGATTTTTTTCTCTACAGAGATTTGATGAGTACTCTGAGTACTTTAAGGTTTCCTCCTTTCAGGGATTTATATAGTGACATAAACTGTGAATATTTCCCTTCCCATGAAAAATGAGAAAACTCCAAGTTCCATCTATCCATCTCCTGCACTTTATTTTCCTCTAATAAGTTTTCTCAAAGGTTTTGGAGGTGTGTGTGTTTAAATAACTTGGGGAAAGTGTATCTCAAATCCTCCTGTTGCATGGAGCTTGAGAAGCTACACAGCCTGATCTCTTTGTATTTGCAGAAAGGGCTGGATCTGGTCTAGGTTTACAAAGGTGTGCCTCTCTGTGTGATTAACTTATTTACTGTATAAATAAAATGCATCTCCTATAGGAAAAGTCTTCACTGTGACCATTCCAATGGTGGTAAATAGATTGGATGAATTATGAGGCTTTACTGGGAAATTTAAAGTTGAAATTAAGCTCTAGGCATATAAACTGTACAACTGGCATGTGTTATTGGCAATGAGGGAAGTAGCGAAGCTTATACATAAGACATAGTCACACTCCTCAAAGAATAAATATTCATGGCTATCCACAATGCTGTGTCCTCTATTATTTCTTTCACTGGGGAATTGTTTTTGCCATCTATCTTCCCCAAGAGTTTGAGAACTTTTCTTAGTAGACATAGTTTGAGGGACATAGGTATTGGAGTTGAAACCCAATTTTTTTTTTTTTAGCATTTTTTTTTGTCTTTTGTCTTTTTGTTGTTGTTGTTGTTGTTGCTATTTCTTGGGCCGCTCCCACGGCATATGGAGGTTCCCAGGCTAGGGGTTGAATCGGAGCTGTAGCCACTGGCCTACGCCAGAGCCGCAGCAACGCGGGTTCCGAGCCGCGTCCGCAACCTACACCACAGCTCACGGCAACGCCGGATCGGATCGTTAACCCACTGAGCAAGGGCCGGGGCAGAACCCGCAACCTCATGGTTCCTAGTCGGATTCGTTAACCACTGCGCCACGACGGGAACTCCTCTCTTAGCATTTTTTAAGGTATGGTTGATTTAGGATGATGTGCCACTTTCTGCTATATGACAAAGTAACCCAGTCATATACGTACACACACACACACACACACACACACACACACACACACACACACACACACATTCTTTTTTAATATCATTTTCCATCATGGTCTCTCCCAGGAGATTGAATATACTTCCCTGTGCTACACAGTAGGATCTTGTTGTTTATTTGTTCTAAATGTAATAGTTTGCATCTACTAAACCCCAGACTCCCAGTCCATTCTACTCCCTGTTTTCCTTTAGCCATTACTTAACCTCTGTGATCCTGTTTATTTAACTGTAAAATATTAATCGTGGTTATAATGTCTATATCATCATCATACAATTGGTAATAGATAAAATGGTGAAACTCAGAGGACTAATAAAGTACCTAGCACTTAGTTGGGAAATGCATTAATGTCGTTCTTTCTACCTCTTCTGATAGTCATGATAAAAAACACTTAACGAAGTGTCAAAATGACACAATGGATCACAGATGCTTTTTTTTTGATGGAGTTGAATAATGTTTCCACTATTACCCAACTCACACAGTACAGAGTAAATAAAGACTGTTTAAACTCCAAATATCATTTATATTTAAAATATTCTCTATATGTAACTATTTGAGCTTTATACCTCCTACTACTTTATCCTCCTTCTCAGTCGATTCCTTGACCCTTTCTTTGTTGCATCTGTATGGATGTGGTCTGCTTTAGGCTTAGTACTCCCTCTATTTTGTCTGATAGTAAATTATCATGCTTGGTACCATTTACAGATGGGAACCTAATAACCACAAAAACTGTACAGTTATTTTAGTTACTTCCTGAGACATCCTGGCATACACTCTTTATAGCTTTAATACACTCTGCACATTGTATTTCTTAAAAATAATGATACCTGGTATTAAAATAAAAATAAAAATAAAATAAAATAAAAATAATGATACCTGAGTTAGTAAATAATATAAAGCTACTATAAAGTAAGATGTAGCAAATACAGGAATGTAATATATTATGTATGTGTAAGGATGTTTATTGCAGTCCTGTGTGTAGGGGCCAAAAAAAAAAAAAAGGAGAAAGTGTGGGAATAAGTTAAATATTCACGAATAGGGGAATTGCTGAGTAAAAGGTGGTTCTTTAACGCAGTGGAGCATGGGAAGCACCAGCATGAGTAGATTCATCTCTTCTGTTCATGCTCTAGCCTCAGGGCTACAAGAGTTCTCAGCATGTAGTAGAAGGTCAATACATATTTTTTGATTATTAAATATAATGAGTTAAAATTTTAAAAGCTGAGAAAGTTGTGCTGCATAAAAATGTAAAAAAAGGCAAGTGATGTATATTTCATGAACATTTGTAACATTTGTATATGTCTATATTAGGAGAGTAAAAGGATGGAAGGAAGCATCCACATAGGACTATTGCATTGGTTGATAGGGGCGGTGTGGGAAATGGAAGTGGTAGGAAGGAGATACAGCAAGCAAACAAACAACAGCAAAAAAGCCTTAGGAAAAAAATAAAGCATGAGTTCCATGTTAAATATAGATAAAGAATATAAAGCTCAATTTTTATTTTTTTTCACATATGTAAAAATTAGCTATTCCTATAAAAAAGGACAAAAGATGAGAAAGGAAACTACTGATTTTTATTTGGTTAAGGGGTTGTAAACAATCCTTGTCTAGAATTTTTTAATTAACTTCTGTAATAATGCTATGCATTATTTATAAAGACAGTAAAGTATAAAGTCTAAATAAAATGCATATAATCTCACAATATAGTTATAAACACTGCTGACATTGCTTCCTTGTTTCCAGTTGTTTATTTTCTTTTTTCTTTCTCCTCTTTTTTCTCCTTTTTTTTTCCACCTTTCCCTTCTCTTTGTTTTCCTCTTTCTTTTCTTCACTTACCTATCTGTAGAACTGAGAGCATTCGGTAAATGTGGTTTTGTATTACTATGTTGTATTATGGTGAAAACATTTTAATGTAGTACTTAATGTCCTTTAAAACATGATTTTTGTATTGATGGCTGTGCTGTCTGTCATATAATCTTTTAAGATTTGGCTTGTACCACATCGTGTAGAATTTCTATTGTTTTGCATGTAACCATGATCTTCCTCAAGACATGATGAGATCTGATTTATTATGTTTTAAACTTCTGTAGTAATACATATACAGTAAGTGTTCATTATTAGTTTTTCTGAGTACAGAAATAAATAGGCATGTTTTCTTGCCATGAGTATTAACAATGTCAAACAGGAAGGTCAATTATGATATTTACAAATTAGGATTGTGTTTACATGGCTACCAACAGAATTTCTTTTTTGTAAGAATGTAATATTTCTCAGCTTTGATTGAAGCTATACATGTTTTTAGTTCCATTTCTTCAACTATGCTTTAATTTTATATGTCCTATATTTCACCAAACAGACCTAGCTTAAAGCAGCAGTTAAAATTCTGTCATCCAAACTCAATACACATAGTCTGTCCAAACAGTGGAATATCATTTCCTTCTCTCCCTATACATGTATATATATGGATAAGTTTCTGATTTATGAATGTGAGTGTTTATGCTATCAACATGAGCTTGTATCTAGTCTTTGTCTTGATCTGTGTGTATGTGTGCATGTATAGTGTGACTTTTTCACCATCTTTATTATGTGGCAAGTAGCAGCGATTATTTGCTAAGAACAGATGACAAAGACTAAAGAAATGTTTTCACGTTATAACTAATGACATTGGCAGAAAATCACTAAATGAGGAAAGAAATCTGTTACAATAATTGTATTACTTGAGCCATGCATTTTACTATTAAAATGAAGAGTTAAAATAATTATTTAAAAGTCTCTAAAAGGCAAAAAACATTTATGTACACAGCCAGGCCCGAATCATTCTGAATATTTATCTATACTGTGCTTATTCCCTGGATATTGGCTCAACTTTCTACTCTGTCTAATAAAGATTTCATTCTCAGTTTGACTATGTTGGATTGGGTGCCAAGCATTCAAAAGGTTGTTAAATTGTCTATTTTTGTGGAAAGAGAATGAAAAAATGGAAAACTATTCAAATAAACAAAGCAGTTCACACCAGAAAATACATAAGCATTATCATGTACACATTCATTGTTCTGCAGGAAATAAGACCTGGGTACAGATCCTCAAGGCAATGAACTGGTAAATAAACATAGACCCAGCTCTCTGACATTTAGCTGCACATGGACCAAAAAAAAAAAAAAAAAAAAAAAAATTAGGTTCTATTTTCAGTTTTAGTTAAAGTTGCCAGGTGAAATAAGTTAGTCTGTTGTTCAAGTTCCTTGGTTACACAGAACATTTGAACTATTTATTCATTTATATTCTTTATTATTTTGTATTTTTTCTGTAGATCATTGGATAGTAATATCTAAGTTTGCAGTACTTGTCTAACTGAAATGGAATAATACATATGTTTTTACTAAATGCAAAGGGTTATAACACATAGGCATTGTTACATCTTATCACTGTGTTACATTACATGTAAATGTATAATTCAGGTAGTGTAGACAATCCCTAACCTATATCTGTGGTCATTTTAAATGTTGTGTAGAGATTAATAACACTTCTAATGTAATACCTTATTTATGAGATATGGATCAGTGATAAAGAACCATGGTTAGTTAATGCTCACAGAAAGAAAGACAATAAGAAAATCTGTCTTGTGTGCCTCTATTTACCATTCTGTTCCCAAGGTTAATGGAAGGATACTCGAATGCATACTTTTACATACTAACTTGTTTAATTTTTCCCTGTAAATCTAACCCAATATATATGTTTAAGCCTCAAGTGTTATATCTAATCCAAGCATTCTAAATTGTTTAAATCATAATTGATTAAAAAATATATGGATAAGCAGAAAAATCATTCAAGAATTTGAATTATTTACATTTCTGTAAATAACATTAGCCAGGTTCAGATTTAGTTGTCAGGCTTACCTCAGTTTTTGCTTCTCTCATTAAGTTTCTTGACATTAAGATTCTATGCCACACTAATATGAGTCAACTCTAAATTTTAACTTTTACTAAATTCTATAATCTAAACTTTGATGTGAAGAACAGAAATAATGCTCTATATATTTATGTTCTTATAAATAATAGATCACTTTGGAGAAACAGAAGAACTGCTTTAGAGACAAATAATCAGCTATTTGAGTGAATCCCAAACATCTCAAAATAAAATCTACCTATGAAAGAAAATAGACATCTAAGAAAATAAATACATATAATTTATTTTTATGTATTTAACTATGACATGATTGCTCACTGTATCATATCTTTTTTCAGTGTATTTTCCTTGGGAAACTGAGTGAAAATACACAAAATTAAGATGAATTGTTGGCACCACCTTCAGTGAAGACTACAGTATTTTGTCTCAGACTCACAGGCTGATGAGGAAAGCAGATAATCCAGTGTTGATTTACAGGGCAACAGCTATCTTTGCAACCAGAGGGCTAAAGTAAAAACTTTATCTTAAGTAACAAAAATTTCTGTGTATTTGCAGAATAAATCAAAACAAATATCTGCAGAGAGGAGCTAAATTCCCAATCACAATATCCATAATTTTGGCCAGTATCCCTGTTGTTGATACTATCTGGAGTCTTTCGACACTTGCCCAGCAGGTCATCAATTTTTTTCACAGGTTTGACATGTGCTTCAGATACAGGCAGGTACCAATGGAGGCAAAATGACTGCATATGAAGGGCTGTCTTATGAATGCTGGAAAGAGACATTGAGCATTAGCACGAGGGGCAGAAACAATCAAACATGTGCTTTTTGGTCCTGAATCAGGTGGTTAGTGCCCAATTAGCAATGGGCATGACTCGTTTGTTAGAAATGTACCTGATTTCTGGGTGTATGTGGTACTTCTTTTCAGGGCTAGAGAGGAAAGAAGAAGAACTGGGGTCATTTTCTGCTTCTTTTCCCCAGCCTAATTCTAATTCCAATTTGACTGTTTTTTTGCTGTTCCTTTACTTAGGAAAAGGAAGAACTCAAGAAATATCAAAAGAGAAAAAGAAGAGTATTCAAGCCAAATGCCCTGGAGTGGGTATCCCTTGTTCAGTAACCCAAGGGGTTTTAAGAATTTTTTGTGTCCATTGCTTATTTTCAGGTCACTGGCAAAGCCAACCAGTGGAATGAATTTAAAGTGCTCATGAACCTGAAAGTCAAGCTGTTGTTCACTGTGGGATGGGTATGGTTATACACAGCATAGCACCACGGGGTATAACTATAAAACAGAATTTATTGTGAGGAAAATCTTAGAAGCAGGAAAACACTACACAAGTTCCCCTGAGGTCTCATTATTTCACACACAGATGTGCTTAGGTTGGGTGTGGTTGAGCTGGATGTAACAGGGAAGGCGCTCCAACAGGTGGATCCCACCTCATCAAGCTCCTCATATTGAAAGGAAATAGGACAATAGAACACATCTAGTCAACTCTATAACAACAAAAATGTCTTGGCTAAGACAGTGACCTCATTAGTAAAGAGGAAGCTCTGGAACTCTCACTGCTACCAGTTTGATTTTCTATTGATCTAGTTCAGTCATGCTGAGTCCACTCTTTGCTTGCCCACCGAAATGGGGAGGAATTGCACTCCCAGTACCATCTAGATTTGTCTCTTTTCACTGGCCCAACTCCTTGGCATATTGTAGTGCAATGAAAAAGGCTTTAATTTAGAGCACATTTCAGTCAACAAGGCAGCTGTGAAAACAGCTGCCTGCTCAAAAGGTTTCTGTCCATACTCTATCCTCAGACTCTCAGCAGCCCCAGCCAGCAATGGAAAGCTACCCTGTACAGTTCAGAAGACAGCTCTTGAAAACCCATTCTATATGTCACAGTGATGCATCACCTTATTTCAGGGATGGAGCTCCGCCAGGACAACCAGTGGCTGAGAGGCAAAGCTCATCATTTTGAAGGGCTAGGTGAAGGCAAATTTAATTTCCTCTAGGAGAAAATGTCACCACCACCAGTAGTAAGCACATGGGATTCGGAGTGAAATTTGGCTACATCTTCACATAAAGTTGCTTCTGGAACAGCAAGACATGATTTATGACTAAAGAGCCAAGATTTTCCCATAGGGAGTTTATTTATGAAGAAAAAGGGAACGATATTTAAACAAGAGACTTTCTAGTTTTTGTTGATGATCAGAAAACATCCCCTGCCATTTGGGCTGTCATTAAAAAAAAGTAAATGGAATTAAAAAACAACTCATGATTTCCATGCCAATAACTGAGAGGCAGATGATTATCATCTCCCCAAACAAGATTCACTAATGATGCTTCCCTCCTCAAATAAGACAGTAGCATTTTGTTTCTAGACACCAGATTTCATTTCACATTTCTTAATGAACTCTGAGTTTCAGGTCAAAACACATATGGGCACATGGATACACAAAATTTTGTATAAGATTAGGATTATTAAATAAATGCCCTTAAATCAGAGAGCACTCCTCCTCTTTTTTTTTTAACATTTTATTTAGGAATATCAAAAACTGTTATTTTATGAAAAGCATGTTTTATTATACCATATGGTTTTGAACTAAACAAGTTCAATAATGCAAATGGAAAGTAAATAAGAATTTATTTTCTTTAGTAATGATTTGATTAGGCAATTACAAGTGCTTTAAAAGATGCTTCACCAAGTATGTTCTTAATTTGATAAATTATCATGTAAACTCTGTTTTTTTTGATCAAAGAAACATTCTTCTTCATGTCACTCCCCATAGATTTGCTGTTAGCATGCATGCATAAAATGTAGGCATAAGCCCTATACCCACCTCACTGTGTTATTAGAATCAATCCATTTTTTTGCTTAGTTGATTAGTAGATGCTGCTAATATCACTACTACTTTTTTTCCAGAAGCTTGCTCTGCTGTTCCTATTATTCTCCCTCAGTTAAGTGTCTTTTTATTGTATTGGTCTCATTCATCCCAGGTTGCAAGGTCTGTTTTCATCTTGTATTTCTTGTATCTCTCCCATATTTATGTTCTTTTCCCATTGGATTAGCATTGCAGAAATCTAATGTTGAAAAAAGACAGGCGTGATGGTAGAACTCTGCTAGGTTACAGTTAGAAACCTCCTTCACCTGTTCCTGAGTATCAGCATTACTTTGATATGTTCATTCAACACATCAACTCGAATCCCTATCTGCATCCTTCTCTGTGCCATAGTAACTCACATATTAAGAGGAAAGTCCTGAAAAACCATCACATTCACATTCACCAGGACTATGGCGTCCTTCTAATCTACCACCTTAATAACTCTCTCCACAAAAAGCAAAACAAACTAAACTAAATACAAACAAACAAAAGTTGGGAGGCATTTGAAGCAAAAGGTACAAAACCCAGTTAAACACAGTTAAGTGCAGTAATTCTAATTCAGTTCAACACATATCCATTGGATTCTAAAAGATAGTTAGCCTCAAAAAAGAAGAGGGGCCTACCTGAAAGTTTTAATTTTTTTCAGAAACTCTCTTTCTGGGCCCAGCTCCATGTGTTATGTTGTACTCAGTATATGGCACCACTTTCTTATGGTCAGGCTACTTTCTATTTATATTCCATCTGCATCACTTCCTCTTTTTTTCCAGTAGCAATTGATGACAAATATCTTGGCAGCCCCCACCGTATTTTCTTAGCACCCCTTCCCTTGTTCTATGTAATCACGGCCCAACAGACTTGAGAAGTAACCCATCTCAAAAGTAATTGTACTAAGAAGTGGGTGGGCAGGCTATCTATGAGTTTTTGCTTTGAAATATTCCTGAGCCATTTTTTAATAGAAAGATATATATGCACAATGGAATACTACTCAGCCATAAAAAAGAATGACATAATGCCATTTGCAGCAACATGGATGGAAATAGAGACTCTCATCCTGAGTGAAGTAAGTCAGAAAGAGAAAGACAAATACCATATGATATCACTTATTTCTGGAATCTGATATACAGCACAAGTGAACCTTTCCACAGAAAAGAAAATCATGGACTTGGAAAACAGACTTGTGGTTGCTAAGGGGGGTTTACGGAATGGAATGGACTGGGAGTCTGGGGTTAATAGATGCAGACCGTGGCCTTTGGAATGGATGGGCAATGAGATCCGGCTGTATAGCACTGGGAACTATGTCTAATCACTTCTGATGAATCTATACATGTATGTGTAACCAGGTCAACATGCTGTACAATAGAAAATTGACAGAACACTAAACCAGCTATAACAAAAAAAAATTTTTTAAATGTAAAAAAATAAATGAAAAAGAAAGATAATATTTTGCATTGCTAAGACTGGTACAATCAAACCATGACAATAATAGAAAATAAAGGGTAGGTAAATTTAGTAATAGGCTTAGTTATATTTTGTACAGATAATAAGTGGCCCTTTTGAAATAGGGCAAAGCTGATCACTTCATTATTTGATGAGATTGTTCTCATTATAGCCAGGTGATCAGTTAAGTCTCTAATAATTCACAAAACACACTTAGAAAATCAAACCAGGGTGCAGAAAATAGAATCCCAAGGACACTTGCCTATCTTGTACATAGATTGCTAATTGACCTTTCTCCTGTTACATGCAAGGTAATTAAGGAAGATAATCATATCTTAATAAACTTAGGATAAACTAAAGAGAAAAGTAACAGAAAAGATGATAGATGTATTTTGCCATAAGAAGGTCAAGTTACATCATTTGTGAGTATGTTTCTATGATGCTGGGACTGGGGGGTAATTTTATCAAATACAGTGATATACAGTGCACAATTTAAAGGTTATAGGAAGTTCAGATTTCTTAATTTCTAGCAAATCTTTTCACCATAAAAGTTAGGTGGGCATCTGTGATCTCCATTCATTTATTTCAAAGAGAATCATGGTGGTTTCTGAGGTGGAATAATTTCTGAAGGCCAGACTACACACTCCTCTGAATTGAGGCCATGCCTGGGCAAACCCTTCCATTTGTAAGGGAAAATGATGGACGTTTCCCTTAGGAGCTGTTGTACTTACCTCACACATCTCAGCAGGCTTGATTCTCAAACATTAAGAACTGGTACAATACTTGGTTTCAGAATGCAGTGGACTGAATCACACTGATATGAACTGTATTCACATATTCCTTTGTGCCTCATCTTGAAACAGGCAAAATGACTCAGGTTGTTTTGGTGCTTTGGATAGAGGACTTTTTCTCCCTTCAGGCCTGAGATAATGCAGTAAATCTTCTCTGGGTATAGAGAAGCACAATGCTCCATCTTGCTTCTGTTTTTTCAAAGGATACTCATTTGGGAAACTCAGCAAATTTTTGGTCTTTTTGTTTAGTGAATGGAGATGAGGAGTTTATGAGTGAAAGGACATGGGGATTAGGAGGCCCACTAAAGGGAAGGGATATCAGAAAGAAAGTGATGATGGGAGATGAGAGATCTGCTGAGAGACAAGCAAGGAGCAGTTTGTAGTTTGAAATTTTGGTAGCAATGCACCTGCAGTAGTAGCTTGCTTGAATCTCCCTTTCCTTTATCCATCACTAGAGAAGTCTTCAGAGGGAGAAATAAGGCCTATAGGTGCTAGAGGTAAAAGAGAATGAGCCTTAAAAACAAAACAAAACAAAACAAAAAACAGAACATTAAAAAATTATTTGGACATCAAATTTTCAAAGTAAGAGCACAATTTTGAAAAGAGGTGCCTCTTGTTTTGCAAGGGACTAGATGTGAAGGACTTTGCTGGGATGCCAAAACTCTCTGTTTCTGTTTTGTCACCTGAAAAGGGGGCTGGAGTTCCCATCTTGGCTCAATGAGTTAAGAACCCAGTGCTTTTTCTCTGAGGATGTGGATTTGATCCCTGGCCTTGCTCAGTGGGTAAGGATCTGGCATTGCCACAAGCTGTGGTGTAGGTTGCAGGTGCAGCTTGGATACTGCATTGCCATGACTGTGGTGTAGGCCTGCAGCTGCAGCTCTAAGTCAACCCCTAACCTGGAAACTTCCATATGCCACAGGTATGGCCCTAAAAAGAAAGAAAAATAAATTAAAAAGTGGCTAGGAGAAAACAGGTAAGACACATAGCATTTAAAAAAAAAATCAACAAATATTCACTGAGTATTTTCTAAGCACAGTAACCTGCTTAAAATGCAAAGAAAAACAAGTCATCACCACTTCCTTAAAAAGTGCAAACTCTGGTAACATATACTGTCACCATTTCTTTTCTTCTTCTTTTTTTTTTTAATCTTTTTGCTTTTCTAGAGCTGCTCCCACAGCATATGGAGGTTCCCAGGCTAGGGGTCTAATCAGAGCTGTAGCTGCCGGCCTACGCCAGAGCCACAGCAATGCAAGATCCAAGCCACATCTGTGACCTATATCACAGCTCACAGCAATGCCGGCTCCTTAACCCACTGAGCAAGGCCAGGGCTCGAACCTGCAACCTCATGGTTCCTAGTCAGATTTGTTAACCACTGTGCCACGATGGGAACTCCTCTTATTTTCTTCTTTTTCTTCCTTGTCAAATATCCATAGAAGGATAGTAGTGGACACATAGTAGTAGATACTCTGTGCATGTGTTTTTTTTTCTTTGCCCCTGTAGCATCTCATTCCTCCTTTACTCTGATCTTTACTTCCTGGACAAAGTCAGCTGCTTCCTCCCAGAGAACCATTCATGCTCACTTTCTAAGTGTTCTGGATATAAACAACAATAACCACAAAACCCTCCATCAAATTAAAATATTAATAGGTTCCAAAACATTAGTATGGGGTCAAATTGAATGATTATGTTTTTTCAGGTGAAAGAATTCCATTTCTCCAAGAAAAAATTGCTTCAAAGTTAGCTTCAAAACAGGAAAAATGATTAAAAATGTTTTTCTTTTTCACTTTATCTGTTCTGTCACTCACATAGCACCAATGGACACAACCATGAGAGTTTTTAAAAAATTTTGAATAATTATAGACTTAGAAGAAAGCGTATATGTGAATTTTTGAATTAAAAAAAAAAAAGTTTGTCTTGGCATGCTGGATTCCAAAGATTGAGTAATTTCATTAGTGGTTTAAGACCTAAAATTATTTCACGGATAAACACATAAGAAAGTTTCTGAAATAGCCTGGCTCCTTTCTTTACATGGTAAACTTGTGAATAAGCCTTAGTCTGTCATTATGAACTAATCATTTCTACTATGAATTTTCATTAAAAATCCATTGCCCTTCTAACGAATGTATGACTACCTCTTAATCTCCATCAGAATTTTTTTCTTCAAGATTCTAGCAAACAGAATCAGGAACTTTATTAAAATGTTCCTGTTGTCATCATTAATTCTGCTGTGAATATAATATTTATGTATCATTCCTGACAATTATATTTGGAAAATATTGCAATGATTGTATCACTACTTATACAAGCACAATAAGAATTATTCATCCTGAAGATTTTCTCATCCCCAACCGCCACATACACATGCAGTCTAATAAATTGAGTGAGTTTAAGGCTGTGCTTTAATTCCGCCCTACCGCATGCTTTCCACCCAAATGTGGACTGATTCAATTTTATGAAACGGTGGAATCTTTTTAACATTTTTCCTTCTGAATTAGGCAAGGCACCCTTGACTCTTGCTCATTATCATGCCCGATGTTCAGCGGGTCCTTATTTTCTACCAAGTGTAGTAGTGTGGTTGAGAAAGCTAGCTGAAAGTTCAGGCAAATCCTGGCTCTGCCATTACTTATCTCTTGCATTGAACATAATACAAAAGCTCTCTGAGTTGAATTTTCTCATATGTAGGAATAGTGTTTAGCTCCTACTCTTGTGGGAATGATGATATAATTCTTAGATTGTAATAATGTTTCTGGTGTACACCTATAAAATTATAGGAATATGTACAGAAAAGTGGAATTCAAGAAAAGGAATCAATTTAAAGACGGGAAAATTCAGAGTCAAACTTATGTTTGTGTCTAAAGCAGTGTTTAAAGGAAAGGGGAAAAAATCAAGCTGTAAAGTCAACTGGCTCCTTGAGTATTGTCTAATATAGGGTGAGTCATGGAACCTCTGAGTTAGAATTTTCTGATCTATAAATTACAACTAATAACCTCTACCTCAAATAAACAAGGTGATGTGTGTGAAGCGGGTAGCACAATACTTGGTGTACAATATACACCTTATATATTATTTTGAAGGTTTAGTAGCATAATCCCATGGATGAGTCCACTACATTCTTAAAAATGAAGGCTGGAATTTAGATTAGAGATGAAGCTTGAAGACCTACATTTGAGAATCTAAAATGAAGGAATTCGTAAAAAACTAACAACAACAACATCAACAAAAAAACCCTGTAATAATACCTAAGTTTGCAAATTTAAAAAATGCAGTGGTTCCCAATCTTAGCCATGTAGCTATCTCACATAGAACTTATATAAATTAAGATTCCTAGGTTCTTACTCAAGTTCACTGAATTAGAGTTTCCAGAGGGAGTGTCATAAGTGATGCTTATACACTCAGCTTTCAGGGAGAATTTAGGGAATGATCTCTAAATTCAGGAGTCATAAGAAGGATGCCCCAAAGACATGAAGAGTCCAGATGTTTGTGGGGCAGAGGCCAAGGGTGAGGAAAGTTCAAATGAAGAGATAGCTCAACAAAATTAGAGGGGAAAAAAAAGATAAAAAATGATTAAAATGAAGCAAAAGTCTAAACTAAATATTACATGAACAGCATCTAAAAAAACACTTTGTAAATAAATCAAATTTTTGAATGAATTTCCCTTGCTAACACAAGAGGAAAAAATCAATAGCTAAAAATATATTTACCAAAAAGATGCTTTTTAAAAACCCTCACTTCCCCCTTTTTTTTTTTTTTAAGCTTTGGGCCATGATAAAAAAGATGGGATATGCACTGACCTCTAAGTGCATATGGGTTTGTGAATTTGTATAGCAAAAGAGAAAAACTTTTTTTTTCCCTTCAGAAAGTTCATATAACTGTATCATATAACAGATATGCAGTGGTTGTTGATAAAGTATGGATGAAATAGAAGTATATTTTTTGTACTCCTTGTTTTGCAAAAATTTATTCTCCTGGCCATTTGATATATAGGGTTAGAATATCAATAACTCCTTATTTTGTTATTTGTTCATGTTCAGAGAAGTAATTAATTAAATGGCAAACTCAAAACTCAGAAGTCTAGTTTATGGTCTCATCTTAGGAAAATAACTTAATGAAATGAGATATTGCATGTAAACTTCCTGTAAGAGGGAGATTAAAAATGATTATTTTCCTCTACTGTTCCTCTACTTTTCTAGGTGGATACATGTATACTCACATTGTATCATTTATTTCTCCCTCTGGTGGAAATACTATGCTCAAGATAGTACCAGTCTCTGTGACTAGAATGCTCAGTGAAGGACTTGATGTTTCCATGTTTCAGGATATGTCTGTCATTCATAGACTCTAGAGAAGAGTCTTTAACATTTCCTTAAAATTGAAATGAGTTTTCACTAAGGTTACTGTCATTCTAACCAAGAGACAAATATCACCGATAGTAGCAATTTGCATAAAAGGTTAAACCCTTTTAACTTGTCATTGTTCTGATATGCTTATTCTGTTCAGAGACTGTGAGAAAATAATGCATGCATTATGAATTTTGGAAAGTTTGGCAATGCATCCTGGAATCTGAGTTCTAACTTATTTCTGGAGTATGGCTTTTTAAAGCTAAACAAGGTCTGAATGGAGCTTACAAATTGAATTGGTCGTGTTGTGGATTATCCGATTTATGAAATATGTATACTTCAGGAGTTATGAATTCCTCCCCCCGACCCCACTATTAAATCTTTTGCAGCTGCCATTTCAACAACTGCAACCATGAGTTCCGACTCTTCTTTATTTGAACAGCCAATTATGAGTGTAATGTTTGCCCACATGTTTATGTCTTCCAGCCCTCTGCCCTCCTGTGTGTGCATTTTCCTTCTCTGGAAGAAATATTTTCTTTTGTTTTGTAACATGTCTTAATAGAAGCTGCTGGTGAAATGTCTTCCCTTCAGAAGTTAGCGGCCTCTGCTCCACAGTGACCCCTCTCTGCTGGGGTTGGTGAGACCCTTATTCTTGCTCCTCGTGATTTTTTTTTCTCCTGGCTGCTTCTAGCATTTTTCTCTTCATGGATTTTCAGCAGTTTGATTTTATGTGCCTTAGGTGTGGCTTTCTTTGCTTTTATCCTGTTTGTGATTTCTTAGGCTTCTGTGTTCTGTGCATATATAATTTTCATGAATGTGGAGAATTTTCTTCATATCGTGCCTGCCACCCTTCCCCACCTAGGACCTAAATCACAGAGCTGTCAGGCGAGTGTCTGATGCCTGAGCTCTGCTCAGCATTGCTTCTCCCTGTGCTTCTCTTTAGAAAGTTGCTGTTGTTCTGCCTCTCATTCACTGACTTTTTCCTTTATGGTATAGATCATGCTAACAGCCTTTCTAGTAAATTAACCATCTAATATGGTCCCTTTTAAAATCTCAAATTACCACCATAGTTCTTCTTTGGAGTTTTCCTATTTCCTTACTTATGTCCAGGTTTCCTTTTAAACCCCTTAATTTAGGACAGAAGCTGTTTAAATTTCTTTCTTTTTTTTTCTTTGTCTTTTTAGAGCCACACAATAGCATATGGAAGTTCCCAGGCTAGGCGGCCAATCAGAGCTGTAAGTTGCCTGACTATCCACAGCCACAACAACTCCAGATCCAAGCCTCATTTGCAACTTACACCGCAGCCCATGGCAACACCAGATCCCTGACCCACTGAGCAAGGCCAGGGATTGAACCCACATTCTTAAGGATGCTAGTAGGGTTGTTACTGCTGAGCCACAATGGAAACTCCTTTACTTTCTTATTTACTGTCTTTAGATATCTCTAGTTTCTGATGCTATCCCAAGCCTGAATCTGTTAATTTTCCATTGTGTGCTGGGTATGTGTTGTTGACAGCAACTGATTTAATTGCAAATAAGTTTCAGATGCCCCTAGGCAGGTCTAGTTCCCTGCAGGGCTGGAGTCACCCCACAGGACAGCCTTACCCAACAGGACAGCTTCAAAGGGCTCTGCTGTGTGCCTTGCTTTCTGCGCATCTCCACACAAGTGCCCAGAACTTAATTTCCCAGATCTACATGAGCTCAGTGGTGGCACAGCCACAGGTAGTGCTCTTTCTCTGGCCTCACCTGTGAACTCAGTGGCTGTGGGGATCCAAGCCAGGCTCCAGGGCTCCTAACCCATGTGCCACCTTATCTACACCTGTGTAGTATCATCCTGGGGCATTTCTGAGGCGGTGGAGTCCCTGGAAGTTTGACTGCCAAGCTATACTTTCCCTCTCTACAACGGGAAGATGGCATGTATCTGTTCCACATAGAATTTCTTCTTTCTAGATGGCCCTCATAAAATCTCATAAGTAATTGTGGAATCAAAGTAAAAACCTTGTTTTTCCTTAAGAGAGTGAAGGCTTATGGTACCATATTCATTGGCAAAAGTTGGGATTGTGTGTTAAACCAATGCCTATGAGAAAAAGAATAATTAAACAATATAGAGTCATTAGGATTATGACTTCCATGAATTCCCTATTTATATATTAGAACAAACCACATCATGTTTTTTTTGTTGATTTTTTTGGGTTTATTTTTATTTTTTATTTTTCGCTTTTTGTGGCTCTACTAGTGGCATATGGAAGTTCCGAGGCCAGAGGTTGAATCAGAGCTACAGTTGCCAGCATACACCACAGCCACAGCCA
Source organism: Phacochoerus africanus (assembly GCF_016906955.1). Taxonomy (NCBI): domain Eukaryota; kingdom Metazoa; phylum Chordata; class Mammalia; order Artiodactyla; family Suidae; genus Phacochoerus; species Phacochoerus africanus. The sequence continues at coordinate 143,234,335 of NC_062544.1, forward strand.
CATGGGATCCAAGCCATGTCTGTGACCTATACCACAGGTCATGGCAACACTGGATCCTTAACTCACTAAGCAAGGCCAAGGATCAAACCCACATCCTCATGCATACTAGTCAGACTTGTTTCCACTGTGCCACAACAGGAACTCCTGAAATCATGTTTTAATCTTTGCCCAGGTGTATAAGTAGTGCATAAACACATCTCTGTAATCCAAAAGCGCTTTGTACAAAGTAGACACTTAATAATTTGAGAAATGTATCAAATTCTTACTCAATTTATTCTCTCATTTAAAAATGTTTGATATACATCTATTTTTCACAGAGTGAAAAAAAGCAAAACAAGATGATTTCAGGCAGTATAAGCATTAGAAAGAAAATACAGAGTTAGTGTGAAAAAATAAACCAATATGTACATACACATATAGACATACAATATATACATATATACATATAAACCAATATATACATATAAACCAATATATACATGAATGAGTGGCCTGGGAATCTGGATGCAATAGAAGTAATTGGATCATGGGATGGCAAAGGCCAAGTGGCAGCACCCAACCACCTGAGGGTGTAGGCATGATTGCTGTAATGGACAGCAGAGTCAAAGGAGCATTAATCCCAGGAGACTGCCCCCCTCCAGAACAAACAAACAAAAAAAAAAATGGCCTAAAATGGACTGTTGGGGCACTTTTAATAGAAATTGTCTTCTTGAGTGAAGGTAAAAACCTGAGCTTAAGTTATAGCACATTTTATTTTGGTTTATTTATTTCATTGTAATATTCTCATTCTTCTTCTTATTTTAGATTATGTGAAGGCTGGATATAGGGATAGCTTGGTAAACATTAAAATGGGTTACTAAAGTAAGGTTACATAATGTTTATTCTTAAGCTGTTTAAAAATAGTGCTTTTGCAAATTACTTGGTTTAGGTGCTAGTTTGCCTGGAGGCAGAGAGATAGTCAGGGGGACCAGCTTATACTTCTTGTTTCTGCATTCAGCCTTTTGACCAATTTCAAACTTAGATGAGCTTCAAGCACCAACTAGTCAAGGATATAAAAGTTTCATAACAAAGTAGAGGGAGTGAAACCCTCTGACATCAGTGTGCATGAAAGGAGAGCCTGGGGTTCCCATTGTGGCTCAGTGATAACGAACCCCACTAATATCCATGAGGATGCATGTTTGATCCCTGGCCTTGCTTATTGGGTTAAAGACCCAGCATTGCCATGAACTTCAGGATCAGAGACAAGGCTTGGATCTGGTGTTGTTATGGCTGTGGTGTAGGCCAGCAGCTGCAGCAGCTCCAATTCCACCCCTATCCTGGGAACTTCCATATGCCACAGGTGCAGCCTTAGAAAGACCAAAAAAAGAAAAGAAAAAAAAAGACGAGTCCCTTTCTCTATATGTATTGCAACATCAATTCATATGGGACCACTTATCTTTTCTTCCCAATGTACATTTTATTGAGAAGAATATTCTGCTGCCTAGAGCAGCCATCCTGTGAGATTGGAAGGAGGGGGTCCTCAAGGCACCAGGCTCCAACCTGTAGCTTTCTTGATGAGTCATCATTGACAATAAAGTCCAATGATAGTGAAAACATGAATGGATGTTTTGTGAGCAAGAGATATTGACTTTGTATATGACTAAGGCCACAGGATGGATCCCCCATCCTTTAAAGAACTTTATCATGATCATCTATAAACAGAAAAATATGACCAATTCAAATCACAGTCCATAAACTCAGTCCAATTTATCTACTTTTTTAAAAATGAAAAATCATTGTGACTCTAAAGTTCTCTACCATCAACTGATGGGAAAAGTAATATGAAGTATTGTTGGGGTTGGGTTGCCCAGAATTATGCAAAAGACCCAGAGACTTCAGTGTTATGACATTGGGTGCATAGGACCCATAGGATCATAGGACCATTGGTTATTGATCATCCATCCATAGGATCAATAAGATGACCATTTTACCAGTATCCATGGTACCTCTAGAGATCACTCTGGTGTTTTGGTGCTCTGCTTGGGAAAAAGGCAATTATGAGAAAACCAGAAGTTCCTGTGCCTGGGCTCCAACCTTCCTATAAACACTAGATTTTTATCAGCTAACTCTCTGAGATATTGATACCAAGACTTAAGGAAATCATTTTATTTGACTTATTTTCTTATTTCCACAATCTACAATTTTTCAGCCTTAAGAAAATCTCTTTATATTTCCTATTCCTGCCCTTAGGGCACACACTAGCATAATTGCTTTAAAGTTTTTATGAAAGCCAGGAACAGAGATTCTAACTTTAAATGGCTTCTGTTTTCCATTCTGTAAATATCTGTGACTAAGGGCCTGTCTTCTAAAGCTTGCAATGAAGGAATGGAAAAAGAAAGGAAGAATGGGTACAATTTCATCTCAAAGTAAATTATTCTTGCACAAAACATAAATGTCAGGAAAGGAGAAAAAAGAGAAAGGAAGGACATCTGGTTTAGTCAGATTTAAAAGGACTAGAATATAATGTGTTATGCTTAATAGTTCATATTTCTCTTCTTGACTCTTTTCAACCATATTATGTATTCATATCTGAACTTCAACTATCCTCCCCACCCCCCAACTTTTTTTTCCTGTACATGCCTTAAGAAGTACTGGGACAGGAAAAAAGCAAATGCAGGATTTTATTGATGTGAAGTATCCAGAAATACCTATTTGCGGTGGAGTGAAAATCTCTTCTTTGCTGAAAACAGGGATGTTTCCAGCTAGCCTTCTTCAGCTGCAATGCAGTTGGTCATTTCTCCAACATTCTACACCAACATGTTGAGGCAGGCAAGATGGTTTGGCTGCTGAGACCAAACAACCCATGATTGGGTACCCATCTGTTATAGATAGAAGCAGCCAAGGAAGTCTTCGTGGTGGCCAGGATTCAGAGCCTGAGGAGCTCTTTCTGTACTTGGGAAAAGAATATGCCACAATGCAGGTGAGTACAGAAAGAAAGTGCAACTGACAACACTGGGACTGGCAAGGTAGTCACAAGGGCTGACTCAGAATCTAGGGTATGATGGACTATAGAATTCCACTGATGGCATTTCTCAAAGGCCTTTGATATGACATGGACCCACAGTTAGTAGAAAGGAAGAGTCCTACAAAAGAGGTAAATGATGAGAAAAAATACTTATGTTTGGTCATCATAAGTAGGCTGCTCTTTTGGAGGGGAAGAAGAGGGGAAAGCGAGAGGACAGGACAAAAATAAGAGATTACAGGCATCTATTGCTTACTGCTAAATCTGACTGAGACTGGCATCCAACTGAAGGTAGCCAAGGTTGAATCAAGATCAGAAAGGAGTGAGGTCTAATGAAGTCTTATTATGAAGTGATATTAACATAATACAAATTATTCAAGATCAAAACTCAGTGTGACAGTTTTTAAGGCCCTACCCTGTGCCCTGTGAATAGTGAGTCTAGCTGTTAAAAATTTAAAGGTTCTAACTTTAAGATACCTTGATAATTGTTCTTGATCAGGAAAAGACTCTCAAAAGTGTAATGTGTTTCCTTTGAAAAATAGTTGAATCTATCTATACCAGGGATTGGCATGCTTTTTCTGTAAAAGTCTAAAATAGTAAATAGTTTAGACTTTGCAGGCCACATTTATCAATCCCACTGTTGCATATTCTCTCTTATTTGTTTTGTTTACAACACTTTAAAAATGTGAATAGCATTCTTATTTTGAGAGTTTACAAAAACAGACCCTGACTGATTTGGCTCTCAGACAATGGTTTGCCAGCCCTTAATCAGGAGCATTTCAAACTCAAATTCTATGTGGCTTTAAAAACAAATGGTTAAGAAGATTCAGTAAGGAATGTGTGTGTAAGGAGATACTGGAATACTCTGGAAGACCACACTTGAGGGATATATGGAGCAAAACCATAGATATATAAAGTCCTTTCAAATGCACAGAGGATCTTGGTTTTCACAATGTCAGAAGCAGCACAGGAACAATGGTCTCCAGCCAATAGGACAGCCCTAATCCCATTGATCAAGGGGAGCCTGGATTTTGCAATAGCGACAAGCCATCGGTTTGGTCTCTTATTTTAGGTAATTCCTATCGTGACTTTTCTTTCAAAATTCGCATGAGATATTTGTGCCAGTGTTTTGTCAGACACAGATAAACCTGAGTCTGAGTGAATCCCAGTTTGCTACTACAATGTGAGCACTCTAACAGAGGCCATGTATATATTTTTCTACTGGGAAATCATCCATTTCCCTCCCCTTTGTCACCCAAATCATGTATATTACCATTGTCCTATTAAAGACCCAATGAAATACCATCTTTTTCTTCTCCAGACAATTCAGTTAATTGTTTCCATGCTTTTAAAGATGACTCCTCTCATGCTGGTGTCTTCTTGTTTGTCAAATGCAAAGTGGATCAGCTACCTAATTTGCTGGCCCAGTGCATGATGAAGACATGGATCCCTTTGTTCGAATATTATTACGTATTTCAAGACAGCAACATCAGAGCATTAAACCAAGTCAGAGGCCATTCAGAGGCCAGGGTAATGTACCACTGCACAGGCACCATGTCCAAGCAGCCAACTTGAATGTAAGTAATGATATATACTCGCTGCCATAAGATTCAAAGGGAAAGATGTATGTGAACATACTTAGTAAAGCACAATACAAAAATATAATTTACCAGGCTTTGTTAAAACATTCAGTAAAGAATTTTGTTGTTATATTCTCAGTTTATGTACTTATGAATATATTAAAAAATACTTTTAACTTCCTGTTTTATAAACTAAAAATCAGGAAGCCGACCTTTTCATTTCCTCTACAATCCTCCCTACTCTGGGCTCATGTTGAGTATGGTATTGGTCATCTAATAGGCACTCAATAAATGGGTTTACTGATAGCTAAATTGTTAGAGAAAAACATTTTTCTCCTGTGATGATTTTTAGAGTCAGACAACATAAAATGAACTCAACTTTGTATGTTTGCTTTGAACATAAAGTTTTACACCCTTCTCTAGAATTACATTAATAGGCACATCTTTATTTATTTGTTTGATTTATTTAATTTTTTAAAGTCTATACTAATACCAAACTGAAAGTTATTTTTGACAGCCAGAGGGAATTATTATAGTTAAATTACTGTTATGGAAATGAAATAAAACTCAAAAACTCGTCTAATACTGGCCTCTTCAAAACAGGTATTTGGTATGAGTTTATGTGAAAGTGATTCATACCCAAACACTTCAGATCTGTTTGAGGTTAAAAGTCTATACAGACTGTGAGTATTTCAGTTAAACTGTGTATGTGCAAGTAAGATGTAGTTAGTGTCAAAGATTTATGTTTGTCTGGAGAAAATTGCTTTTTTATCTTAATGTTTATCAGCAAAGTTGATGAAACACAATCACCACTCAAAGACTAATCTGCTATTTAATTCAAATGAGCTATAAATATAGACTTGGAATTCCTTTTCAATAGTCCTGTTAGCTTTCCCAGTTTTCTTTACTGCTTTTTCTTATATTATTGTTGTTAGTATTACTATTTTGGTAGCCTGCTTTGGGGATAATTTCAAATGAATATCCTACAAACACAGGATTTTTAGTGCAGTGCACAATTCTTAAAGGTGATATAAAAGCAAGTATTGATAATAATATTTATACTGTTAATTCTTGGAGGAAATAAAACAGTGATAACCCTATGTGCTTCAGCTGACCTCTGGCTTTGTATCTATTTAGAATGTTCACATTTTCAGAATATGACAATATCATGGAAGAAAAGATGGTACTTATATTCACAGAGTTTAAAATCTCATTGGGGAGACAAAACAGGCAAAATAAAAATTAAATAACCTATTAAAGAGTGAATAAATTTAAATATCAAATAAGCGGTCATATTTCTAAGAATTCTGAAGAACTGGACATTTTAAAATTTACCTTAAATTAGGAAAATTTAGGGAATTGGCTGTTTGCATTAGGCTATTGGGTACAGTTTCATGTCTTTTCAACTAAGATGTTTTTGTACTCCTTTCTTAGATATTCATATATTACTTCCTGGACATATGAGTAATTTATTTTTTCCCTTTATGAATATGTGTCTATTATTCTCCTTTTGCATATTGTTCCTCTGTATTACCGTTCATGTCAGATACTAAGCTAATAGGAAGTAAGAGAAATGTTTGAGTTTCTTTTCTGTAAAATCTAGCCTAAAGACTCTAGAGACTTCTGAGTTTGTAATACATGTTTGTTTGTTTTTTTTTTCATTTTTTAATGGCCATCATGATATTAGTCATGCATAACTGTTAAAAGTAATTCAAACTGATTCTCAAAATGGCCTCTGGTTCCTAACTGCTTTTAAAATTGGGCTTATTTTGTATGTGAGTGTGTGTGTGTTGGGGTGAGGTGTATATATAATTCAACCAGATTAGCATCAGAGAATGTCTGGAAGGAACCGTTTAGTTTAGTACTGTGAAATAACAACACTGCAAACACTGAGTACTGAGTCTGACATCGTTTACTCCAGGGAAGACAGCGAGTGCTTGGAGCAGGGTGGGGTGGGTACCGCCCTTCACAAGCTGCAGATTGGTCTTCTCATGGGATTTGGGGCAAGAGCGTGTATTTTAGCGGCCTCAGAGGTGACGGGCTGAAGTGGTCTGAGGGGCTGACGTCCCTCTCAGTCCTTATTTAAAAAGCTCCGGGAACAAGGAAGGAAGGACTGAGCCTCGGATTGTCTTGGCTCTGGGGTTGGCTGACTGGGTAGACTGCAGTTCTGGTCAAGCCAAGTGTTTAAAAGAACTCTGAAGCTCCGCTGTGACGGACCTGGGGAGCGCAGGAGTGGCTCCATCTTGGACCAAAGAATTGGTTTCAGTCGCACTCGCAGGTTTTTGTGTCCAAAGCACATGTGTGGGAGACATGCTGATGGGGCCCGAGAAGACCATCTGGAGCTGTGCAAGTTCACGAAGCCGTGTGGAACCAGTGCACGTACAGTCCCTTCATGGAGACGGGCACTTGCAGGACTTGCTGGAACACAGAGCAGTCTCCCGTGATGAAGGACGCACTGGGAAGCCCAGGAGCGGGGCTGCTGAATCCTGCCTGCAGAGGCCGCGAAAACCACTCCAGTGGAGGTAACGTTGGTAACAGGTTTGGAAGGAGTGGAACTCAATGAGCCAGGATTGAGGGCATCCCAATCAGAGTGACCCTGTGAGCAAAGGCAAGGAGACCCCACTCTCTGTCCATTTTTCTTGAAGTCTTAAAGGTTCTTTTATTAATACTGTGAGCTCTTGTGCCTATGAGAAAAGGTTCAAAGAAAATAGGGGCTTGGGTCAGAGAGGAAGTAAATGCCTGCCTTCTCCCTTCCCTCCCCTTGCAGCTGGGAAGCTCTCCTCCCTCTTAGGGTGGGATACACTTTGAACGAAGGTCAAGCAGCCTTAACTTTGCTGAGGAGGTTGAACGTGTGGCAGTAGCTGTAATAACCAGGTACTCTCTTCTAGAAATACACAAGGATGAAACAGGGGTGGAAGCATTCATCAAGCCAGTTGTATGTGCTTGATGACCAGCTGTTTCTGCTTCCTGGGCCAGAGCAGTCAGATTTTTACTCTTTCTGAACTTGGTTCCACCTTTTCCTAACAATAAATTACTTTGCTTACCGGGATGAGTTAGTACTGCTTTCTGTTGTAAGCAAGGGGATAACTTTCTCAGGCAAGTAAAAAGGGAAGTAGAGGAATGAGGTGATGGCCAAGTAAATAGCCATGTGAAAACTTGGAGTTAAATCATATCTAACTAAATGGTAGAAGTTGTTGGCTGGAGTTTTGTCTTTTTCATTCTCTATTTATCTATTATAAAGCCCATTCAATCACTCATGATTAAAGCTCTGAAACTATGTGAGGATCAGGTATGCATCAGATATCTGTATTGAATAGCTCAAGGTAGAGACTTGATGAACATTAACTCTCTTTTTATTTAAAAAAAAAGAATCATCCTTTTGGTGTATTTTAACATAACTCACTAAAATGATTTCAGAATAAAGCTAGAGATTATGAATTAAATGTGTAATGTCTCTCCAAATTTCAGCACTTATTGGCTTTCATTCTCCTTCCATTCTTCTAGACAGACTAAATGAGTCTAAATTTGACTTTCATTTTTGTTAATTTGTCTCAAATCAATTTTTGATTGAGTCATTACTTATTAATGTCACTGCAATTTTCCCGTTCTGTTGGGATTCCAATTTGGAACAAAAATCTCTATTCTATGTTTGTCTTAAGTTGTTTGAGTATTTGTTTTTGAATAAATTAATGTATACAAGGAGGACGAACTTTTAAATAAGTGCAAATAAGAATCCAAGCAAAGCTAGCCATTTGAAAATAAGCTTCTAATTTGTATGTATTGCAAGTTTAGAGAATAATTTACCTTAGTTTGTACAAATGGTGGTGGTTCTTTTTGAACAAAATTCAGTATTAGGGTAGCTGCAGAAAATGAATTCCCAGTGCAAAAGAGGTCTTTATAAAGGAAATTTCTTTGTTGTTCCTTCTGTAGTTGGTTGTTTTTCACTTAGAGCTTAATATCACATAACTTGAAGTGGATATGGGGCAGACTTATTACTTATTGAAATATGTGATGAATTACTATTTTGTTGAATGCCTGCTTAGCATGAAATGTTTTTGCATATAAAAAGATGAATAAGACACAGTCTTGTCCTTGGATAGCACACAATATAGCAGGAAAGAAAATATAACTCAGTTATAACACATGTGAATGTGACATTTCATAAGACATGGATATACAGTAGTGATTCAGAGAAGGCCAAATGCTGTTGGATTGAGGTCATTGGAAACAGCTTCTTGAGAGGAATTCTATTTGAAATGATCCTAAAAAGATGGGTATGGGCGTTTCCATCATGGCTCAGTGGTATCTGCTCACATCTGGCATTGCTGTGGCTGTGGAGCAGGCTAGCGGCTACAGCTCTGGGAACCTCCAAATGCTGCAGGTGTGGTCCTAAAACGACAATAAAATAAAATAAAAAGACGGGTATGTTTTCTACCTCAGAGAAAGGAGAAAAGTGGTCTACGAGGAATACCTAAAACATGCCCTCTTTTAACAGTTACAGCCTCTCAGGTGTTACTAGGGTAGGGTAGAAATTGAGACATTTAAAGTATTGTTTCAGGTCAGCTTCACTTGCCACTTTCCCTAGCATGTGTGAGGGAATGAAATGTACTGTCACAACATCATCACCATAATCACCTCCTGTTCTCTCCATCAGTCTCACCTAGCAAAGTCCATGGACATTGAATTTGCTTTAAGAATGAGCAGATTGAGCAGATTTTCCTGTCCTTGCCACAAACTAACAAACTCATGTCAGGAAACTTAGGGTACTGTTTAGGGATGAAGAAAATAAAACACTTGAACTGGAAACTTTATTTAAAAAATGATTAAAAGAAAACTGGAATTTTTGGGGAGTTGGGATAGGAAGAGCACTGGCACAATGAGCCTGGAATGCCAAACAAGTTTGACATGTCCCTGGATGTTTTTAGGCAGCTTCATATAAAGATTTGTGATTCAGAAAGACTCATTTATTACCAAAATGTAGGTTGTATTGGAAGGGAACAATAATGGAGGTGGTTAATATTTGATGTGGTTTCATTTAGAGAATATCAAAACATTAAGCATCCAGGCTCAATAATACAGACTTAATTTGGTATAGCATATTACAATTCATAATGAATTTCCCCATGCATTTCCTTATTTTGTCTTTATGATGTTATGAGGTGGTAGGTTGGAGAGATAGTTTGCTGTCCTCTGAAATAAAAGTAATACTGAGACTTGAAAATAAAAAGGATTGAGCTAGTCACTCAGCAAGTTAATTGTGGAGACAGTTCGTTAAATTGCAAGTCTAGCTCCACCTTTACTATTACCTGCTTTTATGTCATATGTGGATTATATCCACAATAATTACTGCCCCCCCCCCGCTTACCTTACCATGAACAAAAATATTCTGTAGGTGTTTGTTTAAAATTAAAGAGTAAATAATATATACACATTGTACACTGTTCAAAATCCATAAACACATATACTAAAATTTAAGTCTCTCTTGTGTTTTTTTTTTCTCTTCTGTTTTTAAGTTACTCAGCTCCTCTCCCACAGAAATAAGTTGTTAGTGTCTTACGTATTCCTCCAGAAATATTCTGTATATTTACACTCATATTTGTGACTAAATATATTTTTATATACATATGAAGAAAGAATCTCTCTTCACTTAACAGCACCTGGGAGGGTGTTCCATAATATTGCATCCCCTTTTTTTTTTTTGTCTTTTTTGCCATTTCTTGGGCTGCTTCTGTGGCATATGGAGGTTCCCAGGCTAGGGGTTGAATCGGAGCTGTAGCCACAGACCGGCCTATGCCAGAGTCACAGCAACGCGGAATCTGAGTCGCGTCTGCAACCTACACCACAGCTCACAGCAAGACCGGATCCTTAACCTACCGAGCAAGGCCAGGGATCGAACTCACAACCTCATGGTTCCTAGTCGGATTCGTTAACCACGGAGCCACAACGGGAACTCCAATATTGCATCCTTTTAAATGATTGAATATTCTGCTATTGTATAAATATAATTGTTAATAACCATTGCGTTGTGACTACATTTAGGGTTTTGCTGACCTTTGCTAATAAAATCATTGTTGACGTGAATATTTATTCACACGTCTTTTTCATATGAACTAGTCTTTCTGCAAGTGAAGATTATTTTTTAAATGTAAGTTTTGCAGACTCCTTTAAAGCTAATGGTTTTCAGCTGAGTGACTCATTTTTATGCTCCATTTTAGTAGACAATCGATATATGGTCAATAAAAGTATTTTAGCTCAGAATTACTGTTTTACCTGTCTTCTGTATGACCAGTAAGTTCTTGTGTTCAGCTTATAGAATGAGACTGAGTAATCATCATATAATTATTTCGTTCCTTTTATCTTTTTCCTACAAAGATTTGAAAGTGTATTAATGAAATCTTAGTTTACCTATCTGTTAAATTGGTATAACGTTCTCGTTTGCCCTTCATCCATCAGAGAGCTGAATTGAGACTTAACTGAGAATACTTGCACATTCAATTTGTGACAGAGAGTTAAACAAATGTGCAAAGGCAATCATATTGATTTTGTACAGCATCTTGCTTCTGAAAAGTGATTATATTAGCTCTAAGAAAGTCTTAAATCCTAACTGCTTTGATTAATACAGAAAAATGTAACTGTACAGTAGTGTGCACATAAAGTGAGCTCCATTATATGGGTATGAGTGCATAGAAAACGCTTAGAAGAAAAAATAAATACCATTAGCAGATATGGTAAGTGGGAGAAAGATTTATTTTTGTAGGCTTTCCTCTTATTCTTTGTGATAGGCCTTCATAGTTTTATGAATTCTGTGAGTGTGCCACTTTTATGATAACGAAAAACTACTTAAATAGACTAAGGAAGTGTGGTCACTCTCCTCCTTTTAGATTTGGTATACTTCATTATCTTGCATCATCATAACAGAGATACCAGTGAGCCAATGTTTATTGAGTTCCCGTCCTGTAGCAAACATTGAGTACAGTCTTCGACAAACACAAGCTCTTCAGCATAGCCCTGTGAGTTAGTCTCATAGTAGTAGTTAGTCTCACCCCTGTGCAGAAGGGGGAGCTCTTTCTGATATACATAAAAGTTCTCATTTCTTCCCTGTGTGAGACACCCCAGTAGTTTCCCACTTCTTCATAGCCTATGAAGTCTAGTGGATGCCAGCCCTGCCTGTTTATGCCATATTGTTTCATGATAGCTCTGGTCCATCTCATTTGCCTTGTTCTATTCTTAAAATCCCATAAACTCACCCTGGAGCCTTTGAATTAGCTTCTGCACCTGCCAGAATAATCTACATTCCCAACATGCACAATTTAAATCCCTGTTCAGTTGTGGCCCTCTCAAAAATAGACTTTGATAGAGTTCAGAACATACTACTCAAAACCATGGCCACTTTGGCATTCTGAACCTAATAAAATGAAGAAATTTGAGAAACAGTGATTGGGTAAAGACTATCTGACCTCCTCCTTCTCCCCTGAAGTAGGTTAATATTACCCTTCTGTGAAGCCCTCCCTATTCCCAGAGGAAAGGGGTGTTCCTACTTCGGGAGATGAAGTGATGCCCAAGAGGAATCTGAGCAGGCAGGCTGTGCTAAGTTTCCCTGAGCTTACTACCCATAGCTATGTCTACTTTTTCTATCATATTTTCCATGACTTTCCACTCTTCATCAAGCCTAGTATAAAAATGCTCAGGTTTAAACATTTCTTCAGGTATTCATTTCCTTTTGAAGGCTTCCATGTCATGTAAAATTTATGTTAAATGTATTTGTATGCTCTTGTCAATCTGTTTTGTCAGTCTAATTTACAGGGCCTCAGCCAGAGAATCTAGAAGGATAATAAGAACAGTAATCTTTCCTCCTTCTAGGCCTTACTTTTTAAAATATTATACCCTTATTTGTGTTCTTTTTTCCTTCTTTTTCTTTTTTGGCTGCACTCTCGACATATGGAAGTTCCTGGGCCACGGATCGAATCTGATCCATGGCTGTGATCAATGTCAGGTCCTTAACCCACTGTGCTACAGTGGGAACTCCCCTCATTAGTGTTCTTAACTTTTCTTATAGGAGTTATACCTGTTTAAAATTAAGTAATTTATTTGTTTACATTGACATCTTTATCCTCCACCAGCATGTGAACTTCTGGAGGGCAGGGGCTTAATTTGCCTATTTAACAAGCTATTATGGAGTATAAGATGTATTTGCTAGACTCAGAGTCAGTGCTGGTCCTTGGTTATTATGGTTTCAAATCAGTTCAGGACCCAGGCTTACATGCATGTCCAAGTGTGCATTTGGAATAGTCCTTGGGAGAGTTCAAATGTGCCAAGTCTCCATTGTTAGTATATTCCTCAGGACCAAGAGTGTAGAGGATAAAAGTAGGTGATAGATTTCAAGATAGATGGTAGATTTCATGATAGGTGTAAGAGAGTTTATTTGATCATCTCAAATGTTATATCTCAATGTTATGGTGGTATAGAGGAAAAAAAAGATGATGGAGAGAAAGAGTGGACAGCATGAACACTTTCATTCCCCTTGCCATGCTCGTGTCAGGAGTAACATGTGTTCTGTATACTTCTGTGAGTAAAAACATTTTTTAAAAAATTTCTTATGCTTAATATTTGAAATACCTTCAGGTAGAATTAATCAGTAAATCCAGTTGCCTTTAAATTTGTAATGTTCTTCTCTTATCCGTTTATGAATTCTAAATACCATATTACATGAAAATGTGTAGTGTAATTTAAAACATTCTAGTGTGCTTTTTTGTGGAAAGAGTTGACAAAGCATGATGAAAAACTATCCTAATTGTGACTCTTGTGTTCAGGCGACAGATTGCTCATTGGTTCTTCTGAGGTTTCTGGGATGCTCTAGAATAGAAATAATTCCTTCTAAACCTTTTGGTATATAGACTTAAGTACTGCTGAAATTTTAATATCAAAAGAACTTTGCAAATGTATTTAGATGGTGATTCTATTATTTATAGGTCTTGAAGTGAGTTGACAGGGGAGAGTAGATTTCAATCCCTATATTAAAAATGCAGTTTAAAGTAGAATATTGAGGACAGACATCTTTAAGAAAAAGAAATAGAGCAAGATTTATAGCTATAAGATTTTTTCCTTGAAATTCAGTAAACTCCCCCAAAAGACTTCAAGTAATAGAAGTTGCCTTTGCATTCCATTTGACATCTTCTGCAGTGGGAATCACTTTGATTTTTTATTCAAATATGGGTTTCAGCTAGCCTGTTTTATTATATTTACTTAGCAGCCTAAGGAAAATGAAGAGGGCTAACATATTAATTTAACAATAAGAGATAGACATGCTATCCAAAGCATGCCAAAGAGTGGACCCAGTGATAAATACTTTTTTTTAATCTATCACACTATTTTCTTTTGTTGCCTTAACTGATTACTTTTATCATGGTGGGAATTACCTTTAAGAGAATTCTTAAGCCTTCACAATCTATAAGCCGCCTTAAAATTCTTATTTATCTTTCCACAAATACTCCATTAATTTAGTAGACTTTTCTCATAGTCTTTAAACATCTAATAAGGCATTGGTGATTTTAATATCATTTTGTTTGTTTTTCTTTTTCTTTTTTTTTTTTTTTTTGCTTTTTTAGGGTTGCATCTGTGGCACATGGAAGTTCCCAGGCTAGGGGCTAAATTGGAGCTGCAGCTGCTGGCCTGTTGCCACTGACAAAGCAATGCCCTATCTCAGCCACGTCTTAAACCTATGCCATAGCTTGTAGCAATTTTGGATCCTTAACCCACTGAGCAAAGCCAAGGATCAAACCCACATTCTCCAGGATACTAGTCAGATTCTTAATCTGCTGAGCCACAACTGGAATTCCTGGTGATTTTAATACTTTGAAAATAAGTCACCTGTATTAGTCCATCTCAATTTACTCATGGTAAAGTTTCTGTTGAAGAGTATACAAATTAGAATTCAAGATAATAATAATGAAATAATAATTCAGCAAAATAAAGTTTTAAACCTCAATGAAAGTTTAAGATAAACCAAATAATTTTGTGTGTGTGTGTGAGTGTGTGTGTGTGTGTGTGTGTGTGTTTAGGGCTGCACCCCCAGCACATGGAAATTCCCAGGCTAGGGGTCGAATTGGAGCTGCAGCTAGCTGCCAGCCTACTCCACAGGATAAGAGCCATTTCTGTTACCTCTGCTGAAGTTCATGGCAATGCCAGATCCTTAATCCACTGAGCAAAGTTAGGGACTGAACCTGCATCCTCATGTATACTAGTCAGGTTCTTAACCTGCTGAGTCACAACAGTAACTCCAAGATAAGCCCAATCTTTATAGTTCTTTTAAAGACAAGGATTTTAAAGAAGGTATTTACTGGAGTTGCCATGGTGGCACATAGGATCCATGAGGATGTAGGTTCAATCCCTGGCCTCCCTTAGTGGGATAAGGATCCAGCATTGCCACGAGTTGTGGTGTAGGTCGCAGACATGGCTGAGATCTGGTGTTGCTGTGGCTCTGGCATAGACTAGCAGTTGTTGCTCTGATTTGACCCCTAGACTGGGAACTTCTATATGCCATGGGTGTGGCCCTAAAAAGACCAAAAAAAAAAAAAAAAAGGAAGAAGGTATTTACTACACACGTCAAACATATAACAATAATCTTGCCTCCCCCTTTAGTGTTTTTATAGCATTAAATAAAATAGAATAAGTTTATCAATTGGGATTGTCCTTAGTAGCAAGCAGTAGAAAATCAGATGAATTTGTTTTAAACACATGTAAGGACTTAACTTTCCTCCTGTAACAAAAAGTCAAACAGCTGACTGCTGTAGGTGTTGAGTGGTGCCATTATTTCAAGTAAAATGTAATAATGATTTCAAATAATGTTAAATAAACAGTAACAGTGTAATGTACATTGAATGTTTATGGTGCGGTAGTAATTTTTCTAAGCATTTTGGTTGCATTAACTGAATAAATCCTTACAACTGTCTGAGATACATAATGTAATTGCAGTATCTCCATTTTGTGGATCAGTGGCCACAGCTTATAAAGGATGTGTCAGTGCTGGAACTGGGATTTTGCAACCAGGCAGACAGGATCTCAAGTCCCCCCTCTTAATCACTGCACTAAAGTGGATGTATAAGACTGTTTCCTGTAACTTAGAAATTGATGGAACTTTGGTGCATGACATGAGAAGTATGTTACTCAGACTTCTTTTATCACTGGAAAAACTGAGGCCCTGAGAAGAAGCTGTGATAGCCAAAGGTTCCTGAGGTTATTGAGCTAAAAAATAGTTTGAGCTCCTCACACACAGTCCATTGTCCTTTCCTCTGCAGTGTGTAGCATTCTCTGTTAATTCCCAGGTCAGCTGCTATAGTTATGCCCATTAGCAGAATGATTAATCTTTGTTTCAAATACACCTATAATCTAAAAAACAAAATATCAGGTTGTTATTATGACATTACTTCATCAAGCACCTAATTAGAATAATTGGTAGTTAAGTCTAGAGACTTAAGTAGATTCAGGTAAAAACAAAACAAAACAAAAAACAGCTATTTGGCAAGAACCTTTTATAGATGATTGGGTATATTTTACATTGTGTCATATCAAAAGAACATAAAATCAGGTTGTGTCACTCTTAGTAGGTTTGGTCATATAAGTTAAAGTGGTGTCAACAGATTTTTCTCTTCTAAAGCACTAAGTTTTCTCTTTTAATGGATGTGTGTCTTACAAGTGGGTGAGAGGATTTTTTTAGGGGATGGTTGGTTAATGGTTGGTTTTGCAACAATTTTTCACCTAATAATTTTAGCTTCTATTGATTGTCCTTTCCTCAATTAATGATTCATTGGTATGGTATTGTAGAACGCTGACTTTCTAATTCTGCCTTTGTTTCTGTATTTATTGGGTGGAATTTCCCCTGAAGAAGTACTTTTTCTAATCAACTTGGAGTGAAATACAGTTCATTCTAAAAACAGGCTAAATGCTTCTTTCCCTTTGATAAGAAGTTTTCAAAGTAAAAAATATATGGAGTTCCCGTTATGGCTCAGTGGTTAACGAATCTGACTAGGAACCAAGAGGTTGTGGGTTCCATCCCTGGCCTCGCTCAGTGGGTTAAGGAGCCGGTGTTGCTGTGAGGTGTGGTGTAGGTCACAGACATGGCTCAGATCTGGCGTGGCTGTGGCGTAGGCCAGGAGGTACATCTCTGAGTAGACCCCTAGCCTGGGAACCTCCATATGCCACGGGTGTAGCCCTAGAAAAGACAAAAAAAAAAAAGAAAAAAATTGAGGTAATAATCACCTCCAATGAGAAAGAAGACTGATTATTTTCTTTTGGTTCCTCTCCTGTTCTTCTTTTTCTTTCTTTTTTTTTTTTTCTCCTGAAAAGTATTACTGGGGCCTTATGAGATGCTATGTATTCAGTGTGTTTTAATCAATTAAACTTCCGCAAAATACAAAAAAGAATGACCACAACTAAAGGACAAACAAAATGAGACAATTCCAGATGTGGATTGGAATATTCTTCAAAATAATGTCTTGGTCTGTCCAGAAAGTCAATGTAATGAAAAAAACAAAAAACAAAAAAAGCAAATGATTACCTGCCCTAGAATAATAAAGACCAAAGGGACGTATAGAAATTCAGTGCATGAGTTTTAAAGTTGTAATTCAAATGGGAGAAAATTGAATGTGGTTGTATATTAGATATTAGAAAAAATTGTTTCTAATTATTTCTGTGACCTGATGGTGATATTTCAGTTATGTAAAAGAATGTCTTTATTTTAAGAGACCCATCCTAAAGAAATTAGGGATGAAGGATCACAGTGACTGCAATTTATATAGAATTAATTCTGTTTAAAAAGTTTTTAAATTCACACACACTATCTAGATAAAGCTAATGTAGCAAAATGTTAAGTGTTGAATTTATTTGTAGAGTATGTAAGTGTTCATATTATTGATTCAACTATTCTGCATGGGAACATTTATAAAAAGTTTTATAGGAAAATAAATGACCGTCACTCCTTTGAAAATGTAGGATATTTTCTGCAGTCTAGAACACTATTTTCTGAAATACTTGTTTTGCCTAGAAGGATTGACCCAATATTTAGGCAGAGAGGTCTGAGAATTTTTGCTTCACTTTAAACAGGACAATTAGATTTCAATATAATTTATATATTGGGAGTCTGCTTACAATTTTATTTGCACAAAGACTTCTGGTAGCCTTGAAAAAAATTATAATGCTCTAGAAAGGAAGTCTTAAAATTAGTCACAAGTTGCTTGATGAAATTTGTCCCAAAGAGACCAAAGATTTGCAAAATTTGACAAGACTCATAAAATCATTGTTTTGTATACCCAATTAAAAGTGTATAACAGGGTTTGGCAAAAGGCCACATGGTAAATATTTTAGGTTCTGTGGGATATACACTTTCTATCACAACTACCCAACTGCCTTTTTAGTAGGTGAAGCACCCACGGGAAATATGTAAATGAATGCCCGTGGCTGTCTTACATGAAAACTTTATTTACAAAAATAGTGGGAGGGCCTGATTTAAACTGGAGAAATAGGAGTTCCCACTGTGGCTAAGAAGTAAGGAACCTGACTAGTATCCTCAGTGGGTTAAGGATCTGGTGTTGCTACAAGTTGCAGTGTAGGTCTCAGACAGGGCTTGGATCTGGCTTTGCTGTGGCTGTGGTAGAGGCTGGCAGTTGCAGCTC
Source organism: Phacochoerus africanus (assembly GCF_016906955.1). Classification (NCBI taxonomy): domain Eukaryota; kingdom Metazoa; phylum Chordata; class Mammalia; order Artiodactyla; family Suidae; genus Phacochoerus; species Phacochoerus africanus. The sequence goes on from NC_062544.1 coordinate 143,252,583, forward strand.
CCATTTACTCCTAACCTAGGAACTTCCATATGCCCTGGTGTGGCCCTAAAAAGACAAAAATAAATAAATAAAAAGTAAATAAATAAACTGAAGAAGTAGTTTCCAGATTCCTGTCATTCATGATAAACTTGTGCTATTACAAAAATACAGGGACAGGTTTTCACTGTGAACAATGACCCCTCCCTTCGCAGGCCCTGTACACGCTTAAAAAAAGAAGAAAAGAAAAGAAAAAAAAAAAAAAACACCCTCACAGTGTTTAAACAGTAAAAACAGATTTTTATCAGCAGCTATTGCAATAGAGGAGAAAAGACTCACTATAGAATTCAGTTCATTTTTGACTACTACACGGCCAGGTCGGGACAAGTGGGAATCTGTGAATGGAAAATAATTAAGGGAAAACATTAGGAGAAATGATGGGTTTTGCTTAATCCACCCTGATGGAGTGCTCACTGAAGGCAAGTGAAACTGATTTTTCAGGATTCTTTCTAAAACTGGAGTCTTAAGGATGCGTTCACTGTCAAGTCTTAGTCAGCTCGGAAGAGTCTGTCTAGAGTTTGGTCAAGGAGAGACTTTGTCAAGACATCTTATTCTTTCTGTGGAAACTTCCTCCCCTTCACTTAATTATTTCCTATTTTTAATTTCTCCCCTTAAGCATCACATTCCCAGGAAGGTTTCTCTGATTAACTGCATGATTTATTTCTTATTCACAGCATTCATAATAATCACTTATATGATTAGTTATTTCGTTCTTAGGATTATTGATTAATTATCTTCTAAAATGTTGTCATTGAGGACAGGAGTGATTTCTGTTTTTTGTGTTGTTATTTGTTAGTTAATTGCTTTTATTTTTACCTTTTTTCTCATTGTTTTATCCTGATTCCAACAAGGTACCTGGCACTTAGTAGGCACTCACATATTTGTTGAATGGATTAATTAGTTACCATTCAAGCTTAGTTGCTAATATAAGTGTAAAGAATAGGATGAGTTAAAAATATACCATTAATGAATGCATTATTGTTATGATCATTATACAACTACAGATGTGATAAATTCATTTGAGTAATAAAAAATGGAAAAAAATAAAAGATAAGGTAATTTGCATTATGAAAAAAGATGAATGCATTAAATAGTCATGGGAATATATTTTCTTGCTTAATCCATTGTCTTTTAAATGGAAGTAAAACCAGACAGACCTTAAGAAATAAGATATAAAGAATATTAATTAGGATCTTAAAGGTTTAACTTGATGTCTTTGGGATATCCTGATTGCTCACCATATTTGAAAATAGATTTAAAGCTTAAGTAATGAGCCAAGTTCGTCTTAGTGATTGACCTGTGACTTAAGTCCTTTGAGTCTCCATTTCTGAGAACTTTCACTTATATTTTGTGTTATTTAGGACATAGCCTAAATGAAGTAGTCCATCAGGCCTCCTAATACATGTTCCTAATATCTGATTCCAGTTATTAGTCATTTATTTTGTTGTTCTACCTTATAACTCTCTTGATTTTCTGAAACTGGTATATATTGGTTTTGGATATTATCTTTGGATTTTTTTAACTTGGTGACTTTCTATACTCTGAAACTTTGAGTTTATTGGCTCAATTACCTTGTATTTTCTGAGTTAATTCAACTGCTGCTTTTTCATGTAACTATTTTCCAACTAAAACATAATTCAACAAAACTACTTTGTTTTTGCCACAATCTCTCCTGCAGTATATTCTCTATAGTGGACAGTTAATGAAAATACTTTGAATATTGAGAAGCTTTGGGAGGGAGATCTAGGAGCTGTAGAAAAAAATATAATGGCTTCCATTTCCCATATATGACATATATGGGCTAGCTTACAGTGAACCCAAAATTTAGCTTAGGTGAGTCTTTGTTATTCAGCTTAAATTATATAAACATCTGTCTGATTTTTATATTTTTAATTAACATTAACTAAGGTTTCATGTTGGTATTTTGAAAGGCATAGAATATCTTTGAAGAACACACTTCTGCAGTTCATCTCCTTAAGACATGATGTTTATGAATTGAAGGATGATTAAGATATTTCATCAAAGTAAAGTTTCTATTTGTTTAGAAATAAAAAAAAAAAAAACCATATCAAAATGAACGGGAAAGGTCAGCCTTGTTAAATTGAGCTCAATCCAAATGAGCTAAATTTCATTTTATGCTACACTCATTCTTCTTCAATGATCAGAAAAATGAAAGTGTATTTCTTGTTGCATCCTAATGGAGCATGAAGAAAGAAAGGGAGACAAAACGCAGAGCAGTTTATTTTCATATTCATCCTTTGAGATGAGGTGATCCATCTCTGAATTAAGCTACTTTACTGATTGGAAAGAGCAAAAATAGATGCCTTTGTTGAGTTATTCTAAAATTATTAAACTTAATTGAATTCTGATTTTATTTATTTATTTATTTTTTTGTCTTTTTGCCTTTTCTAGGGCCGACCCTGCGGATATAGAGGTTACCAGGCCTACCCGGCCAGGGGTCTAATCGGAGCTGTAGCCACCGGCCTATGCCAGAACCACAGCAACGCGGGATCTGAGCCGCATCTGCAACCTACACCTCAGCTCATGGCAACGCCGGATCGTTAACCAACCGAACAAGGGCAGGGACCAAACCCACACTCTCGTGGTTCCTAGTCGGATGCATTAAGCACTGCGCCACGATGGGAACTCCCTGAATCCTGATTTTAGAAGGGCATTTGACATTTGTTGACTAAGATTCTATATCTATGGAGAAATTAAGGCAATGATTTGAGGTGATTTTCTGAATAGTTTAAGCCAAAGCACTAGCTAGTGAGAATAGTATTGCTTTAAGGAAATTCTTGATTCTTGTGTTTAAAGAGAAACTTTAATAGGGTGTATGTGTGTGTTTATTACCTTAAATTTGTATTCTATTCCGTGGCTTTTCTATTTGTTTGTTTATCTCTTAAAATGGATGTCCTTGCAAATTATCTTAGGTAATGATAAAGATTTGAAGTTAGATTTTTTTTTTTCATTTTTAATTGCCCTGGGCATATGGAGTGCCCAGGCCTGAGATTAGATCTGACCCATATCTGTGATCTAAGCCACAGCTGTGGCAACTCAGGATCCTAAATCCATTGTGCTGGGCTGGGAATCAAACCTTCTACCCTTCACTTCCAAGATGCCACCAATCCATTAAACCAAGGCAGAACTCCAGAAGTTAGAATTTAAAATGTCTGATTTCAGGGCATACTTGATAAAAATGGCCTTGCAAGAGTTTGGTATGAGGTAAGCAGTGGTGGGAGATTAACATGGACAGTTCGAATTGGTCTTCATTGTGAAAATTATAGATTGCAAAAGTCAAGATTTTAGTTTATAAGGAACTGTGAATTTTGGGGGCTAATTGGGAGGAATAGTGCCATTAATCTGAAGATGGCATAGAGATCAAGTTGTGGGGGAGAGTGGTGTGGGCTAGTGTGATGGCAGATAAGCTGTTGAGTGGTACAGAGATGGTAAGGAAGAGGGTTGATTGAACCAAGTATCTGGCATTTGGAAGAAATAAAGTCTTGGCTAGTAAATGGTGAGAATAAAGAAGTCACCATAGAATTAGGGCAAAACCGATTTTTCTACAATCATGATAACAAGTAAACTGCCAAGCAAAACACATGAAACAGGCCCAGTTAATCACAGCTATCTGACACCAATGGAAAATAATGTTCCTAAAGTTCTCACACATTTGCCTTCCACATCTGTAAGCAACTCAATCCCAAAACGTGCTCTTCCCCCAAGATGATGTTAGCTTGCTCTGCTAAATGAGACAATTCCTGACCACTGTAGCTCATCCTAAGTAAGCAATAAATTTAGTTTTATAGTTTCAGATTTTGAGTGGTTCTTTATTGACAGCAATTTACCCAATTTATCAATACCTTCTCTCAGTCTTCTTGTATCATTTGAATTTCCATCTTAACCTCTTCTTTTTAATTACTAAACTTCCCAGAAAAGAATTGTGTAGTCAGTTCCTTTGTTTTCTTAGATAATATCCTTTTAAAGATCATTTCTGATGAAACAGTCATCTGAAATCTCCATGACTTTATGAAATATATTATTTAATCACCAAAATTTTCATGGATATTATATAATAATAGTAATAATAAGCCCACTATAAGTTTTATATTATAAAAATTTTACTTCATGTTTTTTTTATCTTTGTCATTTGATTATAACTAATGAGAACTTCATCCTAAACTAGCACTGATCTCTGTCAAAAACAGGAGGGCCTGTTTTTGTTTTAATGGGAGCTTAGGTGACACCTGAGAGTTCATAAAATGGCTTCGAAGATGGGGGTAGAAAGGAAACAAAAAATAAGCTGGGATGGCAAAGAAAAACAATCAGGAGAAGGAAAGAGCTGGCTGTTTCTTTCTAAGCATGACTTAGGTTAGGGAGTTGAGGCCTCTGAGTAATAACCCTTGATAGAGGAGAGAGAAAAAAGCACAAGGCCATTGCTTTGGCCCTCCTGAGTAGTCTGGGAATCACTCATCTTTCTCTTTCTCTCTCTCTCTCTCTCATATATTCTGGGGCTTCAAGTTGGCACCTGCTTTTGAAGTCCATAATGCATTTCCTAGTTTCAGATTTAAAACTGAGTTTAGGCTACTTTCTTAAGATATCCTTTTCTGGCACCTTCTTTATCCCTTCTGAGGATTTTGATAGCCTCCATTCCTATTTTTTGAAACTGAAAAACAAAGCTAAAATGCTTGTTTTTGAACTCTCTCAACTTCTCTTCTCTCTTTCTCATTCTATAGGATAAAAATGGTCCCCAAACCTCAAGGAATAAAAATCACATTACTGAAGGATGCAATATTTTAGGAGACATTTTAAAAACATTATCTCCATTGGTTTTGGTTTTGATTTCTGTATTGTTAATACATCTTCTCAGTAGGGTTTCCTTTCCTTATCATCACTGTATATCACTTGAAACATTGAACAGTCATTTGTGCTTCATCTTACTCCCCAACATCATTGTGGTATCTTCTAGGAAGCAGGAGTTCAGCTGAGGTAGGTTGAGGCTAGGATGCTAATAATTACTGTAAGTGAATGATAAGTGTCTTTTTGTATCAAAAATCTGAAATACAATGTCAGCAGAACTCTATGCTGCCTGAAAAAAACCAATTCCTATTTTTCTCATCTTTATAATGGGAATAGCAACTACTTACAATTTTTGTATCAAAGAAATTAAATAAATATATGAAAGTCTAAGCTATAGTTTGACATTTATAGTGTTATTATCTATGATAAAGTAAATAAAATAAAAAAATATTAAAGAATCATACTAATATACTAATGATTTTTATTTAGGCAATAACATAGGGCTTTTCAGTTTACAATCAGTTCAAAGAAAAATGATATATTTTTTTATTTTGCATCCATTCTATGACATGGTTTCTATTTGCATGGGGCATTTTTGGCAATTTCCTAGAAGCTAGAATGCTGTATTTTATATTGCCATAGCCTGGGAAGAAAACCTCAGTCCACTGACAAAAAGGATTAAGTATTTGAAATAAGAAGAAAATATCAATACTTCTTTTTGTATTTGTCCATTATAATATTCAGAAATTTTCATAAGCCATTTTTGAGATATCCCTGAAATGTAAACTGATATTGGGTATAGAACTTAAAATAAATGGTCTTTGGGAAACTCAAAGCAGTGCAAATCTGGCATAAGTGGACCCCAAATGAGTTTTGAAAACATTGGTTGAAAAGTTGACTACCCATGTCAGTGGTTGCATATGTTTCAATAGTTTATTTTTATTAACTCTGAAATAATATTTAATAATATTTCACACTGAAATTATTGTCATTGTTGCTGTTGTTATTTTGGTATGGGCCTATGCCCTAAGTTCTTGGGAGGAACAGATGTATTAGTTGGGGTTTTCCAGGGAAACAGAAACAGTAGGATCTATGGATAAGACATGTATGTGTATTCATGCCACCAAGCAGTAAACTCATTTTCTGACCCTCCCTGGAGAGCGTCAGATCTGGCCCCATCTCCCCATGCATTTTAGACACCAATCACAAATCCAGGTTGCTACCTGAGTTTTTGATTGACCAGTTATAAATCCAATGACTCCCTCCTTAGGTTGGATTAATTTGCTAGAACAGTGCACAGAACTCAGAGAAACATTTCCCTTACTAGTTTACCAGTTTATTATAAACAGATATAACTCAAGATCACTCAAATGGAAGAGCTTCATAGAGCAAAATTGGGAGAAGAGTTGCAGATCTTTTTTGCTTTCTGAGGCTGCCACATTACCCAAGTTTCCAGAACCTTTCTGAACTCTGTTCTTTTGGGCTTTTATTGGAGCTTCATTACATAGACACAATTTATCACATTATTAGCCTTTGGTTATTGATTCAACCTTCAGTCCCTCTCCTTTCCCTGGAGGTCAGGGGAGTGGGACTGAAAGGTCCAGCTCTCTTATTACATGGTTAGTTCCCCTGGCAACCAGCCCTCATCCTTAGGTGCTTTCCAAAAGTCACTCACTTCATTAACATAAATCTAGTTGTGGTTGAAAAGGACTTGTTATGAAAATCAAGTCACTTTTATCACTCTTATCACTTAGAAAACCCCAAGGGTTTTAGGTGCTTTGTGCCAGAATCTAGCTTAAAGACAAGGGCCAAATGTATGCTTATTATATACCACAAAGTCTAGTGGTAGACTATATGTAGAGCTATTTGTAATAAATAATTGACTCAGGGATTATGGAGGCTAGCAAGTTTGAAATATGACGATAGTCCAGAGACCCAGGAGAGCTTATGTTTCATTTCCATTCCGAAGAAGGGCAAGCTGGAGACCTGGGAGGATTAATGTTCCTATTTAAATGTGAAGGGAGTCTGCTGTAGAAACAAAAAGCGCCAAGCGCAGATGAAGTATGAAAGAAATCTTCTGGAGAGTTTTCTCTAGCTCAGGTCAAACTGGTCTTTTCATTCTGTTCAGGCCTACAACTGATTGGATGAGGTTCACCCATGTTAATGAGAGCAATCTGCTTTAGTCCAAGTCCACTGTTTTAAGTGTTAACCTTACCTAAAAACACAGTCACAGAAACATCCAAAATTATGTTTGACCAAATATCTGGGCACCCCATTGTCCAGGCAAGTTGATATATGAAATTAACTATCATGGTTGGTCATGTATGATTTTGCAGGTACATGTTACATGTCTAACATAAAATATCTTATTTACCAGCACCACAACTCATAAAGCAAGTTCCAAATGACACAAAATCATGTTTTGAATGGTAGTCTGGGGTGTTTGGAAGAGTAAATTCATTTTGAAGAGAAAGTGTTTTTTTTTGTTTGTTTGTTTTTTGGTCTTTTTAGGGCCACACCCATGCCATATGGAATTTCCCAGGCTTGGGGTCAAATCAGAGCTGTAGCTGCCAGCCTACGCCACAGTCACAGCAATGCCAGTTATGAGCCACATCTGTGACCTACACTATAGCTCTTGGCAATGCTGGATCATTAACCCACTGAACAAGGCCAGGAATGGAATCCATGTCCCCATGGATGCTAGTGGGTTTTGTTACTGCTGTGCCACCATGGGAACTCCAAGTGGTGGTAGCTTTGCTTACATAGTCCTTTACTATTTGCAAGGCACTTTCACATACATTAGCAGTTTTGATCAATCATCACCGTTATTTTCAAAGCTCTGGTTGCAGGTCCTGCCACCAAGTTATTGACTGTGTCTAACACAAGCAAAGTAAAGCCAAGGGTCAAATAATTATGCAGTAAACCTGATCAGTAGAGTAAAGCCAGTGTAAGGAATTTAGCCAAATACAGTCCTGTCTTCAATTGAAACTTTTGTCTGATTTATGTGGACAAATAACTTAGTATGTGATTTTGCAGAAGATTGTGATAACTGCACTGGAGCAGCTGGTTTTTCACCTTTGAATTTCCAAGATCTAGAATTATTACTGAAACATAGTTAAATATTTTTTTTTATCATGGCGAATCAATTCATGATGAATTTAAACTATTTTTAAACAAGCTTCAGCACTTAATACTAGTTCAGTGTGTGCATGAGCCCTTGTTCCCTTGTCACTATATTGCCAAGTACTGACTTCTCCTGCCTCCCATTTTATTCCTTTTGCAACCTCTTCCAATTTGGGTTGGAAGCCACTACTGTTTTGTAATGACCCATAATCTTTTAGTGTCTAACTAAGTAGGTTCTTCTTATTTAAATTTGTTCAGTGTCTTTCTGACTGACCCACTTCTTTCTCTTTCTCTAAATTGCTGCTTTGTCCTGATTTATACCTTATGTCTTTTTATAAGTCCTCCCAATGGTCTCTGTCTCTTAGCTTTTTTGCTTTCAGTTCATTCTACGCATTGCTTTCATGGATATCTTCCTCAAGCATTAAAGTTATCCTTGTTCTTGTACTCAAAATATTTCACAGGTTAAAAAACACTATTGCAGTCTGAGGTTGGGGCTTATTAACAGAAACAGGGAAACCATTCTCTTACCTATATAGACACAAAGAACAAATTTGACTTGATGATAAGCTCCTAGATTGTTGACTTCAGAATCCTAAAGTTATGTCTGCCTAAAGACAGAATGCATCCCAGAACCTGAGTTAAGACTGATCTGGAAATAAGGAATCAGTTTGCTTCCACAGTGAAAGGTATAAGAATTATGGGGCAGGAATTAAAAAAAAAAAAAAAAAAGTCTTGATATTTTTGCTGTATGAGCTGATACACTAATGATCTCTAGTAGTAATGATCTGACATATTAAAGTATACTGTACACTCAACTTTGAAAATGAAAGTGTTTAAGTAACAACACCATCACCTCCTTTGCCATATCCATCCTATAGGTTCTAACTTTAATACAAATCTAAAATGATTTTAATTAAACTTTTGATAGCCTGAGATATTGTAATCATATATTGTCTAAAGTCTAATTCAATGAAAGCTTATAATCACCAAAATCATTATTACTTCTCAAAGGAATTCTTAATTTTCTTCCACCACACCTATCCATGGAACGATGATGAAATAACTTCACTTGTTATGTTGGTGCCTCTTTATCCTAGAATATTTATTTGGCCTTTCTTGTGAGTTGTTATCTACTTAAATTTTGGCGTTTGTTCTGTTCACTAAGGGATTTTTAATTTAGCTTAAGAATTTCTTACTCCTCCCCTACCCCACCCATGTCCAGCCTTTGTAAAAATTTGTCAACTGAGTGAACAGCCAAGAGGTGATCACTTTGTGACTTTGAGTAATTAGAAGTTCAAGGACGACAGCATTGCTTGGCTCTGAACATCTATGGCTTAAATAAGAGTCTGGAATATGTACTTCTCTCCATTAGAGCCGTTCTTACATTGAAATTAGCTTCTTAGAATTCAAGCAGTCTGACTTACCTTCATTTTAGAGCAATTAGAAAGTTAACTATCTTAGGTGTTACAGAATATAGTGTGGAGTATCAACAAGCCAAACACCAGGACAGGTAGAAATTAGAATACGACATGGCAACCAAAAACAAAGAAATGATTTTCAAGAGTCACTGCTGTTGTCTCCCAAGTTTATTATTACAATTGATCACATGTATGAAAATAACAGTTATAAAGCAAATATGATGGTTATAATATAATGTAAAGAATTCCCTCCATATACTATTTGACAATTTTATTTTTATTTCAAACTGATCTTATGGTGCATATAAGTCATCCTGCAGCTGAATACCACTGGTGGATTATGTTTTTTATTTGTTATAAGAATAACAATAATGTTGCAGGCTATTTATTGAAATATCCAAACACAACTTGAAAAAAATGACTTCCTCTGTTAGGCCAGCTGTATTTTCCATACTCATCTTGATCATTACTTCTCATTATAGATTCATTTGCACCCAGCCAGGACAGGAACTCCAGCTGACAAGTTTTCAGAACTGTGATTTAGAGGACTAAAATTAGGTAACAAATGACAATATTTAAATACTGTGGCACAGAGTCCATTCTCTTCATTTTATGTGGTAAATATTCTCTTCCAATAAAAAGGAATTTTCTGGGTTTGAAATGTTTCTTTGTTTTTGTTATACTCAACACCTTAGGAATGGTAGATATTTCATAATATAAATGTCATAAATACTACTCAATGATGCCAAAGACCATTACTGAATTTTTGAGTTTTTATTACATTTACTTTTGTGTATTTTCTTATTTAAAGATGAGGAAAGAGAGGCTTAAGAGAATTACCTGTAATCCCAGTGAGCAATGTCTGTGCCTGAATTCAGAGATCCTCTATTGAACCACTTTCATTTGTATTGTTTAGTCCAAATGAGTAGGCCTATCCTCTGAATAGGTTTATCTATCAGAAGTTGCTAAGCTTGTCATCTTGTTATGCTGCAATCTTTGCCCCCTTGAAAGAGAGGATTTAAATTCCATAGGTGCTGTGACATGAAACTTCATCAGCAAATATAAATCACCTGTGGTATACCTGGATAGAGTAAGCCCCCATATACCACATACTTTTTCCAGTAATCACACTCCACATGGGCATTTGATTCTATGGTCTGTTTATGTCCATAAATTAACATGTAGGTTTGAGACCTACCAAACCTACAGGGCATGTTGTATAATATAAGGTGCCCATTGGCATTTTATACAGTTATATGTGAGACCAATTTTATGTTTAGATCTGATACCCAGTTGCTTCATCTTCATAGAAAAGTTTAATCCTGATGCCCATTAATTCTGCATGATTTAGTTGGAGCCTCCTAATCCTTGTTTTCCATATCCAATTTAATTGTTCTATGGATAGGTCTATGCAAAAACACATTGTTACATATTATCAGAGATTACTGATGATGTAAATCACACTTATGTGGTAGGAATCTACTCAGATATGACAGAAATCTAGAAGATTAAGGTCTGCAGAAGTGCTTTGAGAAAAAGGTAGAATTACAATTTGTATTTTTAAACTATAGATATAAAGATTCTTACTGATATCTTAAGTTGTTTGGAAAAAGCACTTAAGTTGTTTAGAAATGAGAACATATGAAAATAAAATCAAAGTCAAAGAAGAGAAGAAACACCTATTGGATAAGATAATTTCTATTTCATTTTGATGAAGTGTTTTTGAAGTCCTAGGGAGACTTTTTATTCTAACTTCCTATGTTATATTTATCTCCTGTGCTTCTGAGGTAACCAAGAAGAAAAAGAAGATAAGAGGAGAGAACAGAGAAATATATTTTTGTTTCTCCTTGAAGTCTGTTTCTTGAGTGCATATAAATGCAGCACAAAGGCCAAAAGAATCATCACATTTTAATGGCAAGTAGGTTTTAAAATAAAAGACAAATAGCTTCCTTCCTAAAGTCTGTTTCCATCTCATCTACTGATGGTACAGTAGGTTTCTAAAGGGATATTTTTTTGAACATTGGAAATGATTACAACTTTACATTGGAAGCTTTTGTGAATACATACTGCTATGTTTTGAGACCTCATAATATTTAAAAGGTTCCTTTTTCATTATTTGTTTTGAGAGTGTGTTGCTGAAAATAATCATGTTATTATATAATTTTAAAATATTTCATTTTTCATGGTAAAAATGACATTCATTTTGTTGATTTGAGTTCTGTTACAAGTCATTGACATTTTAAGTAGTAACTTTAATGCACCATTGCTCAGATTATCAGTTTTCTCACAGTTTATCTGACCATTCAGCAATCATTTGATAAGTTTTTTCCAGAAAATCTGATATTTTGCCTAATGGTGAGAATATAATGATGAATTAATATTTTCCCATCCTCTAAAAACTTATGGTTTAATGTGAACAGCTTGTTATATTAGGATAAGAAGATTTTTGTTACAGGTATGTGCTAGGGATTATCTGTCTGCGGATAATGACACACAACTTCCATTGACAACTGAGTCTAGACCCAATTCAGGTCTTTGTCCCTCAGGTATTTGGAATTAATATGATTGCCCTGGCTTTTATGGGCCATAGTAAAATGTGTTCTAATCTCATGCATTTTCACTTTAGGATGAATTTTATTACAAAGTTGTTTTCCAAACCTAGTTCATTGTCAAGTGTTGAAATGGAGTTAGCTAAGAAGAAATGATGCAGCTCATCTGTCAGTCCTCCATGTGTCATTCATAGTGTTAAAAATTTGCATAATTTTGGAGTTCCCGTCGTGGCGCAGTGGTTAACGAATCCGACTAGGAACCATGAGGTTGTGGGTTTGGTCCCTGCCCTTGCTCAGTGGGTTGATGATCCGGCATTGCCATGAGCTGTGGTGTAGGTCGCAGACGCGGCTCGGATCCTGCGTTGCTGTGGCTCTGGCATAGGCCGGTGGCTACAGCTCCGATTCAGCCCCTAGCCTGGGAACCTCCATATGCTGTGGGAGCGGCCCAAGAAATAGCAACAACAACAACAACAAAAGACAAAAAAAAAAAAAATTTGCATAATTTTTCCAAGATTTTACTTGAGGTCTTTTTTTTCTTTCTGGTAATCTCTTGTTCCATGTATCTCAAAATACATTTTGTATTAAAATTGGAAACTTGACAAGTCATCAACAAGAAAGCTTAGTAAAAGATTGAAAATTATTTTTCAGAAAAAAAATTATGAGCAGGTGAAAAAATAGCTCAGCCAACCAAGCTTGAAATATTAAAAATATTTAGAAATATTTACATGTATCTGGATAGATAAATAAAACTGTAAAATTACTGGAGAGAATAGTTAATATAGATTAAACAGTTTAAGAGAAAGTGTTCCTGTTTATGAGTTAATTTATTTGGTTTTTCTACACTGTCTTAGTTCCAGTTGGGTGCATTATGGTGATTTGAAAAAATTTAGAATTCTTAATGTTGTTTAAACATATGCTTTTGAGGAAATATATACTTTCCTTTCCAGATATAATACATGTAAAATATCCCATCTGGGCTGAATGCCAGGGAGGCACCATGCTTAAGTAATAAGCTCAATTATCTTGCTAATAAACAGCAACTAGAAATTGAACTTCTGTTGGCAGATATATAGGATACTTAAACACTAAGTGGGATTAATTAGACTCTAAAAGGAGTTAACATTACAAGCAAATATAATAATAAATCGTTATATAAATATTAGCACAGCAATTATCTAATTTTCTTCTCTTTTTCGTTAATGAAGTTTACATTTTTGATATATCATGAGAAAAGGGTTTCAAAAATGTGGTGCTTATACCTTTGAGGATCTTCTTGGATAGAAATGTCAGATTTCAAACTAATAAAAGATGAATGTGACAATAAATATTTCACTCCTGATGCCCAGGGATATGGATGTGATATTCTCAGAGTTGGTATAGGCTTTGGGTAAATATTTGTACTTTAATGTGTCAAGCAAAGTTTTCTGGTGAACATACAGGCATACCTCATTTTATTGCACTTCATGTTATTGTGCTTTGCAGATATTGTGGATTTTACAAATTGATGGTTTGTGGCAACCCTACATTGTCAGATTGTGGTTAGCATTGTTTTAGCAACAAAATGTTTTTAAATTAACACATGTACCTTTTTTTTAGAAATAATGCAATTGCACACTTAATAGACTACAGTATAGTGTAAATATAACTTTTATATATGCACTGGGAAACAAAAAAATTGTGCGACTCATTTTATTGTGATATTTACTTTATTGCAATTGTTTGAAACTAAATTTACAATATCTCCAAACTGTGCCTGTAGTGGAGAGCAGTTGAAATGGTTCAGGACAAGCACATGAATGAATTTATGATCATTGCAATATATTTATTCAGGAAAGTATTGCTGACTTTTCTACAATTTACATTTAAATTATTTCAGAGCAAACAATTACAGAAATGCAAACTTGTTTATATGAAAAAAAGGAATAATTACAGTCCGTTTTGTTTGAGATCATTCTGGAATTTCATTTGAGAATGTTTTGTTTGAAAGGGAATCTTAATTTCCAGGAACAAATGCTATATGGAATTTAGTCTCCACTCTTTTCTCAAAAATGTAATTAAAGAGGGAAGATGAGATAAGCTTTACCCTGCCATGCAAACCGACCTACACACAAATAAATACAAAGAATTAGCACCTTCAGCAAGAAGTAGGGCATATGTATATGTAATGTTTCATAATACATTAAAATAATGTATCATAATACATTAAAAAAATGATTTTCTATGGACCTGGAAAATAGACTTGTGGCTGCCGGAATGGGAGAGGGAGGGAGTGGGAGGGATTGGGAGCTTGGGCTTATCAGACACAACTTAGAATAGATTTGCAAGGAGATCCTACTGAATAGCATTGAGAACTATGTCTAGATACTCATATTGCAACAGAACAAAGGGTGGGGGAAAAATGTATACATGTAAGGATAACTTGATCCCCTTGCTGTACAGTGGGAAAAAAATAAATAAAAAAATAATAAAAAATAAAAAAATTATTTTCTTAGTCCATTTAGGCTGCTATAACAAAGTACCATATACTGGGTTGTTTTTAAAAACCAAAGTTAGTCCTGGAGGCTGGCAAGTCGAGTGAAGACCTCTAGGTTACAGACTTCTTACTGTATTCTCATATGGCAGGAGAGGCTAGGAAGAAGATTGATGGTTTTTGTTTGTTTGTTTATTTGATTGCTTTTTTCCTGGATGTACCCTCATTATGTGGAAGTTCCCGGGACCAGAGTTGGAACTCATGCCCCAGTTGCAACTGGAGCAACACCGGATCCTTAAACCACTGCATCACAAGGAAACTTCCATGGATGCAGTCTTTTATAAAAAACACTAATCCCATTCCTGAGAGGGCTACCCTTATGACATATGCATTTCCCAACAGCCTGCCTTTCTGATACCATCACTTTGGGCATTAGGATTTCAACATAAGCAATTAGGTGTGGGTACAAACAGTCAGATCATAGCAGTGACTGACCAAGAATATAAAGGAAATTTCATGGCAGCGTTGTGCTGTATTTAGTCACACACACTGTATTTTGCATCTGCATTGATGAATTTACAAAATCTGGAAAATTCTAATAATGTTAAATTTCAAAAGAAGAAAGTATCACTTTTCCCTCGTTTTAAATATATTGACACAGTAATAGCTAACAATGATTCCTGTGTTCTGCTTCTAAGCGGTTTAGATATGTTAACTTTATCCTCACAGCAGCCCAAAAGGTAGGCATTATGTCCTTTTTACAGATGAGAAAACTGTGTCATGAAGTGCTTTAGCATGAGAAGTAGAGTGTAACAAGTGAATGGTGGAAGTGGAAATTAAATTTAAGCAGTTTGGCTCCAGAATCTGTGATCTTAAATTCTGTGATATAATGCCCATTTAACACAAAATTAGATGAAAAGGTGTATTGCAAATGTAAGAAAATAAAAGTCATGAGTAAAAAGAAATAATACAAAGTTGAAACATCAAGAAGCAGAAGCTAATCACCCTGAAGCTGGAGAGTAAAAATTGAAAATTAAGACAACCTAATGGAAATGATTGAAGTTATCTCTTCCTACATAGCAAACCACTCAAAAAGTTTAGCAACTTAAAACAGCAATTAAATTATTGCTTGCAGTTCTGTGGGACAGTGGCTTGGGGACAACTCAGCAATTTTGGCTCCTCTGCTTCACAGAAATCAGATGGGAAAATTGAATTGGATATGGAAATAGGGTGGTTTCATTTACCTGTGTTGGACTTTGATGATTTCTTCATGGCCTCTCTCTCTATATCATTTCCCACATTTGCAGGATTTAGTGACTTGATTCTAACAGTGAAGATAGAAGCTTTAGGCTAAGACTGAGAATTAAGTCCTGCCACGTTTCATTGTTCAAAGTTAGCCACAAAGTTTAGATTCAAGAGATATACTCTACCTCCTTATTGAGGGATAACAAAGTTACATTGAAAGGGTCATTCAGGATGCCAGGAATGTTGTGGCCATCTATGAAACAACTCAATAAGGAGTAGTGTACAGCCTAATAGGTGATAGCCAGCACTCAGTAAATGTTAGGTGTTCTTTTTGAAACTGTTAAACACTAATTAATTAATTAACTTGATCATCACAAGAATTCTAACAGGTTGATATTACTATAATGTTTGCTTACATTTTGCAAATGAAGCACTTTATATAATCTCCGAAGTACATGAATCTTATAGGTAATGGTGCCAGATGTCAAACCAAGACTTTCTGACTCCAAAGTCTCCACAATTAATCTGTTGCATTGCTGTATTTCATAATATATTCTTCTTGAATTCAAGAAAGAACTGAATCTGTGTTTTGGAAAGCCATACTAATTCTAGGAGTGATTCATTAGTGCAAAGATAAGTGATATATTCTAGTAAAATTAGTAAGTTTGAAAGTTGAAGGGAAAGTTCTTTATCTAGACAAAAAGCAAACCCCCTATAAAGAAAAACAAACTGTCCTAAGAAATCTTAAAAGCACTGTTTTGTATCAGAGGGCTGTGGAGCAATATCAGCAGTGTTTTAGGCAACATAAAGTACCATGAGAAAAAAATATTTAGCAGTCCAAATAAGATATATAAATGGCCAATAAGCACATGAAAAAATGTTCAACATCACTATCATTAGGGAAATACAAATCAAAACCATAATGAAATATCGCCTCACCCCTATTAGGATGGCCACTATCAAAAGAACTGACACTAAGAAGTGCTGGCATGCATACAGAGAAATTGGAACTCTTGTGCACTGTTAGGAATGCAAAATGGTACAGCTGTTATGGAAAATAGTTGCAGGTTCCTTAACAAGTTGAAAAGTTATCTAGCAGTCCCACTTCTAGGTATATATTCAAAAGAATCCAAATCAGGATCTTGAAGAGATATTTACACATCAATACTTATGGCAGCATTATTCAAAATAGCCAAGTGGTAGAAGAAACTCAAATACTCATTAAGAGATGAATTGATTAAGAAAATATGGTATGTACATACCATGAATGTTATGCAGCCTTTAATTTTTTTTTTTTTTTGACTGTTCTTTGGCATATGGAAGTTCCCAGGACAGAAACCTGCACAGTAGCAGCAACCCAAGCCACTGCCATGACAGCAATGGATCCTTAACCTGCTGAGTCAAAAGAGAACTCCACAGGGTTTAAAAAGAAGGAAATTTTGTTACACACTACAGCATGGTGCACTAGAAGGACATTATGCTAAGCAAAATAATTCAGTCACAAAAGGACAAATATTACAAAATTCCATTCAAAAGAAGTATCTAGTCAAAATTATAGAAACATAATGTGGAAAGATGATTGCCAGGGGGCTGGAAGCAGTGGCCAGGGGTAAACAGTATCTGGTTGGTATAAAATTACAGGGCTGTAAAATGAAAAAGTTTTAGAGTTCTGTTGTACAATTTTATGAATATACTAAACACTACTGAACTGTACTTAAAAATAGTTAATATGGTAACTTCAATGTATTTTTTATCACAAAGTTACAGCAAGCTTGGTTATTTTCTAATATGAGTGAGTGACAAACAGAAATTATCAAACATCAGGGAACACTGGGAATACAATACCCATGAGTTTTTTAGGGGGAGGAAAACATTTCTAAATAAAAAATGAAAATGGTCTTCAGGGAATGCAGAACCTGAAGTTTTTGTATCTGAGTGAAATGCTAACGAACAAAAGATCAGTAGAAATATAACAATTTTTGGTAAGAATTTATGATGGCAAATGTTATGTGGAAAACACTAGCTATATTAACTAAGCTTATTGTGGTTATACATGAACATAATAAAAAAACACTTGTATGTGAAATATAAAAAGTGAGAGCTAGTAATATAAGAGGAAATCTTTATTTGGGGGGCACAGAAATCTCTCTAAGCCAGTATGCCAGTGGAGGTTTTATTTGTTTTTCAGTTGCTGAGGCAAAGGTTAATTTATTTTGGGAGAATTACCTCCTGAACATATCATAGAAGTGCAAAAGTGACTTGTGAAAGAAAAGTAACAGTTTTTTTTTTTTTTTAATTTTGTTTTTGTTTTTCTTTTTTTTTTCCTATTTAGGGCCACAACTTTGGCATAAGGAATCTGTGGCTAGAGGTGGAATCTGAGCTGCAGCTGCTGGCCTATACCACAGCCACAGCAACACTGGATCCCACTTGCATCTGCCAGCTTGTGGCAATGTCAGATCCTTCACCCACTGAGCGAGGCTAGGGATCAAAACTGCAACCTTGTGGATACCAGTCGGGTTCTTAACCCACTGAGCCACAATAGGAAATCTGTACATTTTTTTTTTTGACAGTCTGTGAAATTCTATATTGATCTTTACTTGCATTAGTTCATATAATTTTTATAATTGTTCTGCAAGACAGATATTAATAGTATTTCTGATAATTATATAATTTTTAATGGAATGTTATACTTTTTTTTCTCAAACTTTTGTTTTTAAAGACATGGTTTATAATATCTCCCCAAATTTTCCTATAACTTATATTTTATATGGTTTTATTTTTTACCTTTCAAACTTTATCTAAATATCATAAATTTTATGGAATGTGGAAAGAACTGAGGGGTGTGCATGTGTCCATGTCTGTCTTGTGTATACATTTCTTTCCCCCCAAATGAATAACCAGCTGTTCTTTTACTATATATTCAATAGTTATTCTTCCTTGGTGGTGGAGAATCAACCCATATTTGGTAAGATTAAATTATTCCAATAAAAATACTTATTCTATCTTTGTTTGTTTTACTGAGATTTATGTATATGTATGTATATGCTTAATTATTGTAGCTTTATGGGTCTTTAGTTACTTTATTGGACCTAACTACTTTTCAGTATTCTTTGCTATTCTTGCATATGCATTATTTAGAAGTCAACTTAAGTTAAATTTGCTGGAAATTCCTCATATAATCCCACTGAGAGTTTTATTAAAAAATTAAATTCATAAATAAATTTGAGGAGCAACTACACGTCTGCACTATTAAGATTTCTGTTTAGGATTATAGCTTATCTGTCAAAAGTCACATATCCTTTGCTTAATTTTGGTTTGAGTATTTTTTGGTTAATTGTAATTCTGTGTATTTTGAAGTTCTTTTTTTCTGTCTGAATCATTGTTCTCTAGTACATAAATTTTCTTTTTTTCTTTTCTTTTTTTTTTCTTTTTTTGATCTTTTTGTATTGTCTAGGGCCATACCCGCGGCATATGGAGGTTTCCAGGTTACGGGTCTAATGGAGCTGTAGCTGCCGGTCTTCGCCATAGGCACAGCAGCACCAGATCCGAGCTGTATCTGCAACCTGTACCACAGCTCACGGCAACGCCAGATCCTTAACCCACTGAGTAAGGCCAGGAATTGAAACCCACAACCTCATGGTTCCTAGTCAGATTCGTTAACTACTGAGCCATGATGGGAACTTCTAGTACATAAATTTTCATTTTATTGTTGCTCTATGGGAAAGACATTGCTTTTTTGAATGTTTTTTTCAAGATAGCTAGCTTACTATATTCTGATCAATATTAATGTATTTTTCAATCATTTCCATGGACTTAATGGACCTAATATGAAAATATTTACATGTTCTTACATAAATCATCTATTTCTTAGTCTTTAGTATTGCATTTGCTAGACATTTTAGGATAATGCTGAATAAAAATAATAATAAAATCTGAGACTTTTCCAACACTTTTAATGTTTTCTGTTGATATTGATATAGTCTATTGGTTCTCCATGGATACTTTTAATTAGTTTTATTCTCTAAATGAATTGGTAGTCAAATCAGTAATAAATGCTGAATTTTATAAATTTTATAAATCCCTGTGAATCTGGAAGTGGGGGAAATGTAGACATAAAGAATGTCTCGTAGATTCCTGGTTTTTCTTTTGGAGAAAGGGGTGGAAATGGAATGGGAGTAAAGATTCTATTTTAGACATATTCAATCCTAAGTGCCAATGAAATAGCCAAATGGTGAGGTCAAATAGAATATTTGAATTGGGAGCTCAGAGAGAGGTCTGGGATGTAGACCTGTATTTGAAAATATTTATTGAAAGGATAAGTTTAAAGCTCTGAGACAAAATGAAGCCACTAAGAAAAGAGAATATATAGAAAGGAAAATTGAGCAGAAAAATTGTCCTTAAGGAAACCATGATTTAGAGATCTTGAATAAGAGGAAGAGTAAATATTGAAACTAAACTCCATCTTTCATTTCATGCCTCTACAAGTTCTAAGTACTGTAAGTTTCTGAAACAATCCATAATTTTTTGAAATTGTTGTTGATTTATAATATCATATTAGTTTCAGGTGTATAGCAAAATGAGTATCTCTCATTATACTCCATTAAAAGTGTTTACAAGATAATGGCTCATTATACTCCATTAAAAGTGTTTACAAGATAATGGCTACAATTCTCTGACATATACAATATATATCCTTGTCACTTTTTAAATTTTATACATGATAGTTTATGTCTCTTAATCCGATCCCCCTAACTTTCTCTCACTCTGTCTCACTTCTAGTAACCACTAGTTTGTTTTCTATATATAAGTCTATAGTCTGTTTCTCTGTCTCTCTTTTTTTTTTTTTCTTTTGCTTCTCAGGGCCGCACATGTGGCATATGGAGGTTCCCAGCCTAGGGATCTAATTGGAGCTACAGCTGCTGGCCTACACCACAGCCACAGCAATGCCAGATCCTTAACCCACTGAGCAAGGTGAGGGATTGAACCCACGACCTCATGATTCCTATACAGATTTATTTCCGCTGCACCATGATGGGAACTCCTGTAAGTCTGTTTCAGTTTTGTTATATACATCTCTTTGTGTTATTTTTTAGAGTCCACATATAAGTTATGTAATATAGTATTTGTCTTTTTCTTTCTGACTCTTCCTTTAGAGCAATATTCTCTAGGTATATCTACCTTGTTGCAAAAGGCAGAATTTCATTTTTATGGGTGTGTAATATTCCATTATATATCCACATACCTGTATCTATTACATCTTCATTATCCATCCATCTGTTGATGGATACTTGGGTAGCTTCCATATCTTGACTATCATAAATGGTGATGCTGTGAACATTGGAATGTATTTTTTTATTAGTTTTTGGTTGTTTTATTCTGAATATATCCCTGTGGATATAATTGCTGGATCATATGGTAGTTCTATTTTTGGTTTCTTGAGGTACCTCCATACTGTTTTCCATAGTGACTTCACCAATTTACCTCACCAGCAACAGTGTACAGGAGTGCCCTTTTCTCCATATCCTCTCCAATATTTGTTATTTTAGACTTTTTGATGGTAGCTATTCTGATTAGTGAGAGATGGTATCTCATTTTTGGTTTGATTTGTATATCCATAATAACTAGCGATGCTGGGCATCTTTTTATGTACCTGTTAGTCATCTCTGTGTCTTCTTTGGAAAAATGTCTCTTCAAGTTTTCCGTCTATTTTTTTTTTCTTTTTAAGGGTGCACCCATGGCATATGGAAATTCCCAGGCTAGGGGAAAATCGGAGCTTTAGCTGCCAGCTTATGCCACAGTCAGAGCAACGCCAGATCTGAGCCATGTCTGCAGACTGCACTACAGCTCATGGCAATGCCAGATCCTTAATCCACTGAGCAAGGCCATGGATCTAACCCACATCCTCATGGATACTAGTGGGGTTTGTTAACACTGCACTACCACAGGAACTCCCTTCTACCCATTTTTGATTGGGCTCTTTGGTTTTTAGATATTGAGTTGTATATACTGTATATTTTTGAATACACTATCCCATTTTTTCACAATTTATTACCCATCCATGCCTGTTCATTGTAATTCTGCAGATCTCTGTTAATTAACAAATCTCTTTCTTGATCCTCAATACCTTCTCTTTTCTCATTGCTCTTGATTGTCCAGTATTCTCTGTCTCCAAACCAGATCCTAGAGGAAACCTATTTATTTGGCTAAGCTCATTGTCATTGTTCTGATTATAGGAGAGAGCTCTTCAAGACAGTTCATTTGATGAGCCATCAACCAATATATGGATGGCAACCATCCCAGTATAAGCAGTGCTAAAGTTTCTATATGGACTAGCTTGGTATCCTTTGCCTGAACAAACAGATTCTTTAGGTACAAGGGGACTTTGAACATTGCAATAATGATAGGTCTAGTAAAACAAATTGTTATTGAATTGAAATTATTTAATCTCATTTGGAAGAGCTACCATTCCATTTGACCAAATAACAGCTTTCAGACTTTTTCTGTCATTTTCATTTTTATCACCATTCTGAAAGTGATTAGTGAGTGTTTTTCAGAAGTCTTTCAGAGAGGAAGAAAGAAGCAGCAGGTGAGATGTAAATTTTAGGATATGCAATATGGGAACTGGCTAGAAAAGTATCAGAGATTGAATATTTTTTCTGAACTTCTCCAGTTCTACAAATATTCCTGTTTATTGCCCCAGAGTTTACCTGAAATGGAGAAAATACCAGAGTATATCTTTTATAGTTATACAGAGGAAGAATAAATATGGCTCTGTGAGTGGCAAATTTTATCCTTATCTTTTTTAACCACAAATTTTTGGTTTATCTTTTTACCACTTATACTCTATTGTTTTGGGGACTTTCCTATGAAATGTTTGAGACAAAAATGTTTCAGTTGGAGATAGGAATAATTTTGTTTCTCTGGTTCTGTATGGATAGTGTCTAAGTAATTATCTTGCATTGAGACAATTACTTTTATAAAGCCAGTGGCTGTTGTCATAGGATTCTGGCATTTAGGTAGAGATTTCATCTTAAGTGATCCTTTGTGGGAAGAAGAAACATTATTGCATTGCTGGTTAGAGTTGGTGGTTCTTCATTTAGAAAGCTATTTTACTAGGAAAATTCTTTCACTAGGTAGCTAAGAACCAAATCTGGCTTTGCTGATAGCATATAATAGACTCTTTACAAGAATTATTTTTAAATCACTTTAATCTGACAAAAGTTTGTTATGTTAACATTAAGATCAAAAAGTTGTTTTTGTGTAAATCATTATGTATCCTTGCAGTACTGAGATGAATATGGCAGTCCCCCAGATTTTAAGGATATCAACTCTCTTGGCAAGTGTATTCTGTTTATTTATTTTTTTTGTAGTATATGAGTATTTATTCATGAATATTTGATAGTTTAAATGTATTTTGAATGCTTATTAAATACTCATATATTATGTATTCATTGTGTGATAAATCTGATACCAGTGCATGTTAAAATAAATACAACTTTCAATTGAAATAACTACCTGAAATTCTCATCCAGAAGTCTTGGTTTTATACATTGCCCATTTAGAGGAAAAATCTCAGACTGCTTGTGGATTCATGAATGTCATAAATTTTACTGGGAAGAACTGTTCAAGTGCTTCTGCCTGTGGAGCTAATGGTTGGCCTACTCCTCAGTCCCTGTGGTGCAAACCCCCTGTAGCCCCTAGGCTACTATATTCACAGAATGGGTCTTTATGGAACATGTAGACAAACCTTTGAGCCCTTGCTGTGAGCAGCCTTATAACACAAAGCTTCATCCTTATACTCAGCAAAAGACACAGCTATGAGGAAAGATGTTAAGGCATAGGGGGACATGGAATTTGATAGGGTAGTAAAAGTTCTTTGAATGGTGGTCATGGGGATTGTCTTTTTAAATTATTTGACTATGTTTATATAATAACAAAACTCCTTGTTTTCTTTTGGGGGCTATTCTTCCATCTCTTAATCAGGTGATTTTTTTCTGATTGACACCCTATTTCTCCACTCCCCATGCTTTATAGGTGGTCATGTGATTTAGACCTAGTCAATCAGAGCACCACACACACTGTTTCATGGTGATTAATCCTTGGTGTTTAATCAAAGAAACACCATTGACAATTTAGAGAAGTTATTTCAATTTTAAATTTTGAATTATTAGGGAAACTGCTGAATCTTTTTGCTGAAATCACTATTTGTAAGAATCACCTGAATCTAGTCATCAGTGGGGACAAACTTTATTGCCACAAGGATTTTGAATATCTGAAAGGATAAAGATAACAAAGAGGAAAACGGAGGAGGAAGGGACAGAGCTGAAGTTCTGTGGCATAGTTGCAATCCATAGATTCAAGGTGCCTAAAGTTGCTCCTGTTCTCTATTATTTCTGTTTAGTGTATGAGCTCCTTTGCATTTTCACCATT
Organism: Phacochoerus africanus; assembly: GCF_016906955.1. Taxonomy (NCBI): domain Eukaryota; kingdom Metazoa; phylum Chordata; class Mammalia; order Artiodactyla; family Suidae; genus Phacochoerus; species Phacochoerus africanus. The sequence continues at coordinate 143,276,654 of NC_062544.1, forward strand.
ATCTATGATTGAAAGCCACACTCATATAGCACTGTTGTATTGCCTCATCCTGAAACAAGATTGAAAATAGAGCAGTGTTTTCAGTTTTAGATAATTTTTTTTTACTATTTCAAAAGTCTCAAACTTATAAAATTTGTAATAATAAAAATACTATGAAGAAAAATCATTTTTTATGCTATTACCCAGCTTCACCTGTGTTATCACTATAGCCAGTTTGCTTTGTCATCTGTTCTCCCTTTCCCTCTCACTCTGTTTCTTCTCTCTCTTTTCTTCTTTTTAGGGCTGTACCTATGGCATGTGGGAGTTCCCGGGCTAGAGGTCAAATCTGAGTTGCAGCTTCTGTTGAAATTCACAAAAGATACTGGTCTGTGTGATATATACAAATATATGTATATATACACACACTCATATATTATATGTATTACATATATAATATATGTATTGTACTATTTTTGTCTGATTTGGGTCTCAGGGTTATGCAAGCATCATAAAATGCCCTGGGAAATGCCCCTCCTCTTGTTTTCTGAAAAACATTTTGTAGAATTGGTGTTAATTATGTTTCAAGTATTTGGTGAAAAATATGGGGGAGGGTTTTTATATTACAACTCCATTCACTTAATAGTTATAATAGTTCAGATTGGGTTATTTCATCTTCCAGGTTGTTCTTTCCTCTGTCTTTTCATTCTGGTATTTGGCCTATCCACTGGTCCTTTTATTTTCAGTGATTGTATTTTTAAATTCTTGTATTTTTCTTATTACTACTGTCTTTTTCTTTTTGCAATAGTATCTGTTTCTTTATTGAGACATTCTATTTTTTCATTCATTTCAGGTGTGTCTGCATTTTCTCATTAATACATTTTATCACGATTGCTTTAAAATATTTGTCAACAAGTAAAATTTTTGTTTGGTAATTTTAACGTTGTTATCTTGATGTTTGTTTATTTATTGTCTTTTTTCACTAAATTGTAGATTTTTCTATTTCTTGGTATGATGAGTAACTTTTTTAAAACCTGGGCATTTTTATAGTATGCTATATGTCTCTGAGTCTTATTTATGCCGTCTATATTTACTGGTTTTTTGAACACTCTTTCATTGAAGGAAAGGGAAGAGGGCCCTGTTTCATTACTGCTGTGTTGAGGTAGAAGTCCAGGTTTCTCACTCAGTCTCTGTTGTATATAGGAAGGCCGTTCCTTATTGCCAGGATGGAGGTTCCCCTTATGATCTCCACTGACATTGTGCTGGAGGTCACTTCGTTAAGTGATAGAGAGCGTCCTAACTCCACTGTCATCTTCCTCTGGTACTACAGCAGTATGGAGAGAGAAGGTAGAAATCCAGATGTCACATGTGTCCTCTGTTCACAATAAAGGGAGTGATCTTTACTGGCTAGCTACTCTACTTGACCTTCTCTGATATGTCTCCTGCAGGAGTATTGGGGCACCTTTACCATCCTCACAAGGGTAAAGTCCAGACTCTCCATTCTTCCTTTGGTCAAGTGAATGTGGGCCACTGTTTTTTTTTTTTTCTGTTGTATATGACTGAAATAAAGCACTTTTTGTCTAAAAGTTTTTTGCCTCGCTAGGCTTTCATTTTTCTGGTCTTTTTACTAGATGAATAGGTTCTTATGAGGTTTATTTATTTATTTATTTTTTGTCTGTACCTGTTGGTATTTCTGGGTTGCCAGCTTCTTTGGCTCAAGTAGAGGATATATAGGGCATCAAGAAAACTCAGGGAAGTTACTATTGTTGCTTTTTTCAGCTTCCTGGATGATCTGCCTTCTTTTTTCCATCTTTCAGAATTTTCTTGTTTTTGCTTTATATATACTGTTCAAGATTTTTAGTTGTATTTTTGGAGCAGAATAGGAAAATATGTTTCTTCTGTTTGCTTAAGAGGAAAAGTCTTCAAGTGGATTATTTTTTAACTCTTTTCCTAGGTTTACCTCTCTTGGTCTAATTACCACCATGCAATAGAGAATTTGTTGAAGGGACTTTAATATTTCATATATTAATATATATTGAATCACTGGATGGTAGGGGCAATGCTTGTTCAGGCTGCTTTATGTTTGCTGTTAAGTTCTAAAAGATGAGAAAATTTTTATCTTGTGTTTATGCTAGATTTTTTGGCTTCTAGTAGATTTCTTAGCAAATGGCAGAAATTCAATAAATGTTTTTGAAGGAATAATTTATCTGGGAAATATCTAAGGATAGAGAAATGTAATTCCTAATTGGTTTTTGCACTTGACCCCCAGCTATCAGTAGTGCCCTGTGATGCCTCAGACACCCTTGAAAGGTAATAAACTTAAGTTCTTTTACAATGAAATTGCCTTTACTGAGGTGAGTTCTACAATTAAATTGATTATTTTAGACTCAAAGATTGCTTTCAGAACACAAACTTTTTTTTCCTAAGACTATTTTAATAATTGTGAAGACATGTACCATATGACCTGCTCTGCTAGGTAATGTAACAACATTTTTGGGAGAAAGGCTTTTTGGGTGCAGCTCTTATTATCTCATTGCTGTCTTTAAGAGATAGTGGGAGATAATGAAGAGCACTTGGATATAAGACATGTTGGGTTTAAACTAATTTCCACCTCCCAAACATATTGGAGACTTTTCATACTATAACAAGTACTTGAGAAATAGTGAATCTTGCTTGTGAGGAGGGAAATACTGCTAAATAGAACTGCAGTCTAAAAAAAAATGATTCAAACAAATGTACTTAGAAGCATACAATTAAAATAAAGTGGTGAGTAAAGATGTGATTTTTTTCCTTACAATTCCATCTATGTGCATTCATATGTTGAGACCCATTAAAAGGATAAATGGGTTTTCTTTCCTTTTTATTAAATCTGTAAGTCACTGCAGAATATACAAACCCATACTTCTTTGCTCATATACCATTTATTAGTGATAAAGGATGAAAATAATGGCTCAAAATATTTCCCATCTTTGTCAGAGCCATATATCCTCTGATTAATTTGTTTCCAACACATGGCAATAAGCTCTCTACTCCCCTGCCCCCATACCCTTTCTCCTCACCACTGAGCTCAAAACTACCAGAATCAGATCCATTCTATCTGCTTTTGTGATTTGAATCATTAGTTTGTAACTTTAATATCATCCAATTAGCTTTCAGCCAGATATGTAATGGTTTGTTTTTTGGAGGAATAAAAATGAACATTTTGCCTTTTTAAATTGCATTTAATAATGTAGAACCACACATGGGTTTCTGTTCTTAGAAACTGCAACCAAATATCATATCAGTAGATTTGATTACTGAAAGTGCGGGATAAAAGTTGCATTGTAATTTATAAAAATGCTTATGGAGAACATTGGAGTGCTATGTGGTACAGCTTTGATTTACAAATTAACTCGGGTGGCCAGTTTTTGATCATTACCTATGAATTATTGATAGCCTTAGATCAATGAAATGGTTTCCTTTCAGCTTATCTCAATTTACACTTCCTTCAAAGAATGCAAATTTCCTTTGTAAGGGTATCTTTGTTTGACCTCCCTGAAACCTCATGGTTCAGAGCATGTTAGAAGAGGATTCTGATGTATCTTGATACTAAAGACAAATAATTATGTCCCCTTGGAAGGACACCCTTTCCCTTCAATAAAGCAGAATTTCCCTTTGTCTCAGATTCTTATAGGGTACTGGTTCTTTTAACAAGTATTCATCTTAATCATGTAACTATCTTTCCCACTCTTTTGAACTGTATGACATTAGAGCTCTTCTTTTCTTTTCCTTTTCTTTTCTTGCTTTCTTTTCTTTTTGTCTTTCTGATTTTCCTTTTTCTGTCTTTCTATCTTGTTTCTGATGTGACCAAGTTGTCAGGTGATAATTAAAGCTATTATTATTTCATCCCAAATCAAAAACTTAAAATCACTTAGAGAATATATTTTCCCTTGCTCTTCTTGTGCAATTACCAAATTGTGTTGATAGTGTACCTGCAATATCTCATTTGTCATTTTTTCCTTATTCTAATTGTCGCTCCCATAATGAAACACTTGCAATAATCAGCTGTTTTCACTGTGTTCAATCTTGGCTTTCTGTAATTCATGGTGTTCTTCACTTAAAAGCTTTAAGAGTTCAACCACTGAAGTTGAATACAAAATATTATAATTTTCTAGGAAGAAAGTACACAGATTTTAATCTGATTTTCAGAAGAAATACATCATCTTTAAAAAGTTAAAGATGGAGCTCCTGGTAGTTCAGAGGGTTAAGGATCTAGCTTTGTCACTGCTGTGGCTCAGATTGTCACTGTGGTGCAGATTTGATCCTTGGCCCCAACACTTCCACATAATGGGGGTGTGGCAAAAAAAGAAAAGTTAAAAATTCCTTACAAAAAAATTTGTAAATTGCTTCTGGCTTTAAAATCTTAAAATTATTCTGTACAGGTGTGTATGAATATCCAGAAGGGTCAGTTCATTTGTGCAATAGGATGTTTTATTCTAGGTCAGAGAAAAATTACTGCTCTAGTATGTGAGATATTATAATGGTTATAATTTAACAGTTTCTTTTCTTTAAAATTTTTGTTGTCTATTTGAAATCTTCAGTAAAACTCAAGTGACAATCAGCAGGGGTTTTGTTGAATCAATAATGCTATATCTGCAAAGTGGTATACTATGTAGCTATTAAAGCAGATAAAGCTACCTGGCTTAACATAGAAAAATGTTCAAGTTGGATTGTTAAATAAAAAGGCAAGCAATGAGGAGTTTTAGAGTAATTACACAATTTTGTTGAGAAAATAAGTATGTGTTTACATATGTACCTGTATATGTACAGGAAAAAAAACTCAGAAGGCTATATTCTATTTTATTAAAGCAGTTACCTCATAGAAGTAAATGTAAAAATATTTTTTAAAAATTGTATACATTTAATTGCTGATTAAAGTTTTCACTAGGAGCATGTGTCACTTTCACATGCAAGGTTGAAACAAAATGACTTCTATAGTGAGCCTTTATAAACAATACAAGCAAGTCTAAAGTTAATATTCAGTATATTATAATGCATCAAACATGTCAATCTGGTATGGAAAAAAAGTAAGTTCAACTAGGATCTTTAAAGTATTTTACAAATGGTAACCTAAGAAAGACACATTGTTTTCATGAAAGACATTTGTTTTTCCTACACATGACTGCTAAACAAACAAGTGAACCTAAGACTGATATAACAGAAATAAAGGCTCAAGTCCCAGGAAGACTACAGTCACCCTCTACTGCATGCAAGTAAGAACACATCTACAACAAAATGTGAATTCTACAAGTCAATCTGTTAAAAGAGGCTGTCCAATCTTACATTGGTTTCAAGACCTTACCTCTCACCCATAGGTCTTTCCTACTTCAGGTCAGGACAGTAATGTCTACTTAGCTACTCAGATCTTTAAACCAGAAAGTATCTAATTCTCCTTTTTCAGCTACCATGTATCTCAACTCAAAGGATGAGTTTTGTGTAACATTTGAGTTTTTATTATCATTTTTTTTTGTCAGAACAAAATCAGTGATCATCAACCCATCTCACAAACTACTTATATATGTGGTTTTCAAAGATGCCATAACCATGTTACATATCTCAGTATTAAATCTATGATTCTCTGAAAGTTTTCAATTTTTCAACCAAAATTATTTTTTTCATTTATAATCCCTATAAAATAATCATGTTCAAAAAATGATTTAGAAGAAATTAAAACATCTGTTAAAGTTTCCTGGGCTTGGCATTATAATTTGACCTCTTCTGCTATTTCCACCTTTACTGTTTACTTCTTTGGGGTCATTTGCAGTTTGCTTCTGTGGTTCATTAACTCAGTTTTGGCCAATGTAACCTCTCTTTTCCTAAATGTACCTCATATGAATGTATGGTGATGTTTCTGAGCACCTATATTCACAAGGGTGAATCATGGCCCCCTTTAGATGCTTAGATGTGTTTTTCATCTTCCATCCTGTTTTCATTTATCTAACACTTCTGCCTATCAGTACCAAGAACAGAATTGTCTAAACTTTGGGGATTATGTGCCACTGCCATTGTTTTTTCTAAATGCATGTGCAACCTGAAATGTGACATGATTTATTTAGATTGCCCCATATTTTCTTTAATGTTTTTATAAGGGTTGCTATGTAATTAAGTAAGAAAAGTGAAACCATTGATAAAAAGTATCAGTTTTGTATTCACTTTAATGGCTATTAGAACAGAATATCTGTTAAAATACCTCTCACAGGGAGAGTGGTAATTGTTATCAGATCTATGATAATGTATCTTTTGGCACAGATAAACTGGCCACTCTGGCCACTCATGTAGTATTGTATAGAATAACTTTAAAATGGTTACATTCCTAATTTGGTGTCCATTCCCCATAGCTGAGGCAGTTCTACACCCCATTTCAGCAGGAAGTAGCCAGAACAGTTGTCACTCCATTCTCTAAAAGACTTGGGGAAAGATAAAACAGAAGTGGGAATTAAAACTAACCAATCAGGGCCCTGTGGGGCTCCTGGGCACAAAAGGCTTTCTGGTCCCCCATTTCTTGTTTTTAGGAAATGGGCCTCCATTCAGCCTGCATAGCTTTCCCTGAGTTCCAAATGGCAGGTTTAGACAGTTGCTGATCAGAGAAGGAAGGGGATGCAAAGACAAGGGAGGAATAGTCAAGCAACAATAGTACAGCCTTAGAGCAGGATCCTGATTCCCTCTCACAGGATACACATAATGTGGTAGGCATCTTATACACCCAGGAGAAAAGTTATATTCCTTATGCTTATTGTAGAAATGAATACTTTAAAACTGAACAGCTTAGAGTCCTTCCTTGTCCTTCTCCCTGTCTTAATTGTACCCTAAACACAATCACCCATAAGCTAAAGATTAGGCACCCTGAGCACAATTGCTGGTAGACTGAAGATTATTAGCACATGATGTTTTTCAGGAACTTTCCTAGTTTGTTCTAATCTCTGAACAATATTTCCTTTTCAGAAGTACTGTTATTCTAGGCAGTAACCCAGAAGACCACCTCATGATCATGCTAAGACGCTTTGTAGCTTTGATGCTTATAGCTTTGATGACTAAGATTCTCCCAAAGAAAGAAGAATGAATGTCTTCCCTAATCCTGATTCCTACCTGAAAACCTGTTTTTCTCCTTTTTACTGTAAAACTCCCCACAGTTCTTCCCAATAGAAGGCACAATCTTTAAGGCATTAGCTGCTGGGGTCTCCTTTTCCTGACCAAAGCAATAAAACCTATCTTTTTCTCCTTCACCCAAAACTCTTGTCTCTGCATTTCTATTTGGTACTGGTGGACAGAGGCCAAGTTTCACCAACAAAACTAAATCCCCCCTAAAACCTAGTTTCTTTGCTGTTTATGATTAATGTCTCTATCCAAAATAATTTATTGTCTACTACCTGTTCTGCTCAAGATTGAGGGATATCAAAGAAAAGGCAGATAATGAAATCAGGCAGGATCTTATGGGCTCCTGTGATGCCAGAAAGCTGTTACCAGAATCTGGGGTCTTGTTCACACAATCTAAGAATGAACTTCAAGAACACACAGGCAGCAAGGAAGCAAAGTCTTTATTAAAGGAAAGCAAATAGTTCCCAGGGCTACTGGGAGCAGGAAGAAGAGGCCCCTTTCTCTATTGTCCTATAGGGATTTTTATTTCTTAAAGTTGGGGGGCACCAATGTGGAGTCCAGAAAGATGTTTTTTTTTTTCCATTGGCCTTGCCCAGTTACCATATCAGTCCTTGTCCAATAGGGGTTTTAGGGGTGGAAATGTCCCATAAGTTTTTTGCTTTCTTTGTCCTTCTCTTCCCTTAGACTAAATCACCATTCCTCTCATTCCTTTTCTGTCAGTTGAGGAGTGGGTTAGAGATTAAGGTCCATGTGGGGGAAGGCACATTTCCCATAGTAAACAAGGCCTGTGGAGAAGGTACACTTCCTATAGCAAACAACACCTGTGAGGCAGGCACTTCTTATAATAAAACAAGGCCTGTGGGGTATTACTCTCTGGAGCCCTTAAACCACAAATGTTAATCAATAGCCATATCAAAGAATGCATCAAAGCTCATTCTCCTGCACTAACTACCTCAGTTAATATTCTGCCTCACCTGGACATAAAAGCCTTTCTGTCTCCCCCATTTCTTGCCTGTAGGGAATAGTTCAGCCTCCATGGCCTTCACAGAGTTCCAAAGTATAGATTCAAATAGTAGCTAATCAGGGAAGGAAGGGGATGTAGAGACAAAGGAGAAACAATCAAGAAGCAATAGTGCAGCCTTGGAGCAGGGTCCTGGTTCCTCCCCAAGGAATATGCATAGCAATATCTTTGAGCTCTTTGAGCTCTTCTGCAGAGAAATAAAACCCCCAACAAATGAAAGATGTTGTAAAGCATTCCGGGACCAGGACAGCCAGTCCTGGTGGGATTACACACTAACTCTGAAGAAGAATGAAAGCTTTCCTCTACCCTCATCCTTATATGTGACCCTCCACTCCAAAACTGCACTATACTAGCTTCTACCTTCCAAAACTATACTATAGTGTACTACCTTCTAATCCCTCCCAAAGTAGGGCACAATCTTTAAGAAAATTATCTGCAATGGCTTCTTTTGCCTGGCAAAGCTATAAAGCTGTTTTTTTTTTTTTTCTCCTGCACCAATCCCCCCAACCAATAAATACAAATTAAAGAAATAAAATAAGGGAATTCTTGTTATAATGCAGTGGAAATGAATCTGACTAGGAACCATGAGGTTGCAGGTTCGATCGCTGGCCTGGCTCAGTGGGTCATGGATTCAGTGTTGTTGTGAGCTGTGGTGTAGTTCACAGAAGTGGCTTGGATCTCACATTGCTGTGGCTGTGGCATAGGCCAGTGGCTACAGCTCCAGTTGGACCCCTAGCCTGGAACCTCCATATGCCATGGGTATGGCTCTAAAAAGACAAAAAGACAAAAAAGAAATAAAATGCTCTTTACTTTATGCTTTTTTCTAAGTGCTTAAGGACATTACACCACTAAAAAAAATACTACATACAGATCTATTGACTACTTTTCAACACCTTTCTTAATCTTTCCATGTCTTAGTTCTTCCTCTGGTCATAATCGTAGTTCCTATATTATAGAGTTGTTATATGATTATATGAGATAATGATATTTAAAACATGCTTAGAATAGTGCTTGGCATGAATTAGTGATGTTTCATTTAATTCTCACTGGGGACTCATCTTAAGGGCTTTGTAAAAACATTCAAATACAGTACTTAAAACAGTACCTAGCATACAGTAAGTACATATAAAAATGTATGGGTATGATTCTTATTTTTTTTTAATCTTTGTCTGAATCTTCCCCTGCCACATTTCTAGAAAGTATCTTATCATTTTTTATGCTCTTATGTCTCAGGGCTGGTTTATAGTTCAGAACTTGCAGAAATTTCCTGAAAGATACCTTCCTTTCCTGGGTTTTGGTTTTTCAAGACTGGGCATCCTGAAAAGATGATACTTAGTGCCTATGTGTAGGACTGGACTTTTGGACGATGTACATTGAGAAGTTGACAGTATTTTGGAAGGAATGGAAAGCAGTTTGAAGAAATACTTTTAGAGGCTTCTAATCTGGTCATGCATTCCCATTGGCATATATGGCATAAAATTGAATAGCTGTTGGATTACAGATTTATATAGTGAGGATTTCCACTTTGGCTACAGAACACTACAAGATGAAGCTCTTTTGCTAAACTGTCCTAAATTATGGGTGAGCCCTGAAGGTTGTTGCTGAAACTTGGCCCCTGTCTGCCAAGTGCTGAATACAAATGTGGAGGCAAGAGTTTTGGGTGAAGAAGAAAAAGATAGCTTTATTGCTTTGCCAGGCAAAGGGGCCCATAGCAGGCTAATGTCTTAAAGACTGCCCCCCTTGGGAGAGATTAGAAGGTGGCTTTATAGTTTGGGGAGTAGAAAATAGGGCTGTGGATAAGGATCAGTGTAGAGGCAGGCTTACATCATCTTTCAAAGCTGGTGTTTAGTGGCTCCAGGACTGGTTCTGGTGGTCCTCCTTTTTCCTTGAATGAAGGATGCTCCATCAGGTAGTTCTTCCATGTGTTGGAGGTTTTAGTTTTGCAGAAAGGCTCCAAGATACTGTTATGTATATTCCTTGATGAGGACCCAGGACTCTGTTCCAAGGCTTCACTACTGTCTATAGACTGCTCCTCCCTGATGTCTGCATCCCCTCCTTTCCCTGATTACAACTGCCCATTGGAACTCCAGGAAGGTCATGGAGACTGAAGCTTATTCCCTAAAAACAAGCAATGGAGGATACAGAAAGGCTTGTGTGCCCAGGAGCCCTACAGGGCCCTGCTCAGTTACAAGGTGATTGACCCAACAATGGCAAAGATCAGAATTTTCTACCAGCCCAATAGGCTTTTGAGGCTGAGACTTGAATATAATTTGAGTAAATGAAAATAAAATCTTTGGTAATTATTGCATATACTATGAGATGAGATTCACAGGGCTTAACCAGCAAAATTGAGTCATTTTATAAGCTAATTTTGTCCCTGTCAAATTGGAATATGCATCTCCTAATGTTCCAGAAGGACAGTTGAATATTTAATAATCTGAACTCCAGGATTCATCACCATCTAGTGACCACTCTTTGGAGGAAAAGCAAACATATTTTTCTTAATCTTCATTCAAGGATAAGTCTTAAAAATTTCTGGAAACATGAACAGTATGTGCTCCATTGAGAATAGTACAGAACAAACACACCTTAAACAGTAAATGAAATAATCTGAAACAGAGAATGGTGCTGAATTTGAACTGAAATTTTTAAGCCCAGTGATGGATAATAGGAGAGCAAATGAAACATCATCTAGTAAGCATAGACTCCCAAATGAAGCATAAACCATAGCTTTGTTGCAAGAATGAAAGTAAGAATAATCTCTCTTAATGGGAGCAGGAGGCCAGAGGTATTTAATCACCTAAAATCACTGATGGTAAAATCACCTCATCACCCTTATGGAGGTGAGGATCATTTACATACGCTTAAAGTTACCCTTGACAAACCAGCTCTTTGTTGATTTCACTGAGTACCAGACTTTGCTTCCCCTAGCTTGCCTCAATGTGCACACATTTCATTTCCATGAGTATTCTGGGAGGATAGTCCATGTCATTTGCCAGCTTCTAGGCCAACATATACATAATAAAATGCAACCACCATGGAATGTGGGCTGAAAAACAGTCCATCCAGGGTTTAATGAGTAACATTGGCATGCTCTTAAAAACACTAAGTGCAAGTTTAATTACTGTTCATTTTAGTGTGGATGGCAGCTATCCAAAACCTAACTTTGTATTAAATTCGTTTTGGTAAAAGCAGAAAATAATAAATAGAATAAATTATTGTAATTGCATGTTACTTCCAGAAGTTAGATTTAATATTAACATGACATTAATTCAGGAGAGAAACACTTTTTTTTCCAGATCACAGTTTTCTTTTAGGGAAAACTTTGTTTCCTACACTGACTTTCAATCTGATGTAGTATTCAAATTCATTTTCATTGTTTTATTTTAAGAGTGATGTTGTTATACCTTTTGGGATTTTGATCCCCAAGGGTAAAAATTTGTTTCAAAAACATTTGGAGTTTTCTATACATTTGTTATATTTTCTTTTGTAATATCCATTTCAACAGCTTTATTGTGTGCCTTCCTATAATTTTTATCTTTACAGTCTTTTTAGGACATTTTCCTGTTCCTTTGCGGCTATGCTTCTGGGTATGATTTTACTTCTGCAAATCACACATACTTCTTGGGACCTATGTTTGGAATTTGAGCTCATTTTCTGGTTCAGATCATGGCAGAGATGGCTCAGTTGCTGGAGGTACCAGCTACAGTGAGGTTTTCTGATTTGAGAATCCATTTCTTCACCATTGTAGAGGCAGTAGTGGAGGCCTGGTGTGGCTAGAACCTCAGTCTAGAGTCTCTTGCTTCCCCTCTCTATTATTATAAGCTTTTCCTTCTTCAGATAACTAGGAAAAATTTTATTCTCTACAACTGAACCCTGAATAAGATGGTGTTAGTGCCTACTTCAGAGATTACAATCAATTTGGTGATGAAGTGAAATACTTGCATACTGATTGCTCAGCCAAATGCCTGGCACAGAGTAGGTAATCAATATTAGCTTCTGTTTTTCCCCTAAGGATGCCTAAGGGTGGGTCACTGTGAACTTAAAAAGCCAAATCACCTACAAATTAAATAACCCAGGAAAATTAAATCACCTCAAAGACTTTTTAGTTACTTGCTGGCCATGTATGACTCAATAACAAAGACATAGAGTTAGTGTATTATAATTTAGGGCCAGAGAATAGCAAACAGTATTTAGAATATAATGATCTAGGTTCAACTCTCAGAACTACTTATTGTTTGGCCTTGAGCAAAGTTTTCTGGGATTCATTTGTTCCGTCTACAGTGAGAGATGAATTGAGTTATCTCTCTAATGTTCCTTAAGTTTTAAAAATTCTGACTCATATTCTAGCTTCATTTAATTCTAATTTTCAGTAATGATTTGAAATAACAGGAATGCTCACTTCTTTAAATGACTCATTGTTTAAGGTCTGTGATGACATATGCCACGAGTATGGCCCTAAAAAAAGCAAAAAGCAAAAAAAAAAAGATCTGTGATGACAGAGTGAAATTCTTTTTTTTTTTCCAATGACTTGTCCAGTTGTAGTCATAAAAGGTGAAATCAGCAATGGAAGGAAAAAATAGAGGTGAGGGTACATTGAATGCATTTTGGGGGAGAAAATTGAAATGTCCTTTCAGTGGGATTTTTAATGGTAACACCTGGTCATTGTTCTGAAACTACGCACCTTGAGGCCTGAATGTTGTTTTTGTTTTTTACAATTAGAAACCTTGATTACAGTGCTACAGCTTAGAAAATTTAGAAAAGGTACTCTGATAACTGAAAAATGTAGAAGATTTAGAATCTTTTATAGTGTAGGAAGTAGAGAAAGGTGTCTCTGGTAGAGAAAAACATTTTTTACAAAAATGTAATAAAGGTAGCTAACTTACTATAAATGCACCTGACTAAAGGGAAAATCAGTAGTAAAAAGGAAGTTATCTCCTGGTCTTAGCTGTTTAAATTCTTGGTGGATGTCAGCAAAGATGCAAAATGCCATGTATTTTTTCTCTTTTTCTTTCTCAAAACAGTTTTTAAAATCTACACACACACAAAAATAAGGCTGCCTTTTAGCTATTAAAACTGAATTTAAAAAAATGTCATGGGTTCCAATTTGGATTGATACTGTTGACTAGTTGTGTTTCTTTTCATACAAATGATAGTAGTATTGTTCTCAGGTGACTGTGGGGTGAGAACCACTTGATGTAAATCCCCAGAACTTGTCCCTTTGGAGAAAGAATTCTGCCAAGATACTGAGGATAGTGAGGCAAATAAGTATTTATTAAGAGAGAAGAGAGAAAAAGATAGGAGTGGAGAAAGCACAGGCAGTCTGGGGGTTAGGGTGGTGATATGGAGAGCGAGAGCAAGAGAAAGAACAGAGCCAGAGAGAAAGAGCAAGAGAGGAAGAGAGCAACCCATGCTTTGGAGGTCATTTAAATCACTTGTTTGGCAGCAGTCCTTCCAGGCTTCCTCCAGCCAATCATCTTGCTTCGTCTGGCCTTGAGCCCACATCTGGCCTGACTCAGGGCCCTCCACTGTGTGTATGTGCATCTTTTAGCCAGATGGATTCTATTGCCAGGATCTCTTGGAAGTTGACAGGACGTACCATGGTCTGGTGCCCTCCCTTCTCTGATTCCTGAGGAACCTTTCTGTGAGTGTGTAGTTCTGGAGGTCTCCTTGACCTCAAGAATGAGGAATAGGTGATCTTTACCTTTTATCCAAGCAGGATGCAGCTCCTCCTTGTTCTTGCCATCATCTTTATTTTAATGTATCTGTTCACAGGGAACAGATTACAGCTACCCAGCCTGGAACCCATCTATCTCCTCCTTCTGTAATCACTGTTTGAATCTATCTCATTTGGTTATGAGGAGGAAGAATTCAGTCAAATTATTTCAGGGGGCAAATGGTTATTGTTATAATAAATGTAGGACTTTGGAACTAGAAGGTTAGGCATAGAGATAAATATTTTACTGCCTATCTGAGTCTTTGTTGCTCTGTGTCCATCCATTCTTCCTCATTCCAAGCTCTGGAATTTACTTGCTTACCCTGATTTTCTACATCTTCAGTGTATACCTTGCCCACTTGTATATTTTACTTCTTCTAGATCATCTTTGCTTTCTTTCTACACTACACATTTTTTTTTCTCTAACTTGATTTTAATCTCATGTATGAAATAGGAAGCCTTGCCTCTGTTAGGGAAAGGAAAACATTTTCCTCTTTTTCCTTCAGAACAACTCCTTCATTTGTGAGTATTTGACTAACATGATTGAGGAAATTTGGATCTGGGCTGCCAAAACTTTACCACTCCTTCATCTTCTCATTATCTGTGCTTTCTGTTTCTCAGTAGTTTGATTTCAGAGGGAAGGAAAGAAATTTTGATTTTCAATTCTAAGATGCATTCCGGCTTTATTGGAATGAGAGCTATTAAATTTTCCCTTTTGATTTCTATGAATATTGATCTAGTGGTTCAAGATACATAGAGCATTGATTCTCAACTGGGAATATTTTGATAGGGGTCGTTTAAAAATGTCTGAAAAAATATTTTTGATTGTAAGGAATGAAGAAGGAGATTCTGCTGGCTTCTAGTGAGTTGAGTCCAGGGATGGTGCTAAATATCATACAATGTACCTGGTAACAACCCACATTTAAAAAAAAAAATCCCTGTCCCCAAATAGTGCCAAAATTGGTAAATATTGCTATAGCAGAAGTAAAGGTTTGAGATTAAATAATCCTTTTATATTCAAAAACTCTTTTATTACCTTTTCGTACTATCTAATCTCTCAGTTACACCCTTCCAGATTCCCAGGGAAAGATATGACAGGTGAAGCCTATCTTTGAATGAGGCTCTGAAAAGCATAGACTTCTTCCAGTTTATGGGTTCAAGTTCCTTAGTATGGTCTGAGCAAGTATGACCCTTGTATCATAGGGTATTAGCTATGATGTATAAAAACATGGACATATTAGCACTTGTCTCTAAAAAAGCTAGGTAATTTTTTTTAGAAGGAGATGTGATTAGACAGGAATCTTAAAACATATTTAGAATAAAAATAAAATATAATTTCCTCAATCCTTAATAACATTTTATTGATGACAAAAATGCAAATGTCTTCTATCATGTATATTTTAAGGCAATATGATTCAATAATATTGTTTTGGATATTCAGTTATCATGTTTGTAAGAACACTTTATTTTTATTATGTCTGAGAAAAAGGAAAAAACAAATTATATATTGGATTGATTTGTGAATTTCCTGTTCCTTAGGTACCCTGGGCATTCCATGATTTTTATTTCCACGGACTCTTTGTAAGCTTTTTTTCTAGAAGAGAGTCTCAGATCAGGAATTCAGAGACAAAGCAGGAAACATTGTAGATGGTAACATTCACTAGAAGAAGAGCAAAGGAGTTGTTTTTGAGGGCTTGGGAAGGAGTTCCATACACAGATTCTGTTATGACTTTAATGGAAATGGTGTGTGTCATTCCCACACAGCTTGCTGAGTATTTGCCCCTCAGAGTATAGTAATTAAAGTGAATGATGAGCTAGAATTAAAACACTTTACTGTTTATTGCTATTAGTTGGGAAACATTTACTGATTCCAGCCCTAGTTTTCTTATGATTAGGCAGAGAGGAGCCCCTTTCCTGAGGAAATTGAGGTCATGTGTTCTCTCACAGTATAAAGCTTATGGGGTATGTGCAAGAACTGAGGGCATAGGATTTGGAAATGATCATCTAAGAGCTGTTAAAAATAAAATTTTCCGCAGATGGTTTACTGATCTAGTAGACTGTTATTCAGTGATTTGTGACTTGGATATCATCCAATCTAGCAGGCAGAAAGGAGTTCTGAAGAGCTGTACAAAGGGAGAGATTTTTAGAACAAAGTGAGCAGGATCAAGGAAGATGTATTGGACGTTTGCTAATTGGTTATAGGGAACAAGGGGAAGTCTTGGAGCTAGATTAGGGTTAGGACCTTGTTCTAAGCAGGCAATTTATGATTGGTTTAGGCCTTTTTTTTTCTTGCAGGGCCATGTATGGGAACACAGATAAATTTTGGTTTGCTGATACAGGGCTTAGCATGAGTGATTCTGTCTTGAACCTAACCTGGTTACTTTAACAGAGTCCTTGTTGTCTCACATTGTCTTTCACTCTGCAAATAGAGCAAGTCACTTCTGCATTTTGAGAATTAATCTCAGTGTTTTTATATTGAAGACAATACCTGCTTTTCAGCATTGTTGCAAGACTTTCAAGAGCTTCTTTCATAGCTTCACTACTTACCAGGTCTGCGAATGCTGCTATGTTCTAGAATATCATTATGCCTCAATTTTCTCATTTACAAATTTTGGGAGACTGTATCTGCCTAAAGGGGTTTTTGATAGATAAATGAGTTAATAATGCCTGCCAAACACTTGTAATATTGTCTGTCTCAAATGTTACTATTGTTATTAATGCATTTTGAGCTTTTAGCACAGTGCCTGACACTTGGCAATTATTCAGTCAATGGTAATTATGTTTCATAATGTTGGGTATTATTATTGCTAAAACAAAGAAAAATAGAGATTTGTGGCAAGGGAGAATCCAATAAATGATCTGTTAAGGTCTTTTAAACTAATATATTGTTTGTGGTACTTGTTAGGCTGGATGGGGAGCCATCAGTCAAGGTGGATGGATGGGGCAAATGAGGAAACCTCTTCAGCAGATATATGGATGATTCTAGGGAAGTGGATGATGTTTTGGCTGGGGGCGTAACTTCATGGTTATTTAATACTTCCTAAATTCATTTGTAAACTTACCAAATTACTCTTAATTGAGGCATAAATTTCTACTTTTGGGATGTTTTGTGCATTTGTGAATCCCATCATCCCATCTCAGGGTGAAACCAAATCAACAGGGTCCTTCCATCTGATTAATTTCTTTTCTTTTCTTTTTTTTCTTTTTAGGGCTGCACCCATAGCATATGGAGGTTCCAAGGATAGGGATTGAATCTGAGCTGTAGCTGCCACCATACACCACAGCCACAGCAATGCCAGATCCAAGCCACATCTGCAACCTACACCACAGCCCACTGAGCGAGGCCAGGGATTGAACCTGCATCGTCCTGGGTACTAGTCAGATTCATTTCTGCTGCACCACGGTGGGAACTCCCCATCCCGTTAATTTTTAATGCAACCTGTATTGCTATTGCAAGTAGCAAAATAAAGTTCTTTCCATGTACCTCTGACTCAAAAAGCAGAGTGAGAGGTATTTTGAGAGAGATTGTTTAAATGGAGAGATGGAGATCTAAAGGTTAATCAATGGATTTAATGACAGTGGTACTTCATGTTGGCACAGAATTTCATTTTCAAAGTATATGCTCATAAATAATCTTGTTGGATCTACACAAATAAATAGAATATAAGAATATAAGACTATTATCTCCATATAGTATATTAGAAAGTTGATATTTCTCTATTGGATGTATGTATGCAGGCTAACATGAAATCAGTGATTCCAGTTCTCACTGCCATGTAGGGTGGCTTCTCTTACTACCACTGTAAAGGGTATAGCATTTCCCCAGAATGAGTTTCAATCTCCTCCCTTTAAAAATAAACTCTCACTAGTCTTTCTTGAGTAGATACTGACTGGACCTAAGAAAATTAGTCTAATTCTTCTTCTTCATTAGCTCTAAAGCTAATAGTACCTGCAGATCTTCTCAGTTACTCTTTTCTCTAAATCAGACTCAGTAGTCTGACCCTATCTATTATGAATTCTAGAACTTCCAACTCATCATCCTCTGGGAAAATAGAGCTTATCTGATTCCCTGGAGAAACAAAAAAATTGTAATTAATTGTAATTATATTGATTATATTATATTAATATAATTAATTTACTCAACTAGTATGGACTGATGACCAACAGTATTAGAATCCTATTGTGTATTTATGTACAGCCTTGAACAAAAAGGATAAGATCCCTGATCTTTGGTAATTTGCATATTAGAGCAGGAAAGATAGGTGATATTAAATAAATTAAATAATTTACATTTTATTCCTCAATAAGTTGACACGAATAAAATAATAAACTAAGAAAGAGTGTTCTTGGAGTTCCCCTCATGGTGCCAGTGGTTAACAAATCTGATTAGGAACCATGAGGTTGCAGGTTCACTCCCTGGCCTCACTCAGTGGGGTTAAGGATCCGGCGTTGCTGTGAGCTGTGGTGTAGGTATCAGATGTGGCTCAGATCCCAAGTTGCTTTGGCCCTGGTGTATGCTGGCAGCTATAGCTCCAATTAGACTCCTAGCCTGGGAACCTCCATATGCCATGGGTGCTGTCCTAGGAAAGACAGAAAAAAAAAAGGGGTGTTTTTGAACATTATATTACAGTGAATGGAAAAAGAAGTTGTCCCTGAGGAAATTGCCTTTGAATGACAAAAAATAATCCAGCCATTTAGAAATCTGGGACAAGAGAAAACCAAATAAAGAAAAAAGTTAGTGCAAAGATGGGAGCCAGTCTAGTGTGGTCAATGGATAATGGGGATTTCAATAAATATGGGCTAAGTTGAACAAGGGGGCAAGTGGGAAGAATTGAAGTTAGAGACAGACAGAGACAGATAATCTGGGGCCTTAGGATACCCATAAAAGGGATTACACTTTTATTCTAAACCCTAATGAAATAAACATATATATATATATATATATATATATATGTTTTAAGTATAGGGGGACTTGAGCTAATATAGTTTTAAAAATAATGTTTTAGCTGCTTTAAGAAAAATTGACTGTAGGGAGGCAAGAGTAAAGTCTGGGCATTAGTGCGGGCCTATCCAGTCAACTATTCCAAACCGGGATTGGAATAGTGGACATTGATAATAGGTCAATTCAAGATAAGTTATTCAAGTCCCAGGACTTGATAATACATTGTCTTAGAGTCAGAGTGGATGGTGATTGAAAGACAAGAATTGTATGCTTCCAGTTGGAGATTTGAGTATCTGGGTGGACAGCATTGTCCTCACCTGAAGCAGGAAGGAGTTAGGGTGAGGGAGAAGGTCTTGGGCCTGGGGAAAAATGGATAGTTCTGTTTTTTAAAATAATTATGCCTTATTTTAAATGTGTTCTCACTTGTATGCAGTACAGGGAAACAGTAGTCTCCCTTGAATTTGAGCCTTTATTTCTATTGTGTCAACATGTATTGTTGCTTATTAAGCAGTCACATATAGAAAAAAAATGTGTTCAGTGAAAAATTATGCATCCTTCTTAGATTTCTCTTCTTGATTATCAGATTCTTATTCTATTAATTGTCTCTTAGCTATTTTGAAACTCTTTGCAAATTGTAGGGTTGTGTTTGTGTGTGTATGTATGTATGTGTGTATATACACATACAATCACATTCTTTGTCCAGCAATAATTTTAACTGACTGTCTTTCTCTTGTGGAAAAAATAATTTTGTCTGCATTTGCAATTAATTTCAACTTTACTCCATCTGAATTTTCTTCCTTTGAGTTTTTCTTTCATTCAGAACACCCACCTGATTCCTTCTTATCTGAGTAAAATAACACCTTTAATGTGTATTCATTTTTATATCTGTGTGAGAGTCATAGTTTTCCTTTTTTTCTGAAAATTATCTTTTAACACACTTATCACCAGTGGCTCATACTGCTCTCCTGGTCAAATGAACACCCTTGCCTTTTTCACACAAACCACTATAAAGTTGTATTCCCCAATCCCATACTGAATAATGTGACTTTAAGACATTTCATTTCATATGATGCCAGCTTCCAAGAAAAATTCTGGACTCTTGTGTGAAACACCTAGAATCAATTTTGTTAATATATTTATTAATTCAAAAGCCAAATGATTCAACTTGTACCTCAGCACCAAGTGCCCTACATCTTCCAGATGTAAAGGAATATTTCTTAGCTGTTTTAATTATCAGTCTTCGAGCTTCCATAAGCCATTTGGTAAAATTTTAGACACTGACACATAACAGAATTAGTTTGTCAATAATGGAATATAGCAATGAGTGTTTCCAAGCAAATTCATACCTTGCCTCTATTCTCAGAAGCGTATACTTTAGTGACTAAGGTTCTGAGAAATTGTAACTCATTATTTTTTAGAGGAAGCTGACTTGAGGCTATATTCTGAAACTATATTTTAAAAATGATTAGCTCATTCCTCATAAACTGGAGTTGTTCATTTTTTTGTCTTGTCAAGGAAGAAGAAAACATACTTCACTGACAAGGAAAAATAAACATTGCATCTTTGGCAAAAGTGCAGTTTAAATATTTAGAAAGTTGTGATTCATAACTTACAAAAGGTTATGATATAATATCATTTCCAGACCTGTATCTGTGTAAGCACTTTTCCTGTTCATATAACATTAATTGCTTTTAAGGTATCATTTGTATAAATCATTAACATTTAAAATACTAAATAATGGAGATTAAATAAGACAATTAATTTACAAAGAAATTTATCTAATAATGATTTTTAATATATTACGCCAATCCTGGGAAACTTTAAAAGATGTTTTAATTTCTTCTAAATCATTTTTTGAACATGATTATTTTATAGGGATTATAAATGAAAAAAATAATTTTGGTTGAAAAATTGAAAACTTTCAGAGAATCATAGATTTAATACTGAGATAGGTAATATGGTTATGCATCTTTGAAAACCACATATATAAGTAGTTTGTGAGATGGGTTGATGATCACTGATTTTGTTCTGACAAAAAAAAATGATAATAAAAACTCAAATGTTACACAAAACTCATCCTTTGAGTTGAGATACGTGGTAGCTGAAAAAGGAGAATTAGATACTTTCTGGTTTAAAGATCTGAGTAGCTAAGTAGACATTACTGTCCTGACCTGAAGTAGGAAAGACCTATGGGTGAGAGGTAAGGTCTTGAAACCAATGTAAGATTGGACAGCCTCTTTTAACAGATTGACTTGTAGAATTCACATTTTGTTGTAGATGTGTTCTTACTTGCATGCAGTAGAGGGTGACTGTAGTCTTCCTGGGACTTGAGCCTTTATTTCTGTTATATCAGTCTTAGGTTCACTTGTTTGTTTAGCAGTCATGTGTAGGAAAAACAAATGTCTTTCATGAAAACAATGTGTCTTTCTTAGGTTACCATTTGTAAAATACTTTAAAGATCCTAGTTGAACTTACTTTTTTTCCATACCAGATTGACATGTTTGATGTATTTTAAACAGTTCTAAGACAAAAATACTTTATTTGTCATTGCGAGAGTATACAATAGGCTTGGGGAAATGTGGAGGCTATCTTGAGAGGCCTCTCATTTATGTTTTCTCCTTTGCGAAAAAGAAAGTGTTTAGTTTCTGGAAACCTGGTGCTGCTTCCCCCCTCCTTTTTGTTAGACTACACTTTGTATTGACCTTATATTCCCTTCAAAGAAAGCAACAAGCAATATATGGATATTTTCATGCTTCTTTAAGCTCTATCCTTAAAGGAGAGATCCCTTGTAGTATTAACCATGTTAGCTCCAAAACCTCCATCTATAATGGTTGAAGGTAGATTTCATAGAGGTGTCTTTGCCTTATAGAAAAGTCTTTGTCTGTTTTATAAGGTATAATTCCAAGGTCGAAAGGAAAGTGATTATCCTATTCCTAAAGTATCCCAATGGCACATGGTGATAAAGAATTACAACTCTCTTACCACATGTGGTACCCTTGGAGAAAGATTTCTCTTTATTCTGTGTAAGAAATATATATATATTTTGTCTTTTGTCCTTTTAGGGCCTCACCAATGGTACATGGAGTTTCCCAGGCTAGGGGTCCAATCAGAGCTATAGCTGCCAGCCTATGCCAGAACCACAGCAACACCAGATCTGAGCCATATCTGTGACCTACACCATAGCTCAGGGCAACACCAGATCCTTAACTCACTGAGCAAGGCCAGGGATCAAACCCGCAACCTAATGGTTCCTAGTCAGATTCGTTTCCACTGTGCCATGATGGGAACTCCAAGAAATGTCTTTAAAGAAAGCAAGCATCATTTCTAATCAAAGCTATGTTTTTTAATGGAATGCTTAAAAATGTATGTGTTCTTTTCCTTTGGGACAGTGCACAAGATCTGTTTTCTAAAAAGGTACACATTCATCAAATCATGTGCTTAAAAGAAAAAAAAATAATCATGTCCTCTTTACTTCCCATAAGGAAAAATGAAATAATTTCTTGGAGTGTCCAGAAGAATTTTGATCTCATGAGTATTCTGTGGAAATGTTCTCATATTTGAAGGTTGGACTAGGTGATGTTTACTTTATGATTCCATTTGAGTAATGTCTACCAAATTTATTTTTAACCTGTACTACAAATAGGGGTAACAAAAGTTGACTTAAGTAGTATAATAAAGATTTTATATTTGGTGGATTTGGAAAGAAGAAGGAATAAATATTTTTACCCATTTTTGCTTTTTCCCAGCATTCTCAAATTTCAGAACAGTCTACGGATGGCAAAGAGGAAAAGAGAGAGAAGTGTGCTTTGTTTTTCTGGTGATCTCACAGCCTATGGCTTTTTTGGAGGAGAGATAGCTTAGACAGCCTAAAATTATAAGACTGAGAACATAGAGGGAAACTGGTCCAAGATTTCTGCAGAGTAAAACCTTTTGCACTGCTGTCAGAATAGAATAGATATCTGGTTTGTGATATTAGCTATCTCTTATATTCTTGGAAAGGTTAAATATAAGCTTGCCTGCTTCCTAGCAAATTGCCTATATATGTCAATTGTTGCTGCTCTAAATGAACATTTTTAAATCAGTTTTTTCCCTTAGTATTATTTAAAGCATAAGTGGTTAGATTGATTAGATTGATAATTAGAGCAAAAATATACTTAAAGATGATTTGTAAATATAAAAAAATAATGGTTTTGACTGTGTATCCTAAATATAGAGGATACCTAATGAATATATTCAAAAGTAATTTTAATCTTAACAGCAGTGATGTGGACCAGGGTTAATTTTAGCAATGAGAAAATTATACAATGAGGTATATACAAATGATATTGAAGAAATTGTTGAATGTCAGTTTGTCCTTTAAGACTGGTATATTTTTAATTAGCTTGTGTTAGCATATGAGACACAAACCAAAAAAAAACCTCAAAAGGATAATTATCAAAAGTATATCTGTGTAGATCAATAGATATCTAGTCTTTAAATTTCAACTGAACTGAGAAATATTATGTTGCTCTAATAAGTTCCCAAATAGAAACCCCAAGAATTTTTGGAAAAACCCAATATATTATAGGCACAATTCTTTTTCAGCATAAATTAAATCTAGAAACCTTTGCTTCTTAAACCCAGACTTTTTTAGATGTTGTAACCAGATATTTACTAATTTTTTGGAGTGGGGCAAGTAGAAAGACTCTTGTATGAAGATTCACTGGACTTTCCTGTAGAGCTTAACTGGTAATGAAAGGAAAATCATGCATATTATAGTTTTTTTATTTTTTTTTAAATTGTTAGAGGACTTCCAATGGAAATTTACTGTTATCAAAAGATGAAAAAAATCAGTATGATGTTTGGCATCATTTTCAAATTTGGATTTAGAAACTGTTTAGGAACATTCTAATACAAATTATTTTCATATATTTTATTCTGAAAAATATGTTTTTAACAACCAATCTAAAATTTTTGGCTGGAATTTGTTATAATTTTATAACTGAATATCAGCTGATCATATTCTTCTTCTGAGGTCTGGAAAAAATGATCTCTTCTACTTTTCACTCCTGTGATAGGAGCATTTAATGGTTAAATCTCTTTAATGGAGGTGGCATATTACAGGTTAGAAGATGTGAGAGAAATATAAAGTTTATATGTATGCCATATATAAAGAAAATTTTTGGTAATAGTACATATTTATTTCAAAAGTAATAGTCATTAATGGTAATATTAAGTAATAATAAGGAATAGATGATCAGGCAAGAGTGCGATAACCATGGAGTGATCTCAGAATGTTTTTTGGTGAATGATATGGTTTAAGGTATGAGAAGTGATACGTGCTGAAACATGAAATTCTGTAAGCATTCTTTGATGTATATGATAGCATTCCTTTTAACTTTGTAATTGCTGAAAATATTTTAAAATATTTTATGTATATCAAAATAGAAGTTTTATATTCTCTCACTATTAGAAAAAAGCTTTCCAGTAGTTTTCCTTTGTGTTGTCATTTTTCCAGGGGCAGAAACTGTGACAAATTATCCAGTTTCACAAAACTGAAGCTAGTCCACTGTTCTCTATTCAGTTGAAGGTGCAATTCATCTATAAAGTGTTCTCATTGTGCATTTCATGTAGAGAAAGAAACTAATATGTTGTAAGTGTGCTTCAGTTATTTTCAATTTCTTCTTGCTTTGGCAGCAATAAAAGGAGAGAGAGAGTTAAACATTTATTTACTTGTCAGCCTGGACAAAATTCCTCAAAAAGAAAAATTGTATGCTACCTTAACCACTTTAGCAATTTTAGCAATCTAAAAGAAAAAAAAAAAGGAAAGATTGATTTCTGTTTAACCACTCTACTTTTTTTTTCCTGTGGGTAGTTCTATTTTTTTTTTTTTTTTCTGGACATTTACCTCCCTCAAAATTAAGGGATTATTTTAGAACCATTTTACAGTGTTTCTTGAAAAACTAAAGTTCTCTAGGAGACTGTCTATCCTGTACTTGAATATACAAGTACTGACTATATCTGAAGGTATTGAGATAATAGGTATATTCTGTTTAAGTGCTTAGTAGTGAGTTGATGTTCTTAAACCTATATGATACAGCTACAGAGAAAATGTAAATGGAGAATTCACTCAGTAATCCAGAAAGAGTGTTAGTGAACTAAACTCCAGTTGGTTTACCCCCAGGCAGTAAGCCAGTCTACTGACACTGAGCTGTAGTGAAGGACAGTGAGGCCTTTATTGCAAGGTGAAGTGAAGAGTATGGGCAACTAATTCTCAAAAGACTTGAACTCTCTGAGAGATTTCAGAGAAAGGATTTTAAAGTCAAGGTAAGGGAGAGAGTCACAGGGTACCTAATCAGATTGTGCATAATTCTCTCATTTATTGATGATGATTTAACAAGGTGATGTTGAAGGATTAGCATCATCAATCCTCAGTCTGCAGGTGGTCTGTGGCTTTGTGCTCATAGTCATCATGCAGTTACCTTCTTCTGTCTGGTGGAGAACTTACTATTTGAAAAACAACTCAGGAATGTGCATCCTGTACTGTTTCCTAAGTTGTTCAGGGAAAAACTAAAGATTCTGTGACTCTGTTATATGGCTTATCTGTTATTTAAATTGTTATCAGTTCTCCTGGCCCAATTAGGGCCACACCCATGGCACATGGAGGTTCCAGGCTAGGGGTCAAATCAAGGCTGTATCTGCCAGCCTACGCCACAGCCACAGCAACACAGGATCTGAGCCATGTCTGCAACCTACACCACAGCTCATGGCAATGCTGAATCCTCAACCCACTGAACAAGGCCAGAGATTGAACCTGCATCCTCCTGGATGCTAGTTGGATTGGTTTCCACTGAGCCATGACGGGAACTCCCCAATTACCATTTTTTATACTACATGTTCACATTCTTTCAGTTATTTATTCTTGAGCTAGCCTTTTGTGACTTGGAGGAGGCCTAGGAGACTAATGCTTTTCTACAAACAAGAGGTAGGTGGAGGAATAGGCAGGGGTGTCTGTCCTGGAAGTCCCCATAGGGTCCTGTTCATTTTATAAAAAGAGAGAGAATTTTCTTTTTAGGCATTTATAAAGTGTAACATTGTGTTCACTTTTTAAAAATCTAATAATCATATGTTATTATCATTTGGAGACAGACTAATTCTAGAGGGAGAACAAAGAAATGGCATGTTGCCTCCCTTTAAAAATATTCACTTTTCTGCTTAACTAAAATCAAAAGCAAAACAAAATTTGGACATGTAGTACAATGTCTTTCATAGCGAACAATGGTGATAAGACATACCAAAGAATTCATCTAGTTCAATGAAGCTTCATGGGCTTATAGGGAAGTATCTTTATCTGCAACTAGCATACTTATTTATTTTTAACAATCTATCGAATGTGGATTCATGGTGATATCAAATGTCGGGACTTATCAGTGAGGCCATTTTGTACAGATTGCCATCTGCAAACACAATACATCTGTAACTGTGTCAACATTATTCTGATTAAATTATCTTGACTATTTTTCTTTATCCACCTTTCCTTTTTAAACATGGAATAAGAAGACTCAGATTTATACCAACATAGTCCATATTATCCATATGTGCCAATTTTCTTCTTTGAGGCAAAGAATAACAAATCATGTAAGTGTTCACATTAGTAGTGTTAATTTTCTATGTCAGGAGTAGGAAAACTGATCTATGAGCCAAATGAATTCTGCAGTTTATTTTACTATAACCTGTAGGCTAAGAAATGTTTTTACATTTGTTATAGGAGTTTTACCTCCAAAAAAGTGTATATAATGGAGACTTTAAGCCCCGCAAAGCTAAAATATTTACCAGTTACTATCTGGCTATTTAGGAAAAAAAAAAATGGCAGGCCCTCATTCTATTTAAAGGTATTTATATATGTAGGTGGCAGAGCAAGATGGTGGAGGAGTAAGAGTTCGAGCTCACCTTCTCCCACAAACACATAAAAAAAAAACTACATGTAAAATGACTTGCACAGAACATCAACTGAATGCTGTCAGAACTTAAACCTCCAAAAAGGGGCAATAAACTCTAGACAAAACTGTGTAGAACAAAAGAATACTTCTGAGAGAGAAAAGGAATCAGGATGGGACTAGCATTCCCAAGAGGGAGCAGTGAAGGAGAAAAGGAACCCATATCCTGTGAAGCCACCTAACTAACGGAAAGATCAGCCAAGTCAGAGGAACCTCAGAATTGCTGAGAAAAGCGCAGCAGCTGGACTGAGAATAGCAAGGCAGAGAGAGAGCTGCACAGATCATCTGAACCACTGGCCTGGCCACCACAGCCTGAGACACTCTGACAGGGGCTGGGCACTGAGACATGCTCTGAAGGTCATTCCCAGGGAGAGGACTGAGACTGGCTGTGTGGGGACAGCCTGAGGGGCTAAAGAACAGTGTGCCATAGGTAGGGGAGCGGTACGCCATGGGCTGAGGAGGGGAATGCCACAGCAGAGGGAACCCGGGAGAAAGTCCATACCTGCAGGAGGGGCAAGGTGCTATTGTTGGGGAGGGTGAGAGGAGGAGGAACAGACCTCCATAGGAAACTCCATGCACTGAGCGTGTGCATGCCCCCTGGGCTGTCAGAGGATGGGGCGGCTCTGACACAGGCTATGGGCAGCGAGAAGCCTCTTGCTCTTTTAGGGAAGACTGGGTGCTTCTTGTACAGGCTACTGGTGTACAGGCATCTCCTGTGTGGTCTAAGGACATCAGGTGGCTAAGTGTGACATGGTGCCTCTTACACTATCTACAGGTGGTAGGGACAGACTGCAGTGGTTGTCTCAGAGGCCAGAGGGAGGTGTGGCTTGCCACCACTGGGGTCCTGTGAGTGGGCTCTACCTGCGGCCCCAGTCACCTCAGGGGTTGGCAAAAAAGAAAAAAAAGAGGGCACTGCAACCAAGCACCATATGCCATGCTCTCACTCCTCTGTGAACATACCCACTACTGCTACTGCTACTGCTGCTAAATGCTCTGGGTGGTGCCCAGACACTTGGTCACTGTCCTTTCCCAAGACCCTATAATCAGGAGCAGGTGGTATAGCACCTCCCATGTGGGCTAAATCGGACAACATGCTTCTTGTGTGGTCTGCAGATGGTGGGGGCAAACTGATGCAGTTATCCTTGATTCTAGAGGTGGGTGTGGCCCACTGTCACTGGTGATAACTGAACAAAAATCACTTGCAGCCCCAGCCACCTCAGAGGACACTACAGAGAAGGACATTGGGATGGAACACTACTTGTTGTTGCTGTCTCTCCCCTAGGAGCACAACTGCCCTGCTGCTGCCACTGCCAAACATTCTAGGCAGTGTCCAGATGCTTGGTCACTGTCCCTTCCCAGGACCTGCAACTAGGAGCAGCTTGTGCACCACTTCCTATGGGGGCTAAGCAGGATGAGGTGCTTCTTGCATGTTCTACAGGAGGCAGGGGCAAACCACTGCAGTTATCTCTGGCTCCAGAGGTGGGACTGGCTTGCCACCACTAGGCAACAGACAGCACTTGCTGCCCCCTTCGTCTCAGGGGCACCTCAGAAGAGGGCATTGTGACTGAACACCACCTGTTGGTGCACTTGCACCGCTGGGAACATACCCACCCTGCTGCTGCCATTGCCAGACATTCTGTGCAGTACCTATATGGCTGATCTCTGTTGCTTCCCAGGATCCTGTAACTAGGAGCAGCCTGTACAGCACTTCTTGTGTGGACTGAGATGGGTTGCTTCATGCATGGTCTACAGGCAGCAGGGGCAAGCCACAGAAGTTGTCACTGACTCTAGAGATGGTCATGGCCTGCTTCCAATAGGGGTCCCTGAACAGGTACCACCTGCAGTTCCAATCACCTCAGAGGTGGGCGCTGCAATCAAACACAAGCTGTTGTTGCCCTCGCCTCCCTGGGAACTCATGCACCCTGCTGTTGCTATTGTCAAATGATCTGGGCACCTTGTAGATCTTCCTAGAGCTTATTACTACTTCACAGGGCCCTGCAACTAGGAGTAGCCTGTGCCACTTTCCTGGAGGTCCTTGCTGCTGTTGAAAGCTCAACAGCCAGGGACTGTCTGCTGGCCCTACCTATTGCCTCCTTCTCCATGAAAACACACTGAGCATACTGGGGATAACAACCTGCTCACACCAAAGAAAGAGACAGCAAATATTCAAACTCCTACACCAAAAGTAAATAGTAACCTCCTCAAAAATACAAAGGGGTATTGTTGCATAGAAGTAGCCTTATAAGGCTACAGTTTGGTTTTCCCAAACTCACAGAAAAAGAAAAACACAAGCAAGATGAAGAAGCTCATAAACCATTCCCAGTTAAAGGAACAGGAGTATTCACCTAAAGCAGTCAACAATGAAACAGACCTCTGTAGTCTGATAGATATTAAGTTCAAAAGGGAGATATTCAAATACTGAAGGAATTAGGAGAGGATATTAGCAGTAATGCAGATTCCTTTAGAAAGGAACTAGATAATATAAGGAGGAGCCAAGAAAAACTAGAAAATTAATTTGCAGAGATACAAACTGACCTAAAAGCAATAAAGGACAGGATGAATAATGCAGAGGAATGAATTAGTGACATAGAAGATAGAATAATGGAAATCACCCAATCAGGACAGCAGATAGAAAACCAAATGAAAAAATGTGAAAGCAACATAAGAGACCTATGGGATAATATAAAGCAGGCCAATCTGTACATAATAGGAATTCCAGAAAGAGAAGAAAAAGAAAAGGGTATTGAAAATATATTTGAAGAAATTATGGCTGAAAACTTTCTGAATCTAAAGGATACTGATATCAAGATACAGGAAACACAGAGGGCCCCAAACAAGTTGAACCCAACAGGCCCACACCAAGACATATTATAATAAAAATGGCAAAAATTTAAAAAAAGAATTCTTGTTGGAGACCACTAAACTGCTGAACTGTGCAGAAAGCAAGCTTGGTAAGTGCAAAAGCACAATAAGCCAAGGAATGCTTCTGATGGCAAAAGCCAGATAAGCATGTCTGCTTATGCAGAGTTCTAAAGTGCAGGGTCTCTGTCAAAATAAGGGAATTATACACTATGTTGTTCTTTAGGCAGTTGCACTATATCCTAAATGCATAAACCTGTGACTTTTATTGCTAGTAGTCTCCCTAAGTCTCACTAAGAGATAGCTTTGACACTCCCTATGCCTACTCTTGCTCACTAATCTAAACACGTCACTTTTGCAAATAAGAGTCTTGTGGGCTAAAACCTAGGGGCCTTTATTCAGTGGGACAGTCATTCCTAGTCCTCCACTTTTAAAATGCCAAAGAGTCTTGCCTGTTTTGTATGACATGCCGACCCTCTTTCAGGACCTCCTATTGACCTGCAGGACAGGATGCAGCAGATTCTAAAGGCAGCAAGAGAAAAACAAAGCATTAGTTATAAGAGAACCACCATAAGGCTATCAGCTGATTTCTCTACAGAAACACTACCAGCCAGAAGGGAGTGGCAAAATATATTTAAAGTGCTGAAAGGAAAAAAATTGCAATCTATCTAGCAAGAATATCATTTAAAATAGGAGGGGAAATAAAGAATTTCCCCAAAAAACAAAAGCTAAAAGAGTCCAGCAATATGAAACCCATTCTAAAATAAATATTGAAAGGCCTTCTCTTAAAAAAAAAAAAAAGAATTAGGATGGAGGAAACCACAATTGAAAAGCAGTAGTCACTTAAATAAGCCAGTATACAGATCTAAACATGGAGATGTTAAAAAAAAAAAAAATCATACAATGTGGGGAAAGAAAATAAGAAAATATAGATACTTTTTTAATTTTAATGATGCGTTTGAACCAATATGGCTATCAGGCTAAAGCAAGCAGATATAGGAAGGGGTCCACGTACTTAAAAAACAGAGCAACCACAAAGCAAAACCAAACATTACATTCATAAAGACTGAAAATAAAAGTACTCAAGCATAAAAAATGGAAAACATCCAACCAAAAAAAGAAAAGAAGAAAAGAGAAACACAGAATCAACTGGAAAACAAGGTTTAAAATAGCAATAAATATGTATCTATCAATAATCACCTTAAAAGTCAATGAACTGAATACTCCAATCAAAAGACACAGAATGGCAGGTTGGATAAAAAAGCAAAAACCTTCAATCTGCTGTCTACAAGAAACTCACCTTAGGGCAAAGGGCAGATATAAATTGAAAGGGATGGGGATGGGAAAATATATTTCATGCCAATGGACAAGACAGGAAAAGTGGGAGCTGCAATACTCATACCAGACAAACTAGACTTTAAAATGAAGGCCATTAAGAAAGACAAAGAAGGACACTATTGGGAGTTCCTGTTGTGGCTCAGTGGTTAACAAATCTGACTAGGAACCATGAGGTTGTGGGTTTGATCCCTGACCTTGCTTAGTGGGTTAAGGATCCAGTGTTGCTGTGAGCTGTGGTGAAGGTCACAGATGCAGCTTGGATCTGGTGTTGCTGTGGCTCTGGTGTAGGCCAGCAGCTATAGCTCCAATTGGACCCCTAGCTTGGGAAGCTCTGTATGCTGCAGGTGCATTCCTAGAAAAGGAAAAAAAAAATGGACACTATTTAATGGTTTGATCCCTGGTTTGATCCCTCATTCAAGAAGAGGATATTACAATCATCAATATACATACCCCTTAATATAGGAGAGCCCAGATACCTCCAACAAATACTAACAGACAGAAAAGGAGAAATTGATGGAAATACAATCGTAGTAGGAGACTTCAACACCCTACTCACATCAATAGACAGATCCTCTAGACAGAAAACCAATAAAGCATCAGAGATCCTAAAGGACACAATAGAAATGTTAGACTCAATCAACATTTTCAGGACATTACATCCAAAAAAATCAGAATATACATTCTTCTCAAGTGCAGATGGAACATTCTCAAGAATTAATCACATACTGGACACAAAGCTAACCTCAACAAAGTTAAGAGTATAGAACTTATTTCAAGTATCTTCTCTGACCACAATGGCATGAAACTAAGGAAAAGAAATGAGAAAAAAACTAACTGTATGGAGAATAAACAACTTGCCACTAAAAACCCAATGGGTCAATGAGGAAATCAAGAAGGAAATTGAAATATCTCAAGAGAAATGAAAATGAAGACAAAACCACTGAAAATCTATGGGATGCTGCAAAGGCAGTACTCAGAGGGAAGTTCATAGCAATCCAGGCCTTCCTCAAAAAAGAAAAATCTCAAATTGACAACTTAACCCACCACCTAAATGAATTAAAAAAAAGAACAAACAAAAACATAAAATCAGCAGAATGAAGGGAATTATAAAAATAAGAGAGGAAATCAATAAAATAGAGATTCAAGAAACAATAGGAAAAAATCAATAAAATCAAAAGCTGGCTCTTTGAAAAAGTAAGCAAAATGACAAACCTCTGGCTAGACTCACCAAGAAAAGAGAAAACACCAAAATAAACAAAATAAGAAATGAAAAAGGGGAAGTCACAACTAATACTACAGAAATACTAAAAACCATGAGAGAATACTATGAACAGTTATATGCTAATGAATCTGACAACCTAGAAGAAATGGACCTCTTTCTAGAGACTTACAGCCTGCCAAAACTGAATAAAGAAAAAATAGATCAACTGAACAGACCAATCACTAGAAATGAAATTGAATATGTCATAAAAACACTCTCTACAAATAAAAGTCCAGGACCAGATGGCTTCACAGGTGAATTATAAAGAGGAACTGGTGCCCATTCTCCTAAACTTTTTCAAAAGGTTGAAGAAGAAGGAACACTCCCAAAGACATTCTATGATACCACCATCACCCTAATTCCCAAGCCAGACAAAGATATTACCAAAAAAGAAAACTATCGGCCAATATTTTTGATGAATATAGACACAAAAATTCTCAACAAAATTTTAGCCAACTGAATCCAACAACATATAAAAATGACCATACACCACCATCAACTGGGATTCATCCCAGATGCACAAGAATGGTTCAACATATGCAAATCAATCTACATCATACACCACATTAACAAAATAAAAGTCAAAAACCACATTATCATCTCAGTAGATGTAGAAAAAGCATTTGACAAAGTCCAATATACATTCATGATCAAAACTCTTACCAAAGTGGGTATAGAGGGAACATAACTTATAATAAAAGTGATTTATGACAAACCCACAGCAAATATAATACTCAACGGAGAAAAGCTGAATGCCTTCCCACTAAAATCTGGAACCAGACAAGAATGCCCACTCTCACCACTTTTATTCAACATAGTACTGAAAGTCCTAGCCATAGCAATCAGACAAACAAAAGAAATAAAATGCATCCAAATAGGAAGAGAAGAGGTAAAACTGTCACTGTATGCAGATGACATGATCCTATCTATATATAGGAAACACTAAGGACTCAACCAAAAACTACTTGAACTGATGAACAAATTCAGTGATGTAGCAGGATATAAGATTAACATTCAGTAATCAGTCACATTTATTATAACAATGAAATATTAGAAAAGGAATACAAAAATACAGTACCTTTTAAAATTGTGCCCCCAATAATCAAATACCTGGGAATATACCTGACCAAGGAGGTAAAAGACTTATATGCTGAGAATTATAACACATTAATCAAGGAAATTAGAGAAGATGCAAAAAAATGGAAAGATATTCCATGTTCCTGGGTTGGAAAAATTAATATTGTAAAAATTTCCATACTGGAGTTCCCGTCATGGCTCAGTGGTTAGCAAATCTGACTAGGAACCATGAGGTTGCAGGTTCGATCCCTGGCCTTGCTCGGTGGGTTAAGGATCCAGTGTTGCCATGAGCTGTGATGTAGGTTGTAGATGAGGCTTGGAGCTGTGGCTGTGGTGTAGGCTGATGGCTACAGCTCTGATTTGACCCCTAGCCTGGGAGCCTCCATGTGCTGTAGAATCGACCCTAGAAGAGGCAAAGAAGACAAAAAAAAATGGCCATCCTACCCAAAGCAATCTACGGATTTAGTGCAATCCCTATCTAATTACCCATGACATTTTTCACAGAACTAAAAAAAAACTCTCCAAAAATTTTTAGGAACCACAAGACCCAGAATTGCCAAAGCAATTGCCAAAGCAATTCTGTGGAACAAAAACCAAGCAGGAGGCATAACTCTTTCAGACTTTAGGCAGTGTTACAGAGCCACAGTCATCAAGACAATGTGGTACTGGTACCAAAACAGACAGGCAAATGGAACAGAATAGAGAACCTAGAAATAAACCCAGACATCTATGGTCAATTAATTTTTGACAAAGGAGGCAAGACCATAAAATGGGAAAAAGGCAGTCTTTTCAAGCAAGTACTGCTGGGAAACCTGGACAGCTGCATGCAAATCAATGAAACTAGAACACACCCTCACACCATGCATGAAAATAAATTCAAAATGGATTAAAGATTTCAATATAAGACAAGACACCATCAAACTCCTGGAAGAGCTCGTAGGTAAAACATTCTCAGACATCAACATTACAAATGTTTTCTCAGGTCATTCTCCCAAAGCAACAGAAATAAGAGCAAAAATAAACCCATGGGATCTAATCAAACTGACAAGATTTTGCATAACAAAGGAAACCAAAAAGAAAACAAAAAGACAACACAATGGGAAGAAAATAGTTTCAAATGATGCAACTGACAAGGGCTTAATCTCTAAAACATACAAACAATTTATACAAGTCAACAGCAAAAAAAGCAAACAACCCAACTGAAAAATGGGCAAAATACTTGAATAAACATTTTTCCCAGGAAGATATACAGATGGCCAACAAGCACATGCAAAAATTCTCAACATAACTGATTATTATAGAAAGGCAAGTCAAAAACACAATAAGGTAGCGCCTCACACAAGTCAGAATGGCCATCATTAACAAGTTCACAAAACACATGCTGGAGGGTTGTGGATAAAAGGAAACCCTCCTACAAAGTTGGTGGGAATGTAAGCTGGTACAACGGCTGTGGAGAATAGTATGGAGGTCCCTTAGAAATAACTACCATATGACCCAGTAGTTCCACTCTTGGGCATATATCCAAAACTTTCCATGGAAAAGACACATGCACCCACATGTTCATTGCAGCACTATTCACAATAGCCAAGACATGGAAACAACCCAAGTGTCCATCAACAAGCGACTGGATTAGGAAGAGGTGGTGTATATATACACAATGGAATACTACTTAGGCATAAAAAAGAACAATACAATGCCATTTGCAGCAACATGGATGGAAATAGAGATTCTCATACTGAGTGAAGTAAATCAGAAAGAGAAAGACAAATACCATATGATATCACTTATATCTGGACTCTAATACATGGCACAAATGAACCTTTCCACAGAAAAGAAACTTGGAGAATAGACTTGTAGTTGCCAAGGGGGAGGGGGAGGGAGTGTGATAGATTGAGAGCTTTGGGTTAATAGATTCAGACTATTGCCTTTGGAATGGATTAGAAATGAGATCCTTCTGTAGAGCACTGGGAAGTATGTCTAGTCACTTATGATGGATCATGATAATGTATGAAAAAGAATGTATACATGTATGGGTAATTGGATCACCATGCTGTACAATCGAAAAAAAAATGTATTTGGGAAATAACAACTGATTACAATAAAAAAAGTATTTATATATGAAAATGTACAAAGAGTTCCTCTTTTGTAAATTTCTAATTTTCAGGTATTACATTTTTGCCTTAGGCTAGTGATATCCTACCTCTCTATTGTTTCATATGTGTGGGCACTAGAGAGGAGTGTCTTGTTGCTTATATGTGCAATCAAGTGAATTTAAATACAATTAATGTCTGCCCTTTGTTTTTCACCTCTCTAGTGACATAGTTAATGTAGTAATTCTTATGATTTATTTTAGTCATTTTTAGGCAGCAAATATTAATAAACTATATATGTGTTCAGTGAATAAGATATTACCCCTGACCTCATATGATTATGGTTTGTGAAGGAAACAGAAAATTAAATAGGCATTACAATATGGTATCATAATATTCTGTGGTATATTTTTAAATTTATAATATTAAAATTTATTATAGTTGATTTACAGTATTGTGTACTACTTTATAACAGAGTAGGAGACAAAATCAGATGGTGAATATTATGAAAGACATTTGGAAAACTTGAACTCTGCACTCTAAAGGCCTGCTTGAAATTGTTCAAATGATGGAGAAATACAGGGAGAAGAAGCAGCTTATTTAAGTTTCCAGGGGTCATAGAGAAATGGTCCATTCTAGAATAAAAATGATATAGGGCATGATTAGATAGCTGGTCATTTATAACCAAATTTCTAGCTTCATAGAGCCTTAAACAGGGACATTGTGATTATTGTCCCAGTGTTTTCAAGAAAAGGTAATTTTCTTGTAGTTGTAGCTTGTTATTGATTTAAAA
Source organism: Phacochoerus africanus (assembly GCF_016906955.1). NCBI lineage: Eukaryota > Metazoa > Chordata > Mammalia > Artiodactyla > Suidae > Phacochoerus > Phacochoerus africanus. The sequence goes on from NC_062544.1 coordinate 143,312,837, forward strand.
AAGAAGAAAAGAGAGAAAGATGGTGGCAAAACATATATTTTCATGACAGCAAATCATTAGACCTTTTGAGAAACCCCTGTAACTAGAAAGCAGTTGTTCCATTAGAAAGTAAAGCTCACTGGCAGTGTCATTTGAACTTATAAGCAATGTCAGTTTTCTTCTCTCAGGGAGTAAATGGTCAGCCATGCAGGTTTTATAAGCAATAACGAGGCACTTCATATTAGAGGACAGGGAGACCAAAGAGTAGGGTTTTATATTTTGATGTGTACAGTTTTATTAATTTTAATATTAAAGCTAAATACTTAATTTCATTTGCTTACTCTAGGTGTGCTGTCCCACTCAGTAGCCACTAGCCACATGTCTGACTCTTAAAATCATATTAATTTGAAAACTCAGTCCCTTATCACACCAGCTACCCTTCATATGCTCACCAGCTACATGTGGCTAGTGTCTGTATTAGACAGTGGAGATTTGGACATTTCCATCATTATAGAAAGTTGTATTGGAAAGGACTGGCTGTTGCATTAATCTCAGTAAAGTCATGTCTGTTAAATTCTCTAAATTAGATGTTATTGGTCATGTACCCCTTCAGACAACTTTTTCTTTTGTAATTGTACTCCAAGGAATAAATCTTTGAATTTGAGTTCTTGTCTTAACAGATATCAATTTCCTCAAAGTTTTCTTCTTCACATGGGATCCATACCATGCAAAGCAGTTGCAACTGTATTTATTTCTCAATACTTTGATGTTAAATGCTTTTGTTGAAGTTAACATAAATACAGGAAAGTGACTGTGGCTCAGTAAATCATCTCAAAGTGAACATATACGTGGACCCTAATTAAGGTCAAGAAACAGAATATCTTTTATTATAATTTCACTTACTGAGTAATTAATGTTTTTGAAAGGGTAGATATTTAGGTTCTTTCTGTTTTTGATATGAGATTAAACTTTCATAGAGTAAATTTTGGTTTATTCAATAAATATTTAGACAGAATTTGAACTAGCAATTTTCATTTTCCCTTTTGTTTTCCTTCTTTGTGATGTTCATAATGTTGACCTCTTAATTATATCAATTCTTACTTCCCTAGCCATAGTTTGGAGACGTGTTTAAAGCTGAGGGAGGTGTAGTGTAGCCAGGGACCAAACAAGATGTATTCTGCCATCTAATTCTTTGTCAGTTTTTTGGTTTTGATTTTGTTTGTTTTTCTTTTTCAGAGGCATCTGTGGCATATGGACTTTCCCAGGCCAGGAATCAAATCCAAGCTGGAGCTGTGACCTATGCCTCAGCTGCAGCAATGCTGTATCTTTAAGCCACTGCCCTGGCCTGGTATAGAACCTGTTCCTCCAGTGAGACAAGCTGGATCATTAACCCATTGCACCACAGAGGGAACTCCTGTCAGTTTTTATTGGCATTCCGTATTCTGAAAATCTGAATAACACATCTAAATGTTAAAATCACACAGTCAGTGAGAATGGCTGTGTTATTTTTTTAGAGTAGACTTTCTTTGAATAGTCATGTAGACATACAATGAGAAATCTGTTAATTTTCCTGTCATTAAAAAATCCTTTACAATTTTAAAAGGCTGTAAGGTAATCCATTCCATAGGTGTGCCATGATTTGGATAACTAAAGCTTTTTATTGGTTTCTGGATTTTTTTCTAGTCTTTTCACCCCTCTTTCTACAATGCTACAAGGTGAATTTAGCTATACTTAATATTTTTGTGCCCATCTCTAGTTTTTTCTTAGGATAAAATTCCTGGAGGCAGAACTTATGAGTCAAAAGGCATGTACATTATTGAAAAATAAAATTAAAAAAATTAGAATAGTTTTATGTTTTAGAAAAACTGCAAAGGTACTATATACATAGCTCCTATATATCCCCTACCCATTCCCACCAACAGTTTACAAGGGTTCCCTTTTCTCCAAATCTTCACTCATATCATTTTTTTCTTTGAATTATATGGCCTTATTATTTATGAATACAGGATTTGGTTAATTTGAATTTAAAGATATTTTCCAAATTTGTTGTAATAAAATGTATAGTTTTTTTATGTGATATGAAAAACAAATGTATTTCATAGAGTTGAAATACACACATGATTCAGAATTTAAAATGTTTCTGTCTATTGAGTCAGATGCAGAAGTGTTCTATAGAAAGTTCTCAGTTAATTAGGTATTAAATATATACCACTGAATAGATATAGACTAATTCAAATTCATTTAACTTTTTCATGTATCAGTTATGTATTTTGTTTTGTATTTTAGGATTGACAAACATTGTGAGGATGACAAACATTGATTTTTTTTAATAAAAAAGTAATATGCTTTTATTTCCTAGGAAACCACATCTAAAACAAAATTTCACTGAATTTCACTTTGAGGAATGGCCAGTCTTCATTACTAAGGATTTAAGAGTAATGCTAGTTTAATAATTTCAAGTAAAAGCAATTGTAACTAATTTCCACAGATATTCATCACAGTTTAACTTACTGTAGATGAAGGATCCTAAATTGAGTATTCATAGACACTTGGGATGAGCTTTAAATTAAATCCCTGAAATGGTGTACAAATCCTTGATGTTATGTGTATATTGGGATGGTCCTTGCCTCTGATCATGTTGATTAAACTCATTACATTTAGAATTTGTCCTTTCTGCTCCATCATTGCCACTACTACTTCCCTAATTCACAGCTCAGTATGTCTTACATGAATTGGTTTGTTGTGTCATGTCTACTAATGCCGTCTTTTATATAACCATTAGAGAGCTCCAGCAGCTATGGAAAATACATGGTAAATATGAGTAGAAGCATTTAATTTGATGATCTTGTCATTTCCCTGTAGTGGTTCACATCTCTAACAAGTGAACAGGTTTTGCTGTCATTTGCTCTAGCTTTGAAAATTCATCCCTTGGCTCTCTTTACTTTGAACTCTTTGTGTTCTAGCTATCTGGAATGTTCTTTCTTATACCTCCACCTATATAACTCTATTAATACATTTTGACTAAGGCATCCCCTTCCCTCCTTCATGAATCCTTTATAGGCTCTTACTTTTCTTCATGTCTCTTTAATACTTGAATATATCACTATCATTATAATTGCCACAGAATATGTATGTAACTATAGGGTGTGTGTCTGTGATGTTTCACTGAACAGTGATCTTCTTGAAAGTAGGACCTGTGTTATTAATTTTTGTATCCCTAGTGTCAGACACAGGATCTGGGACACTGAAGTTGCTCAATAAGTATATGGCAAGTGAGTGAAGGCATGATTGAAAGAAAGATGAACATTCTGGTCTGCTTATTAATTTAAAATAATTCATTTCAATCAGAACTTGTTCTCATATATGCACATATTAAAGTCCTGATAATTTTTTTTTTGTCTTTTGTTGTTGTTGTTGTTGTTGTTATTGTTGTTGTTGTTGTTGCTATTTCTTGGGCCGCTCCCGCGGCATATGGAGGTTCCCAAGCTAGGGGTTGAATCGGAGTTGTAGCCACCGGCCTCCGCCAGAGCCACAGCAACGTGGGATCCGAGCCGCGTCTGCAACCTACACCACAGCTCACGGCAACGCCGGATCGTTAACCCACTGAGCAAGGGCAGGGACCGAACCCGCAACCTCATGGTTCCTAGTCAGATTCGTTAACCACTGCGCCACGACGGGAACTCCCAAGTCCTGATAATTTTTAAAAAATTATTATAGTTGATTTATAATGTTCTGTTGATTTATGCTGTTCAGCAAAGTAACCCAGTTATTTCTATATGTAAATATGTATATACATATATGTATATTTTTTTAATATTATCCTCTATCATGTTCCATCACAAGTGATCAGACAGTTCCTTGGGCTATACAGCAGAATCTAATTGCTTATCCATTCCAAATGCAATACTTTGCATCTACTAACCCCAGGCTCTCAGTCCATCCCACTCCCTTCTCATGTCACAAGTTGTTCCTTTTCCTAATTTGTGCTATATATTAGAGTCTAGATATAAGTGATGATATATGGTATTTGAAAGTCTTGATAATATTCATTGTAATAACATGATTTCTGAAATTATAATGCTTTTATTAACTTGCTTGGTGAACTTTTTTGGTAAGGATATGAAAATCTTACAGTCATATGAGGCCAGGCTCATATGCACCAGCACTTCAGGAGATTGAAAAGGGTACAGTTAAATTCATTCAGGAAGTGTGAAGCACCATGGTACTATATCCCCCAAATTTACCAATACTGCATACCTGGGACAAAGCCATGGGACTTCTTTGATCCTCACTTTTTATTTTGTTAAAATTAAATAATAATGAACAGTTCACAGAAAACTTCTCTTACCAGGTTGGTATATTTCCTCCCAGGTAGGTTTTTCTTTCTTTCTTTCTTTCTTTTTCAATAAATTAATGGGGAAGAAAATGAAAAGATGGTAAGGGGAAAAAAAAAAGAATGAGAATTAAAACTATAAATCTTACAAAAATAGTAGAATACAATATTCTTTGTGTCTGTTACTGTTTTTCCTTTTTAGGTGTAGTATTCCTAAAGTTTTATTGAAGTATAGTTGATTTATAATGTGATAATTTCTGTGTATAAGTGATTCAGTTATACATGTACATACATCCATTCTCTTTCAGATTCTTTTCCCACATAGATTATCACAGAATATTGGATAGAGTTCCCTGTGCTATATAGCAAGTCCCCATTGGCCAGTCATTCCGTATACCACAGTGTGCATTCCCAAAACCCCAGTCTACCACCACCCCTGCACCTAGCCCATGTGGTAACTGTAAGTTTGTTTTCAACGTCTATGTGTCTCATTCTGCTCTGCAGATAATTTCATTTGTATCCTTTTTTTTTGATTCTATACATAAGTGATATCATATGATGTTTGTTTTTCACTAACTTTAGTTAGTATGATAACCTCTAGGTCCATCCATGTTGCTGCAAATGGATTTCGTTCTTTTTTATGGCTGAGTAGTATTCTGTTGTATATTATATACCACAACTTCTTTATCCAGTCCTCTGCCAATAGCCTCCATGTCTTTACTATTGTAAATAGTGCTACAATGAACATGGGGTGCATGTATTTTTTGAATTACAGTTTTATCCAGATAGATGCCCAGGAGTGGGATTGCTGGAGCCTTTGGTAGTTCTGTTTTTAGTTTTTTAAGGAAACTCCATAGTGTTTTTCATATGGGTTGTACCAATTTACAGCCCTACCAGCACTGTAAGAGGGTTCCCTTTTCGTTGCACCTCTCCAGCATTTATTGTTTATTTATAGACTTTTTGATGATGGCCATTCTATCTGTTGTAAGGTGGTACCTTATAAAGTAGTTTTGATTTGCATTTCTCCAATAATTAGCAATGTTGAACATATTTTCATATATATATATATATATATATTTTGCCATTCGTATGTCTTCATTGGATAAATTTCTCATTAGATATTCTAACCATTTTTTGAATGCGTATATTTTTCACAATGTCTTCATTTTAGAACAGTGAGAAAGTTTCCATTTTTACCCAACTACATGTAATATGGCCTTGAGAATGGAGCTTTTCCTGTATATTTTTAATCATTTCCTTACTATTGACTGAGAAGTATATATATATCTCCAAGACTCTGTGCCCATTTCCATTGGCATCAGTAGTGTATTGATCAACTCTTTAATCAGCAACTCTCTAACAATTTATTACATTTTAGAATAGTCATCTTTAAAGAGAATGTGAACCGTCTCTTCCTCCTTCATACACTAGTTGGGCCTTATCCTTGAACTTATGGGCCATTTTTGAGAACTTTACTGTCTTTTGATCCTTTCAAGGGGATCCAGTTAGTTACAGTGGCATTTCTGACATCTGAGAGGGAAATAGCTGTGTTTGAAACTATGAAACTAGTAGATGAGAAAGATGCTCTTTGAGAATATTTTTTTTTCTTTCAGAACTCGAGCAGTCACTGTCATACACAATAGACAAGTTCATGTCTCTATGTTAACTGTTATGTGATTATCTTGCCCATACACCCAAAGCCTTATTTATTTTGACTGTATTATACAAATGCTGTTCTCTGCATGATGCAGAGAAGATGCTATGTAATGTGTCAGCCTTGACACTGCAATAGAAAGAACTCATTTGCTCACCATGTTTTACATGCTATACATGTTGGTTTGCATTTCCCTGGACTGTGAATTACTCCCTTCCAGGGAGTTTTTACCTTGGAAGGATCATGAATTCTTTCAGCGTACTAAGCAAACCTGAGAGAAAATTTACTTTTTGTGTACTAAAATTCTAAATTTAGAGAGGAAAATGAGAATTCTGAATTTCATCTCCCTGTCTTATCAATAAGTAATGGATAAGATGGTAATTTTTGAGGATGAATTCCCAGATTCAGATCATTTCTCCATAAGGTTTAAAATTCCTCTGTGCCTCATTTTTTGTCATAGGTCAATAATATCTATCACATAGGTTTATTGTGAGGATTAAATCATGAAGAGAATTTAAATACTAATAAGAACTCACTAAAAGCTAGCTATCATTATTAATTTGATCAGCTTCAGAAAAATTGTATACCTGTCTTTCATGCTGTTGAGACTTGTGTCCCTCTAAAACCTAGTACTGTCTGAAATAATAACTAACCCAGGAGAAACCCAATTAGTGGAGAAGAATTACAGCCATTGTCTTTCTTTTTAACTCAAAAAAAAAAAAAAAAAAAGCATTAGAGACAACCCCAGCTACACAGTTTTTTCTTGTGTCACTTAGGCATTTAGCTACACAAAATTTTAGGTCTCTTGTTTCTTAAAGTAGTAAATTGTTTAAGCAATGAAATAGCTGCATTGATAGAGTCCTGATTAACTTATTGACATTTGGCTTTGTGGATACAAATGCTGAATTAAGATTTAAGAAAGCTGTGTTTAAGACCAGTTCTGCCTCTTAGCACGGTGACTGATGATTACTTGGTGCCTCTGCTTTGCAGATTCTTATCCAGATTATGAGATTTGGTAATATCTGAGATGCCTATAAGAGCTAATATCCCCCCCCCAACAAAAAAAAGGGAATTCCCATTGTGGTTCAGTGGTAACAAACCCGACAAGTATCCATGAGGACCCTAGTTTGATCCCTAGCCTCGCTCAGTGGATTAAAGGATCCAGCACTGCCATGAGCTGTGGTGTAGGTTGCAGACACAGGTCAGATCCTGCATTACTGTGGAGGTGGTATAGTCTGGCAACTGCAGCTGTCATTCAACCCCCTGGCCTGGAAACTTCCGTATGCCATGGGCGCGGCCCTAAAAAAGGGGGAAAAAAGAAAAGAGCTAATCCCCTGTGATTGATTCAGAAAGGTATCATACTTTAAGGAATGGGAAGTGGATTCTTCTTGAAATTCTTCAGGTAAACAATTATTATGGTATAATAAATTGTCAGGAAAATTATTCTAGTTTTACTTGTCATTGAGAAGATGAGCAGTTGAAGCGTTTCAGATGGGGTAGAAAATGTCTGGGCAACACTGCAAACCCACTTCTGGGCTGGATTACTTTCCTGATATAATAAGCTCATAACACAAAATGTTATCAAAAGTGAGTTAGTCACCCAGAGAATTGGCAGATGCAGCCACTATCAGCAAAGCTGTGTTTATAAAGAGGGTTACTAGGAAATCACCTACTCATCAATGCCATTGTCCCTGCAAAGTTATTCTCTCTATAGATTGAGAAACTCTCTTCTTGGTACAGCCAACCCCCCCCCCCTTTTTTTTTGTCTTTTTGCCTTTTCTAGGGCCGCTTCTAAGGTATGTGGAGGTTCCCAGGCTAGGGGTCGAATTGGAGTTGTGGCCACTGGCCTCCGCCAGAGCCACAGCAACGTGGGATCCGAGCCGCGTCTGCAACCCACGCCACAGTTCATGGCAATGTTGGATCCTTAACCCACTGAGCAAGGCCAGGGACCGAACCTGCAACCTCATGGTTCCTAGTCGAATTCTTTAACCACTGTGCCACAACGGGAACTCCCAAACCCTTTTATATTCAGTGTTTCTGCCATCTTTTTTGAGAAGGACTGACATCATAACCTGTTCACGTTCATTTCTGTGACTTTATAGTATTTGGCACTTTCTGGGTCTTGGAACAAACAGAATGTCAGCAAACTCATTTATTTTCTAGGAGGAAAGGGCTGAGTTGTTGTCTGGATGTTGCTGGTGGACAGAGGCTTTGTATCCATGTTTTCAGGTTTCTAGTATGCCTTTGTTTATTCTAGTATGCGTGCTAAGGAACTAAGACATGTGGGTTTTACCTCAGAGATTACTCTTATCCCTGTACCTTTTGGTTCACTGATACTTAAGAGGGAAGACTAACAGCTGCTTTTTATCTGACCTCTTGTTTAAAGAATGATATTTTGATGTTGTATTGACACTTTGATTATAGTGGAACAGTTTCTGACTCAGCAACTAGAGTTTAGTCAGCACTTAGGGTGAAAACCATGTTGAGTAAAAATGCCCTTAGAAATCCATTAAGTTGGACATAAAGGGTGAAAACCATGTTGAGTAAAAATGCCCTTAGAAATCCATTAAGTTGGACATAAAGTGCACTGTAAATAGATTTGTCTGCAGTTCTATGAAGTAAAATATATATATATGAAAAATGCCTATCTTCAATCTGTAATCACACTCTGCACACACTGCAAGAGGATTATTCTGAGAAGTTCCCAGCAACTTATATCCCTTGTAGGCACACTTAATTTGTGTGTCCCTGTTCATTATCATTGTGGTTACATTCAGTGATTGGAGGGCAGGCAGACTCATTCAGGCTATTTAAATTCTTCTCTCCTATCTTTATCTTCCCAAACATGTACACTTAGAATATTGTAAGCTAAGTGTCAAGTCGAAGTGGTTCCTCTATGACTCAGCTGAGCTCTATCATTATAGATGGAAGAGATGATTTAAAGGATGTTTCAGTAAGAGGCTGCTTCAAAGAATCAATTTAAATTCGTTTTTAATGCATCAGAAAACATTTATTGAGCACCTATATTATGAACTAGGTGTTTTGTATGCCTATTCCAAATGCACATATTGAAAGCCTAATCCCCAGTGTGATGGTGTTTGGAAGGTTTTTAGAAAGTAGTTAGGTTGAAATGAGGTTATGAGAATGATGCCCTCATTATGAGATTAGTGCCCTTATAAGAATAGACAGGAGAGTCAACTCCCTTCCTACAAGCACACATGGAGAAAAGGTTAACATAAGCACAAGCTGAAGGTGACCATCTGTAAACCAGGAATCAGCTCTTACCAGACACTGGATCTTCTGTTACTTTGATCTTGGACTTATCACTTTCAGAACTGGACTGTGAGAAATAAATATCTATTGCTTAAACATCTGGACTGTGGCATTTTGTTATGGCAGACTGAGATGACTTCTTAATCTAGATTTTCTATACCAGGGAAAGAATTTTGTTTCTGGTATGTGAATGAAAACATGGTACATATATAGTAGAGATGGCATTACAGATTAGTGAAGAGAAAAACAGACTGATTAATAGTCTGGAAGCATTCTGATATCTATATAGAAAAAAGCCCATGCCTTTCAAATTAAAAAAATCAATTGCATGTAGATTAAATACCTAATTATGTAAATAAATATTATAATTAAGAAAATAAAATGTAAGATAATTTTTATAAACTTAAAATGGGGATGTTTCTTTAATGAAATATAAAATTCAGACATTGAGTAAAAGAGTTAACATATTGGAGTTCCCGTCGTGGCGCAGTGGTTAACGAATCCGACTAGGAACCATGAGGTTGCGGGTTCGGTCCCTGCCCTTGCTCAGTGGGTTAACGATCCGGCGTTGCCGTGAGCTGTGGTGTAGGTTGCAGACGCGGCTCGGATCCCACGTTGCTGTGGCTCTGGCGGAGGCCGGTGGCTATAGCTCCGATTCAACCCCTAGCCTGGGAACCTCCATATGCCGCGGGAGCGGCCCAAGAAATAGCAACAACAACAACAAAAAGACAAAAGACAAAAAAAAAAAGAGTTAACATATTGACCCACATTAAAATTAAAAGTATCCTGTTCAATATCACTATTAACAACCAAGTTACATTCTAGGAGTAGCTATTTGTAACATATATAAACATCATAGGATCAATATTTCATATTTATAAATAATTTCTGTAAATTAATAGGACAGTAAGTAATAGGAAAGTTGCCAAGCAAGGATTCAAGTAGACAATTTTTAGAAGAGCCCGTACTGAACTTGACAAATAAATAATTGATATGATGTTCAGTTTCACTAGAAATAGCTGAAATGTGTGAGAAACTAGAAAGTAATGTATCACATCTAGGAGACTAGTAAAGCATTTCAAATTCTTAGAATACCAAGTTTTGGTAAGGATGTCTAGGAAATGAAAATTTTTGACCTTACCGTTTTTGTACAATTTGGTAAACCCAATTTGCAGGACAATTGTGTATATCCAGTAAGTAAACTTCTATGTATTTTCAGCCTAGCAGTTCTGCAACTAGATGTGATTCAAGAAAAGCTCCCCAGTAGCTGAGCAGGTAAACATATACAGACTTAATTATGGAATTGTTTGCATTAAAATATTAAATATGCTGCATATGTTTATTAGAAGATCTTTTACTTGTTCTTTTATAGATTGATTGATTCAGTTTACATGGTCTGTACATATAATGATTCTAAAACCTCTAAATTATCCCATGTCTATTAAATAGAACCAATACTGCTGGGGCTATTTAAATTATAAGAAAAAAAATCAAACCCACTATTTTACAAAATCAGTAAGTAGGTCAAAGCGTGTAAGTAGTCTTGGTGGAGAATCATCCCTGAGCTGGTGGCAATATTCCAGGAGTTGGAGGAGGAGAAAAAGAAAAATGTATTTTCAGATAGGAGGACTTTGATTGTCTTTACTCATAGAATAGATTCTAAGGGGAATTACCACATGTCTCAACATGTTAAATCTCAAATGCAATGTCAAGAGGAAAAAAAAAGTATGTGCCATAGCAAAAACACAAGTATAACAGCATTTATTGAGCATTATTCTATATTGGGCATTTTGTAAATGTAGTTTATATAAAGTTTAAAGTATCAGGGAATTATTGCAATATATTGTTTAGGGAGAAATATTTTTGTAAAAAATAATATAGATGGTAATGATAATGACAAAATTCAGTAGAGTGCTTGAGTAAGGAATAGTGGGGGAAGAGGAATGAGACTGAGTAGCAGTTCACAGGAAGCATTAGCTATATCTATAAAGATATCGTCCATAAAGAAAGAAAAAAATGTTTTGAAATAAATTTGGCTAAATGAAGTTATGGTGTGGTGAATATATGAATATATATATATTACTTTCCTCCTTAGATAAACTTTTGGTATATTTGGAATATTCCAAATGCTTAGAAATTTTAAAATTGCCATTGCAGTTATTTTTGCAGTGTGAAGTTCTTTGAAATGTATGTCAACACAGGGTGAATTGCCCTACACTTAATGTCTCCAATGATAACAATGCATAATTTAGAAATTTCACCCAGAATTCACCCCTATAAATTCTGCAGTAGCCAAGCAGTTAAGTTCAGTACTTCTATATTGATCAACATTGCTTTGAATATAATTCAAAGATTAGTGCTAGAGCAACACACATCTATGGGAAGGCTCGGTGAACAAAGAGGACTCAGATCATTTATGGATTCACTGCCTATTTTCATTTTTAAATGTTGGCCATGAAAAAACAGCTAAGCTACACAATGAAGGCATTAAGAAATATGCTTAAAACTTCCTGCTCAATAAAAAAAGTACTATAAACAAACTTAGTCAAGTCACACATTGATTTTAAAATCAATAAAGCTGAAGACATTGTGTCCATTCTCTTGAGTTTAGTTAGAACAGTTTAAGCTGCTTAATATGAATTTTTAGATTTAAATTGAAATAAAGAGAATTAATGAATAATATGTTTAAAAATGCTTATATTTAGGTCATCTTATGCAAAAAAAAAAGCAATGGAACTTAGAATGGAAAAAAAGTTTTTCACATGAGGGAATTTATGACTTCATTATCAATTATGTAGTCATTGAGGCAACAGTTTAGTTACTGAGTATTTCCTCTATGCCAGATACAGTTGTGAGTGCTGAGGAGGAAGCAGTGAACACAGTAGACAAACCCCTGCCCTCATAGAATTTGTGCTTAATGGGGGGAGGGATGAAGTTTACTTTCTCATCCAGTGCCTCTATACTAGGGCAGCCTACTAAAAGGTAGTTAGTTGAGAGTCTTTGTGGTTTTAGGAGAAAAAGGTGGTAGTGGGGGGAGGGCAGATCTACTGAATGGGACTTCTTGGATAAATGTGATATGTTAAAAGTCACGGAAAGAACACACACCTTGGCTTTTCATATTATATAAGTGAAAATATTTATAGTAATTTTCTGGGAATGGCATTCTCAAATGTTTTAATGCAGAAGAAAAATAAATCGTTGAGTTCGTTTTTTAGTTGTGCTGAAACTGCCTGTTATACTGTTTTTCTTTGCCAACTCTACTGAGTTTATTATTTGATTGATGGGTTTTTCTTTTGTCTTTCCCCCCTCCCAAAAGGTAAATTAATGTCTTTATCAATCAGGAAATTCAAATGAAATTTGAAGTACTCTTTTATTCAACTGACTCTACTTTTATTTTGTTAAGACCTTGTTTGTGTGTTAGGTATGGTCCCAGGATCCATGTGTTCAGAAATGTTCAGTTCTTCCTCCAAGGTTTGTGATTTAATAAGCCAAATACCAATGCTATTTGTCGTGTGATGTGGCAGGTGGTCTTACCGAGGTGTAGACACAGTTCCAAGTGAGCAGTCTTACTCTGAGTGTTGGAAGTTTTTGTTGTTGTTGTTTTTTGGATTTTTTTTTTTTTTTTTTTGGTTGGGGCTTCAAAAATGAGTAGGAGTTTGCCAGATAAAGTGTGAGGTAGCATTTTAGGCAGCTGAACAACTGAGTGATTCACATTCTTAATTCAGTGCATTCATTGCCTCCATGTACTATAACTTTTATATGCCATTTATTCATTTGGTCATTTAGCATCCTGTATATACTTTTGTACTTTATTTTATACTTTAGTAAACTTAATTACACTCCCTCTGTTGGCTATTTGCTAAGCGATGGTGAAAAGTATAGGAAAGATAGATGCTGCGCTTACCTTCATTTTATATGTCAGCACCAGTGGCTAGAGTTACAGTCACATAACTGTTCTAATCCAAAGATTTTTGACTTGCAAACTATTTGAGTTATTATAGTCAGATGGGTAACATGACTTGGTTTAGAATAAAAGTATGTAGTTATATTCTACAGTAAACAAGAGCTCTTAGAAGTTGTGTAATGTATTGGATCATAATACAGAGCCTGATCAGAAGAACAAATAAATAAAATATTTTTTTTCCTGGAGCTTGCTTCATTTATTTGCTCACCACAATCCAAATAATTCTCATTTACTGTAATTCTGGGAGAACACAACAGTATACAAAGCAATATTATATGTGTTATGTTTGGTTCTGACAGCATTCCTGTGAATCATGAATACAGACTCCATGACTTTTCCAAAAGCATAAGGATAGTGTGTGAAATAACTCTAACTGAATTCTGGTGTTCATTCCACTATTGCACTAGTATATCTTGAAAAAGCTCTGAAATTCCTGGATGCCTGTCATACTTTTTTTTCCTTATGATATATCTTTCTATTATTTTTAAATAACTTTTTTGTTTAATATTTAAACAAAATAGATACCAATATAAAAATGTTTACATTTATAAAATATGGTAAATTTAGCCAACTATGAACACAGCCATTTGTGTATATGTGTATGTGTAAAATATTTCTTCAATAGATTAGATTTAGTCACAAATGCAAAATTATATTTTTAAACATACTGATATTTCATTTCATCATATGGTATAACCACATGCTGAAAATGAAAATGAATTTGGAATTTCAAAGACGCAATGGTCTTCATTCGTTATTCTTGATGAGTCCTTCCATTTTATGTTATTTACTTTTTTTTTGTCTTTTGTCTTTTTAGGTCTACACCCATGGCATATGGAGGTTCCCAGGTTAGGGGTCAAATCAGAACAGTAGCCACCAGCCTAGACCATAGACACAGCAACTTCGGATCCGAGCTGTGTCTGCGAGCTACACCACAGCTAATTGCAACGCCAGATCCCCAACCCACTGAGTGAGGCCAGGGATCAAACCCACATCCTCATGGATGCTAGTTGGGTTCGCCAACCACTGAGCCATGATGGGAACTCCCTGATATTTACTTTTTAAAAGTGACTGGACTTAAGACTTGTCAGTGCAAAACATAAGTGAAGAAATTAGATGAGCTTAATTATAAAAGGGCAATAGATGAGAAGGACAGATTAAAGAAGCAGAGAGCCATTGAAAAATCTTGAATAGAATTATGAGGGCCTTAATGTAGATTGAGGCAGATAGACTTTCAAGACATCTTTGAAATCAGGCAAGTGGGAAAAGATGATGATAGAGAACTGTAAGGAAGGGTCAGCAGTTTCTTTTTGAACATGACTCTCTGGAAGAGCCAGTGCTCTATGATGGATTCCATGGAGTTCTCAAGATTCTTGAGGTATGGAAAATCATTATCTTGTCATATGAGATAAGATCTAAAGAGGGAAAAATAAGTCTTAGAGATAAAATAGAATTTAAATTTAGAATTATTATAGTCAATGATATATTATGGGCAACATTTAAAAGTCTTGTTAGGGTTAAAAATGTACTTTTGTTCTTTTTTTCTATCGTAAAGTTGAGCTCTTTTATTTTTTTCTATTTTTAACTCAATGAATTTTATTATATTTATAGTTATACAATGATCATAAAAACCCAATTTTACAGCATTTCTGTCCCTTCCATCCCTAACACCCAGCCCCTGCCCCAGCCTGTCTCATTTTGTAACCATAAACTTTTCAAAGTCTGTTGAGTCAGTATCTGTTCTGCAAAAGAGTTCATGGTATCATTTTTTTTAGATTCCACATATAAGTGATAGTGTATGGTGTTTGGGTCTCACTGTCTAACTTCACTTAGCATGATTATTTATAGGTCCATCCATGTTTCTGTGAATGCCATTATTTCATTCCTTTGTATGGCTGAGTAATAATCTATTGTGTATATGTACCACATCTTTTATATTTATTTATTTATTTATTTATTTATTTTATTTTATTTTCCCACTGTACAGCAAGGGGGTCAGGTTATCCTTGCATGTATACATTACAATTACATTTTTCCCCCAGCCTTTCTTCTGTTGCAACATGAGTATCTAGACAAAGTTCTCAATGCTATTCAGCAGGATCTCCTTGTAAATCTATTCTAAGTTGTGTCTGATAAGCCCAAGCTCCCGATCCCTCCCACTCCCTCCCACTCCCATCAGGCAGCCACAAGTCTCTTCTCCACGTCCATGATTTTCTTTTCTGAGGAGATGTTCATTTGTGCTGGATATCAGATTCCAGTTATAAGTGATATCATATGGTATTTGTCTTTGTCTTTCTGGCTCATTTCACTCAGTATGAGGTTCTCTAGCTCCATCCATGTTGCTGCAAATGGCATTATGGCATTCGTTTTTATGGCTGAGTAGTATTCCATTGTGTATATATATCACCTCTTCTGAATCCAATCCTCTGTCCATGGACATTTGGGTTGTTTCCATGTCTTGGCTATTGTGAATAGTGCTGAAATGAACATGCGGGTGCACGTGTCTCTTTTAAGTAGAGTTTTGTCCAGATAGATGCCCAAGAGTGGGATTGCGGGGTCATATGGAAGTTCTATGGATAGATTTCTAAGGTATCTCAAAACTGTTCTCCATAGTGGCTGTACCAGTTTTCATTCACACCAACAGTGTAGGAGGGTTCCCTTTTCTCCACAGCCCCTCCAGCACTTGTTATTTGTGGATTTATTAATCATGGCCATTCTGACTGGTGTGAGGTGATATCTCATGGTAGTTTTGATTTGCATTTCTCTTATAACCAGCGATGTTGAGTATTTTTTCATGTGTTTGTTGGCCATCTGTATATCTTCTTTGGAGAAATGTCTATTCAGGTCTTTTGCCCATTTTTCCATTGATTGACTGGCTTTTTTGCTGTTGGGTTGTATAAGTTGTTTATATATTCTAGAGATTAAGCCCTTGTCCGTTCCATCATTTGAAACTGTTTTCTCCCATTCTGCAAGTTGTCTTTTTGTTTTCTTTTGGGTTTCCTTTGCTGTGCCAAGGCTTTTCAGTTTGATGAGGTCCCATGGGTTTATTTTTGCTGTAATTTCGATTGCTTTGGGAGACTGACCTGAGAAAATATTCAAGATGTTGATGTTTTGCCTATGTTTTTTTCTAGGAGTTTGATGGTGTCCTGTCGTATATTTAAGTCTTTCAGCCATTTGGAGTTTATTTTGGTGCATGGTGTGAGGGTGTGTTCTAGTTTCATGGATTTGCATGCAGCTGTCCAGGTTTCCCAGCAATGCTTGCTGAATAGACTTTCTTTTTCCCATTTGATGTTCTTGCCTCCCTTGTCGAAGATTAATTGACCATAGGTGTCAGGGTTTATTTCCGGATTCTCTATTCTGTTTCATTGGTCTGTCTGTCTGTTTTGATACCAGTACCACACTGCTTTGATGACTGTGGCTTTGTAGTATTTCTTGAAGTCTGGGAGAGTGATGCCTCCTGCTTGGTTTTTGTTTCTCAGGATTGCTTTGGCGATTCTGGGTCTTTTGTTGTTCCATATGAATGTTTGGATTGTTTGTTCTAGTTCTGTGAAAAATGTCATGGGTAATTTGATACAGATTGCATTGAATCTGTAGATTGCTTTGAGTAGTATGGCCATTTTTACATTACTGATTTTTCCAATTCATGAACATGGAATCTCTTTCCATTTCTTTACATCTTCTTTAATTTCTTTGATTAAAGTTTTATAGTTCTCAGCATATAGGTCCTTTACTTCCTTGGTCAGGTGTATTCTGAGGTATTTGATTTTGTGAGGTGCAATTTTAAAAGGTATTATATTTTTGTATTCCTTTTCTAATATTTCATTGCTGGTATACAGAAATGCAACTGACTTCTGAATGTTAATCTTATATCCTGCTACTTTGCTGAATTTGCTGATCAGTTCAAGGAGTTTTGGGGTTGAGTCCTTAGGGTTTTCTATGTATAGTATCATGTCATCTGCATACAGTGACAGTTTTACGTCTTCTCTTCCTATATGGATGCCTTTTATTTCTTTAGTTTGTCTAATTGCTGTGTCTAGGACTTCCAAAACGATGTTGAAGAGCAGTGGTGAGAGTGGGCATCCCTGTCTTGTTCCAGATTGGAGTGAGAAGGCTTTCAGTTTTTCCCCATTGAGGATTATATTTGCTGTGGGTTTCTTATAAATGGCTTTGATTATATTCAGGAATGTTCCCTCTATACCCACTTTGGAGAGGGTCTTGATCATGAATAGATGTTGGACTTTGTCAAATGCTTTTTCTGCGTCTATTGAGATGATCATATGATTTTTGACTCTTTTTTTGTTAATGTGGTGTATGATGCTGATTGATTTGCGTATGTTGAACCATCCTTGTGAACCTGGGATGAACCCAACCTGGTCATGGTGTATAATTTTTTTGATATGTTGCTGGATTCGGTTGGCTAAGATTTTGTTGAGAATTTTTGCATCTATATTCATCAATGATATTGGGCAATAGTTTTCTTTTTTGGTGGTATCTCTGTCTGGTTTTGGAATGAGGGTGATGTTGGCATCATAGAATGTCTTTGGGAGTATTCCTTCTTCTTCCACCTTTTGAAAGAGTTTAAGGAGGATGGGCACCAATTCCTCTTTATATGTTTGATAGAATTCACCTGTGAAGCCATCTGGTCCTGGACTTTAATTTGTAGGGAGTGATTTATGACCTCTTCAATTTCATTTCTAGTGATCAGTCTGTTCAGTTGGTCTGTTTCTACTTGATTCAGTTTTGGCAGGCTGTAAGATTCTAGAAAATTGTCCATTTCTTCCAGATTGTCAAACTTGTTGCCATATAGTTGTTCATAGTATTCTCTTATGGTTTTTTGTGTTTCTGTAGTATCCGTTGTGATTTCTCCTTTTTCATTTATAATTTTGGTGATTTGGGTTCTTTCTCTCCTCTTTTTAGTGAGTCTGGCCAGGGGTTTTTCAACTTTGTTGACCTTTTCAAAGAACCAGCTCTTGGTTTTATTAATTTTCTCTACTGTTTTTTGAGTCTCTATTGTATGGATTTCTTCTTTGATCTTTATAATTTCCTTCCTTCTGCTGACTTTAGGCCTTTTTTGTTCTTCTTTTTCTAATTCATTTAGGTGGAGGGTTAAGTTGTCCATTTGGGATCTTTCTTCTTTTTTTGAGAAAGGCCTTATTGCTATAAATTTCCCTCTGAGCACTGCTTTCGCAGCATCCCATAGATTTTGAGAGGTTGTGTCTTCATTATCATTTGTTTCAAGGTAGTTTTTAATTTCCTTTTTGATTTCCTCATTGACCCATTGGATTTTTAGTAGCATGTTGTTTAGTCTCCATGTAGTAGGTTTTTTCTCTTTCCTTTTCCCATGGTTGGTTTCTAATTTCATGGCATTGTGGTCAGAGAAGATACTTGAGACAATTTCTATGCTCCTAAATTTATTGAGATTAGCTTTGTGTCCAATATGTTGGTCGATTCTTGAGAATTTTCCATGAGCATTTGAGAAGAATGTGTACTCTGCTTTTTTTGGATGTAGTGTCCTGAAGATTCAATGAAGTCTAACTTTTCTATTGTTTCCTTTAGGATCTCTGTTGCCTTCTTGGTTTTCTGTCTAGAGGATCTGTCCATGTGGTGAGGGGGGTATTAGGTCTCCTACAATGATTGTATTCTCATCAATATCTCCCTTTCTGTCTGTTAATATTTGTTGTATGTATCTGGGTGCTCCTGTATTTGGGGCATAATGTTGACGATAGTAGCATCCTCTCCTTGGATGGATCCCTTAATCATTAAGTAGTCTTCTTTCTTTGTCTTTCTTTATGTCTTTGTTTCAAAGTCTATTTTGTCTGATATGAGCGTTGCAACTCCTGCTTTTCTGTCTGTCTATTGGCGTGAAATATTTTTCCCCACCCTTTCACTTTCAATCTCTATGTATCTTTTGTCCTAAGGTGGGTTCTTGTAGGCAGCATATTGAAGGTTTTGCCTTTTTATCCACTCAGCCAGTCTGTGTCTTTTGATTGGGGCGTTCAGTCCATTGACATTTAAGGTGATAATTGTAGATATTATTTATTACCATTTGAACCTCATGTTCCATTGATTCTATGGTTCTCCTTTCTTCTTCTTTTTTTTTTTTTTTTTGGTTGGATGTTCTCCTGTTATTATCTGCTTGAGTGTATTTTTTTTTCATTTTTTGCAAATGCAATGTTTGTTTTTTGGCTTGTGGTTGCCCTGTTTTTTAAGTATGCTAACCCCTTCCCATAATTGTGTGTTTTAGCCTGATGGTCCTGTAAGTTCAAACCCTTCATTACTATATTAAAAAAGAAGAGAAACATACAAACAAACAAAAAGGGTTATTTACTTCCTAACATCCCTTGCCCACATTTTATGGTTTTGATGACTCTTTTTAATTTTTTTCTTTTTAATTTTATTTTGTTTGAAGTATGTTCATGATTAAATCTGTATGCTGGCTTATTTGAGTGACTGCTCTCTGATTGCAGTTTCCTCAGTCCTAGTTCTTCCTCTTCTTCTTCCTTTTTTTTTTTCCTTTCTTTTCTTTTTTCTTCTTCCTTTCCTTCTTTTTGGTTTAGAGAAGCCCTTTCAATATTTCCTTTAACCTGGGTTTTGTGTTGCAGTATTCTTTAAGTTTGTGTTGTTGGAAAAATTTTATTTCCCCTCTATTTTAAATGATATTCTTGCTGTATAAGTATTCTAGGTTGCATATTTTTTCCTTTGAGCACTTTAAATATCTCTTGCCATTCCCTCCTGTGCCTGAGTGTTTCTGTAGAGAAGTCAGCTGATATTCTTATGGGGTTCACTTGTAGGTAACATTCTGTTTTTCTCTGGCTGCCTTTAGGTCCTCTCTTTATCACTAACTTTTGCCATTTTTATTATGATGTGTCTTGCTGTGGGTCTATTGGGTCGTTTGTTGTGGGGCCCTCTGTACTTCTTGTATCTTGAACACCAGTATCCTTTAGATTTGGGAAGTTTCCATCGATAATTTCTTCAAATATATTTTCCATCCCCTTATCTTTTTCTACTCCTTCTGGAATTCCTATTATGTGTAGATTGGCCCGCTTTATATTATCCCATAGGTCTCTTATATTGTTTTCCAGTTTTTTGATTCGGTTTTCTGTCTGTTGACCGGATTGAGTGATTTCCATTATTCTATCTTCCATATCACTGATTCGTTCTTCTGCCTTATTCATTCTGGTTTTTACTGCCCTTAGTTCAGTTTGCATCTCTGCAAATGAATGTTCTAGTTTTTCTTGGCTCCTCCTTATATGTTCTAGTTCCTTTCTGAGGGTATCTGCATTCCTGTTCATATCTTCTCTTAATTCCTTCAGTATTTTTCTATTTCTCTTTTGAACTCCAGGTCTGTCTGACTGCAGAGATCTGTTTCATTGTTGACTGTTTTAGGTGAATTCTCCTGTTGGTTTGACTGGGGGTGGTTTCTCTGCTTCTTCATCTTGCTTGTTGTTTTCTTTCTCCTGAGGGAGTTGTACTCTCCGTTATCGGGCAGTGTTTGCCTTGTCACTGCCGTGGAATATTTCCTGAGGGCTGGCGTTGTTGGTCAATCTTTTTTGAGGCAGTGTGGCTTTCCTGGAGTGTTGATGGGGCTAACAGTGTTTCTTTGAAGCAAAGGAGGACTTCCTGAGGGCAGACAGGACTGGGAGGTCCACACCACTATGGTAGCAGATTTCACTTGGTCATGCAGATCTTGCTCTGGTGTTTTTCGGCTGTGGGGTTCTTGCAGGGGGTTGGCGGTGTTGGGCAGCTGTTCCTCAGGAGTGCGGCACCCCTTGGGGGCTGGAGCAGCTATCTGGGTCACTGAGAACCTAAGAGGCTCTTCCCTAGGGCAGCCCAACTCAGAAGGATGGCCTGAGAATGTAGGCAGATCTTTTCACAGACTGGCCAAGCTTGTTGCAGCTTTTCTGTGCTGCAGGGGCTCTTCTAGGGGGCTGGTGGTGCTGAGCAGCTATTCTGCGGGAGTGGGGCACCCCCTAGGGCTTGGGTCGGGTAGCAGGGCCACTGGAAACCCAAGAGGCTCCTCCCCAGGGCAGCCCGACTCAGAAAGACCGTCTGAGATCTTTTCCCGGCTTGGCCAGGCTTGTTGCAGCGTTTCTGGGCTGTAGGGGGCCCTGCCTGGAGCTGGCAGTCCTATGCAGCTGATCCACTACGGCACCCCCTGGGGGCTTGGGCTGGTAGCAGGGCCGTTGGAAACCCAAGAGGCTCCCCCCCGGAGCAGCCTGACTCAGAAAAACCACCTGAGATCTTTACCCGACTAGGCCTGGCTTGTTGCAGCTTTTCCGGGCTGTAGGGGGTCCTGCCTGGAGCTGGCAGTCTTATACAACTGATCCACTAGGGCACCCCCTGGGTGCTAGGGCGATGTACCACATCTTTATCCACTCCTCTGTCACTGGATGTTTAGGTTGCTTCCATGCCTTGGATACTGTATACAGCGCTGCAGTGAACATTGGAGTACATGTGTATTTCAAGTCATGGTTTTCTCTGGATAGATGCCCAGGAATGGGATCACTGGATCAAATGGTAATTCTATTTTTAGTTTTTTTGAGGAATCTCCATACTGTTTTCCATAGTAGTTGCACCAATTTAAATTCCCAACAACAGAGTAATACAGTACCCTTTTCTCCACACCTTCTGCAGCATTTATTTTTTGTAGACTTTTTATGGTGGCCATTCTGGTTGGTGTAAGATGGTACCTCATAGTAGTTTTCATTTACATTTCTCTAATAATTAGTGATGTCAAACATCTTTTCTTTTTTTTTATCACCTGTATATATTCTTTGGAGAATTGTCAGTTTAAATCTTCTGCCCATTTTTTGATGGGCTTGACTGTTAACTAAAAAAAAAATGTTTTATTAAGCTTCAGGAGGTGTTTCTATATTTTGGAGATTAATCCCTTGTCAGTTTCTTCATTTGCAAATACTTTCTCCATTCTGTGGGTTGTCTTTTCATTTTGTCTAGGGCTTCCTTTGCTGTGCAGAAACTTTGAAGTTTAATTAAGTCTCATTTTTAATTTTTTTGTATCTTTCATATTTTTATCAGCCATACCTGCAGCACATGGAGGTTCCCAGGTTAGGGGTCCAGCTGGAGCTATAGCTGCCAGCCTATACAACAGGCACAACAATGCCAGATTGGAGCTACATCTGTGATCTACACCACATCTCACAGCAATGTCAGATCCTTAGACCACTGATAAAGGCCAGGGATTGAACCTGCAACCTCATGGTTGCTAGTTGGATTTGCTTCCACTGTGTCATGATGGGAACTCCTATTTTTGTTGTTGTCACTACTCTAGGAGGTGGATCTGAAAAGATATTGATGTGGTCTATCTCAGAGAGTGTTTGGCCTGCTTTCCTCTAAGAGTTTTTAGAGTACCTGGTTCTTGATTTAGCAGTCCAGTTTTCCCAGCACCACTTTTTGAAGGGGCTGTCTTTTCTCCATTGTATATTCTTGCCTCCTCTGTCATAGATTAATTGATCATAGGTGTGAGCGTTTAATTCTGGGCTTTCTATCCTGTTCCACTGACGTACATTTCTGTTTTTGTGCCAGTACCATAAGGTTTTGATGATGGTAGCTTTGTCGTATAGTCTGAACTCAGAGAGCCTGATTCTTCTAGCTCCATTTTTCTTTCTCAGGATGGCTTTGGCTCTTCAGTGCTTCCAAAGAAACTTTAAAATATGTTGTTCGAATTCTGTGGGAAAAAAAAAATGTCCTTGGTAATTTGATTGGGATTGCATTGACTCTGTAGATAGCCTTGGGTAGTGTGGTCATTTTGACAATATTGGTTCTTCCAATCCAAGAGCATGGTACATCTTTCCATCTGTTTGTGTCATCTTTGATTTCTTTCATCAGCAGCTTACAGTTTTCATAGTACAGGTCTCTTGTCTCTTTAGGTAGGTTTATTCCTAGGTATTTTATTCCTTTTAATGTGATGGTAAATGTGATGGTTTCCCTAATTGATCTTTCTGAGCTTTCATTGTTAGTGTATAGAAATGTGTATTGTATTCCGCAGCTTGACCAAATTCATTGATGAGCTCTAAAAGTTTTCTAATAGCATCTTAAGGACGTTCTAGGTATTACTGCAGACAGTGATAGTATTACTTCTTCCTTTCCAATCTGGATTCTTTTATTTCTTTTCCTTCTCATGTTTCCATCGCTGGGGCTTCCAAAACTATGTTGAATGGTAGTGGTGAGAGAGGACATCCTTGTTTTGTTCCTGAGCTTAGTGGGAATTCTTTCAGCTTTTCACCATGGGGAATGATGGTAGCTGTGGATTTATCATATATGGCCTTTATCATGTTGAGGTAGGCGCCCCCTGTGTCCAGGTTCTGGAGGGATTTTATTAGAAATGGGTGTTGGATTTTGTCAAAAGCTTTTTCTGCATCTCTTGGCAGGATCATATGGTTTTTATTCTTCAGTTTGTTAATGTGGTGTGTCACACTGATTGATATGCCAGTATTGAAAACTCCTTGCATCGCTGGGATAAATCCCACTTTCATCAGGGTGTGCAGTTCTTGGAAAGTATTGTTGGATTTGGGTTGCTAGTGTTTTGTCGAGGATTTTTGCGTCTATGTTGATCATTGATACTGGCCTGTAATTTTCTTTTGTGGTCATATCTTTGTCTGGTTTTGGTATCAGGGTGATGGTGGCCTCATAGAATGAGTTTGGGAGTGTTCTTTACCCTGCAGTATTTTTGGAATAGTTTCGGAAGGTGAGGTGTTAGCTTTCCTCTAAATGTTTGATAAATTCACTTGTGAAGCTCTCTGGTTCTGGGCTTCTGTTTGTCGGGAGTTTTTTAATCACAGTTTCACTATTTGTGAATAGACCATCCACCTTTTCTACTTTGTCTTTGTTTAGCCTTGTTGTTAGATTGTACTTTTTCTAACAATTTGTCCATTTTTTTCTAGGTCATCCATTTTATTGGCATATGGTTGCTTGTAGTAGTCTCTTATGATCTTTTGCATTTCTATGATGTCCATTTTAACTTCTACTTTTTTTGTGTATAATTTTGTTGATTTGAGTCTTTTCTATTTTTTCTTGGTGAGTCTGCCTAAAGGATTAATCAATTTTGTTGATCTTTCCAAAGAACCAGCTTTTAGTTTCATTGATCTCTTCTATGTTTTTCTTTGTTTCTTTTTTTTTTATTTCTGCTCTGACCTTTATGTTTTCTTTCCTTCTGCTAACTTTAGGTATTGCTTTTTCTTCTCTCTAGTTGCTTTAAGTATAAAGTTAGTTGTTTATTTGAGCTTTTTCTTATTTCCTGAGGTAGGCTTGTATTGTATAAACTTCCCTCTGAAAATGGCTTTTGCTGCATCCTATAGGTTTTTGATTGTTGTGTCTTTGTTATCTTTTGCTTCTAAGTATTTTTTTTAATTTCCTTTTTTATTTCTTCATTGATCTATTGGTTTTTTGTAGCATGTTTTTTAGTCTACGTGTGTTTTTGTTTTTTGCAGTACTTTTTTTTTCTTGTTGATTTACATTCGTATAGCATTGTGGTTGGAAAATTCCCTTACATTGACTGCTGGCAAGATATATTCCTCTCTTGGCTACCTTGGCTGAAAGCCTATCTGGAAGAGAACTGTAAAATCATGATTGCCAAATGATGGCTTCCTCAAAATGCTGACCTCAACTTGAGACAAACATTCTGTCTGGGGAGCCGGAGGAAGTTCTCCTCCCTTATGCACCACTGTATTCCCTGCTACCACTGGCACTCACTGCACCAACCATAGCCAAAATCCCACCAGGGACTGCACACACCCCTGAAGTCCACTCCTCCCACAAAGCCACCTGAGATGCTCCCAACCATAGCCACTCAGGAGCTGCCAGTCTTAACTTCATAAACTCTGGCTGTGAAGTGCCAGGAGGACCCTGCTGGCAGTCTCTCTCCTCATTAGTGCTGAGGTACCTTACAAATGCTACTGAGGGAAACTCAGGGGATCCTCTACAATGATCAGGATGGTCGGATACAAGGAGGCCAACACACTTTCATATATCAGCCTTTTACCACCACTGATCCCCTTAACTGGAGAAACCATACTTCCTCATTCACTAAAAAACTTCAGGCTGTGATTGATCTATGCAAACCATCATCCAGACCCACAAGGCAACCTGAACTGATTGCTGCTAGCTACTCCTGACTCTGTTCAGCACTGAAAAGCTCAGCCAAATTCTCATGCCCCTTTAAAATGGTTGAAAAAACATGCCCTGGCAGGGACAATGAGTGCCCAGGCTTACACCATTTCCCTGAGAAAAATCCCCAATGGGACCCTAATGATGCCCGGGGATTTCAAATGCTCGAGTGCTACCAAGAGGCTTTTTTAAGTGGCATGAAGGAGGGAGAAAAAAAAGGCTATAAACATGAACAAAACCTCAGAGGTGCTCCAGGGACCTGAAGAGAGGCCAAGCCAATTTTATGGGAAGCTATGTGAAGCACTCTGCTTTTACACTCCCTTCGCCCCAGAAGCCACAGAGAATCAACTGATGGTTAATGCAGCCTTTGTCATCCAAGCCCAGGGAGACATCTGATGAAAGCTACAAAAGTTAGAGGACTTCTTTGGGATGAGTGCCAGCCAACTATTGGAAGTTGCAATCAAGGTATTTTTCAACCAAGACCAAGAGGCACGATGAGAAACAGACTGAAAAATGGAAAAAAAAAAGCAGATCTGCTTGCTGCCACCCTGATGGATCACTTGGGACATTCCTGGAGAGGTGCCCTGCTGGGCTGGGGTCGAGTCAGAAAAGGAACTGACAAGAGGGTCAAGACAAGGAACCTCCCCCAGAGATGAGATTGGAAATCAGTGTGCTCACTGCCTCCAGGAAGGTCACTGGATGAATAGGTGCCCCTTGCAGTGAGAAAATTATTAACCAGCTCCCAGATGGAAGGGGAAGGGCTGGGTGATATAAGGACAGTACCAACCAGTGCAGCAACCATAGACAATTTTGTTGGTCTGGCTGATATGGGAAATTATGAGGAAGACTAGGACAGACCAGGCTCCATTCTGTTAGCCCTCCAGGAGTCAGTGGTCCAAATAACCATAGGAGGCTGGCCCACTGACTTTATGGTAGACACCCGGGCAGAACATTCTGTGGTTACCCAACCCGTGGGCCCCCTCTCACAGAGACAAACCACTATTGTGAGAGCCACTGGCGACCAAGCTTGTTGTCCTCTTACTGCCTCAGGATGCAGTTTAGGTGGCCATGAAGTCATTCACAATTTCCTACACCTCCCCAACCATCCCATGGTTTTGATGGATCAGGACTTATTGGGAAAGCTGTAGGCCTAGATAACTTTCAACTCTCATGGCCAAGCCGTCCCTGACCCTGGGGAAACCAGAAACAAAAATCATGATTCTCATGGTCCCCCGAGGAGAAGAGTGGCACCACTACAGTCTTACAGAGAGGCCACAGCAGAGACCTAAGGCCACTCCTGTAGTACAGAGTGTTGGAGGGGCCCCATTTGAAAATGTAGTTGTGGATTTCACTGAGCTTCCCCGAGTCTGAGACTATAAATATCTGATAGTCTTTGTGTGTACTTTCTCAGGCTGGGCAAAGGCCTTTCCTACATGCATGGAAAAAGCACATGAAGTGGCCCAATTTCTCCTAAAGGAGATCGTTCCCTGATTTGGAATCCCAATCACTATAGGATTGGAAAATGGGCCAACATTCATGGCTGAGGTGGTACAATTGGTGGCAAAGTGGTTGAAGATCACCTGTAAATTACATATGGGATATTGTCCCCAGAGTTTGGGAAGGTGGAGTAAATGAACTGAACTCAAAAATTGCAACTAAGTAAACTATGTCAGGAGAGTCACGTACACTGGTATTGACTGTTGCCAATTGCTCTCTTAAGGATCAGGTCCAGCCCTACTAGACAGACAGGGTTTTCTCCTTATGAGATTCTTTATGGACACCCTCCTTTCATTATCAGGGGTATATGAGGGGATCTAAAAGAATTGGGCAGTATTACCCTGAGACAGCAGATGCAAGTTCTTGGCTCAACCCTAACCACTATATACCATTGGGTTAGGAAACAGTTACCTGTGAGCTTGACCACAGATGCTCACCCCTTTAAACCTGGAGATGCTGTATGGTTAAAAGTGGAATGTCCAGCCCTAAAGCCCCTCTGATGGGTCCTTTCACTGTCATTTTATCCACCCCCACTGAAGTGAAGGTAGCCAAGGTGGTCCTTTGGATTCACCACAGCAGAGCAAAGCTGGCTTCCCAAGACTGGGAATGCACTTCTGATCCATCAACACCATATAAGCTGACCATCTAGAGGAAACAGATTGTGACCCAGGAGACCCTCGAGGACTGCAGCCCTGCATTAGTCAGTCTGGAAGCTAACTAATCTACACATGGCAGAAGCTTGAGGAATCAGCTGCCTGATGGGATAAATAGACTGGTTTTGTTTTCTATTTCAGTTCTCTTACTGTGATGCACTGTCACCCCTTGTCCCTGTCTGTTGTTGTTATCCTTGCCCTAATCTTTGCCATAGGGTTGACGGAAGCTATCCCAGCCAACTGGAAATGTGACAAAAGGCCTGGGACGAGGTCGACACAGACATCAAATGGCAGGCCCCAGGAGGAATATACTGGATATGTGGGAAAACAGCCTAGACTCTACTTCCCCCAAACTGGTCAGGATCTTTTGTGTTGGGATCTATTTGTGCATCCTCCTTCCTGCTCCCACTTACCAGAGGAGAACATTTGGGAATTCCAAGTGTCCAAGGACTGGGACCCCACCCCCCCCCAAAAAAAACAAAACACAGCGTGCCTTACAAATTGGCAACTTGAAGCATGACAAATGGCCCCCTGAGCATATAATCCATTACTATGGTCCAGCCACCTGAGCAGAAGATGGGTCTTATGGATACCGTACTAACATCTATATGTTAAACTGAATCATCAGGTTACAGGCAATTATTGAAAATTTGGGGGATGTTTTTCAGCTTTTGGGGGATTCAAAACCCTGATATGTATTGTTTTCAATTTTGACGATTTGCCTGATCCTATCCTGTCTAGCCCCCCTAGTTATAAGGTCTGTCTCCAGCCTCATTGAAACCATGGTTGAAAGAAAAATGGCCACACATGTAATGATGTTATAAAAATATAAACCCCTAAACCAAGATTATGCTCTTTGACCCCAAGGGGACCCAAGTGTCAAAGAGGGGAATGTGGTAAGGGCCCTTCCAGAACAAAGGGAAGGCAACGTAGCATAACCAGGATCTAGGTGCACATGTGTAACTCTGTGGCATCAAGACATAATCAGTATCCATGTGCAACTTTGTAACATATACCATCTAAGAAGAATTTAAAGAATGTATGTTATCTTATAAGGGGGACAAAGGGGCCAAAGTGTAAAAGAAAAAAGTAATGGAGGGTATATAAGACAGCGCTCCACTGTGTTTGGGGCTCAGACTTTATATCTGGATCTGCTGAGCCATTGCTGACACAAATAAATGCTGCTTCCTGGCAAAAAGCCTTGGTGACCTGTCTCTCTGTATGAGAATCCTGCAACATTGGCAATTTCTCCTTTTAAGGTTGTCAACAATTGCCTTATATATTGAAGTGCTCCTATGTTGAGAGCATATATATTTACAATTGTTATATGTTCTTCTTGGATTGATCCTTTGATCATGTCATATTGTTTGACATATAATATCCTTCTTTGACTTTTATAATGTTCTTTATTTTAATGTCTAATTTGTTTGATGGGCATATTGCTACTCCAGCTTTCTTTTGATTCCCATTTGCATGGAACATTTTCTTCCATCCTCTCACTTTCAATTTGTATGTGTCTCCAGAACTGCAGTGGGTCTCTTGAGGACAGAATGTATATGAGTCTTGTTTTTGTATCTGTTCAGCCAGTCTGTGTTTTTTTTTTTTTTTTTTTTTTTAGGTGGGGGGCATTTAGTCCATTTACATTTAAGGTAATTATTGATATGTATGTTCTTATTGCCATTTTATGAACTGTTTTGGATTTGTTTTTCTTGGTCTTTTTTCTTCCCCTCTCTTATTCTCTGTTATGTTTTGATGACTCTCTTTAGCATTGTATTTGGATTGTGTTTTCTTATTTGTGTGATGGTCTATTGTAGATTTTTGGTTTGCAATTCAGATGAAGTTTTTGTATAGGAGTGTGTATATGTATATATATGTATGTATATAATTGTATGTGTGTATATAATTGTTTTAAGTTTTTGGTTGCTTAATTTCAAGTGCTTCTCTGTTTGTACCCTCCCTCCTCATGATTTCTGGTTTTAGTAGCATATTGGTATGTGGATGATTTCCTACCTTTACTGTATGTATGCTTTTACCAGTGAGCCTTGTCATTTGTAATATTTTTGTTTCTAGTTTTGGCCTTTTGTTTTACACCTAGATAAGTTCCATTAGTATTTGTTGTAAAGATTGTTAAGTGGTGCTGTATTCTCTTAGCTTTTGCTTACCTGTATATCTTTTGATTTCTCCCTCAAATCTGAATGAGAGCCTTGCTGGGTAGAGTAATCTTGGTTGGAGGTTTTTTTCCTTTCATTACTTTAAGTATGTCATGTCATATTCTCCTGGTCTGCACAGTTTCTGTTGAGGAATCTGCCAATAACCTTATTGGGGTTCCCTTGTATATTATTTCTTTCATTTCCCTAGTTGCTTTCAGTGTTTTCTCTTTGTCTTTAATTTTGGTCAGTTTATTAATATGTGGCTCAGGGTGTTTCTCCTTGGGTTTACTTTGTATAGTACTTATTGTGCTTCCTGGATTTGAATGAGTGATTCATTCCCCATGTTGGGGAAGTTTTTGGCTATTAATTTTCCAAATATTTTCTCTGGCCCTTTTTTCTTACTCTTCTCCTTGTGGCACCCTTATAGTATGGACGTTGGTGCCCGAAGGAGATTGTTGTCCTGGAGTTCTCCTAGAGTCTTTCCATTCCTTTTCAATCATTTTTTCTCTTTTCTGTTCCACATCAGTGATTTCCTAGTCTGTCCTCCACTTCAACTTACTTGTTCTTCTGCCTCCTGTATTCTGTTGTTGGTTGCTTCTAGTGAATTTTTAATTTTGATTATTGTATTTTGCATCTCTGTTTGCTTAAGGCTTAAATCTTCTATTTCTTTGCTCAGTGTTTCTTGTAATTTATCAGTCTTTGCCTCTAGTTTAGTTCCAAGATCTGGATCATCTTTACTATCATCAGTCTAAAGTCTTTTTCATGGAGGTTGGTAATCACAGGATCACTTAATTGTTTTTTTTCTCTCTTTTTTTTTTTTTTGGTTCCCTTAGCTAAGACAGAATTTTCTGCCTTTTCATTTTGTGTAGCTTTTTGGTGCAGTCACCTTTTTGCAGACAATAGAGTTGTAGCCTTTCTTTTTTCTGCTGTCTCCTTTCCTCATGCATAAGTTGGTACAGAGGTTTGTTGCAGGCTTCTTGATGGACGTGACTGGTGCCTACCTACTGGTAGGTAGAGCTGATTCTTATGTTTATGGTAGGTGGGGCTTTGTCTCAGGGTGAAATTAGAGGTGGCTGTGTGTCTGGGGGGACTTTAGGCAGACTCTCTGCTAATGGGTGGGGCTGTGTTCCCACTCAGATTATTGTTTGGCCTGGGGCTTCTCAGCCCTTGATGAGTCGGGCAAGATTTTTCCAAAAAGGCTACCTCTAGGGAGTTCCCGTCGTGGCACAGTGGTTGGCGAATCCGACTAGGAACCATGAGGTTGCGGGTTCGGTCCCTGCCCTTGCTCAGTGGGTTAACCATCCGGTGTTGCCGTGAGCTGCAGTGTAGGTTGCAGATTCGGCTCGGATCCCACGTTGCTGTGGCTCTGGTGTAGGCTGGTGGCTGCAGTTCCGATTGGACCCCTAGCCTGGGAACTTCCATGTGCCATGGGAGCGGCCCAAGAAATAGCAAAAAAAAAAAAAAAAAAAAAAAGGCTACCTCCAGAGGATCACATGCTGATGATTATTCTGGAGACCTTTGCCTCCAATGTCCTTCCCCTACAATGACCCACAGTCAGTGTTTTCTCAGGAGATCTTCCAAGGACTGTAGGCAGGTTTGACCCAGATTCTTATGGAGTCTCTGCTTTGCCCTGGGACCCATGCACATGAAATCCTTTGTGTGTGCCTTTTAAGAATGGAGTCTCCATTTCTTCCAGTCCTGTGGAGCTCCTGCACACAAACCTTACTGATCCTCAACACCAAATGGCCTTGGGGCTGCTTCTCCCATTGCCAGATCCAAAGGTGTGGGAACCTGACTTGGGGCTCAGAACTCTCACTCCTGTCTGTGAGCCTCTGTGATACAGTTACTTTCCAGCCTGAGGGCCATCCACCTGGAGGGTTTAGGTTTGCTTATAACGTGTTGTCACCCCTCTTCCCATTTCCATGTCTCCTCCTCTTTGTCTTGTAGAGTAGGATGTCTTTTTTTGACAGTCTGCAGTCTATTTTGTTGAAGGTTGTAATTTTTTTGCTTTTATGAGAGAAGGTGAGCTCCAGTCCTTCTACTCTGTCATCTTAATCCCATCAACCCACTTTTGTTCTTTTTAAGAAAATCTACTATAAGATAGAAATAATTGATCATAAACGCAGACCTAAGCATAACTATTGGTGTGCCATCCTCCATCAGAACAACCAAAAACTACAGGAAAAGGAGAGCCAAGATGCTAACCCCATGCACTTCAGAATGCCACAGCAGCCAGCAAACAATGATAGGACTGTGTGAGTATTTCAGGCACCATCTTGACAGTTTTACCATCATAATCTCAGGATCTTTACTTTAAACCAGTGTTAGATTTTTCTGTAGGAGAGCATTTGTTTCTTTGTGACTGAAGAACAGTTTAGTTCGGCTCACTTTTGTTGAGCATGTAATATGTGGAAAACCAGTAACTAGTCCTTAAATCCTACAGTTCTCCACAACTATAATCACTGGGTGTTTCAGCATACCAACTGAGTGAGTGAATCACTAGAAGCAAAATAATCTAGGCCAAAATGAATTCCAAAAAAATGCCTTAATTTTTTTAATTGATATAAAATTTATATCCATTAAAATGCATTTGATTATTCTCTTCTTTGTGATTTTTTTTCCACCTTGATTTCTATGAAACCACATTGCATCAGTCTTTCTCCTACATCTTTGGCTGTTCCACCTTTCTATCCATCATAGTTACCTTTCTTCACTAATGCTGATATTCCAATGTCTGCCAATAATTTCTTTGCTTTTCAGGTTACACATTTTCTTTTTCCTATGCTGCATTCAGTAACTAGTTATGTGCTCATTAGCACCACATCTGCAAATATAGACTCCGTCTGCCATCTGCCCCATTCATACCTATCCAATGGGACATTTTGCTTAGTGGTCCCATAAGGACTTTAAATTTTCATGTGCAATAATGAACTTATTGCCTCTTAGTACAAACATGCTTTTAATTATGTTTTTGTTATTGGCACTAGTACATGCCATTCAAAACAGTTCAATCAACTGAGCACCTTTGTGTGTGACAATGAATTAGGTACAAACATTCCCCTCTTTCAGGGGAATTAATAGTTTAGCCATTTATTCAAGCCAAACACTGCCATCATTCTGGAGCTTCCTGTCTTCCTTACTGCACCCACCCAAAATACCCCCCTTCCTAAATTTCACCTCCCCCAAGTAATCATGTCCTCTTGCTTCTTCCCCTGGAAAATCTCAAATCTGTTACTTTCTTCAATCAATATCCTTGTCAAAATCCTTCCACTTTCTTTCCAGACTTCCACACAGAGAGAAGTGTTACTTATAGCAGATATAAACTCTGCACCTTAGGCAATTGAGGTAAGGGAGAGATGAATTCTGATTGAAGATTTACCCTTCAGCCATGAATTGAGTTTCTGCTAGGCAGAAAATAAATCTATTAAAGTAGCAGAACATAAATATAATTGAACAATAAAGTAGATAACTCATTATGAGAAAATCTAAATAATACCTACTTAAACCAGGATTTTTTTTCTTTTATCCAGTAATTCTTTGCTAATCTTCTAAATAGATTGTTATTTGAATACCCACTTCTGATTCACCTTGAATCCTTTCTTAGACTCAGACTCCCCAAAGAATGTTATTTCCAAGGTTTTAGGCTATTTTGGCAGAGATATTTTCTGGGCTGCCTTTTCCAGCTGCTGTTGTTTTATCTCTATAATTCTCTAGTGGTACCTGTCTGCCCACAGGCCCAAATTGCTACACTTGAAAATCTGTTCACACTACTTAGTGTAAATTAAAGTGATTGCTTTATTTGGCTTTTAAAACCTACTGCATCACAAAAATCTTGGTTAACAGCAGGGTTTGAGGACACCTAGTTAAATTTCACAACCAGCGCTCTGATTGCTCCGAACTCCAACACTCTGTATGTTAGCTTACATGACAAAAGAGGCAGTATAGCTGAATGATACATATGAGGAACACATATAGATCACCTAGCTTTAAAAGGCACTCAAAATAAGTCAATTTCTCTGCTACTCTTTCCCCATTTGTTCATTTCCAGTGTTTCCCATCAGAGATTATGATGGACAGTGGTAAACTAAGTACCTACCTTTGCACATGCTAATGGAAAGGACATGATTTTTTCACTCTTTCGCATTGGAGAGAAGGCCTCTGATCCCCCATGCTTTCTATCCCTCACATTCCTTTTACTAATGGAAGATGAATAAATGATACTAGTGAGAGTTATTCAGTATTCTCTTTAGAGTTGATGTCTTTAGTCTTTTCTTGCCCCCACTCATCTGGGTACCAAAATACATAAAGGTAAACTTGATTCAGCCTCATGTCCTTTCCTGCATATAGAGACATGGCAAAGTCTTTCAGAAACCTTCATATCTGTTCTTCCTGAGAGGAATTCCAGGGTTCTGGATTTAAGGATAAAAAAGAAATAGGGGAGTTCCCATCATGGCTCAGTGGTTAAAGAATCTGACTAGGAACGTGTGAGGTTGCAGGTTCGATCCCTGGCCTTGCTCAGTGGGTTAAGGATCTGGCATTGCCATGGGCTGTGGTGTAGGTTGTAGATGCAGCTTGGATACTGCATTGCTGTGGCTCTGGCATAGGCTGGCAGCTACAGCTCCGATTCAACCCCTAGCCTGGGAACCTCCAAATTCCGTGAGAGCAGCCTTAGAAAAGGCAAAAAGACAAAAAAAAAAAAAAAAAAAAGAAAAAAGAAAAGAAAAAGAAAAAGAAATAGAAAGGCCAGTTTTTTTCCATATTCCATAGTGCATTCCATAGTGCATTCTTAAATCCAGCTCTACAAGTAACAAAGATCCTACTTTGAAAATGGAGCACCTCCCTGGTCCTTATTGTTTCACTTGGGTTGGTACTTCAAGGGAGCCTATGCATCACTCTTTTACTGTAGATTCTCAACCAATTTGGGCATGTGAGAAAGAGAGAGAGAAAGCCAATCAGTAGAGGTAAAAAATCACTTTATGAATCAACCACATTAACTCATTTTCAATTGGGACCCAATAATGCCATGTCCTCAGTGTTTTACATTTATTTTAAATGCATTTGTCTGAACAATAATAACTCCCCGATAAACCTCCCTGTGCCAGGTACCAGACTTTTAACAATGAACACAGGGATATATTCCCTAGTTTCATGGAGCTTATATACTTACAGTCTAAAAGGAATGATAACATAAATAACATAGAAAGAGCTTTGTAATCAGCCAGGCTGTAAATCAAATTCTGATTCCATAAATTATTAATTGGGGTTAGATCCATTTGGTTGATTATTTTCTTAATTATTTATCATGATAGGTAGCCATGGGTATTTTATGAGTATTATTTCCTATTATAGAGTCGGAGCAGAATAGTGGGAAGGGAACTGAATTGGGGTCAGAAGACCTGAGTGCTAATTCAGGTCCATGAACACCTTGTCTTTTGGCTCTGTAAAAGTCATTACTTTACCTAAAGCTCCCTTTCCTGTCTGCATTTTGGAAAAATCCACAGTACTATGGTGAAGATTCTGGGAGACCTTGATGTAAAGAACCAAAACTTGGTCCATCCTAACTGTGTAGTATATGCCAATTCTTTCTTTTCTCCTCAGCCCAGTGTACTCTTTTGTCCTCTCTATTCTTAGCACAAATAGCATTGGACTGTGAGCTTTCAGGAGGTGGGGTAGAGCATAGACTTGAGATACTTAGAAACATTTTTCCTAAGTGTCTTTGAATGAGTTGCCAGTAGAAGAGAGAATAGAATCATTCTTCCAGAAGGAAATCAAGCTCATGACATCTTCTACATGTATTCATATGCTTGGCAATGTTTTCATATCTATAGTTTCTAAGATCAGAAAATTTAAGCTTTGCTTAGATTTTTAAAGTACTTTACAAACTGTAACTACTAAATATACCAAGTTTTCACAGAAGGGGAGTGTAATTTAACAACCAAACTATTTGATATTCTAAATAAAAGAACACATTTCTAACATGTAAGTTGCTGACATTTGCTGATATATTTTCAAAATACCAGTGAAGCTAGAGGGAAATTGTCTATAAATGTTCAAATAATGTATTTCTTGTATTAAGCAACTTTAAAACATAGTTAACTTTCTAGTTTTAGGATCCCAAACTTTTGCCTGTAATCACACTTCTTGATCCCCAATGTGGAGAGAGAAATTAATCTGTTCAGTTTAGAATTATTCATGATGCTCACCCAATTCATAATCCAAAAGCCTATTGAGAGGCTACATTTTCAGATATAATAGAATATTGTCTTAAGGTGTGTCATCAATTATATTATAAAGGTAATACTTGTTTAAATTATCCTTAGTACTCTTTTCAAATAATAGATATTGATGTCATTTTATATTCCTGACCTTGCTCTAGGGTCTGTAATCTTCCCAACAATCCTCATTTTGAAGTTGAGGGAATTACTTCTTAATGAGCTAAGTTGATTGACCCAAGGTCACATGTGTATAAAAATAGCATACAATGAAAATCCTAAAATTGAACATTTTTCTTCCTGTCATAGCATGCTGGTAAGTACTTAGAATAGTGGGCCCCTAAAGTAACTCACTCCTGGAGGTCAAATTAAGTGTAAACAGTTTAATTCAACAAGACTACATACAGCTTACAATAGTGTCTTCTATTTACTTTCTAGATGCTCCTTGATTCATTCTAAGAATTTTGTCAGCCACTACTAAGTGCCAGGGAGACAAAGCATGCACTTGAGACACAGGTAAGCAATACCATGTTTGATCTTCAGCACTTACCATTCCTACCCACATCTCTGAAAGAAGAGATACAGTCCAATAATAAATGTATAGTATTAACAACAATAAGGAGATGATCTCTTGCTTTAAATCACATTTTTGTTAATTTAGAGGGTTACTTTAAGAAAGTTTATTTCTTTGGGTGAAGAATACTTATAATTCCATAATTACTTAACTCTCTTTACTTCCTTCTTCATCTGTCCAATTCAAGAAAAACAAAGTTAATCTGAAGTTTTCAAATTCATTTTCAAATGACCCCATTTTTTTCAGCTTTGACTATCTCTATATGTCTCTCTCTTTATCTACCCTCTTTTCATTCACCACCCATCCATCCATCGTACATGAAATACGTAAATATATGTATTTATTTTAATATTTGTATAAGTAAAATCTGAATGATATGTAAACAATATTAGTATTTTTAAGCAAAAGCATTTTTTTCTTTTTTGTATTTTTAATATTATGATTTTTTTAATTTTAGTAATTTTTACAAGAAAAGGTTTAAAAAATACTCAAAAAAGCATTCTCCATGAACCTAGGCATTCAGGAAGAGAGGCTAGAGGTGATTTAAGATAGATACTCTACACATGGACTACTCTAAATCCTATAGGGCAGAGGGCTCTTCCAGTTGGTTATGAGATCTCTTCTCTTGGTTTTAGTTAGTCATATTTCATATGCCATGATACCTATCTTATTAAATTTTAATGTACATGCACTATCAACCTGGATGGAAATGAAATATAAACCCTCATCATAAGCTTTGTCTTGGTATTTGTCCTTTGTTGCATACATACAGAGAAGCA
The DNA here is from genome assembly GCF_016906955.1 of Phacochoerus africanus. Classification (NCBI taxonomy): domain Eukaryota; kingdom Metazoa; phylum Chordata; class Mammalia; order Artiodactyla; family Suidae; genus Phacochoerus; species Phacochoerus africanus. Next base: position 143,350,028 of record NC_062544.1, read on the forward strand.
GTAGTTTTCTTGTTAGCAAGACTGGTTTCCACCAAGGACACAGATGTTCAAATCTAATCAGTGTTAAAGGATTTTTCAAAAGGGTTTCACATTCCTAGGACTCCATGATAGAATCTTAGAAAGGCTTCAAAATGGTAAGGTAAGCAGAGGATTTAGAGAGTTTTGATCTTTAGGCTAAATTAGCTTAAGGCAGGTGTTTCAAGGTGGGAAATAAATGAGGATAGGACAAAGTTCATAATATAATAGTTTACTACTGGTGATCATAGCAAGATGAGAGTCTTTAAGTCGTTTTAGCAAATGAACTTTGTCCACATGAGTAATCTAAAGTCCCAGTAGGAGATCTATTTGCCAAGATGAGGAAACTGTTTGTTCAGATCGATAGATTTGTAGGAATTTACTAAAGCAAACAGGGAAGATATCTGTTGTTTTGTAATCTTATCTTTCTGGGCAACATGCCCTGGAACAAATGGTTAAGTCATGCTGACAGAGGTGTCCTTGGTTCACAGTCCTGTTAAGGTATGTGGATATCACTGGCCCCTATTCTCCATACCTCTGTAATTTTCCTGCATCCCAATCCAACAAAACATTTCTTTTTCTATTGTTTCCTTTGTAACAAATTTCTTCTATTCTCTTCTGTGGTTTTACTTACTTTACTTACTTGTCAAGTGCAACTACACTTAGTATCTTCTTAGAAGATAAGGGTAATGATTATTTTTATTTTTATTTCTACCCTTTAGACCAAAGTACAACCCAATGCATGAAATAACTTCAGACATTTGTTGTATGTAAATTTGGTTACTTGCTTTGCTTCCCTGTGAGTCCCTTGTCTCTGGTTGTCTCATATTCCTAATCTGGTATTCCTTTAGTAGAACAGATGTTTCTTGAGTATCTATTTTATGCCAAATATTCTGTTTAGTAAGGTATTCTTTTTTTTTTTTTTTTGGCTTTTTGCTATTTCTTGGGCCACTCCCGCGGCATATGGAGGTTCCCAGGCTAGGGGTCGAATCGGAGCTGTAGCCACCGGCCTACACCAGAGCCACAGCAACGCGGGATCCGAGCCGCGTCTGCAACCTACACCACAGCTCATGGCAACGCCGGATTGTTAACCTACTGAACAAGGGCAGGGACCGAACCCACAGCCTCATGGTTCCTAGTCAGATTCGTTAACCACTGCGCCACGACAGGAACTCCAAGTAAGGTATTCTTAAACTTGAATTCCATTTGAATCACTCCAGGAGGCCTAAAAATAAAATATTTAGAGATTTACAAAATAATGCTAGTTAGATCAGCTTCCAAGGTTTCTGGTTTAATCTGTGGCATGCCCTAGATGTCAGGGGCTTTTAAAGCTCTGTTTTTATGAATGGAGTCCAGTGAATGAGGAGCTGTTTGTAGTATTATTATAGTTAGCTAAGCAGGGGCTGTCAGTGACTTGTAGGGCAGTGAATGAATTTTGACTTTATTCTAAGCATAATGGGAAGCCATTGGGGGTTGATACTTCATCCAAAATGTATTTTATAATGCCCGCATTTGCAGCAGATATAGAGGGGTTTGCTCTAGGGAGGTGGAGATGGACTAGGAATGTAGAGAGTAGAAGCAGAGGTTGTTGCAGGTCGGGTGGGGAATGACAAGTTTGGACAGGAGAAGTTGAGGTGATGATGAGCAAACATGGAAAAAACATGAGGTATTCTTTGGTAATATAGTCTCTAGGGCTTCTCAATGACTGTCTGTTAGTAATTGGACTGATAGTGAATACCCACTGATCCTACTGGCACTCCAATCTTTTTTACTTTAGTTTATTCAAAAATCTTGAGTCACACACAGTAAAGCATGACCTAGATTCATTTAAAGTTCTTGATTATTCCAAATATTCCGGACACTGGATCATTTAGTCAATAATTTTTTTTTGATGTTTTAGAGGAAAAAGGGAACTTGAAAAATTATAATTCCTTATAAGTATGTGATAAAATTCAATTTTTTAAAGTCAGTACTAAAAATGTTGTCTATTTTGCTACATTTATATCTTGAAAGTGAGATGACAAATGTAAGCATGCTCAAATGCTCTGCCTAAGTGATCTAGTGCAAGAGATTTTAGATTAATAAAGATTGTTTTTCTACAAATTAACATCCTTAGACTTATTTTTCTGAAAAATCATAATGAAAAGATATCCTTCCATTTGTAGTAAATATAAAATTGTCTTTTACTTGATATATTAATGTTCATAGGTGTGTAGTAAACAAGAAAATATTTACTAAAATGAATTAATATTTAATGCAGAAACAATTTAGCCGCACTCTGGAACCCCATGAAAACTCATTAGTTATATGTTTAACTATCTTTACTTAACATTGTAACATATACATTTCTTAAAGCAAACTTTGAAATACTACTTGAAAATCTATCAGAGGTTATCAAAGCTACAGCTGTTGGCTAGTTTTGATTGCTTTATAAACTTTTATGAACTGCTGCTCAAATATTTCATTAACTCTGTTGTGGCTCAAGATTTCGGATAGTGTGTAAAGATGCTCTATTTTCTAAGAAAAACTCAAATGCTAACTCAGGCAGTAACTATAACTATAATGGACTTTGAGTGATATTGATACGTCAGTGTAGGTTCATCAGTGGGAACAATTGTACCACTCTGGTGGAGGATAGTGAGCAAAGCACTGGGGGTTACTAGGTGGTATATGGGAAATTCCTTACTTTCTGCTCACTTTTGCTATGAACCTAAAACTGCTCTAAAAATTAAAGTCTATTAAAAATGACAATTTAAATATTCTGTGGAAAACTGTGCTAATGAGGTAGAAGTCGAGATGAGGAAAAATCATTATAGAATGCAGGTTTCTCAGTTGAGAAGTTATAGGCTAATCTTATTATGATCTGGTATTGAAGACTAATATAACTGTGTGTATACAATATAACTAGCCCTGCTCACATGGTTTATTTTTGTCTGAGCCCTGAACTTGAGTTAAGAAATCCATAATTATTTTGACCAATTTGGAGGTGCATTATGCAGTAGAACTATGTTATGAACATGGACAAGTTAGTATGGTGAATGTAACATGTGTATATGTGTATGTGGGGGTGGAGTTGGAGAAGAGTGAGAGGAAGAGAGAGAGAGATTGATTTCATAAAGATAAAGAGAGAATAGACAAAGGATTCAGTTTTCATTTCATATCTCAGCTCTGCTGTTTTCTGCCGTGCTTACTCAAACAAAATTAGTTAACTTTGCTCAGATTCTTTTCTCATATATAATCAGTGTTGTGGTGAGGATTAAGTGATAAAATGCTTATTTTTGACTGAGTGCAGTGGGTGTCACAGACCACTGCCACTCTCTGTGTGACCTTTGATAAGTGCCCTAATTGCTTGGGGTTTCCAGTTCTTCATCTGAAAGGAAGGTCCTTGCACAAAATTATGATTCTATCCTTTCAAGCTGTAAAATGTCATATTCCTTTCAATGCTAACTGGACCTCAAGGGAAATGATCCTGTGACCTCTTTTCTTGTTAATATCGTTTTGTGAACAACAGGACTAAGAATGTTACTAAATTGGAGAAAACAAAATATCATTATTTTGCAGATATGTTTTCATCTTTCCTCTGAAAATTTGGCAGATGTTGGAATATTGAGAATATACAGAAGGCAGTTTCCATTATATTTTCCATATGGTAGTAGAGGGAGAGCTTATTCTGTTCTTACTCAGTTATTTGCGCAGGTGTAGCTGCACAGATCCCAAACTCACATATAGCTCAGGACTAAGACTTCCAGATGAAATTAAGTAGTATGCTCAGTTTAATTTGAATTTCAGATAAACAATGAGTGATTTTTTTAGTACAAATATTTTTCAAATATTTCATGGGATACATTAAAAATTATTCTTCACTTAATGGAATTCAAATATAACTGTGAATTTTGTAACTTTAGTTGCTAAATCTGACAACCTAATAACACCAGAATTCATCTGGCTATTGTTTAAACTTCTACCAGAAGGCAAAAAAAAAAAATCACAACTGTCCTCAAATCTTTCCTCTCCTCTGTATCCTCACTGCCACTTGGCTAAGGGTCTGCCATGGACTAAGCATTTGCATCCCCCCAAATTCACATGTTGAAGCCATAGCCCCAGTGTGAGGTGGGCCTTTTGGAGGTGATTAGGTTTAGTTGAGGAAATTATTTTGGGCTCTTCCTGAGGGATTAATGTCCTTACCAGAAGAGACTCTCTCTCTCCTCAATGTGACGATAGAATGAAAAGGCAGCTCTCTTAGAAACAGGAAGTTTCTCACCAAGATCCAAATCCATCAGCATCTTGATCTTGAATTTCCAGCCTTCAGAACTATGAGAAATAAATCTGTTGATCAAACCTCCCAGTTATGGTATTTTGTGGCAGCTACTCAAGCCAACTACGAGTCATTGTGTTATCTCTAAGGCTGAAATACTCAATAGTTTCCTAATCTGCTTATTTTCATTTGTTCTTCCATTTGCTTTGATGGTGCTTTTTAATAAAAAAATGTTATGAGGATGAATTTTTATCAAACCTATGTAAAATCATGCCACTGCGCTGCTTAATATCCTTCAATCCTTTCTCATCAGCTTCCAAATTCGTTACCGTGGCATAAATAGTTGTGGGAGCCCATCGTATTTCAGAGGTTTATGAGATAGTCTGTGAAATGACAAGGTTTTTATCCAGAGTCTGTCAGTTCCTCCCTGTGCTATCTATGTTAACCTTTCTGTGCCTTAGTTTCCTGCTTTGTAAAATAAAAACATATTACTCCCTAACATATATGTCTGTTGTAGTGGTTGAATGGATGAAATATATCCATAGGTTGAAAATACTGAACAACAGTTTGGCACAAATCTTAAGAAATATTAGCTGTAATGTAATTTTCATATTGTAATAGTGTAATGTAATGTTATTTCTGTAATGACCTGGCCCTTTCCTCCCCTCCCACCACATGACTGTACTCTGAAAGTCTGCATGTCGTCTTATGTCTCCATTCCTAGAGCAGGTATACTTCTGCTAGTCTTCTTATCCTTTGCAAATTCTCTTCTCTCTGCTTGACATAATTTTTCCCCTAGAATTCACTTTTCCTAGCAGCTCAAATATCTTTTCTTTAGGAAATCTGTCCTTGACCCTCTGTGAATATTAGTTCCTGTCTAAGCCTACACTGCCCAAAATGTCTTATTGACCTCTAGACATATATATGAAATAACTAATTTATTAAGTCCTTCCTCTAAATTATTCATTTCAGCAAATAATCAGCAGGGTATATCATCCTTCTCATTTGAATTCCTTAAAGACAAAACCTAAGTCAGGGATTTGGGTGCCCTATGATTATTGAGAATGCTTTCTAGGAAACTTTTAAGAGTGAGGAAAGCAGGAGGGAAGAAATAGATGAGAATCAATGTGGTCTTAAATACAGTCTTGCTTTAGTCTGGGGATGCAGGATATTCTGGAGATGTTTTCTGCTAGAATGTTCCTCCTTGAAGCAAGAGGCTTGCTTAACCTCCCCAAAGGTATCTCTGCCAATTGGCTAAGGAGAGTATTCCAGAGAAGGTTACAGGATTGGACTTTACTTGTAGGTTACCTGGAGGATAACTGCACTTATATGTAAAGAATATCTGCACAGGCACTAGACATCTCCTAGTGTCTTTTAACTGGAGAGGACTTAAGACCTTCCAATTTAACACCTTTGTTTTATTGCCAAAGAAATGAAAATCTGGAACAGTTAAGTGATTTTTCCATATCCAGCTATAAATTAATATAAGTAATTAAAACCTAGGTCTTCTGTTTTCTAAGAAGTAGCTCTTTCCATTACAGAAAAGATCATTTACTTCTTTGTATTTTCTATTATTGAATGGGACTGCACACACATTTATTCATTGCTATAACTTTACCCATATTCTGGATTGCCAAGGCATGCCAGGTTACCTCTTTGGAAATTAGATTCTATGACCTTGACAAGGAAACTCAGTTACCTGATTTAGATGATAGTCAAGCTCACAATGAGTTAAACCTACATGAAGAGTAGTTTTAACTTGTTATTATTCTAAGGTTAACACCAACCAGGTTAATGAGGTCAAAATTTCATTTGTTGGGTCAGAGAATGAAGTGGTGTTTAGATGAAAAGAAAATTGTTAAAATGGACAAAGAGAGCTAATGATAATGAGGTGCTTAATGGAGGAGAGAGACAGTGGTAACACCATCTTAATGGAAGTTCAAATAATTTTTGCTGAACTTTCTCCTCTTTTGCTCTTGCATTCTGTATGATTTATCACACTAAAATGCTGATCATAGTGGATAAGCCTGGATTTTGAGATATGCCTTCAGACAGCCTTTAATCAATTTTAAGTTTTTCTTATGCATAAGATTCTTTTCCTCTTGAAAGTAAACATAGGTAGTACTTAGAGAAAGTACAGATGGAAATGATATTAGTGGAAGATAATAGTGGAAATAAAAAATCCTAATTGTTGGGCAAATTTTTAGGGTCATTGAAATAAAAAGAAAAATCACTTTCATAAATCATTGCTTTGGTGGGAGAAAATATCCAAAACCAAGCAATATAATATCCTATAGAACTTAATTTGTCTTATTGTTTCTCTTCTTCTTTATAAAATAGCCCAACCTATTGCTATTCTTTTTTGTTTGTCTTTTTGGTATTTCCTGGGCCGCTCCTGTGGCATATGGAGGTTCCCAGGCTAGGGGTCCAATCGGAGCTGTAGCCACCGGCCTACACCAGAGCCACAGCAATGCAGGATCCGAGCCGCATCTGCAACGTACACCACAGCTCACAGCAACGCCGGATCGTCAACCCACTGAGCAAGGGCAGGGACCGAACCCGCAACCTCATGGTTCCTAGTCGGATTCGTTAACCACTGCGCCACGACGGGAACTCCCCTATTGTTATTCTTACTGCCACCTCACACCCATGAATTTGTTCTTTAGACTATTTATCTTTTAGGAAGCCAGTGTCCTATGATATTTAAATATTCCAGAATCATAGGTAGGCTCAATTCCTGGCTGTGCCACACTGCAGCTTATTAGCTGTATGACCTTGTAACTTCTCTGACCTTCATTTTCTCATTTTATACATACATAGATAAAATATGCTTCTCAGCATTGTAATGAGGACCAAGTGTGTTATTTCATGAATTTTATTTATACATGGTAAGTTTTTATTAGTTTGAAAGAAAATAATGGAATTGATTTAAATATAAAATAATAGTAACATTAGAAAAATTGATAAACTTTAATCTTGGTGGGAAAAACTAATTTTGACTCAAAGTCGCAAAGAGTAAGAGAAACTACTAAGTTCTGGACGTACATTAAGTTACAACTGACACCACAGAAATACAAAGGATCATAAGAGACTACTAAGAACAACTGTATGCTAATAAAATGGACACCTAGAAGAGATGGACAGATTCTTACAAAGGTACAATGTATCAAGGCTGAACCAGGAAAAAATAGAAAATATGATTAGACCAATCACAAGCACTGACATTGAAAATGGGATTAAAAAATTTCCAAAAAACAAAGTCCAGTACTTGATGGCTTCGCAGGTGAATTCTATCAAACATTCAGAGAATACTTAACACTTACTCTTCTGAAACTCTTCCAGAAAATTAACACTCCAAAGCTCATTCAATGAAGCCACAACCACCTTGATACCAAAACTGGGCAAAGATACCACACACAAAAAAAGAAAATTACAGGCCAACATCACTGATGAACATAGATGCAGAAATCCTCAATAAAATACTAGCAAACCAAATCCAGCAATACATTAAAATGATCATATACCATGATCAAGCGGGATCTTATCCCAGGGATGGAAGGGTTTTCAGTATCCGCAGATCTAACAGGGTGATACACCACATTAACAAACTGAAAAATAAAAACCATATGATCATTTTAATAGCTTTTGATAAAATTTAACACCCATTCCTGATGAAAATTCTCCAGATAGTGGGCATAGAGGGGAACTATATCAATATAACAAAAGCCATATATAACAAATCCACAGCTAATAACATCATTCACATTGGCAAAAAACTGAAAGCATTTGGGCTAAGATCTAGAAGACTACAAGGATATCCACTTTCACATTGTTTTTCAACACAGTTTTGAATGTCCTAGCCATGACAATCAGAAAAGAAAAATAAATAAAAGGAATCCAAATAGGAAAAAAAGTTGTAAAACTACCACTGTTTGCAGATGATGTGATACTATACCTAGAAAATCCTAAAGATGCTACCCAAAAACTGTTAGAGCTCATCAATGAATTTGGTTAAGTTGCAGGATACAAAATTAATGTAGATGTATTAATATATAGTGCATTTCTATATACTAACAATGAAAGATCAGAAAGAGAAATTAGGGAAACCATCACATTTACCGTCACATTAAAAAGAATAAAATACCTAGGAATAAACCTATCTGAAGAGACAAAAGACCTGTACTCTGAAAACTATAAGATGCTGATGAAAGAAATCAAAGATGACACAAATAGATGGAAAGATATACCATGCTCTTGGATTGGAAGGATCAGTATTATCACAATGACTATATTACCCAAGGCAATCTATAGATTCAATGCAATCTCTATGAAATTACCAGTGATGTTTTTCACAGAACTGGAACAAAATACTATAAAATTTGTATGGAAACACAAAAGACCCTGAATAGCCATAGCAATATTGAAAAGAAAAAACAGTACTGGAGGAACCAGGCTCCCTAACTGCAGACTACACTACAAAGCTATAGTCATCAAAACAAATAAAAAATATAGATTGGCACAAAAAAAATAAAACAGAAATATAGATCAATGGAAAAGTATAGAAAGCCCAGAAATAAACCCAAGCACCTACATAAACTAATCTATGACAAAGGAGGCAAGAACATACAGTGGGGGAAAGATAATCTCTTCAACAAAATGTGCTGGGAAAACTATAAAAGAATGAATTTAGAACATTTTCTAACAGCATACACAAAAATAAACTCAAAATGGATTAGAGACCTAAATTTAATTCCAGATACTGTAAAACTCCTAGAGGAAAACATAGGCAGAAGGCTCTTTGACATAAATCACAGCAATATCTTATTTGATCCACCTTCTAGAATAATTACAATATAGACAAAAATAAACTAATGAATCCTAATTAAACTCAAAAGGTTTTGGACAACAAAAGAAACCATTAAAAAAAAAGACAATGCACAGAATGGGATAAAATCTTTGCAAATGATGCAGCTGACAAGGGCTTAATCTCCAAAATATACAAATAAATCATACAACTCGATGACAATAATAAACAATCCCATTGAAAAATGAGCAGGAGACCTAAATAGACATTTCCCCAAAGAAGACATACAGATGGACATCATGCATATGAAAAAATGCTCAACATCACTAAATATTAGAGAAATGCAAATCAAAACTACAATGAGGTACTACCTCACACCAGTCAGAATGGCCATCATGAACAAGTCAACAAACAACAAATGCTGGAGAGGGTATGGAGAAAAGGGAACTCCCCTTCATCGTTGCTGAGAATTTAAATTAATATAACCACTCTAGAAATTGTATGGAGGTTCCTCAGAAAACTAAATAGAGAACTATCATATGATTCAGCAATCCCAATCCTGGGCAATATCTGGACAAAACTTTCATTCAAAAAGATACATGCACCCATATGTTCATCACAGCGCTATTCACAATAACCTAGACATGGAAACCACCCAAATATCCATTGACAGATGAATTTTTTAAGAAGATGTGGTACATATATACAATTGAATACTACTCAGCCAGAACAAAGAACAAAATATTGCCATTTGCAGCAACATGGTTGGAACTAGAGATTCTCATACTAAGTGAAGTAAGTCAGAAAGAGAAAGACAAATATCATGTAGTATCACTTACATGAGGAATTTAAAATATGGCGTAAATGATCCTAACTACAAAACAAATCATGCACATGGAGAGCAGACTTATGTTTGCCAGAGGGTTGTGGGGAGAGAGTGGGAAGGACATGGATTTGGGGTTGGTAGATGCAAACTAGTATGTTTAGAACCTTTAAGTAATGGGATTCTACTGTACATCACAGGGAGGTGTGTCCAGTCTCTTTGGTTAGAACATGATGGAAGATAGTATGAAAAACAAAAGAATATATATATGTATATATGTGGCTGGATCACTTTGCTGTATAGCAGAAATTGAAGGAACATTGTAAATCAACTATACTTTAATAAAAAAGTTTTTTAAAAAAAGAACTGTTACTTTACAAAATCAGTATAAGCAAAATTAAAACAAACAAATGAAAAACAAAAATCTGACAAGCTAGAAAAAATAATTCTGGTCACATGCACTGCTTCTTTCTACTCCATGCTTCTTCCTGCTACCCATCTGCTTCCCTTTTCTCTCTACCAGGAACAGTCCTGTACATTGTATTCTCCTTCTTGAAGTGACTTGTGATCAGTCCTTTACTCACCCCTAAATCTACCTGAATATCCCCTTCTCCCCAAAATAAACTAAATTAGGAGTGGTTTCATAAATAGCATGCCCTTCACCCTTGACTCAGTGAGTTTCTAGGAATTTGGACAATCTGTGTTAGAACTCCTAATTAACAGGGATTATGTCTTTCCTCTGATCCTGGCCCATCCTTACATAGGAATAAGAACATGGCTGGAGGAAAAGGCAGAAAGACCTGGAAGCCCTGAGAATCCATAGTTCTCCAGAAATGGAACTTCCTCAAATGAAAACCTAGATCCCAACAGCTCCCATGCTGGATTCTAACAACTGTTTCCTTGATCACTGCTGCTTATCTCTCATCTTCTTGCCCCACAAGGTGACATGAATTAGCATAAAGACTGGTCAGATTACATTGTATCCATTTCAGTTCAACTTTTCCTTTTTTCAGGTGATCTCCCAATTTCACATCTGCATTTAATTAATATTGCAGCATGACTGTTCCTTAAAATAATCAAACACTGACTTTGTCTCTAATATTTAACACCTGCTATTCACCTGTTCATGTGGAATTTTGGTTGCCTAAATACCAAAGCTTCCAGAGGATGAAAAATCATTGTTCTTCCTTTTTGCCAAGAATTATTCTGACTCAAGATTTGTAGTGTCTGAGGCAGGAAAGGATGAGAATACTTCCCTGCCAGACTGAATTTGTGCTCAGTTCCTTTTCTCTTTTATCTTCCTGCTGCCTTCTGTTTTCTCTGGTTTGTTTCAAAGAAAGGGCCATAGAAATCTCTGGAGTTTCTTTTATATTTAAATATTGAACCATATATCAATCCAATTAATTTTGTGGAGTCAAACTGAAAGATTTTTCCCAGTGAGAGAAAAATGATCTAATTGGTACCTGGGTCTTTCTTGTTGTCTTTAGCTTTATGAAATAGTACAAATATAGATGTAAATGAAGTTCAGAAGGAAAGCATGGAACAGTTACCTTCAGCAGAACGTCTCTAATCATGGCATTAATTGTAATATAATGGAGTTTTCACTGAACTCTAATGTAGCATAGATGTGAGAATTTCCTAATAGGTTATATTCAGTACAGGAATTCTTAGTGTTAATTGGTACTTAAGATAGTATATTGTTCTTAACCTCTTTGGTAACTTATAGGCCCATAGTCTGCTAATTAAGAATCATTCCTAAGACATAATTCTGGAGAGACCATAAATGTCATGTGCAGTTTGTTTATTAGCTCCTTGAAATTATGTGAGAATTGCATATATGTGTCTACACATATATTCAATATTTGGGGGAATAAGTTCCACAGATTTCAGTAGTTTCATAGCCCCCAAATAAAGTAAGAATCAGAGATCAAATAGTTTCCTTATGACTCACTTATTGTGAAAAATGGTATTTTAGATTTTTGTAGCAGTTCATAGTTTGCAAAGCATTGATGCATATTTTACCTCAGTGTTCAAAGAATGATGTTCAGATACTACATGCTTAAGTTTTTTGGAGTGGGGCAAATTATAATATAAAAAACAACTTGACTGCTTAGAAGTTTTTTTTGAGACCAGAATGTGTATGTCAGTATGATTGAATATCATGAAATAGAAACTAGGCTCAAAGTAGTTTAAATGGTGAAGAGAATTTGGTCAGATAACTGAAACACACAAAGACAATGTTTTATTTAGGTGTGGCTTGATCCAGAAGCTTATTGTGTCATTAGGGTTCCAGCTCAGCAATTATTTTGTCTTTGCTGCCTCTTTTGATCAGCATTGTCCTCAACCTAACTCCTCTGATGTCCAAAGCAATTCCACACACGATGTTGTATCAGCACAGTGAAGAGGAAGAGAATTTCTTGATTGTAGTCTTTCCAGGAGAGCCCTGAGATTCACTCTTTTGGACTAGCACAGTAGTTCACATGCCAACTACTGAATTCAGTTATTATGGCCAGAGAGTACTGCTTATGGAGTGGAACTGGTCACACAATTTTCTGGAGAATCTGAGAGCATTCATCTTCTCAGGGGCCTCACTGGTACCTTGATGGATAATTGGTGATTGTAAAGGGAGGAAAGTTATGAAAACTGGGAAAATAGGGAGGTTGTAATTACACTAAGGCTGAGGGAACATGGAAAAGACAGAGTGTCAAGAACAAGGGCAAAGAAAGAAAGTACAGTGGCATAAATAGTAGTAAGGCCATTTAAAATGGAGAAACAGAAGCCTGGAGAGTTGGAATAGGGACTTAAGTGCAGACAGCTAGTAAGTGAAGGAACTGGGGTTGAAACACAAAAATTCCAACTGCAAATCCATAGCCTTCTCTACTATATACAATTACTTCCACGGAGAACCACATGCTTAGAGTGGATAATCTGCAAAGCAGCTGTGGTTGTGTCCCTGGAAATAAACCATGGGGTCATGTAGGGTATATACCAATGGCAGCTGCTAACTTAAGTTTCATTTCCAGCTGTGGAGAGAGTTCAGAGAATGGTGTAGTTTTCACTTGCAGGACAGAGTAATGCTTTTCACTTCTCAGAGGCTTTTCAGCTGAGACTGTCAAAAGTCTCTGTATAGATGAATCATCTCCTACTCAATAATTGAGGAGCCAGAGGCAAAATGCTCTGAGTTAGCCAAGCCACCACTCAAGCTACCCAGATGGCCTTGGTCTCCAATGAGTAGTTTATGACTGTTTTCTAGTATAAATAAGTATACTCACACAGGAGCCTGAAATTCCAAAGACCAAGGGTGACCCAAGGAACCTGTGATTAATTTTTCTATGGCCAGAGAAATAAAATGGAAAAACTCAGTATCAAAGTCAATTTTTACTCACATGAAACTGTTGAAAAACACCCGTGACTCATGCTGGCAGAGTGAGTTCTGCACTGCCTCAAGAAGAACATGACCCTAGGCATATTACTTTTCCCTTCACTAGAAGATGAGATGTCTGGACTAGACTACCAGAGAGGTCCTTTATAGCTTTAATAGCTTATGTTCTCTGTTTGGCATCTCTACTCTTATCTGAGCAACTAGGGTATGGAACATATGATGATGATTCAAAGCCAAGGAGGCAGTTAGATGGCATCAAATCAGTGTTCCTCATACTTAATGTGCAAAGGGATCACTCAGGAATCTTTTGTCCAAATGAAAGATTCACTGTCTGATTCATTGTGGTTGGAGGGGAGCCCAAGAGTCAGTCTACATACCTAAAAACTCCCTGTTAATAGCAGTGCTGCCCATTCTCAGTTCATGCTTTGCATACTAAAGGTAGGAAGGATTCACATATTTACAGAAAAATCTATCCAGGGAATAAAGCAGAAGATGAGGAAGCATATGAAAGAAGTGATGGTTCTGTCAAAATACAAAAGTCATAGCAGTTACAAGTCCATTAAAATTCAGGACCTATAGATTAAAAAATAAAACAAATTATATTTCGATAAAAGTATAAATCCAAACAAAGAACATGTGTAGTATTTAGTTATATGAATTATGAATGCTTTACATCTGCTTGTAGTTATAGCTTATGAGGAGAATTACATCTGATGCTCCTTCAATCAGCACAACTCCATTTGAGAAATATGAGGTAGGTTTTAAAGGCTTCTTGCACTGGACACATAAAGGCACTGGGGGTCAGAGATTCTCTTCCTGATTGCATTGCTACTTAGAAATGTATTGGACTTCTACCAGGACCCCTAAGTCCTTGTACAAGACTGTTTCTGTTATATGGCAAGTCATTTCCTCCATGAACTGCATTCTTATTTCTGTTTTCTTTTTGCTTTAATGGGATCATTATTTCCATGCAATGAAATGCAAATAGTTTTCCTTTAAGTAAATCCATGGTGATCTTGAAGCTTTTTGTGTGGCCACACTTCATTTATCTTTCATTATAATTTCAGTAATGAATGTAAAAGGATCTGGACAAAAAATTTATGTGGAAATACCAACATAAGATCTAGCAGTGACTCATTTCACAAGCTGTCTTTATTTGCACTTATTCTTGTTCCCTGGGTCATTGACTCTGTCGCAGTTAACCAAGTTCTACTCCTTGCTTCATATCTTCTCTCTTGCATGATCCCAATAATAGTCATTAGAGCTTAAAATAAGTGCATATCCTAGAAGGAACAGTCTGTTCTTTATTCACCAGTCTGCTGAAGTATGAGTCAAGTTTTCAATTTCTCTCTCTTTTTTTTTTTTTTGCTTTTGAGGACTGCATCCAGGGCATATGGATGTTCCCAGGCTAGGGGTTGAAATTGGAGCTACAGCTGTCGGCCTACATCACAGCCACAGCAACACAGGATCTAAGCCATATCTGTGACCTACACCACAGCTCATGGCAACACAGGATCCTCCAACACATTGAGCAAGGCCAGAGATCAAACCTGTGACCTCATGGTTATTAGTCAGATGCATTTCCACTGCACCACAATGAAAACTCCAAGATTCTCAATTTCTTCATCACTAATTTTATTCCGCACATCCCCTTTGTTCTCTACAATGCTTTATTGATCCCTATCAGGTTGAAAAGAAGCAGATATGACAGTCAGTCAACCAGGAGCTGGAAGCATGTGTTGCGTAAATACCACCTGGCTCTGTAAGAGCAATGGGCTACAAGCCTGGGCATTGCCTTTTCCCTTCTTTTAGTAAATTGCACAAGTATATTGGGTTGAATATTTACTTGCAATAAAATCACCCTCTCCCCCTTAATTTGAAAGAGCCCTGAGAGGAAAGCCATTCTATTGGCCATTTTTAGGTATCCTGGTTACCTATTCCAAGTCACTTTGATTCCAGTGGAATAATTCTTTGGTTATTAAAAACCAGTAATTGTTACAAGTCAAAGAAGGATGACTGGTACTTCTAAAGGAGCTGAACTATTTAAGTACATGTATATCATTTGGTCCAACCCCTAACAACAACAATAATCCTAATGTTAATGAGAACAGCTAACATTTGTTAAAACTATCAGCAGTTCCCTTCATGACTCAGCAGTTAATGAACCTGACTAGGATCCATGAGGAGATGCAGGTTCAAACCGTGGCTTCCCTCAGTGGGTTAAGGATCTGGTGCCATGAGCTGTGGTGTAGGTCACAGATGTGGCTCGGATCCTGCATTGCTGTGGCTGTGGTGTGGGATGGCAGTTGTAGCTACAATTAGGCCCCTATCCCGGGAACCTCCATATGCCACAGGTATGGCACTAAAAATAAATAAATAAATAAATAAATAAATACATAAATAAAGTATCATCTCAGTCTTCTCAGTGAGACTATAAATCAATGATTATGATTCTTTTTCGTTACATTATTATTACTGTTTCTTGTCTGTTGTTGAGAAATATATAGTCTCGAGAGATTAAGTAATTTATCCAAAGTTAGTGACTGATTAGATCTAGATTGAAACTCAGCTCCAGAAATCATGCTTTTAACCTCTGTATATGGGTTTTGTTGGCTTAAAACACCTCCCTGTTCCTCTTTCCCCTCATCTCTCAAATTCCAAGAAATTGTTTAGGAAAAAAGTATTTGATTTACCTTAATCCAAAGCAAAAAACAGTTGGTCTGCCTAATATAATCCAGGAGATTGGAGAGGGTAAAGGTGATAAAGAATGTGAATTTATGCATAAAACTTTTCTCTTCCAGTAATGTTAAATGTGATCTTTTATGTTGGTGAATTCACCAGAGGGGGTGATAATATCCTAGTTCCTATCCATTTGGAAATATGATTTCCAGCTGTGTTTTCATGACAAACTTTCATCACAGCAAACATTCCAGATGCCCTAAAGTTTTACACATAATGGTGTTTGATATATATCAGTTTTTCATCATGTATTCAATATTGGATTTTTTAATCTCTCCCTCCTAAAAACATTGGGATGTACTACACCCAGTCTAGCATCCTTCTCAGCCACTATTTTGACGCTGTTATAGGGGAAAGTACACATCATGTTTTCATTAATGGATCTGTCTTTTGTTTTGATTCCAAACTAAGCGAAAGTTTTCAACAATAAGTGGTAACAAACCCAACTAATTCCACGAGGTTGTGGGTTTGATCCCTGACCTTGCTCATTGGGTTAAGAGTTCTGTGTTGCTGTAAGCTATAGTGTAGGTCATAGATGTGGCTGTGATCTGGTGTTGCTATGGCTGTGACGTAGGCTGGCCACTGCAGCTCCAATTCAATCCCTAGCCTGGGAACTGCCATGTACCACATATCCAGCCCTAAGAAAGCAAAAAACAAAAACAAAAACAAACAAAACAAAAACAAACAAAAAAAAACACCCACAAAACATACAAACCAATAAGTGTATAGTTAAATTTTTAAAGGCCTCCTGAAGCCATATGTGTTAGATTGTAATTCTGAGTTTCAAGTCACATACAAAGTCAGCCTGAGATAATTGATGATAAAAACTAGGATTTCCCATTGTGGATCAGTGGAAATGAATCTGACTAACATCCATGAGGACACAGGTTTGATCCCTGGCTTCGCTCAGTTGGTTAAGGATCCAGCGTTGCTGAGAGCTGTGGTGTAGGTTACAGACGTGGCTCGGATCCCACGTTACAGTAGCTGTGACATAGGCCAGTGGCTACAGCTCCTATTTGACCCCTAGCCTGGGAACCTCCATATGCTGTGGGTGCAGCCCTAAAAAAGACAATAAATAAATAAATAACATAAAAAATAAAAACCGAAGAACCAAAATAAGCTGCTGAGTTTGAGCTCAGAAGATGCCTAGTCCTACTAATTCAGGACAGAGTGCAATAATTTGTATTTCATTTCATCTTAATCTTTCACTATTCAACAAATTTTCATTGTTCTAAGTCATGGGAACTCAGCAGCAAACAGAAAAGAAAACCCTGCCTTCATAGAGTTTATGTCAATAGTATATATTATATTAAACATAATTATACATATAATTTAAGTATATATGTCTAATTATATATATGTTTATATAGTTATCTGTAGTTATATACTTATGCATACTTATATAATTTTGTATATACTTATATACATATAAGTATAATGGATGAAAATATGCATATGTATGTTTTACATGTATATATGTATACATGTTATGATCAGTGGAGATATTTTTGTACTCACAGATATATACACACAAAAATTCTTTTGGTCTAAAAGTCTCCTTTGCATCTTCAGAGATTTTTAAAGTATGATTCTTGTGGAAAAATGGTTCCCAAAAATAACTCTTGAAAACTCATTTTTTTCTTCTCATTTGTCATTTAGCCAAAAAGCACTAGCATTATGGGAAAGAGGATGGAAAAGAAGATGGAAAAGTTTCATCCACTTGAGGAAACTCCAAGTGAACATAATTTGAGACAGCCTTTCTTAGAATTTTTATTAGATTTTGTTGCTGCTATTACAAATTACTATAACTTTAGTGGTTTGAAACAAGAGACATCAGTTCCCTTAGAGTTCTAAAATCAAAGTATTGGCAAGGCTGTATTCCTTCTGGAGAGTCTATATGAGGAATATATGTCCTTGCCTTATTCAGCTTCTAAAAGCCACCTGCTTTCCTTGGTTTGCAGTCCCTTCCTTATTCACAACAATCTCTTCTGTTGTCACAGCTTCTGTAACTCTGAACTGCCTCTCCCCTTCTTACAAAGACTAGGGATTACACTGGGCCCACCCAGAGTATTCAGGATAATCTCCTCAAGATTCTTAACACAGGCACTGCAAATTCTCTCTAGTCATGTAAAGCCACCATATTCTAAGGTTTCAGGATTGGGACACGGGCATCTTTGGGACCCTGTTATTCAACCTGACAACCTAACCCGATGCTTTATATGAAATATTCAACTTCTGACCTGAATATTTGCTTATTTGTATTGTGTAAGTTTGTAATGTTCTTGGATGCCACTTCTGAAGCCTGAGACTCCCTGGGGACTATAAAACCCACCTTTGAACTAACTTTGTTACTGCTGCAGATAATATTACAGTCAGGGAAAAAAATTCCTTGTTTCATCTTGAGCAGGAAGGTCAGAACATTCATCAGTAAAATCAACAAATGCATGCAACTCTTTTACTTTTGCCATTAGTTTTCTATTTGCCATTTGTGTGTGTGTGCGTGTGTGTATTTTTACTTAAAATACTTTTCTTTGTAGGTCTTTCAGGTTGTGCTCTCAAATGAAAGTGCTGGCTTGTATACATGTGGCCATCTTTTAGAGTCAGATATGCCAGCAATATACAGATTAATTATAGCATATTTTATGGAGCACATTAACTGTTTACACAAATATATGTGCTTTGTTCTTCTTTTGTCAGGATTTATTGCCTCACTCGTTTAGGAGAATAAAATGCATACAGAATTACATAGTAACATTTTGCTGCTTTTTTGTAGAGAGTTTTAAGATTCTTCATTGTGGATTTAATTATATGAATTCTTTTTGTCTTGAGAAACCTAAAATTTGATGGAATGTGAAAAATGCTGATACTCTATGGTTTTACCTCCCCAACTCACATATCACATTTATTGACACTCAATTTTAAATGCTGAGAGCAATTTTCCTACTGGAAGAGTATTTTTGTTTTTGTTTTTGTTTTGTTTTTGGCTTTTTAGTGTATATGGAAGTTCCCATGTTAGGGGTCTAATTGGAGCTATAGCGGCTGGCCTATGCCACAGCCATAGCAATGCGGGATCTGAGCCATGTCTGTGACCTACACCACAGCTCATGGCAATGACAGATCCTTAACCCACTGATCGAGGCCAGGGATGGAACCTGTGTGTCCTCATGGATCCTAGTCAAATTCGTTTCTGCTGAGCCACGTCAGGAACTCCTGGAAGAGTATTTTCAAAAAACATATTATGAACTTACTAAGGTCAGGACAAAATGGCATAGATATGTTGTTTTCCTGCTTTCCCCAAAATTCAAAAAATTAAGTACAACTAAATATAATTATAAATCCTAGAACTAGCATGAGGCAAACAAAATAGATCTCTGAAAGGTGGTGAAAATTTGAACTGGTTAGGACCCTTAGGACCAAAGGATAAACACAGCCACAGATTGTCTTATACCTTCCATTTCACAGAAGGGAACCTAGATTCAGCATGTTCTGACCGCTAACCTAGCAATACAAGGCAGCACAAATAGGCACATCTCCCAAACAGACTGAATCAGAGCCCCATGGAAAACAGAACCAGCAGAAATGGCAATAATAGTATTTATTTGGAGATACATGATGGTAAGCTACCCAGGAAACACTCTCCTTCCCACTGGTCCTGAGGCTTCCTTCTCCACAGAGATGCTAAACCTGCTGATGGTATTTGTAAGAGAGACAAAAATTAGCAAACTGATTGGAGAAGCCTCCTTGTCACTCCGTCCCAGTGACACCAGGGAAAGTGTAAAGCACATCTCATCACCTGGACCAGGAGACACCAAGGAGTAAACTCTCAACAGGGATGACCCCTGAAGGCTTAAGTCTTCCTACCTGCACTGGGAGATGCCAGTGCAGACATACAGAACTGGCAGGAGGGACTCAAACATGCAAGGTGTCCTATCTCACAAGATCTGTGACTATGGGACTGAGACTTTTCTC
This sequence comes from Phacochoerus africanus, assembly GCF_016906955.1. Classification (NCBI taxonomy): domain Eukaryota; kingdom Metazoa; phylum Chordata; class Mammalia; order Artiodactyla; family Suidae; genus Phacochoerus; species Phacochoerus africanus. Next base: position 143,370,015 of record NC_062544.1, read on the forward strand.
CTCTACACAGAGCAGAGATAGTGGGGCAGTTGTAGATGGAAGAGCATTGATAAAATGATCAACCACAAGAGGGCATCTGGCTAGGGAATTTCTTTTCTTTGCTAACGTTCCCTCCCTCCATCAGGAGACACCTAGTTGCCCCACCTGAGTAAATCTCTTAGACTCCTCCTTAGGAAACACCAGCAAGAGCCAATAGGAGTCTCAGAGGCATCAGATTAAAATAATACATAAAGCATCTGAAAATTAGAGTATTAAGGAACCCAGACCACAAAGCACACTATGAGGAACATATTGCTTATTAACAGGGAGACTACTGGCTCAAATGGAAGATTTGAATAGGGTCCAGATTTGCTAACACAATAGGCAATATGTCCAGAATACAACTGAAAATCACCATACCATAAACCCAGAAAATGAAAATTTGAATGAGAAAAGACAGCTGACAGATATTAAACTGAAATGAATCAGATGTTGAAATTATCTGATGAGGATTTTAAAGTAGCTGCCATAAAAATCTTCAGCAATTAATTACAAATTCTCTGAAAACAAATAAAAAAATAGAATATCTCACTAAACACATAAAGTTTATTTCTAAAAGAAACAAAAATAGGTTATACAAAGGAAAAACACAGTATCAAAAACAAAAAATTCACTGGGTAGATTCAGTAATAGATTGGAAAAAACAGGAATCACTAAACATGAGGATAAATCAGTATTATTTACCCAATTAAAAAAAAACCATTGAACCCAATTAATAAAGGCAGAAGAATTGAAGAGACATTTTTCCAAAGAGGAAATGCAGATGGTCCACAAGCACAAGAAGAGATGCTCAACATTGCTAGTCATCAGGGAAATGCAGATCAAAATCACAATGAGAGGAGTTCCCCTGTGGCTCAGTGTGTTAAGGATCCAGCATTATCAGAATTGTGATCTTTGTCACCAGGGTTTGATCCCTGGCCCTGAAACTTCCATATGCCACAGACAGGGTCAAAAACAAAACCAAAATGAAACAAATGAAAAACCACAATGAGATATTACCTCATACTTATCAGAATGGCTTTCACCAGAAGGAATGCAAAAAGCAAACTTTGGCGAGGATGTGGAGAAAAGGGAGCCCTTGTACACTGTTGGTGGGAATGTAAATTGCTACAGATATTGTAGAAAGCAGTATGGAGGTTTATCAAAAAACTAAAAATAGAACTACCATATGACCCAGCAATTCCATTGCTGGTGGTGTACTCAAAAAATACAAAAGCACTATTTATTTATTTATTTATTTACTTATTTATATGTTTATTTATTTTATTAACTCAATGAATTTTATTATGTTTATAGTTGTATAATGATCATCATAATCCAATGGTATAGCATTTCCATCCCAAACCCCAGCCCATCCCCCACCTCCCCAACTGGTCTCCAGTGGAAACCATAAGTTTTTCAAAGTTTGTGAGTCAGTATCTGTTCTGCAAAGAAGTTTATTGTATCATTTTTTAGATTCCACATATAAGTGATAGGATATAATGGTGTCTCACTGTCTGTCTAACTCCACTTAGCATGATAATTTTTAGGTCCATCCATGTTGATGCAAATGCCATTCTTTCTTTCCTTTTTATGACTGAGTAATATTCCATTGTGTACCATTTATTCTTTATCCACTCCTCTGTCAATGGACATTTTGTTGCTTCCATGTCTTGGCTATTATATATAGTGCTGCAATGAAAATTGGGGTACATGTATCATTTCAAGCCATGGAATTCTCTGGATAGATGCCCAGGATTGGGATTGCTAGATGAAATGGTAATTCTATTTTTAGTTTTGAAGAATCTCCATAGTGTTTTGCATAGTGGTTGCACCGATTTACAGTCCTATCAACAGTGTAATAAGGTTTCCTTATCTCCACACCCACTCCAGCATTTATTCTTTGTAGATGTCTTAATGATGGCCATTCTGGTTGGCATAAGGTGGTACCTCATAGTTTTGATTTACATGTTTCTAATAATTAGTGATGTTGAACATTTCATTTGTTTTTTGTCTATCCATATCTCTTCTTTGGAGAATTGTCTGTTTAGATCTTTTGACTGTTTTTTGATGGGGTTGTTTGTTTTTAGATATTGAGCTGCAGGACGGGATCATAAATTCTGGAGATTAATCACTTGTCAGTTGCTTCATTTGCAAATATTTTCTCCCATTCTCTGGGTTCTCTTTCATTTTGTTTAGGGCTTCTTTTGTTGTGCAGAAAATTTTAAGTTTAGTTAGGTCCTATTTACTTATTTTTGTTTTTATTGTCATTACTCTAGGAGGTGGATCTGAGAAGATATTGATGTGGTTTATGTCAGAGAGGGTTTGGCCTGTTTTCCTCTAAGAGTTTTTATAGAATCTGGTTTTTGACTTAGGTCTTTAATCCACTTTGAGTTTGTTTTTGTGTATGGTGTTAGGGAGTGTTCTAGCTTCATTCTATTACATGGAGCAGTCCAGTTTTCCCAGCACCACTTTTTGAGGGGGCTGTCTTTTCTCCATTGTATATTCTTTCCTCCTCTGTCATAGATTAATTGATCATAGGTGTGAGTGTTTAATTCTGGGCTTTCTATCCTGTTCCACTGACGTACATTTCTGTTTTTGTGCCAGTACCATAAGGTTTTGATGATGGTAGCTTTGTCGTATAGTCTGAACTCAGAGAGCCTGATTCTTCTAGCTCCATTTTTCTTTCTCAGGATGGCTTTGGCTCTTCAGTGCTTCCAAAGAAACTTTAAAATATGTTGTTCGAATTCTGTGGGAAAAAAAAATGTCCTTGGTAATTTGATTGGGATTGCATTGACTCTGTAGATAGCCTTGGGTAGTGTGGTCATTTTGACAATATTGGTTCTTCCAATCCAAGAGCATGGTACATCTTTCCATCTGTTTGTGTCATCTTTGATTTCTTTCATCAGCAGCTTACAGTTTTCATAGTACAGGTCTCTTATCTCTTTAGGTAGGTCTATTCCTAGGTATTTCATTCCTTTTAATGTGATGGTAAATGTGATGATTTCCCTAATTGATCTTTCTGAGCTTTCATTGTTAGTGTATAGAAATGTGTATTGTATTCCGCAGCTTGACCAAATTCATTGATGAGCTCTAAAAGTTTTCTAATAGCATCTTAAGGACGTTCTAGGTATTACTGCAGACAGTGATAGTATTACTTCTTCCTTTCCAATTTGGATTCTTTTATTTCTTTTCCTTCTCGTGTTTCCATCGCTGGGGCTTCCAAAACTATGTTGAATGGTAGTGGTGAGAGAGGACATCCTTGTTTTGTTCCTGAGCTTAGTGGGAATTCTTTCAGCTTTTCACCATGGAGAATGATGGTAGCTGTGGATTTATCATATATGGCCTTTATCATGTTGAGGTAGGTGCCCCCTGTGTCCAGGTTCTGGAGGGATTTTATTAGAAATGGGTGTTGGATTTTGTCAAAAGCTTTTTCTGCATCTCTTGGCAGGATCATATGGTTTTTATTCTTCAGTTTGTTAATGTGGTGTGTCACACTGATTGATATGCCAGTATTGAAAACTCCTTGCATCGCTGGGATAAATCCCACTTCATCAGGGTGTGCAGTTCTTGGAAAGTATTGTTGGATTTGGGTTGCTAGTGTTTTGTCGAGGATTTTTGCATCTATGTTGATCATTGATACTGGCCTGTAATTTTCTTTTGTGGTAATATCTTTGTCTGGTTTTGGTATCAGGGTGATGGTGGCCTCATAGAATGAGTTTGGGAGTGTTCATTACCCTGCAGTATTTTTGGAATAGTTTCGGAAGGTGAGGTGTTAGCTTTCCTCTAAATGTTTGATAAATTCACTTGTGAAGCTCTCTGGTTCTGGACTTCTGTTTGTCGGGAGTTTTTTAATCACAGTTTCACTATTTGTGAATAGACCATCCACCTTTTCTACTTTGTCTTTGTTTAGCCTTGTTGTTAGATTGTACTTTTTCTAACAATTTGTCCATTTTTTTCTAGGTCATCCATTTTATTGGCATATGGTTGCTTGTAGTAGTCTCTTATGATCTTTTGCATTTCTGTGATGTCCATTTTAACTTCTCCTTTTTTATTTATAATTTTGTTGATTTGAGTCTTCTCTGTTTTTTTCTTGATGAGTCTGTTGATCTTTCCAAAGAACCACCTTTTAGTGTCATTGATTTTTTTCTGTGGTTTTCTTTGTTTCTATTTTGCTTATTTTTGTAGTGATCTTTATGATTTCTTTCTTTCTGCAAACTTTAGGCTTGGTGTCTTCTTCTCTCTCTAGTTGCTTTAGGTATAAAGTTAGGTTGTTGTTTACTTGTCTTTTCTTATTTCCTGAGGTAGGCTTGTATTGCTATAATCTTCCCCTTATAATGGCTTTTGCTTCATCCATACCCTTTGGATTGTTGTGTCTTTGTTGTCATTTGCATCTAAGTTGTTTTTTTTTTTTTTAATTTCCTCTTTGATTTCTTCATTGTTCCTTTGGTTTTTTAGTGGGAAGTTGTTTAGTCTCTGTGTATTTTTGTTTTTTGCTGTTTTTTTTTTCTTTTTGTTGATTTACATTTGTATAGTCTTGTGGTTATAAAAGATGCTTTATATGGCTTCAATTTTCTTAAATTTACTGAGGCTTATTTTGTGGCCCAGAATGTGTTCAATTATGTATGCATTTGAGAAGAATGTGCTTTTTGCTTGTTTTTTGTTTTTTTTTGGTCTTTTCTAGGGCCACATCTCTGGCATATGTAGGTTCCCATGCTAGGGGTCTAATCGGAGCTGTAGCCACCAGCCTATGCCAGAGCCACAACAACACAGAATAGAGCTGTGTCTGCAACCTATACCACAGCTCATGGCAAGACCAGATCCTTAACTCACTGAGCGAGGCCAGGAATCAAACCTGAAATCTCATGGTTCCTAGTCAGATTCATTAACCACAGAGCCATGGTGGGAACTCCAGAATTATGCTGCTTTTGGATGGAATATTTTATAAATACCTATCCACCTGGTCCAATGCATCATTTAAGCCCTGTGTTTCCTTGTTGATTTTGTGTCTGGATGATCTATGCATTGCTGTATTTGGGGTGTTTAATTCCCCCACTATTATTGTGTTATTGTCAATTTCTCCTTTTAAGGTTGTTAGTATTTGCCTTGTATATTGTGTTGCTCTTGTGTTGGTTGCATATATATTTACAATTGTTATATCTTCTTCTTGGATTGATCCTTTGATCATTATGTAATGTCATTTTTTTCTCTTATAATATTCTTTATTTTAAGGTCTATTTTGTCTGATAGGAGTATTTCTACTCCCGCTTTCTTTTGATTCCCATTTGCATTTGTTTTTTTATTCCATCCTTTCACTTTCAATTTGTATGTGTCTCTACATTTGACCTGGGTCCCTTGAAGACAGCATATATATGTGTCTTGTTTTTGTATCCAATTAGCCAGTCTGTGTCTTTTTGTTGGGACATTTAGTCCATGTACATTTAAGGTAATTTTTGATGTGTATGTTCTCATTTCCATTAACTGTTTCTGGATTTGTTTTTGTTGGTCTTTTTTTCTTCCCTTCTTCTCTTATTTTATTCTTTTGTGGTTTGATGATTATCTTTAGTATTTTATTTGGATTTCTTTTTCTTATTTGTATATGTATCTATCGTAGATGTTTTTTGGCTTGAAGTTACCCTGATGTTTTGATATAGGAGTCTGTATATATATAGGAGTCTGTATATATACAAGTTTGTTTTAAGTTGTTGGTCTCCTAATTGGCATGTGCATCTTGAGTGTCTTGCATTTGTACTCTCTTCTTCTCAGGATTTCTGATTTTGATAGCATGTTTATTTGTGGATGATTTCCTACCTTTACTATATGTATGCCTTTACTGGTGAGCCTTGTCATTTGCAACATTTTTGCTTCTAGTTGTGGCCTTTTCTTTTCCACTTAGAGAAGTTCCTTTAGTATTTGTTTTAAAACTGGTTTAGTGTTGCTGAATTCTCTTGAGCTTTTGCTTGTCTGTAAAGCTTTTAATTTCTTCTTCAAATCTGAATGAGAGCCTTTCTGGGTAGAGTAATCTTGGTTGGAATTTTTTTTTTCCTTTCATCACCCTAAGAATATCATGCCACTCCCTTCTGGCCCACAGTTTCTGCTGAAAAATCTGTAGATAACCTCATTGTGGTTCCCTTCTATGTTTTTTGTTTCTTTTCCCTGGCTGACTTCAATATTTTTTCTTTGTCTTTAATTTTGGTGTGTTTATTAATATGTATCTCAGGGTGTTCCTCCTTGGGTTTCTTTTATATGGTACACATTGTTCTTCCTGGATTTGAGTGAGTGAATCCTTCCCCTTGTTAGGGAAGTTTTGGGCTACTATCTCTTCAAATATTTTTTCTGTTCCTTTCTTTCCTCCTTCTGGCACCCCTATAACATGGATCTTGTTGAGTTTAATGTTGTCCCAGGGTTCTCTTGGGCTGTGTTCATTTATTTTCAAACTTTTTTTCTCTTTTCTGATCCACATCAGTATTTTCCACTAGTCCTCCACATTGCTTATTTGTTCTTCTTCCTCCTGTATTCTGTTGTTGGTTACTTCTAAGGAATTTTTTATTTCAGTTATTGTATTTTTGATTTATGCTTGCTTAATCCTTAAATATTGTATTTCTTTGCTCAGTCTTTCTTGTTATTTAATCAATCTTGCCTCTAGTTTATTTCCAATACCTGGATCATCTTCACTATTATCAGTCTAAAGTCTTTTTCATGGAGGTTGATAATCTCCAGATCACTTAGCTGTTTTCCTGGGGTTATTTCTTGCCCCCTTATCTGAGTCATTATTCTCTGCCTTTTCATTTTGTAGATTTTTGGTGTGATTTCCTTTTTGCAGACAATAGAATTGTAGCCTCTTTTGCTTCTGATGTCCACCCCCCTTGTGGCTGAAGTTGGTAAAGTGGCTTGCATTAGGCTTCCTAGTGGGAGGTACTGGTGCCTGCCCACTGTTAGGTGGAGCTGATTCTTATCACTCTGGTGGGTGGAGTTTTGTCTCTGGGTGATATTTGAGGTGGCTGTGTGCCTGGGAGTTCTTTAGGCAGCCTGTTTCCTGATGGGTGTGTCTGTGCTCTCACTGCGATTATTGTTTGGCCTAGGGCTGCTCAGCCCTAGTGGGTGGGCCAGATTTTTCAAAAATGGGCACCTCTATTGTAGCACAGTGCTGATGATTATTCCTAAGACCTTTGCCTCTAATGTCCTTCTGCCACCATAAACCCCTGTCACCCCTTATTTTCCCAGGAGATCCTCCAAGAACTGCCATCAGGTCTGATCCAGTCTCTGCTTTGCCTTGGGCCCCAGTGCTCATGAAACCCTGTGTGCACATTTCAAGAATTTGGGGGGGGGGTGGGTCTTAATTTCTCCCAGGCCTGTGATGCTTCTGCTTACAAACCCCACTGGCCTTCAATGCCAAGTGTTCTGGGGGCTCTTTCTCCCATTGTCAGATCCCCAGGCATGCAGACCTGATTTGGGACTTAGAACTCTCATTCCCATAGGTGAATATCTGTGATACAATTACTTTCCAGTCTGTGGGCTGCCCACCCAGCTGGTATGGGGTTGTATATACTGCATCATTACCCTCACTGCTGTCTTGATGTGGCCTCCTCTTTGTCTTCTGGAGTAGGATATCTTTTCTGATAGTTTGCAGTCTATTTGGTTTAAGGTTGTTCAGCAGTTAGTTGTAATTTTGTTACTTTTATGAGAGAAGTTGAGCTCTAGTCCTTCTTCTCAACCATCTTAATCCCAAAAGCACTAATTTAAAAAACTATATGCACCCCAGTTGTTCACAGCAGCATTACTTACTCTTGCTAAGATGTGAAGCATCATAAATGTCCATCAGTTGATGAATGGATAATGAAGATTTGGTGTAGACACACAGACATATACACACTGGAATATTACTTAATCATACAAAAGTATGAAATATTGCCATTTCCAGGAACATGGATAGACTTGGAGGTCATTTTGCCAAGTGCAATAAGTCAGACTATGGAAGACCATTACTATATGATATCACTTATATGTGGAATCTAAAAAATACAACAAACTAGTGGAGTTCCTGTCATTGCTCAGTGGTTAACGAATCAGATGAGGAACCATGAGGTTGCGGGTTCGATCCCTGGTCTTGCTCAGTGGGTTAAGGATCCGGCCTTGCTGTGAGCTGTGGTGTAGGTTGCAGATGCAGCTCAGATCCCATGTTGCTGTGGCTCTGGTGTAGGCCGGCAGCTACAGCTCCAATTCAACCCCTAGCCTGGGAACCTCCATATGCTGCAGGGGTGGCCCAAGAAATGGCAAAAAAGACCAAAAAAAATAAATCAATAAATAAAAAATAAAAAATACAACAAACTAGCAAATATAACAAAATGAGGCATACTCACAGAACAAACCAGTAGTTTCCTGTGGGGAGGGAAAGGGGGTGGTACAATATAGGGGTGGGGGATTAAGAATTGCATACTACTAGGTAAAATAATCTACAAGAATATATTATACATCACAGAGAATATAGCAAATATTTCATAATAACTGCTACATGGAATATACCTTTAAAAATTGTGAATCACTGTACACATGTAACTTATATAATAACCTCAACTATACTTAATTTAAAATTTAAAAAAGGAAAAAATCAACATAAAGAAGCAGGAGCAGAAGAAAGGGAGGAATAATTAAAAATAGAAAAGAACAATCAATATAATCTACTATATGAACACACTGAAGAAGAAAAATCATACAATCCTATAAGTTTCCACAAAAAAGCATTTGACAAAACTCAACACCCACTTATGGTAAAGACTCCTAGAAAGTTGGGAATAGAGAGAAATTATCTCAACTTGGTTAAGGGCAGCTGTAAAACAGCTACACTAACATTAAACTTAATGGTGAAGACTTAATGTGCTTCCCCTAAAATTGGGAGCAAGACAAAGATGTCCTCTCTCACCACTCCTATTCAGTATAGCACTGGAGGTTCTAGCTCTAATTTGACCTCTAGCCTGGGAACTTCCATATGCCACAGGTTATGCCCTGAAGAACAAAAAACAAAACAAACAAGCAAACAAAGAAATCAGAGAGGAGAGGTTCAGGAAGAAGAAAGATGTGGTTATAAATGAGCAGCACTAGGGATCCTAAGGAACTATTCCACGTCTTTACCACGGTAGTGGATACACAGACCTACATAAGAGATTGTGCTGGATTGTTTGGGTGGGTCCAATGTAATCACAAGGGTCCTTATAAGGGGAAGAGAGGGGACAGAAGAGTCAAAGAAGAGATGTGATAATGGAAGCAGAGGTTGGAGTGATGGCAGTTGCTGCCTGTGGAACACAATCCAAGGAATGCAAGTGACCTATAGGATATAGAACAAACAAGGAAACAGAGTCTCCCCTAGGATCTCCAGAAGGCAATCATACTGTCATTTTTATTTTAAGCTCAGTGAAACCCATTTTGGACTTCTGACCTTCAGAATGAATAGGTAATCAATTTGTGTTGCTTTAAGCCACTAATTATGTGGGCATTTGTTACAGGAGCAGTAGGAAATTAATATGTGGCCTAATATACTGGCATATAGTCCAGTTAAGTCGTCTGTATTCTTTCTTAGAACTTCATGTAAGTCTACAATTATCTGAGTAAAATTTTCAATTAAAATTGTTATGAATCTGATCCCTCATATGAACAATGCCAGTGTGAGTTGTCTTGAAGCATGAAACCAAAACAAGTAATTAAAGGGGAGGAAAAAATAAATTCTTCTCTCATTTGATAAGACTTATGATAATATCTAAGTGTTTTTAAAACCATTATTTATTATTGGCAGATATACTATTCCTTTTTATGACTCTTCTGACATTCCTTCTATACAGTACAGCCATAAAATGTGTGTTCTGGGGTTCACATGTCTCAGTTAATATTCTAGAATCACCCAAGGGCTGTGGAGTGCAAGGAAATTCTAGATTCTCCATTGTAAACTAGAAATAATGAAGAATATCTCCCTCATTTATTTTCAGGAATGTGGTTATAGTATTTTCATACCTAATTATTGCATTTTCCTAATTCTCCACAAAGATGCCTCAGTAGCTCGTTTTTGTCTAGTTACTCATCCTCCCAGATGTATCTTTATAGTAGAAGGTCTTAGAAGTGGCTCTCAGTGATTCTGCCCTCTGGTATAGCGCCTTTTTGTAACACCCTGCCCTAGAATGTATACCAGAGTTAGTGATTTGCTTTTATTGAGTAAAATATGGAAAAGTGATGGGATGTCACATCAAATATTAGGTTACAAAACAAAACAAAACAAACAAACAAAAAACTAGTGCTTACATCTTGGGTTTCCTCTCTCTGTATCTTCTCACCTGCTTTTTCTGATAAACCAAATTGCTGTGATAGGAGCTGCTCTGTGGAGAAGCCATGAGGCTTGGAACTGAGAGCAGCTTCAGTCAGAAGCCAGTAAGCACCGTAAGCTGTCAGTCCAAAAATCCACGGGGAACTGAGTCCTGCCAAAAACCACGTAAGGGAACTTGGAAGGAGATCCTTCCCCAATGGAGCCTTAGGATGAAGCAGTAGCCATAGCCACATCCTTGATTGCAACCCTGGTAGAGATCATGTGCCAGAATATTCAGCTAAACAACACAGAGATCTTTGATCTACCTTAGCTATAACATAATACTTGTTATTAAGTTACTGCATTTTGCAGTAATTTGTTATGCAGCCATAGGTAATTAATACAATCTCAGTCATTATATCATCCATGGGCATTAAAGAAACAAACAATGGAAAACCAAACCTAACGGCTATTTTATTCACATAGTAGAGAGAAGTAAAGCAATCTGAGTGAGTCACCTCTTGTGCTGTCTAGAAGCACAAAGTGTCAAAATTCTAAATAAGCTTTTATGGTAAGTGGCATGAGTATATGAATAAATACCTGATAAAATGCCAGAAGTGTTTTTTTAAAGAAACTATATATTAACCTAGACTAATCTATTTGGTGGTATTTCAACTAAGAGTAACAAAATAAAGTAAGTTCCCATCATGGCGCAGCGGAAACAAATTTGACTAGAAAGCATGAGGTTGTGGGTTCAGTCCCTGTTCTCACTCAGTGGGTCAAGGATCCAGCATTGCCATGTGCTGTGTTGTAGGTTGCAGAAGCAGCTCGAATCTGGCATTGCTGTGGCTGTGGTGTAGGCTGGCAGCTACAGCTCCAATTAGACCCCTAGCCTGGGAACCTCCATATGCCACGGATATGGCCCTAGAAAGACAAAAAATAAATAAATAATAAAAAAGTAAAAATAAAAAAAATTAAAATGAAGCATTTTAGGGATGGTCGATGATTGGGAGGGATTTAAGGAATAAATATGAAGATTTCTATATATTGACAGATCTGTCCAGGACAGTCCTCTTTAAGACAGCTTTCTTCATGTTTTTTTACTTTTTTAAAACTTATGAAACCACAGAATTTTCAAGAGCATAAATTATTTTTCTTTGTGTGATAGTGGTACATGTACTGGGTATAGGGTGCAGAATGTTCTTGAAGCAAGAAAAGTGTATTCCATGTTGGTACAATGCATACTGAAGTTACATATTTTCTTAGTGAAATAAAAGTGTGCATTATTTGACCTTCTTTGCTATACAGTAAGATTTGTAACTGAAACGTCTACTGGCATTTGCTCTAGGTATGTTCTCCTTCACCATCTTTGGTTACAAAATAATGTGACATTATTTAGATGTCTAAATTACTGTGATTCTGAGTCCTAATAGACATTTTTTCCTCCTTGGGGATACCAAAGAGTTATGTCTGAGAGATGCCATTCAGTAGAGTTCAAAGTGGTATCTACTTTCTTCCTGAAAAATTTTACAGAGAGGAAAATAAGGTTATTTCATCAAAGATTCTTCTTCTCTACTGTTGTTGCCATAGCAGTGAGTCTCCTTTGACAATAATAATTCTTACCAGTACAGCAAAGCCCCTGACTGTAATTACAGAGATGGGGATTTTAAGGAAGGCTGAAACGCTAGTCATAATTTGAGTTATCAAATAGCTCTGCCTCTATGCCAATAACAAGAAATCTGTAGGCAATAAAAGACAGCTATTGGGTTGGGCCTCTTCTTTCATCTATTCTCATTGTTTCTCTAGGACCCAGGCAAGTCTCAAGCATGTCTACTCCCATGCTTGGTGCAATGCCTTTGTGGCCTTATGTCACTGAATGTCATCATGAAAATTTTGTCACAGAAAGGAAATACTATCTAAGGGGAAACAGGATATTCCTTAGCACATATATATGATTATGTGAAGAAAATATATTCAAATGACATGAAAATGAAAAATAGGAAATGTCTAAGTGAAGTTAGTAATAAAAGATCTCTGCAAAATACTTTCCATAGTCAAGATTTGAATCTGACATACTGTCTTCTCTGCCCATGTAACAGTGTCTAAAGCAGATCACAGGGAGAGGGCAGTCTGACCTGTGAGTATATAGAAGAAAACTTGCTTTTCCTCTGTATTTGATGGCTGGTTTTATGGGAATCTGAAAGATTAATACAATTGTATCAAGTATTTATTTACTGCCTACATGCAGGAGCCATAGAGAAAGAAGAAGAAAATTGACAATAGAGACCAAAAAGACATTTGAAATTATCTGCCCAATTTTTAACACCTTGCCAAAAATAAGCAAGACTACTTCTTTAAAGTCTTAAGTTTGAGAGAAGTCTACAAGCGTATAAAATACTTTCTATATTGCCTAATTCACTTTCAGTGAGCAGCCTGTGCATAGGAGTTGCTGAGGCCTTGTTTGAACAGCATTCCCCTTAAAGGTGGTACCTCACACACACAAAAAGTATGTTCATGATATTGTAACATTCATAGAACTCAAATCCAGTTAACTTTGTGTAGGCATTTTGTCAGTAAAATTAAACTGATGAAAATAAAAACTAATCCATTATAATTTAATTGAAAATCATTTATATAAATGGTGTTTCCCCAAATTTAGTGTTACATTAGCATCATATTTACATCGATTGCATAATTACACATAAATTGTGTGAAGGATCTTACAAGTGCTTAGCTACATGTATTATGAAACAGTAGAAAATAGTCATCCATTCAGACAGGTAGGCTGGTGAATCATTTCCAACTTCATAATCTGTATAAAATATTTTATAAATTAACTCTTGTGCCATCTTGGTACTGTATTAATATGGTCTGATTACTATTAATACTGTATCTCCACATTAAATGTATGAGACTTTTCCTCACTATTACACAGCTACAACTTAATCTTAGAACTACTCATTTCTCCTGTTTCAGTCAGCTAGAATAGAAGACACCCCCCGCCCCCCCGAAATGGTTGAATGCTAAATCATCGTGGCAGAAGGAAAGAGGGCAAGAATGATGTCAGATCCTTCTTAATTGTTCTCTCCTTCCAGCTTCATTTCATGTACTTGAACAGGGAAATCAGTACAACATCTCAGGCCAGAGAATTATACTGAGGCATGTTATTTCCAGATTGCTTCCTGTGTCTGCAAAGGCATAGATGATCTGTGTGTTTTCTCATGCACTTCTCATGAAACATGAAATACCTATCTCCACTGTTTTCAGATGCCTAAGTTCTTGTCTGCCCATTCTTAAAAAGCAAAGTCACCTACAATCCCCTCCTTAGGTTGATGTAACTGGTTTTTAAATTTATGTGTAGTTTTTTGTGAATTGTATTGGTTAGATTTTGTGAAAATAATACTGTATAACAAATTTCCCCAAAACTCAGTTAATTAAAATGGCAATCACTTATTATTGCTCATATGCTTGTGGGTTGGTTGGGCCTCAGCCAGTCTAGACAGAATCTTTCTTCTTAACAGAAAGTCTATAAGGCAGCACTTGTGGCTCTGGACTTCCTGCTCCTAGCACTATCAGATTAACTATTGCATGTACTTTTCATGATGACTAGGTTGCAATCTAAATGTGGTTCTAAATAAATGAGGCACTAGAGCACAAGCAGAAATGGAAAAGACCACCTCTTTTATAAATATAAATTAAATATAATATAAATTGTTATATTATCATTACTGCTCATATATCTTTGGCTGTAGCATGTCACAGGCCAAGTCCAAAGTCAAAAACCCAAAGTCATATGGCTACAAGATGAGGCTATGACCAGGCTACAGATTTAGAAACAGGTAAATTCTGAGGCCGACAATGTAATCTACCACCTACTTTCTAAGGCACTATTATTTTCTACCTTATGACTGTTATTTAGAATTCCTACTTTTCTCTGCTTTGCCTACTTCTCTCCCACAGAATTGGAGAAAATATTTACAAATGAAGTGACTGACAAGGGATTAATCTCCAAAATATACAAATAGCTCACACTATTCAACAACAACAAAAACCTACAACTCAATTGAAAAATTGGCAGAAGACCTGTGTAGACATTTCTCCAAAGAAAATACACAGATGGCCAAAAAACACATGAAAAGATGCTCAACATTGCTAATTATTAGAGAAATGCAAATCAAAACTACAGTGAGGTACCACCTCACACATGTCATAATGGCCATCATTAACAAGTCAACAAATAAATGCTGGAGAGGGTGTGGAGAAAAAGGAACCCGCTTACACTGTTGGTAGAAATGTAAATTTGTGCAACCACTATGGAAAACAATGTGGAGGTTCCTTAAAAACCTAAATATAGAACTATCATAAGATCCAGAAATCCTACTCCTGGGCATATATCCAGAGAAAACCATAACTTTTTTTTTTTTTTTTGTCTTTTTAGGACCACACCCAGGGCATATGGAGGTTCTCAGGCTAGGGGTCTAATCAGAGCTGTAGCTGCCAGCCTATGCCAGAGCCATAGCAACGTGGGATCCGAGACATACATCACAGCTCATGGCAACGCTGGATCCTGGGCCCAATGAGCAAAGCCAGGGATCCAACCCACAACCTCATGGTTCCTAGTCAGATTTGTTAACTCTTGAGTCATGATGGGAACTCTGAGAAAACCATAATTTGAAAAGATACATGCACCCCAATATTCATTCCAGCACTATTTATATTAGCCAAGTCAGGAAAGCAATCTAAATGTCCCTCAACAGAGGACTGGATAAAGGAGATATGGTATATAAACACAATGAAATATTCCTCAGTCATGAAAAGGAACAAAATAATGCCATTTGGCAATATAGATGGGCCTAGAGATTATCATACTGAGTGAAGTTAGACAGTGCAAGACAGACATTATATAATATCACCTATGTGTGGATTCTAAAAAAAGAAAACACATGAAGTTATTTGCAGAACAGAAACAGACTCACAGACTTTGAAAAATTTAGGGTTACCAAAGAGGTCAGGTAGTAGGGTAGGGAAGGACTGTGAGTTTGGGATTGACATGTGTACACTGAGGTATATGGAATGATTAGCCAAACTCTACCTAATATTCTATGATAATCTATGTGAGAAAAGAATCTTCAAGAGAATGTATGTGTGTATATGTACAACCAAATCACTATGTTGTATTGCAGAAATTATCACCACCTTGTAAATCAACTATACTTCAATAAAACTTAAAAACTAAAGTTAAATTTCTACTTTCTTATAGTTTAACTGATATATAACCATACACTTTCCTAAACTCTTCATCCTTCAGATTTATATGCCATTGGATTTGCCTGCCTTTCTTTCTTTACTTGCAACTTTTCTTTGTATCTCATGATTTGTAGGCTTTTCCCGAGATTTTTTCCTTGGTGCCCTTCATTTCTGTTGGGTGTTCTTGGGGACTTCCGTCATCTTACAGCTTTACTTACCAACTCTACTTTGATAACTACTAAATATTTTCTAAAGTTTTGACTTCTCAACTTAGCTTTAGGCTCAACTTTCTAGTTATTATAAAATGGGGTTTTCATAGATTTCCTCAAACTCATGAGTTCATGAGACAACTCATGATCTTTCCAAACCCACACTGTCTCCTCTCTTGTCTCAAAGAACAAACTCCTGGGTATGCTGGACAAGAACTTTACATTATCTTTGATCCCTGCTTCTTTTTCCTTCTCCCCTGGTAATAAACCACTGAATTGTGATATGTTACCTCTAAACTGTTTTCTGAATGGTTCTACATTTTTATTGTTGCTGGTACCATAAAATGGGTGATGCAGATTTACACAGTATCTAGAGTAGAGGTATGATACAGTCTGAAATGAGTTTAGTTTTCCTTGACTTTGAAATTCAGTTCCATTTTTTTCTTTTTTTTTTTAAAGATCTGTGAGATATTCTGAAGTTTATAATGAACCTAGATTTTAATCACTTCTTGTTTTTCATGCTTGGAATGTGTTTTACATTCTGAATAATAAAATATATATCCTTAATGAGTTTTATATGTCATTCTTTAGTATTTGCTTTTCAGATTCTGCTATGTCTGTATTATTTCTATTATTTTCTTTTTAAACAAGATAGCATTTGATTTTTTTTTTCATTTCTACATCCTACTTTATGATTGTCCACTTTGCCTTTTCTTACAATAACTGTATTTTATTTAGCTGAGGTAAATTTACAAAACTCTACCAGAGATGGAAATGTGGTATCAGGAGCCAAAAGAGCAATAGCTGTACCAGACATTTCTCTAAATTTTTATATTAACATATTTTATCCTCTTTGTGACACTATTATTATAATCCTTGTTTTATAAAGGAAATGTGGCACAGAGGGATGAAATAACTTGTTCTTAGTCATATAGCTCATAAGCTGTAGAATCAGTATTTGAAAACAGAGTTTAGAATTTGTTTTTAAGCACTATATTCAGTGGTCAAACTTTGCACTGTCCCAATGTATTCCTCCTTCAGGTTCTCAGATATTTCATTGTGGACTAAAATAAATAATTTAGTAAGCAGAATCCAATTTTATTTAATTCAAAAAATACAAACTGAATGTAGCAGTGAGCTAATGAAGAGGTTTGAAGAGAAATTGGCTCAATAAAAGAGCTTTAAAATCTGCATGTAAAATGAGGAAAAGCAATACCTTAAGTTATTGTATGATTTTGTCTGGATAGCATTTTAAGAAGTTTTCTGCTATGGTGTCCTTATCACCTAGGCACACAAAAAGGCAAGCACCTCTTACTCCCCCCCTCCAGTTGCATGTCTAAAATGTAAACATTACTGTACTATACATTTGAAGTGTAATTTTAAGCTTATTAAAAACTGTGGGCATCACTGAATCTGTTTAGTGATGTTAACGGAATGCTACATCTTACTTTGAAAGTGCAAAATTGTTTTCCTCCTTGGAGAAATTGGAATGCGAGCCTCCGTTGAGCTGCATATACTTTTTAGAATATCAGGACTTCATGATAAGAGAGGTGGTAAGCTGACAGAAATAATTTCTTTTTATTTACTGGCCATTATAGTTGTAAAATACTGCAGATATCAGCCTAACGTAAATCACTTCCCCTCAGATGAATGTGAGACTTTCTGCCAAGGTTTCCTCACCTCAGCCATATCTCTCTGTGCTACTCTTGCTCTGTTGGTGGCAGCACTTTTAAATTTATTTTGCTTTTAATTCTGAGTAATCCTCAGTCAGAAGATAATTAAACAAAGACTCAGAACTTGAGACTTGAAAGGGATTTTGGAAGTTTTACCGGTGAGATCATCTGTGTCAGGATTCTTTCTGCTGCAATCAACAGAGAACATGATTCATACTTACTGAAGCAAAAAGGAAATTAATGGCCTCTGTAAATTAATGTCCAAATATAAATCAAGCTTCAGGTAAGGCTTGATCTAGTAGTTCAAAAATGTCTTTAGGAGTTTATGCTGTGGCACAATGGGATTGACAGTGTCTTGGGAGCCCCGGAATGCAAGTTTGATCCCTGGCCCGGCACAGTGGGTTAGGGATCTGGCATTGCCTCAGCTGCAGCTTAGGTGGCAACTGCCACTCAGATCTGATCCTTGGCTTGGGAACTCCATTTGCCATGGGGCAGTCAAAAAAAAAAGAAAAAAAAACAAAAAACCCAAAAAATGTCTTTAAGAACTGTATCACTATCACTCCACTCTTTCCTTACAATATATATATATTTTTTTGCTTCATTCTCAAATTCATTATGTCAGCCCAGAATTTTTTAAATGATTATTTAAAGAAGGAATTATCTACTTATATCTCTCTGTCTGCCCATGTATCTATTTATCACCTATCCATTAATTATTTAAAGAAGGAATTATCTACTTATATCTCTCTATCTGTCTGCTCATTTACCTATTTATCAGCTATCTATATATCTACTTACAGATGTGGATATTAAGATGTATTGGAGTTCCCATTGTGGCTTGGTGGTAATGAACCCAACTAGTATCCACAAGGATGTGGGTCCGATCCCTGGCCTTGCTCAGTGGGTTAATGATCCAGAATTGCCGTGAGCTGTGTTGTAAGTAGCAGATGTCGCTTAGATCCCACATTGCTGTGGCTGTGGTGTAGGCCGGCAGCTGCAGCTCCAGTTTGACCCCTAGCCTGGGAACTTCCATATGTTACAGATGTGACCCCCTCCAAAAAGAAGATGCATTATTTCTTGATGATAATTGGGTATTTAGCTTCCTCCGTGGCAGGGAAGAGGTAATTTTTTGATGGGACAAATACCTACGGTAGAAAAAAAATGAATATGGGATTTTTCTCATCCAAAAAGTAGGGGGGGAGACTTTAAAGCGAACATTAAAATAATGAAGGTGATGAGGAAATTAGGGAAATCAGCTTTAGCAAGATTATAGAACCAAGAGAAATCCCATAATTGAGAGAAAGAAGAATCTGTGAAACTGAAATCTGGCTAACATTTTGAAAATAAAATCAAAATGCCAGAAAGGTAAAGAAAACCTAATCATCATCACTGTGTTTTTGAAGGATTTAATAATGAAAAAGAAACTTGATGCCAGTTTGGATAATGGCACATACTCTGGGAGATTATTACAGTGTGGAGCTCTAATAATAATATTGTGCTGTATATTCAGGGATGAAATTACAGACCTACCATCTGTTTTACTTTTGCTGGAAAGTCATATGGATACTCCAGTTTATATCAGTGTCACACATTTGCAAGGCAAGAGTTGTCACCTCTTTTCTGTCCCCATGGCTCAAGCCAAGTTATACATGAGTGCAGAACACATTTATTGCAGCTGGTTTTTACCAATAAGAGATAATGAATAATATAATAAAAATGATGGCTTTTTAGAAAGAGCTTAGTAATTAATGACACATCATAGGTTTTTAACCATAAATGCATCATCTTTGAGAAGCAGCTAAGTGTCTAGAGAGAAAACTGGAGATGCTGACTATGGCATTTTTTTGCTATTTAGGTTTAGAACGTAAGTTCTCAGTTGATGGGGCATTTTTGTCCCACAGAGGACACGACAATATATGGAGAGATTTTGGTTTTCACAGCTTGGGGGATGGAGTTGCTACCTGCATGTAGTAAATAGAGGCCAGGGGTGCTGGTAAACATACTGTGACACACAGGTTAGCCCTCACTCACAGGAAAGAATTATCTGGCCCAAAATATTGGTAGTGTCAAGGCTGAGAACTAGTATTTTAATTTTTCTAAGTTTTCTAAGTTTTATTTCCCCAATCCTTATATGAGGATAATTTTCTTCAAGGTTAATATAAAGAAATTAAAGATACGGCATATATACAAACACCTTAAAGGAATAGCTGTTTACTTATTTTGAATATGAACATTTAAAATTGTCTAATTACAAAGAGATTTTAAAATCTGTGAAGTAGGTTGGAATAGGGTTTTCAGTATAAAAACTGTACCTTTGAAGAAGGAGAAATATATATGGTATATATTTTATTTATTTTCTTATTATTTCTATTCTGTATCATGGACCAGAGTTTTTTATAAGTATGCATCCTGTCCCATCTCTCCCAAAATGTTCCTTAGCAAATGTGTATGCAGAATTTAAGATAAACAGATTTATGTCACTGCAGGACATCACATTGTTTGTAATGAGCTAACATGTTCTGCAGGTCTTGGAGAGAGGATATGGTATTTTCTCAGAGCTATTTGACCAAGGCAGTGCTGATTTCCAAAATCTTCTAATATCTTTCATTAAAATAAGTTAATTCAAAACAGTTTGAGAAATATTGAGGTAAATAAAGAAGGAAAAGAAGAAAGAAAAAGAAGGAGGGAAGAAGGAAGGGATGGAGAGAGGGAGGGAGAAGGAAAGAGAGAGAGAGTAAATATATATTTGTCCCCCCAGGCTGGTAAAGTGATCAGGATCAAATGAAAGTCTATAACAGTAATTGCTGAGGCATAAATACACACCATCAAGAGGATGGATAGCTACCTTGTGGAACAGGAGACAATGACAAGGTAGAGAAGAGGACATTTGATCTGAAAGACCCAATGGGGACGAGTACTTACACTGCCCTCACATTAACTATGCTGAGCAAATAAAATGAAACAAAATACTGAGAACTGGATTTGGAAACAAGCTTGAAGTCAGGGAAAGTTACTTATCATAGCAATAATATTCCTTTTACTATGACTCAAGTGCCCGTTCATCCAAGCTCCTTTTTCTGGTCATATTCTGTGGTTTTTTAGTTTAGTTTAGTTTTGTTTTGTTTTATTTTGTTTCTCAAACTTGAGTCACAGCAATCTGAAGGAGTTGGAGTGGAGGAGGCCTCTACCACTCTGCTTTAGTGGTTCTCCAACTTGGCTGCACACTGAAACCATCTGGGAATCATTAAACAGTACTGAAGCCAGTTTTGCTGTCATACCATCACCCTCATAGATTCAAATTTACTGACTGTGGGACACACTGGGCCTCAGAAGTTTGATATCACTCCAGGTTATTCTATGGGGCAGTTCATGGGTAACCTAAAATGAATAAAAATTAAAAATCTCTGAGATAAGACCCTTCTTCCTTTCTTTATATATATCTTCTTCCTTGCTTTCCTCCCTTCATCCCTCCTTCCCTTTCTAAAAGGCATGTTAATAAGCTGTGGGACATCATTGGCAAACTGGATTGGAGTAACTCCTGAATAAAAGTAGTGGTAATGGCTAGCATTTACTAAGTACCTACTCTTTCCAGCTTTCTAAATGTGCTTTATTGTCAGTAATCCAGTTGAGTACTTCAACAAGCAGAGGCAGGTGTTACAATGCTCAGTGTGGAATCCATTACTTGAACAGAGAGATTAACTAACTCTGGAAGTTCTCTCAATTAAATGCACACCAGTCTTCTAGGTTCTGAGCTCAAAAACACTGAACTAAGCTTTTAGATATATCCCAACTGTCCTTGACAGGAAAAAATCCAGTGGTTTTTAGTTCCAGATGCACACTAGAATTTCCTGGTGAGCTTAAAAAAAATCATGCTATTTTTATGTTGGTGAAAATATTCTGTATATTTTAGTCATAGTTGCTTGATACTATGCATTTGTCAAAACCACATAAGTTTAAATAAGTTAAATCAGAGAATCTCAAGATGGAATGCAGATTGTAAACAAATAATCTAACTATATAACCACACTGAAGGAGGTGGAGGTAAAAAGCCCTAGTAACTTTGGAATTGAATAAAAAATAAAATCAATGAGAACTGGAAATTAGCACCATGCTCTAGTTGGTAAATTTATTTTCAACAGAGGCACAGATTAGCAGTTCTGAAAGTACTGTACATGTGTATTGGAAGTGAACAGTTAAGTAGATAGTGTGTGGTTGCAGCCAAGTTTCTCAGTGTTGGAGAGGGGGTGTACTGTGGTTGTGTAGTGGGAGAGAAGGCTAGAATGATCCATTGTGTCATAGATTAGTGTTGGGGCATCAGTATGAACTCTTATTTAGTTAATTATAGATATATGTATATTTCTGGGTTAATAATTCACACATACAGTTTCTAGCTCTGTCCTCTGAGAGGGGCTAGAAGCAATAACATTGCAGAAACCATGGGCATGCCAAGTTCCCAGATACTGGTTTTAATACTTTTCTCTAATAAAAAGAACCAGGGCTTCTTGGAGAAATGGTTGATTAGGGCAGGGAATATGCAAGATAAGCCTGGAGCTCAAAAAGACAGAATGACAGGATATGGAAAGGGGACAAAAGAGCCAAATAAAAGAACTCTCAATAGCTGATCTTGCAGTAATTTGAGCAGCAGAATAAATAACTTACTATTGGAATATAACCCAAAGAATAAGGTAAATATTCATGAGTCCACAGTACTAGAAACAATTTATACACACACACACACACACATATGTATAGTAAAGAATAAATACATATCCTGAGCAGAAGAATCCTAAATAATTTATACGCCTATTCCCCTTCAAGGAAGGGACAAAACTATATTCTACATTAGTATGGGTTGTGCATAGTGACTTCTTTCCAATGAGTGCAGTAGCAAAGGAGGAATGAATTGTAACTTTACATGGGAAAAACCTGCTAAAGCTCTGTGAGATGATTAAGGTTGATACAAAAAGTAGTGTCCTGGGAGTTCCTGTTGTGGCTCAGTGGTAATGAACCCAATTAGGATGTGGGTTTGCATGGGTGGGTTAGGGATCCAGCGTTGCTGTGAACTGCAGTGTAGGTCGCAGACACAACTTGGATCCTGCCTTGCTCTGGCTGTGGTGTAGGGTGGCAGCTATAGCTGTAATTTGAACCCTAGTCTGGGAGCTTCCATATGCAAGTAGTGTCCACTGACTTTAGTCCCACATCATAAGCTATCCTTCCAACATGTCCTAAAATTTAGCTTTTCAGTCCAAAGTTTTGAACTCTTCCCTATAGCTTCTTTCCTCAAATGATCAGCAAAAGCATCTCTTTTTTGAAACCACATTTCTGAAAATCCAAGTCTGAGTGCTTTGAGAAAACTCAGATAATGTTTCTGAATTTAGTAGTATGTCCTGATGTCAATTAACAAAACTAAACCAAAAAAAGGTGGGTTTTTTTCCTCTTACATTTGCATTCAAATATTTGTAAATTTTACACATATTTTTTGCATATATGTGAAAAATGCATACATATTATCAGTTGAGATTATTTTCCAGAAGGATTATTCAGTCCCAGAATTATGGTGCCTCAAAGTGGCAATTGAAATAACCGTCTGTTTTTTGCATGAGGCAAACTGTTTTATCCTTGTACACTTTTGTGTTTGAAATCAGAGCGGATCAGTATAACACACATCATTTAAAGCTACAACCTTTAAATTTCATAAACCTTTGCAATTGTTCAGGCTAGTGGTTTTCTTCTCTGCCACATATTTCTTGGAAGACTTCCTAGATACTTAGGTGGCATAAATTCTTAACTCCACTGTGCTTCAGTCAGAGTCACACTTGTGTAACCAATTTTTTTTTTTCTGATTTTTCCACATAGTATTCCATTACAATAATAATAATAAAAAAGACTTCTAATGCTACGAAAAAAAAAAATCAAGCCACCAAACTAGTCTACTTCTCTTAACTTATAGATGAGGTAACTGAGGCCCACAAGAGTCAAGGTAACGCACATGGTCTGGTGCCCAGTTTTATATAGAGTGTGCATGCTTAACCTTGATCTCAACATGAGTGTAAGTGTTAGCAGCATATCCAAACTTTATAAGGTCTTGTATCTGTGTGTTTTTTGATTGCCAAATGAGCTCAGTTTCAGCTCAGAAATATTAAGCTGCTTGAACTAAATTCATTTATGTCCATCTCTCTTCCCCTCAGGTTTGAGATCATTTGTGTTGACATTCCTTTTTAAAGGGAAGGCTTTATCATGTTTCTTTGGCTATAGATACCTGTTTCAATTAGATGTTAAATGTTCAACACAACTGAAGTAAGACACACCTCTATATATGTATGAATCTGACCATTCTGATTCCACCAGTATAACATGACCTAAAGTCTTCCATGCAGCACTTCCCAGTTGTCATAGTGCTGATCTAAATTTATATTCTTATCTACAAGGGGAATTTTTTTTTAACCATCACTCTTTTAAAGATGCTTAGGCCAAAAATCATAATTTAAAAGATACATTCATCCCAGTGTTCATTGCAGCACTATTTACAATAGCCAAAATATGGAAGGAAACTAAATTTGCATCAAGAGAGGAATGGATTAGGAAAATATGGTACATATATACAGTGGAATATTACCCAGCCATAAAAAATAATGAAATAAGGCCATTTGTGGCAACATGGGTGTACCTAGAGATCATCATACTAAGTGAAGTTAGACAGTAAAAGACAAATATCTTATGATACCCCTTATATATGGAATCTTAAAAAAGGATACAAATGAACTTATTTGCAGTATAGAAACAGACTCACAGACTTTGAAAACAAACATATCGTTACCAAAGGGGACAGGTATAGGAGGGATGGACTGGGGTGTTGGGATTGGCATATGCACAGTGTGGTATACAGAATGATTGACCAATGGAGACCTGCTGTATAGGGAACTCTATTCAATATTTTGTGATAATCTATATGGGAAAAGAATCTGAAAAATAATGGATGTGTGTTTATGTATAAATGAATCACTTTGTTGTGCAGCAGAAATTATCACAACATTATAAATCAGCTATACTTAAATAAAACTTTAAAAAATTAAGAAAGACAAAACCCCCAAAACAGAACAGAACAAAAACAAACAAAGAGATACTCAGGCCAGACTTGAGGCATTTGGTTGCAAAGGTGTCAGAATATATTGCAGAAAACTCTGTGCAAATGGCATCTTAAAAATGTTACCTATTCAGGAGTTCCCGTCGTGGCGCAGTGGTTAACGAATCCGACTAGGAACCATGAGGTTGCGGGTTCGGTCCCTGCCCTTGCTCAGTGGGTTAACGATCCAGCGTTGCCGTGAGCTGTGGTGTAGGTTGCAGATGTGGCTCAGATCCCGCGTTGCTGTGGCTCTGGCGTAGACCGGTGGCTACAGCTCTGATTCAACCTCTAGTCTGGGAACCTCCATATGCCGCGGGAGCGGCCCAAGAAATAGCGACAACAACAAAAGACAAAAAAAAAAAAAGTTACCTATTCAATACAATAAAGTTTGAAGCTAATTAACACTAATGAGATAACTCAATTCCTTACATTCAAGAGTCCCCTTGTTTTAATTTTTAACAAACATAGCAATGCACAAAGAGCATTGGCCTCTCTTGTGACTTCACTTCAAAAACCTTTAATTCTTGAGAAACTTTCAAGTGTGCAAACATAGTCAGCCACACTTTTATTATTACCTGCTTCTGAATATGGCTGAGGAGAGAAAGTGCCACTGTATTTTCTTTTAAAAGCCTGTGGTAAAATAAGACTAGCAGATAGGATATGGCCCTGAGGTGACTTAACTGTATAACTCTTAAATGTTCTCAAGACTAAATCACGCTTAGTCTTTGACTCAGCATTTTCAAGCTAATACCAGAACATCGACTTAGACTTTATTAAAAACCCATGAGAGAACTGTAATCTTATTTCCGGAGTTTTTGTTTTGTTTTGTTTTGTTTTGTTTTAATTTAGAATGTCTGAAAAGAAAAATAGGGGTACTCTATTTTTAAAAGTACATTTTGTTGAAAATCTCATTTAATTTTACTGAACAAGAAATAAGTTTTAACTTGAAAGTAAAAATTAGTAAGCAAGTGAAAAGAAAAAACAATGCTTTAATGATTAAAAAATGTATACCCATATGTGTAGATTTTCCAGATAAGTGAACATTTTGCCATTATGCATTCCTTTTTTAAATTCTAATAATTTCATAAGGACATCTTTATGTTTTCTTTCTTTCTATCCCAATTATACCATGAATATGTTGAGGGCAACCTATCATGTCAGTATGTCTGTGTTCATATTCTAGTTCTGTAAATTGCTAACTCTGCAACCTTGGGCATGTTATTTACTTTCTCTGAGACTTGAGTCCTCATAGATACAATGGAAATAATTATAACACATTATCTCACAGGTTAGTGGTGAGGATCAGAATAAAATAATCCGTGCAGATCATTATGTGCCTACCTTATAATATACACATATGTAGAAAAACATAATAAAATTAGATATTATTGCTTTTGCTGTTTTTATTGTGATGATTTAATACACAGCTCATTCTATCTTTACCTGCTTGTCAAATTGTCAGCTATTGCTTTTCTTGCATTTTTTACCATTCTTCTCCATCTCATGTCCTTTTCCCAAGTTATTATTTTCTTAGCTCCTAAGCTGCTGTGGATTGGAAAACTAGATAAGTAAGTTTACTGAGTATAATAAGCTACTGAGAGTTAATAGACTCTAAGTAAAAAAGTTTGGCTTTAGCATAGGAGTTCAGAGCCAGGCTTTTGGCTCTCAGTCAATTTTTATTTCAGTGTTTGTGAATTTGTTGTGTGGAAGTTGCTGGAAATCAGATTTGTTGTTAAACATGCTTAAATTATACATAAACAACTTACCTCTGCATACTTTCTCATTACACAATAGTCTACATATTTTATTTTAGCAGTATACCTAGCTCCTCATTTTCTTTAAATATAAAATAGTTACTTACAGTTTTAAGTATTATACAAACTATATTATACAAAATGGACATTTTCAGGCTTTTTAGTGATATTACAAATAAAGTTTGTTTTTATACAAAATCAGTATTCCAACAACTTTTAAAATGATTTGATAAAAGAGAGGGAAAGCCTCCCATTACTTTCACTGTTCTAAGCTATGGATTATTTCTGGTTTTGTACATGCCCTTCTAATTCTAACACATAAACCCACAAATCCTTATATCATCTTGATAAAAGAAAATAAATTTATAAAGGCTAGGAATATAATATAATTTTTTCTTATTATGTCCAAAAAACTTTAACCTGAGCATTATATATCTGAAAAAAAAGAATTTCCTTAATCATGACCTTAGTACTTAGCTAACAAAGAAATCAAGATATTCCCTTTCCAATGAATTTTTTACTCATTTTCAGACAGAGAACAAAGAGTAAGAAAGGTACATATTAATTTAAAGATGATGATGTAAAATATTTCAAATGAAAGCATATTCAGAATCTTTCCTCTCTAACCATTCTCCTCTCTTCTTATGCATATTTTAATCACATACTGACACCAATTATCCAATAAAAGACCAGAAAATCATCTTTTGAAGCTTATCAGCATCACACAGTGCTTAATCAAACAGTGAAATAAATTAAGATTCTGGAAAGTAATTATAGTCATTTAGCACATATACGCATATGGATTGGACCCACTAGAAACTTAAATTGTGTTAAGAATTTTTTTAATGTCATTAAATTCTTCCATAGCCTACTGAAAAACCTTATGCTTCCCCCAAGAGTTTTTGTTTATTGTCACTGAGTTGGGAATGTGTTTGGCTTGAGTAATTGTGTTCAATAACATTCTTTCTGAAATAATGGATGGAAATAATGGATGAAAAAAATCCTGAGGTAGAAATTCTCATATGTATATGAAATGGAAAGAGAATGGGGGATAATGCTGTCATACTGTTAGAGGTATATGTTTGTAAGAACAGGAGATGGTGAAAGTCTCATTTCTCTTGAAATCTTGGAGCTTTTTAAAATGTTATTATTAAAAGAAAAATGAAATAATTTACATGAAAAACTGAATGATCTAGAAAAGCTGTTAACCAAAAGTGGTATCATATTATAATCAATGGTGCTTAAAATAAATAAATAAATAAGCTCTAAATGTTTTCACTCATTATATCTTTATTTGGAATCTCATTTGTTCTTCATTTAAATATGTTGTGCCTTTAACAGTCAGTATTTAGGTGGCTAATATAAATTATCAGTATAATATGTAATTCTGCAAATTGCCCATGTCTCTACCATTCGTGTTCAAGAGTTCATAGCAGGCAAAGTGTTGGCTCTGAATTTTGGTGCCCAGGAAGTGCTTGGGATGGAGCAGTGTTTGTTTTTGTGCTAGGGGTCTATGAAGCACACTTTTCCTCAGGTCTCTCCTGCAACTTTCTTCCCACTTGACCTCCATCTTTCTTCCCCATTTTCCCACTTAACCTCCATCTTTCTGACTCTGGCAAGGCTACATCATCTTGACTGTCTTGATTCCTGACTGGATCTTCATTTAGTGGTTTTGTTTTTCTGCTTTTGACCCTGAATTGTTATCAAGACACCCATTCACCATAGTCCAAAAAGAAACACTGTGGCTCCCCCCTTTAGCAGATTTCCTCTTTAAATTGTTGGCCAAAAGCCGATTTTTTTTGAATAATTAATGACATAAAATCCACTTGGATTCCTGAAGCTCACATCAGTGATTCTCTAGTCCAGCTGAAAACAACTCTCTGGTTCACCATGATAAATCCATTAGGCAGGCATATTTCAGGTCACAGGTTTCTGATAAAGTGAGTCCATGATGAAAATATAATTAGACCTGAATTGTTCAGACTCCTGAGCCATTTATTCATAAATATAAAATAGCTGGTTTTCACAGCTCCCAGTCCTCTACTTTCCATATTGAAATTGACAGCTACTATACAATTTAAAAATGAAATATCCAGTATTTGATAATAGCCATTCTTTGGGGCTTTGACTGAAGAGTCCATTAAGCATCATCATTGGCTCGGCTCTTAGATAGGATAATTTGATTCTTCCTGGTCACTCTGCATCATCTCATCTCAGTCTTGACTTGGGGGTTTCTAAAGGCATCAAACAGGGTTATTTGCCCCCTTACATTTTAATCTAGAAATAGTGGTTGACAGTAGTGACATCAGCACACCTATGTCGTGATTTCTTTCCATTTAAGGGACTTAATAGTTGTACTGGAATTTACTCTGTTATCACTCTTTAGTCATTGCTTTTATCTTCCATATTACTCCTCTGCCTACTACTTCCCTGTGTTTTTATGTTGAGGCTATTTTACAGTTACTTACTGTGCCAGTTGTTTTTCTAGTGCCAGAATAAAGACTCATCCAATAATAGAAAGAGAATGCAAGATATGACTGCAACTATAGGATAACTGAAACTACCGTGTTGGAGAACACCACTGGACCTAATTCTTAGATATCAGGTATGTATGTAGAGGTAGGTATTTAGAGCATGGTTAGAAGAGAATGCAGTGCTGGGAAATAATCAGGTGAAAACCCAACATCAGAAAGGTCTGACTTAAGTGGTGAGAAGAAAACTGTGGAGACTGGGTTTGGGGGTTAGACTTTTGTATTCATATTGAGCCATGCAGCTTTGTGGGAGAAACTTGTCTGTCAGAACCTATGAAGATAGGTTTTTAGGCATGAAATTAAATGAGAAAAAGTGCAATGTAGGTGATTGAGTATAAAAATTTGGTCACAGTTGTTTTTGCTTCACTCTATCTGTACAGTCGGCAATGTGAATCTTAACTTCTCCCATCAAAGAGTCCATTTCCCCATCTATTAAATCAGGGCTTGCTTTGTGTCTTCAGTCTTGCTTTGGACAATAGAATATAGCTGAAGTGGCATTGGGCCTGTTCTAAGCCAAAGTATCGGAGTCTTTGCCTTCTTCCTCTTGTTCTCTTGGATCCCTGCAAGCTTCCAGGTGAACAAGTCAAGTGTAGCTTGTTGGAGGGTGAGAGAAAGGGAAGCTATGCTAGCTGAAACTGTTCTCAACCAGCCAGACCTCAGTTGACCTGTACACTGCTCAATACCCACAAGTAAATTTGACCAAGACCAGAGGAACTACCTATCTCTAATTTCAATTCGCAGAATGCTATGCTTAATACATAAGCTTTTTCATATATTTAATAAATGGCCATTAAATCACTAAATATGAATATGGTTTATTATGCATTTTTTTTTGTCTGTTTAGGGCTGCCCCCGCAGCATGTGGAAGTTCCAAGTCTAGGGGTCTAATCAGAGCTACAGCTGCTGGCCTATGCCACAGCCACAGAAATGCCAGACCTGAGCCATGTCTGCATCCTGCACCATAGCTCATGGCAATACCAGATCCTTAACCCACTGAGCAAAGCCAGGGACCGAACCTGCAACTTCATGGTTCCTAGTCGGATTTGTTTCCACTGTGCCACAATGGAAACTCCTTATTATGCATTAATAGCTAAACGCTGTAACTCTCTTTACTGAAAGTGATTATACAGAGTTTGGGTTCCATGTTAGAAGGCAAGTTCCAGTCACAGTAATATTGGCCATCCAAGATATTAATTTAGTATTGTTTATTTTCCCAGAGTTTGGGACTTGCACTGAATTTAGAATGGGTTTAAGAGCCACAGCTTGTAGACTCAATAGAGTATGGGAGAAATTAAAGTGATTGTTACAGGAATAAATGTTTTGAGAAAAACAAGTCAACTAAATTCCCTTCATTCATTAAACATATATATTAATAGGGAAAGTGGCCCAAAAGAAATTAAATGGAAGAATATTTTCTTTAAGATTTTAAATGCTAGTTAAGGATTTTACTAACCAAAATTTTTATAAAACAATAAATAGCAATTATCAGCAAGGGTGTGGAGAAATTGGAATGCTTGTACACTGTTCTTGGGAATGTAAAAATGGAACAGTCACTATAAGAAACAATATAGGGACTCCTCAAAAAATTAAAAATAGAATTACCATATTATTTAGTAATCCCACTTCTGAATCTATGTCCAAAAGAACTGATATTAGGTTATTAGAGAGATATTGACATTTCCATATTTGTTGTAGAATTATTCACAATATCCAAAGTATATAAATAACTTAAATATTCATTAACAGATGAATAGATAAAGAAAATGTGGTATATGCATATAGTAGAATATTATTTAGCCCCCAAAAAGAAGTAAATTCTGTTGTATACAATAATATGTATGAACCAGGAGGACATTATGCTGTATATAATAAGCCAGTCACTGAAAGAAAAATATAGCATGATTCTGCTTATATTAGGTATCCAAAATAGGCAAATTCAAAGAAATAGAAAGTAGAATGGTGGTTGTCAGGGATTGGGGAGAGAGGAACATGGGGAGTTACTCGTTAAGGGGTATACAGTTTATTATGCAAAATGAACTCTAGTGATATACTATAGCACATTATGCCTGTAATTGAACAATAATACTTGTACACTTAAAAAATTGTCAGTAGGGTAGATTGCATGTTAACTATTCTTACCACAGTAAAAAAAAAATTGCAAAAGAAGATCAGTATGAACTAATATGATTTTCAATTGTTTTTTTCCTCATAAAATAGGTGTATGAGATTTAAGACTCATATATTTCATGAAATTTGCAAAGAGAAAAGAATCATAGAGATTGTGTAACACAGTTTTGACATTTTTGTGGTTGTTAAAAAGGCCCTTGATTAAGTCTTACAAAGAGTAAATGGCAGAACCTACTGTAGCATTCATTCATTTCTCCCCATCTGGTGCTTTGCCTATTCTAATTCTAATGAGTTCTTTCAAAAGTTAAATTAGTAGATAATTTTTATCTCCAGGCCAAAGTAAAAAAAAAAAGATATAGGTTTAATTTTACAAACATTTTCTATATTGAAATTTCTTCCCATTCTTCCCCAAGCACTATTGTTATTGCTATTCAGATGGCATATTCCATTGCTAAGATCTTTTTCCAATACAATATTTTTAAGAGCCTCAGGATCTATTGGCTACTAATTGGTAAGAAATCTATAACTTATATTATTCTTGAGAAGAAAAAACTATGTAGAAATGTCATCACAATTTTTATTCTCAACCTAAAGAAGAGAAGGCTGATAGAGTAATTTAATGTTTCTCCAGCTCATGAAGAATTTATATATTAGCATTGGTGACCAAATTTTGTCTATTTTTGTGTGTGTGTAAAAGTGTGCCAAGAGTGTAAGAAAAGAAGAATGAGCCTTAGTGGTCTCTGGTAGCTTGCAAGTCAGTTAGTTGTAGCATGAAGAAATAAAAGTATGCTGCTGTCTTAGTGCAGGGTTCTGTAGCAAAAATACCATATACTGGGTGGCTTAAACAATAAACATTTATTTCTCACTGTTCTGGAGTCTTGAAGATCCAAGATAAATGTGCATGCAGATCATGTGTCTAGGGAAGGTCTGTTTCCCTGGTTCACAGGTGGCTGTTTTCTCCTCATATCCTCACATGGTGTACAGCAGAGAGGAAGCAACTCTCAGGTGTCTGTTTTTTTAGGGCACTAATTCCATTCACTGGGGCTTCACTCTCAAGATTTTATTATCTCCCCAAATCTCCACATTCTACTTGTGCAGACCAGTCGGGGTTAGGATTTCAATATGAATTTTGAAGGGGACACAAACATTCAGTTCATAAGAGCTACTATGTATAGCTTTATATTTGGACAATCTAAAAATGAAGTTCATGAACAACGCAGTTAGACAACATCAGATTGACAGAACCTAGGTGGCTTGGGAAGTCCTTCTTTAAAGTAGGATTTGAGCTTGAAGGAAGGATGGAGAAGACTGTAATTAAGGAATGAGAACAAGAATGATATTCCAGGAGAATGCGGAAGTTTAGTTTTTCATTGCTGAAAATTCAGTGAGATAATAGGGAGCTCTACTTGATTAGAACTGTATGAAGAATAAAATATTCACCAAAATGGACAAAATTAATGGGACTATTGCTATGCCTGTGTGAGGAATTAGAATATTATTTTGTTTTGTATTGTTTTCTTTTTTTAGACTTTTTAGGGCTGCACCTACAGCATATGGAAGTTCCCAGGCTATGGGTCGAATTTGAGCTGTATCTGCTGACCTGCACCACAGGCACAGGAATGCTAGATACATGCTGCATCTGTGACCTACATCATAGCTCATGACAATGCCAGATCCTTAACCCACTGACTGGGGCCAAGGATCTCACCTAAGTCCTCATGGATACTAGTTAGGTTCATTACCACTGAGCCACAATGGGAACTCCAGAATATTATTTTATATACAAACAATCTGGCCAAATGGACACTATGAACCAAATTAATGCAGTCATCAGCAAAATAGTAGTTTTTCAGTGATATTTTAGTCATTAACTATGGAAGACTATGGCAGTTGTTTTTTTCTATCCTCATTAAACCTAATCATTCTAAATATACTAACCCAAGAAGAGGGTCATGTCTCCATAGATACCTGGCATAAAGCTAGCTATGCCATCTCCCACAGTATCTATGAAAGATAGAATCCCCTTATTTCTAAAAGGTCCCTGATGTAATCACCTTAGTTTGGATAAACTCATTTTTATCAGCCTAGGAAAAGTAGACATTTTATTTTATACTTTATAGCTATTTCATTGGCAGCACTTCCATACATTTCACTGACCTTTCGGTTCTTTTTTAACTTTAAACTCTAGCATTAAACTCTAATACTGCTTATGGTACAAAAGAGACAGTCATTAATTGTTGCATGGGTTAATAAATGAGTGAACTCTGTTGGCAATGCTTTCCTAAGGGCAGCTGTGAGTAATAACTGGATCAATGTAAGCTTCTTGAGGCAGGCATGCTGTCAGTTACTGCTGTGTTTTCCTGGGCACTTAGCATTTTGCTGCATAGATAGTATGAGCTTATCTGATTCTTGTGAAACAGAAGAGAGTTAGTGACCATTGGATGTTTCAATGGAAGGAAAATCAAATTCTGACCCTTTCTTCAATGAGCTTTATGAATAATATTATACATAGGAGGATCAGTATGTATTTATCTGAGTAAATTCCTATTATTAGGTAAGCACTGAAGAAATTATCTGATATATCATGACTGTTTACCTCCTGACCATCTTTGTCTTAACTTTTTGATGCTCTTTGCATTAATTCATAAAAATGCAAAAAAATTAGAGAAAAAAATGCACTTGTTTTTTGTGGGAAAGCCATGGAGCCCAGCATTTTGTTGATTGCTGTCTCTTCTTGAACGGCATCCTCACTCTGTAATTTGCACTCTCACTGCCCTCTCTAGACTCATGATTCAAACACTCTAGGTGATTTATGGTCGCTGATGACTCTCAGTTTTTGAGACTGTGCAGGGGCAGTCTGGTTATATTATGTGTACATTATCTCCCACAAACCATAGGCCCAGACCTTCAGGTAACAACTCCTGGTTAGGTTCACAATGCACTTGGCCCTTACTATTCATTCACTCTTGGTCTGGGAAGAGCAGTCAAATGATGCAAATGGGGTAGTGCTGTGTGGCTCCTACAATGATATATAGTCGTCACAATTGCCTGTTTTGTGTCTGACTTTTTGAAGGTGACGTTATAGGTATTATCTCACTGGTGGGCAGGGTAGCCTCACAGTTAAAATGGTAGCTTAAGAGTTAGACTGCTGTTAAAACTTGACTCCAAAATAATTTAGTTATGATATGAACATGAGCCAGGTGTTCAGATTCTCATTTCTTCATCTCTATGATGGTACCCATAATAGGTAATTATTATTATAATAATTGTTGTGAGACTAAATAATGTGTTTTGCGTCTGTTAAGCATTCAATAAATGTCACCTATTTTTATAATTTTATCTCCGTTAGAGTTTATATAACTTTAAAATCAAAGAGACCTAATTTGGAATCTTACTGATACTTTTGAACTTTATGATTATTTTTTAACACTGATAGCAAAGGCAAAGGTGAGCACAGGTTGGTTTGAGTAATGTAACCACCTCTGAATTGGAGATGCACATATTGTGTGGTATTGTCAGAGTGACTATTTTAGCCAGTCCACCAGATGTGTGAGCCGTGGATATTACATTCAGCAGCTATTCATGTTAGGTAAAAGCGGGATATTCAAGAAATTTCAAAGGAAGAAAAATAATTATTGTGAGGGTACCAATATATGGAAAGTTTCAGAAAGGGGCAAATATATGAACTGGTTCTTCATTTTTTTTTCTCAGAGTACACATGAATCCTTTGTGTAGAAATTATTTTATTGACATACTACCTACATATCATGGCTTCCTCAAAGCTTTTCTTTTTCTTTTTCAGGAGTATTTTGTGTTTTCTTCATTTATGCCTTTCTCTTACTATTCAGTGTTCTCATGTCTTTGTGTTTCTTAGTTCAGATTCCTAAGGAAGTAATCAGATTAGTCCACTCTTCTTTTAGATGCTGGCTGCTTTACACACAGCTCATCTTTTGTTCATTGCTCACTTCAGCTCTGGAGCTGATCCCAGGGAGTGGACTGCATCACAGAGTATAAAATATGACTCTCAAAAGTGAGGAGACTGGACAGAGCAGTTTCCATGAAAATCTGTGTGGCTGGAATGAGCAGGATGACATCTGTAGGTTGGTGATACTGCCCATGGGTGCCACGACTTCTGTTTGTTTGATGTTTTAGTAGTTTACTTATTGCCAAGTTCTGTTGAAGGGAATGATTGCTGATTCTTGCTGAGGCTTAGATATTAGAACCTAGAAAATAAATTGAATCAGACTCTGAGTAAATTGTTCAGTCAGAGGAAGCATCTAAAGAGAATTTCAGCCACTTGCTTTAATACATTGCTATATTTAAAGCAAGCATTTGTCTAAATATGGGCCATTTAAGTTACAAAAGTAGTGTCAGTGTTGCTCATGATATGGTAAACAAAACAGAATAGAATGAATGCATTAAGAATTATTAGAATATGTCATTAAATGCTGCAGTTTTGACCTGCTCATAGATGTTTCCCAATTATTAAAGAACATTTTCACCTATCCAGAATGATGTAGCTTCAGTCTTATAGTATATTTGGAAGATGATTTTCTTTAACTGTAAGAAAAAAAAATGCTGCTATCATTCTGTTCTAAAACACCATGCAATAATCAATAGTTTGATGTACTTAGTAATGAATGTTTATAAAGGAAATATTGTTTAAACCATGGAAGAGTGAGAATCAGTTATTCTATTCCTATATTGTTCCTTGGGCAAGATGTACTAATTTGTTAGCATATTTACCTCTTTATCTTTTTTAGCTTTAAATAAATTTAGTCACCAAAATAAATGTTTGGGAATCATCAGAATATTAAACTTCCTTGCTTGACTTCCAAAAATTCAACAAGGCACAGGACAGCCTTATGTTGTTAAGTACTAGAGTAATAAAGAGCTCCACACTTTTCAAATCTGTAAAGTTAACAACATGTATATTTCTTACATGATTAAATAATGTAGCTTAAGCCTAATGCCTGTGACACAGATGGAAGAAAATAACGGGCTCTGTTCTCTGTGTCCAGTTGTATAGGTCTTGTCCATCACTGGTCCTACTATGGTAATTTTTTCCCTTTTTGAATTTATTTTTTTTGGATTAGTCTAAGTACAATACTTAAGAGCAGCAGTATTTAGAGTGGGCTTCCTTAATGTAAAGGACTGACTTGAGTTGTGTCAAGAGACAGCCTTGGAAACCAGAATGCCAAGTAGAACCATTTTATCCATTTAGGTTACTGCTGATCAGGTAACACACAGTTGTTAAACAGCTTTTGTGCTCTGTACCCTGATCTATAAAAATACAGGTCTTGTTAAAAATATTAATTTTTAGAAAAATTAAAAACTAAGCAACTTCAAAATAACCTGTATTTGTGTCTTAAAAACCATTTTATGTGCTTATATCATCATAAGGCTTGCCTATTTTAGTAAGTATTTAGCATTTTGTCTATTTTGTTTGACTTGTTGCAAATGTTATTTTAGTTTATTTGTTACCTAAACAAAATGTATTATAAAATTGTTTTGTCTTTATGCCTCTGCTAGTCAAAATACATGCTTTCAATGTATTATGTAAAGAAAACATCTGGCGTATGTCAGAAGGATCATATCAGATTGCTGTGTGGCAACACTGCCCAAGATTAACATGGATAGAGTTTCATGGACTTAGCAATGACTGAAAGCATGAAGCACAAACAAGAAGCTTTTCTCTGACATGGATTTGAGGTTTGAAATGGAGTAAAGACTCTCAGGAAATACCCATTAAACATTTACCCCCAAATATGCAGTGTGTGTATGTGTGTGTGTGTGTGTGTGTGTGTGTGTGTGTGTGTGTGTGTGTGTATGTGTGTGTGTGATAGGATATGAAAAATGATGAAAAATACTACCATAGATAAATGATTAGTTCTATCTTATTTAGACTCTGGTGCTTGTTATTGAAGAAGGTTGTGACTTGAATTTGACTTTTAATTCAGTGAGATGTACATTGTTTGGCAAGTGTCATTCCCATCTTACATACATTCCACATCCCCTTACTCCAACAGTGGCCCTTTGTCAGTGAATAACTGGAAGCCGGTCACTTTGCTTGGAGTTGGACAACTGAGTTTAATTCATATTCCTGAGACCCCTGAAAGAATAGACATGGGAGCTCTGAGAGACACTGCCTAATATTCCATTCTTGCTGGGCTTCCTCTTTCCCTGCTCTGCTTGCTTTCCTCAGTCCCTTACTAACCTTGCTTGAGCTTGAGAGCACTTCTCTAATAAATAAATCACTTTCACCCAAATCAAATCCTAATGTCAGAATCTGCTTCTAGGGAGCCCAACCTAAGACAAACAGCTTCTTTTATCCTAGCTTAAACATAAATTTGGTTATTAATTAAAAATACCAAAGTAATAGGAACAAAGAGAGCTATTTCAAAATAGATGGATGACTTGTATTTTTGTCATTTTAATATCTTTAATTTGGATAATAGAAGTAGGAACATTAATTGTTAAGTTACAGAGATAAAGATAAATACTTTATGATTTCAAGTAAATAATTAACTTTAGCAGCTATTCATATCTTGGCAATTTCCCCCTCAATTGCCTCCATTTCCACCTCCAACTAAGACTACATTTTTGAATGTGTTTACTAATTTTTCTTAAATAATTGTGATTCTCGTCAACATATAGAATTATATCCTGGTCTGTGTAAAAAGATGGCTTGGATATTTAATATATTTTAAACTAAATAGCACTCCTTTTTGTTTGCTTTTTTTAGGGCTGCACTTGAGGTATATGGAAGTTCCAGGCTGGGGGTCAAACCAGAGCTGCAGCTGCCAGCCTGTGCCACAGATACAGCAATGTGGGATCTGAGCCACATCTGAGACCTATGCTGCAGTTTGAGGTAATGCCAGATCCTTAACCCACTGAGTGAGGCCAGGGATTGAATCCATATCCTTATGGATACTATTTGGGTTCTTAACCTTCTGAACCAGAACAAGAACTCACCTTTCATGTTTTAAATTATAAAATGAATAAAGAAAGAAAAGAATAGAGGAAGGGAGGGAGAGAGGAAGGAAAGAAGAAAGGGAAGGAGGGAGGAAGGAAGGAGAAAGAAGAAAGAAAAGAAACAAAAGAATTCAGGATTAAAATGGAAATCTCTCCTTTTTATTTTTTACCTCTCACATGTAACTATTATTCAAAGATAGGTGAGGATTATTCCAAATTTTATATGCATATATAACACACACATATATGTATTTATATAGATAATATATATATAGAATGAGTTTTTATTGTCTCAATTTTGTGAAACATGTTTATACTACATGTACATTTCTATATAACATGCTTCCTTTAATATAGGAACTTATTACTGAACTCTGCAACATTTGAGGATGGCAATCTGCCTCAATTTCTATAAGCAGTAGATGAAAGATATTTTTCCTATGAAATAGTACTTTACTTCTTGTCCTTTACTTCTTGTCTTTGTACATCTCTTCATACATACATAGGGATATTTCTTCCATATGATTAAAAGCTAAAATGAACTTTCTTATGAGTAAATCAGTGTGTAATCCACTGCATTTAGAAAAAAAAAAGTGCCCTTTCTTGAATGCAAATCCCAAATTTCTCACAACTACCTCCCTCCATAACATCACTGCTTCTTTATTAAAACATTGTCTTGGTGTAAGTGGATGAGGGCAGCTTACATATCCATGATGAAAATGTTGATTGTTATAAAAATAAGAAAAAAGTGACTACATGGAGACTCAACAAGACGCTACTGAAAAAAACCAATGAGTTGAAATCAAAATGGAAATTAAAAAAATACACTGAGACAAATAACAATGAAAACACAACCATTCAAAATCTATAGGATGCCACAAAAGCAGTTCTTCAAGGGAAGTTCATAGTGATAGAGGCTTTCCTCAAAAAAGAAGAAAAATCTCAAATTGACAACTTATCCCACGACTAAATGAATAAGAAAAGGAACAAAAAAACTTAAAGTCAGCAGAAGGAAGGGAATTCTAAAGACCAGAGAGGAAATCAATGAAATAGAGATTCAAAAAACAGTAGAAAAAAGTAAGTAAAACCAAGAGCCAATTCTTTGAAAGGGTAAACAGAACAGACATATCTCTGGCCAGACTCACCAAGAAGAAGAAAGGACTCAGATAAAATAAGAAATGAAAAGAGAAAAGTCTCAACAAATACTGTAGAAATACAAAAAACCAAGAGAATACTATGAACAATTATATGCCAACAAATTTGACAACTTAGAAGAAGTGGACAACTTTTTAGAGACTTACAGCCTGCCAAAACTGAATCAAGAAAAAATATATTTATTGAACGAACTGATTACTAGACATGAATTGAATATATAATAAAGACACTTGCTACAAACAAAAGTCCAGGACCAGGATGGCTTCACAGGAAAATTCTACCAAACTTAAAAAGAAGAACTTATACCCATCCTTCTTAAACTTTTCCAATGTTTGAAGTAGAAGGAATATTTTCAATAACATTCTGTGAATCCACTATCACCCTAATACCAAAACCAGACAAAGATACTACCAAAAAGAAAATTATAAGCCAGTATATTTTGTGAATATAGACGCGAAAATTCTCAACAAAATTTTAACCAACCAAACCAACAGCATATAAAAAAGGTTATACACCACGACCAAGTGGGCTTCATCCCAAGTTCACAAGGATAATTCAACATATGCCAAAAAAATCAACATCATACACCACATTAACAAAAGAAAAGTCAAAAACCACATGATGATCTTGATAGATGCAGGAAAGGCATTTGACAAAAT
The DNA here is from genome assembly GCF_016906955.1 of Phacochoerus africanus. Lineage (NCBI taxonomy): Eukaryota > Metazoa > Chordata > Mammalia > Artiodactyla > Suidae > Phacochoerus > Phacochoerus africanus. Next base: position 143,409,774 of record NC_062544.1, read on the forward strand.
CCAACAACCATTTATGATAAAAACTCATTCCAAAGTGGGGATAGAGGGAACATAACATTAAAAAAGCCATTTATGACAAACCCGCAGCAAATATAGTACTCAGCAGAGAAAAGTTGAAAACCTTCCTGCTAAAATCTGGAAAAAGACAAGGATGCCTACTCTCACCACTTCTATTCCACATAGTATTGGAAGTCCTAGACACAGCATTTAGATAATCAAAAGAAATAAAAGGTATTTAAATTGGAAGAGAAAGGGTGAAATTGTCACTGAATGCAGATAACATGATACTATAGGGTAGAAAACCCTAAGGATGCCATATAAAAACTACTTGAACTGATCAATGAATTCAGCAAAGTACCAAGGTACAAGGTTAACATTCAGACATGAATTGCACTTTTGTATACCAACAATGAAATATTAGAAAAGGAATATAAAAATACAATACTTTTTAGCAAGTTGTCATTGTGGCACAGCATAAATGAATCTGACTGGTATCCATGAGTATGTGGGTTCAAACCATGGCTGCATTCAGTGGGTTAGAGATCTGGCATTGCAATGATCTGTGGTATTGGTCCCAGACACAGCTTGTATCCTGCATTGCTGTTGTTCTGGCATAGGCTGGCAGCTTTAGCTCTGATTAAACACCTAGACTGGGAACTTCCATATGCCAAGGATTCAGCCCTAAAGAAAGCAAAAAGACTTTTTAAAATTGCACCCCCAAAGATGAAATACCTAGGAATAAACCTGACCAATGAGGTGAGAGACTTATATGCTGAGAACTATAAAACATTTATCAAAGAAATTAAAGAGGATTCAAAGAAATGAAAAGATATTCCATGCTCCTGGGTTGGAATAATTAATATCATAAAAGTGGCCATACTTCACAAAGCAATCTACAGATTCAATGTGATCCCTATCAAATTACCCATGACATTTTTCACAGAAGTAGAATAAACAACCTTAAAATTTATGCAGAAGCATAAAAGATCCAGAATTGCCAAAGCAATCCTAAGGAACAAAAACAAGCAGGAGGCATAACTCTCCCAGACTTAAGATAATGTTACAAAGCTAGAGTCATCAAAAGATTGTGGTACTTGTACAAAAACTGACATACCAATGGTTCATAATAGAGAATCCAGAAATGGACCCAACACCTATGGTCCATTAATCTTTGGCAAAGGAGGCAAGGATATAAAATGAGAAAAATCAGTCTCAGCAAGTGGTGCTGGGAAAACTGGACAACTGCATGTATATTAATGAAACTGAAACACACCCTAACAGCATACACAAAAATAAACTCAAAATGGCTTGAAAACTTAAATGTAAGACAAGACACCATCAAACTCCTAGAAGAGTACATAGGCAAAACATTCTCTGACAACCTTACAAATGTTTTCTAAGGTCAGTCTCCTAAGACTACAGAAATAAAAGCAAAAATAAACCAATGGGACCTAATCAAGCTGATAAGCTTTTGCACAGCAAAGGAAACCAAAAAGAAAACAAAAATACAACTTATAGTTGGGAGAAAATAGTTTCAAATGATGCAACTAAGGGGTTAATCTCTAAATTATGCAAACAACGTATACAACTCAACAGCACACACACACAAAAAAAAACAACAACAGCAATGCAATGGAAAAAAGGACAAAATCATGAAGACATTTTGCCAAAGAAGATATACAGATGGACAACAAGCACAAGAAAAAATGCTCAACCTCACTGATTATTAGAGAAAGGCATGTCAAAAACACGATGTAGCACCTCACACCAGTCAGAATGGCCATCATTAATAAGTCCACAAAGAGCAAATTCTGGAGAGGGTGTGGAGAAAAGGGAACCCAACTACACTGTTGGGGGGAATGTAAATTGCTACAACCACTATGGAAAAGAGTATGGAAGTACCTTAAAAAACTATGACATGGAAATACCATATGACCCAGCAATCCCACTCTTGGACATATATCTGGACAAAACTTTCCCTGAAAAAGACACATGCACCTGCATGTTCAATGCGGCACTATTCACAATAACAGAGACATGGAAACAACCTAAATCCCATCAACAGATGAATGGATTGAGAAAATGTGGTATACATATGCAATAGAATGCTACTCAGCCATAAAAAGAAAAATAATGCCATATACAACAACATGGATGGAACGAGATACCCTCATAATAAGTAAAATGAAATCAGAAAGAGAAAGACACATACCATATGATATCACATATCTGGAATCTAATATAGGGCACAAATGAACATTTCCACAGAAAAGAAACTCATGGACTTGGACAACAGACTGTGGTTGCCAAGAGGGAGGGAAAGGGAGTCGGGTGGAGTGGGAATCTGTGGTTAATAGATGCAAATTCTTGCCTTTGGAATGGATAAGCTATGAAATCCTGCTGTATAGTACAGGAAACTATATCTAATCACTTGTGATTGAACATAATGGAGAATAATGTGAGAAAAAGAATATATATATGTATAAGTGGGTCACTTTGCTGAAAGGCAAAAATTGGAAGGATATCATAAATTAGCTGTAATATTTTTTTTTAAATTTTGATCATTATAAGAAAATTTCCCTGCCATATGTTACACTAGTATATATTCTAACTAATAAGTTTCTATCACTGATTAATCACTTTTTGTATTTGTAAATAATTTGCCAATCTGTATTTTATTTGAGTAGTTTATTTTTTATTTTTATTTTTTGACTTTTATTTATTTTTAAATATTACTCAATGAATTTATTACATTTATAGGTGTACAATGATCATCACAACCCAATTTTATAACATTTCCATCCCAAACCCCCAGCATCCACCCACCCCCCCAAACTGTCTCCTTTGGAAACCATAAATTTTTCAGTCTGTAAGTCAGTATTTGTTCTACAAAGAAGTTCATTGTATTCTTTTTTCAGATTCCACATGTCAGTGATAGCAATTGATTTTGGTGCCTCATTGTTGGAGTGACTTCACTTAGAATGATAATTTCTAGGTCCATCCATGTTGCTAAAAATGCTGTTATTTCGTTCCTTTTAATGGCTGAGTAATATTCCATTGTGTATGTGTACCTCATCTTCTCCTCTGTTGATGGACATTTAGGTTGTTTCCATGTCTTGGCTGTTGCAAACAGTCCTGAAATGAACATTGGAGTACATGTGTCTTTTCCAGTCATGGTTTTCTCGGCATAGATGCCCAGGAGTGGGATTGTTGGGTCAAATGATAGTTCTATTTTTAGTTTCCTGAGGAATATCCATACTGTTTTCCACAGTGGTTGCACAAATTTACATTCACACCAACAGTGTATTAGGGTTTCCTTATCTCCACACCCTCTCCAGCACTTACTGTTTGTAGACTTTTTGATGATGGCCATTTTGGCTGGTGTAAGGTGGCACCTCATAGTGGTTTTGATTTGAATTTCTCTAATAATGAGTGATATTGAACATCTTTTCATGTGTTTTTTGGCCATCCATATGTCTTCTCTGGAGAATTTTCTGTTTAGATCTTATGCATATTTTTTGATGGGGTTGTTTGTTTTGTTGGTGTGGAGCTGTAGGAGGTGTTTATAAATTTATAAATCCCTTGTCAGTTGATTCACTTGCAAAGATTTTCTCCCATTCTGTGTGTTGTCTTTTCATTTTGTTGAGGGTTTCCTTTGTTGTGCAGAAACTTTGAAATTCTTTTAAGTTCCATTTAATTATTTGTTTTTATTGTCATTAGTCTAAAAGGTAGATCTGAGAAGATGTTGCTGTCATTTACATTGGAGAGTGTTTGGCCTATGTTTTCCTCTTAGAGTTTTATAGTGTCTTGCCTAATATATAGGTCTTTGATCCATTTAAACTTTATTTTTGTGTATGGTGTTAGGAAGTGTTCTAAATTCATTCTTTTATGTGTGGCCATCCAGTTTTCCCAGCACCACTTATTGAATGGGCTATCTTTTTTCCATTGTATATCATTACATCTTTTGTCATAAATTTGTTGACTGTAGGTGTGTGGGTTTAGTTCTGGGCTTTCTATCCCATTCCACAGATCTATCTGTGCCACTACCATACAAGTTTGATGTCTGTAGCTTTGTAGTATAGCCTGAGCCTCCAGCTCCGTTTTTCTTTTTCAGGATGTCTTTGGCTATTCTGGTTCTTTGGTGCTTCCACACAAACTTTAAAATATTTTGTTCAAGTTCTGTAAAAAATGTCCTTGGTAATTTGATAGGGATTTCATTGAACCTGTAGATTGCCTTGGGTAGTGTAGTCATTTTGATAATATTGGTTCTTCCAATCCAAGGGCATGGTACATCTTTCCATCTGTTTGTGCCATCTTTGATTTCTTTCATCAGTGTCTTATAGTTTTCAGAGCACAGGATTTTGTATCTTTATTTAGGTTTACTTCTACGTATTTTATTCTTTGGATGCAATGGTGAATGGGGTTGCTTGCCTAATTTCTCTTTCTGGTCTTTCATTGTTAGTATATAGAAATGCAGTCAATTTCTGTGTATTTATTTTGTATCATGCGACTCTGCCAAATTCATGGATGAGCTCTAAACCATTTTCTAGTATAGTCTTTAGGATATACTTAGTATCATGTCATCTGCAAATAGTGATAGTTTTACTTCTTCCTTTCCAATTTGGATTCCTTTTATATATTTTACTTCTCTGATTGTTGTGTCTAGGACTTCCAAAACTATGTTCAAGAGTAGTGGTGAGAGCTGACATCCTTGTCTTGCTCCTAATCTCAGCAGGAATTCTTTCAGCTTTTCACCATTGAGAATGATGTTTGCTGTGGGTTTGTCATATATGGCCTTTATTATGTTGAGGTAGGTTCCTTTATGCCCACTTTATGAAGGGTTTTTTTTATCTGAAATGGGTGTTGGATTTTTTCAAAGGCTTTTTCCACGTCTATTGAGAGGATCATATGGTTTTTATACTTCACTTTGTTAATGTGGTGTATCACATTGATGGATTTGTGGATATTGAAGAACCCTTGCATCCCTGGGATAAATTCCTCTTGATCATGAAGTATAATCCTTTTGATGTATTGTTGGATTTGGTTTGCTAGTTTTTTGTTGAGGATTTTTGCATCGATGTTCATCAGTGAAATTGGCCTCTAATTTTCTTTTTTTTGTGTGTGTGGTATCTTTGTCTGGTTTTGGTATCAGAGTGATGATAGCCTCATAGAATGAGTTTGGGAGTGTCCCTTCCTCTGCAATTTTTTGGAATAGTTACAGAAGGATAGGTGTTAGCTCTTCTCTAAATGTTTGATAGAATTTGCCTTTGAAGCCATCTGGTCCTGGACTTTTGTTTATTGGAATTTTTTTAATTACAGTTTCAATTTCAGTTCTTGTGATTGACCCATTCATCTTTTCTATTTTGTCTTGTTTTGCTCTTGGTAGATTGTACTTTTCTATGCATTTGTCCATTCCTTCTAGGTATTCTGTTTTATTGGCGCATAATTGCATATAGCAGTGTCTTATGACCCTTTGTATTTCTGCAATGTCCATTGTTATTTCTCCTTTTTCATTTGTAATTTTATTGATCTGAGCCCCTCTCTCTTTTTTTCTTGATATGTCTGGCTATGGATTTATCAATTTCATTGATCTTTTCAAAGAAACAACTTTTCTTTTCATTGATCTTTTCTATGGTTTTCTCCAATTCTATTTCATTGATTTCTGCTCTGATCATCATGATTTCTTTAATTCTGCTAACTTTAGGTCTTGTCTGTTCTCTAGCTGCTTTAGACATAAAGTTATGTTGTTTTTTGAACTTTTTCTTGTTTCCTAAAGTAGGCTTGTATTACTGTAAACTTTCCTCTTAGAACTGCTTTTGTGGCATCCATAGGTTTTGGAGCTTCATATCTTTGTTGTCATTTGCTTCTAGGTATTTTTTAATTTCCTCTTTGATTTCTTCAGTGATCCATTAGCATTTTGGTTGGAAAAGATGCTTGATATGATTTCAAATTTTTAAAGTTACTGAGGCTTGATCTGTTGCCCAGGCTAGTGGTCAATTTTAGAGAATCTTCCATGTGCACTTGAGAAGTATGTGTATTCTGTTGCCTTTGGATGGAATGTCATATAAATATCTATTATGTCTATCTGGCCTGATATGTCATTTAAACCCCATATTTCCTGATTGATTTTCTGTCTGGATGATCTGTCCATTGCTGTAAGTGGAGTGTTAAAGTCCCCCACTATTGTTATTTCAATTTCTTCTTTTAAGAAGGTTGTTAGCAGTTGCCTTATATATTGTGGTGATCCTATGTTGGGTGCATAGATATTTAAAATTGTTATATCTTCTTCATGGATTGATCCTTTGATCATTATGTTCTGATCTTCCTTGTCTCTTAAAATATTCTTCAATTTAAGGTCTATTTTGTCTGATATTAGTATTGCTACTCCAGCTTTCTTTTGATTCCTGTTCATGTGGAACATTTTCTTCCATCCTGTCACTTTCAACCTGTATGTGTCCCTAGAAGTAAAGTGGGTCTCTTGAAGACAGCATATATATGGGTCTTGTTTTTGTATCCACTTAGCCAGTCTATGTATTTTGTTGGGGCATTTAGTCCATTAACATTTAAGGTAAGTATTGATATGTATGTTCTTATTGCCATTTTATCAATTGTTTTGGATTTGTTTTTGTTGCTCTTTTTTCTTCCCTTCTTCTCTTGTTCTCTCCTCTTCTGTTTTGATGCCTATCATTAGTGTTGTATTTGAGTTGGTTTTTCTTATTTGATTGTGTATCAGTTGTAGATTTTTGGTTTGCAGTTACTCTGAAGTTTTGATATAAGAGTCTATATATATATATACGAGATTGTTTTAAATTGTTGGTCTGTTAATTGCAAGTGCGTCTCCATTGCCTGAATTTGTACCCTCCTATTCTCACAAATTCTGATTTTGGTGGCATAATTGTGCATGGATGATTTCGTATCTTTACTGTGTATGTAATTTTACTGGTGAGCCTTGTCATTTGTGATATTTTTGTTTCTGGTTGTGGCCTTTCTTTTCTGCACAGGGAGGTTCCTTTAGATTTTGTTGTCAAGCTGGTTTAGTGTTACTGAATTCTCCTAGATTTTGCTTATCTGTGAAGCTTTTGATTTCTCCTTCAAATCTGAATGAGAGCCTTTCTGGGTAAAGTAATGTTGTTTGGAGGTTTTAGCCTTTCATCGCATTAAGTATATCATGCAACTCCCTTCCGGCCTGCAGAGTTTGTGCTGAAAAATCTGCTGATAACCTTATCGGGGTTCCCTTGTATGTCATTTGTTTCTTTTCCTTAGCTGCTTTCAATATTTTCTCTTTGTCCTTAATTTTGGTCAGTTTGATTAATATGTGTCTTGGGGTATTCCTCCTTCAGTTTATTTTATATGGTACTTGTTGCACTTCCTGTATTTGAGTGAATGGTTCCTCTCCCATGTTAGGGACGTTTTTGGCTATTATCTCTTTGAATATTTTTTCTGTCCCTTTCTCTCTCTCTCTCTTCTCCTTCTGGCACCCTTATAATATGGATGTTGGTATGTTTAACATTGTCCAAGATATCTCTGAGACTCTCTTCATTTGTTTTCAATCTTTTTTCTCTTTGTTCTGCATCCAGGATTTCCACTAATCTGTCCTCAACCTCACTTATTCTTTCTTCTGCCTCCTGTATTCTGCTGTTGGCTGCTTCTAATGATTTTTTTAATTTCAGCTATTGTATTTTGCATCTCCTCTTGCTTAAGTTTTATATCTTGTATCTCTTTGCTCAGTGTTTCCTGTAAATTATCCATTTTTGCCTCCAGTTTATTTCCAATGTCTTGCATCATATTCAGCATCAACAGTGTAAAGTCTTTTTCCTGGATGCTAAGAATATCCTGATCACTTAGCTGATTTTCTGGGGTTTTTCCTTTCTCCCTCATCTGAGTTATAGTTCTCTGTCTTTTCATTTTTATAGGTTTTTGGTGTGGTTGACTTTTTACAGGGAAGATATTTGTAGCCTCTCTTAATTCTGGTGTCCTCCCCCCATTATAGCTGAAGTTGGTATGGGGTTTGCTGTAGGTTTCCTGGTATGGGGGCTTGCTATAGGCTTCCAAATGGGCAGTACTGATGCCTGCTCATTGGTAGGTGGAGCTGATTCCTATCCTTCTGGTGGGTGGGGCTTTGTCTCTGGGTATGATTAGAGGTGGCTGCATGCTTGGGGGATCTTTAGGCAGCCTGTTTACTGATGGGTGGGGCTGTGATCCTACCTGAATTGTTGTTTGTCCTGGGGCTTCTCAGCACTGATGGGTGGGGCCAGATTTTCCCAACATGGCCACCTCTAGAGATAAGTACACTGATGAATATTCCCTAGAGCTTTGCTTCCAATGTCCTTCCCCCACAATAAGCCACAGTCACCCCTGTTTTCCCAGGGGATCCTCCAAGAACTCCTGTCAGGTCTGACCCAGATTCCTATGAAGACTTTCCTTTGCCTTGGGTCCAGCACATGTGAAAGTCTCTGTGTTCCTTTTAAGAATGGGGTCTCCATTTCCCCCAATCATGTGGAGCTCCTATGCACAAGCCCCACTGGCCTTCAGTGCAGCTGCTCTGGGGGCTCTTTCTCCCAATGCCAGATCCCCAGGCCTGGGGACTTGATGTGGGGCTCACAACTTTCACTCTTGTAGATAAATCTCTGTGATACATTTACGTTCCAGTCTGTGGGGCTTCCCACCCAGGAGGTATGGGGTTGCTTATATGACATAATCCCCCCTCCTACCTTTAGATGTGGCCTCCTCTTTGGCTTCTGGAGTAGGATATCTTTTTGAAAGTTTCTGTTCCATTTGGTTGAAGATTGCTCAGCATTTGGTTGTGATTTTTTTGTTTTTAGTAGAGAAGTTCAACTCCAGTCCTTCTATTACACCATCTTAATCCTCTCTCTCCAGAGTTGTTTATAGTTTTATTTGTCATAGAGGAGTTTGTTGTTTTACTTAGAAATTCTGCTTTTTTGATTAAATTGAATGTTATTGTTATTTAATTTTATTTAATTATTCATCATTTTTTGTTTTTGTTTCATTATTGAAGAGGTAAGCTTTCTTCAAATTATGTATTTACATTTGTTTTTTCTTCTGGAATTTTATATTTTATTTTCTGCCTTCTTATCATATATTCACTTGGAATATGTACATGTTTGGAAACAAATTAGTCATCTAACTTTTTTCCCCACATTAAATGACTACCTATTTTTGATATTCTTTGTATTGAATGGTATATCCTCTGCCTTTTAATTTTGAATTATATATTTTCACATAAGAATATATATGTATGTGGAAATGTATATATAACTGTAGTAGTATGTATATGTATATGTATATATGTATGCATGTATACATAAATTCCTAGGTTCTCCTCTGTTTTCCTGCTGGCTCATTTGCACATAGTGATGTGCTAATGTAATTGTTGAAGCTTCCTGGTGTGCTTCCTTATGTAGTAAGGTGAGATCTAGTTTTCCTTCCTGTTTCTCCTGCATGCCTTATGACTTCACAGACCTCTTGCTTTCTAGCTTGTAATCTGATTCTAAAATCAAAGCTTATTTGAAAATGTTTTGTAACCTCTAGGAGACATGAACATGCAAACTGTGAACACCTTGTAAGTAGTAGCATTTCTTCTGTAATTCTTATTCACCTTAGGTATGGGAAGGAAAAAAGCAACATGCATATATTGTCTATAACTATGTGTTTGCCACCTACAACCTTATCTACAGGTTATTAATAAAAATTAATCCAGTGTGTAATTCAAGACATTTTCAAATTGCTTAGAACATTTGAATGTAATTCTCTCTTCTCTCTTAAACATAGCTCTACCCTCAACATCCCTGATTCTTTCCTAATGATGGTGTCTGGGCATGAGGGATGTGCTTTTGCTTCCTCTTGCCCTTCTTGCCTTAGTCTGGCCTCTAGAACAATTACCCTTGTCCTCCTAGAGCGGTCAACCCTGCTGGCATTCAGGGCTTATGATTAGTAGCTTTTATTTGGGTGTAGACAGGGCCATGTGATACTTTTGGGCTATTTCAATATCACTTTAGCTCTTGCTGGTGCTGTCCACACTCTGAGTGTCTGACTCTAAATCCCATTTAACCTGCAGCTCTGGAAGCAGAACCCCTAAGGTGAACTCTGCCTGACATCCCAGGGAAATGTTCAGCTGTTCTGGCTATGCTTTTACTACATCAGACCCAAGGAAGGGAACCCAGGAAACTAACTGTCTGCAGCCCTGGGCTTTCATGTGCCTGCTTTCCACATGGTTGTCAGAACAGTCTGTTAATCCTCACAGAGGAGTCAGTAGGTGAAAGCAAGAATCCATGGCCTCCATTGTTTCCTGAACTATGGAATACACTTCCGCAGCAGAAACACCACAACCATTCCCTTCATGCCTTCCTCTCCTGACTACCTTTGCACCACCTACATGGGCAGCAAAAATTGTGCTCACATTACTTCCTTTTCATCCTCTTGAATCCTTATAACTGACTCCTTCTTGACTCCTACTGACTTTAATGGGGGACAGAAATATGTCTTTGTACATTATTCAGATTATATTTAGTGTAATGGCATCTTTTGGAGAAAACAGCTGAGTATAGTGAGGATGGTGCTTCATAGAGTTGTGCAACCTGGAGGCCTACTCAGTGGGGGATTTTTGCCACAAGTCCAACTAGGTCAGTCACATGAAGTAAAAAACAGAGAGAAAGTAATTTGGCAAATCTTTTATGAAGACAATAGGCTAGTTTTCAAGGCTTTTGTCCCACTGAATTGTGAATGACAGTAGAAGTATTTCCTTTTGGCATTTCCTCTGTGGTAAATTCAAGCTGCCAGACAAATACCTAGAGAATACATAAGGAATAAGGTGGAAGCCAGGCATATTAAAAAGTGCAGTAAAAATTAAACAATTTTTAAACATTGCCCTCATTATTCATGTAGAACACATGAGACACAGTATTAGCATGAAGAGAATATTGACCTCAAAGTCTTACCCAGGCCCTTGGGTTTTATATATAAGGATATAATATTACTTCTTACAACTCTTGATAGGATTTCAAAAAGAGCCTGAAAAGCCCTATTCAAAAGCTTGTGCCATTAATTATATCTCTAGTCACTTCCTCCTCCCTGTTGTATTTCATCTAAGACACTGGTTTTAACCACAAATTAAAGACAGGAACAGTTCAATTAAGATCAGTTCAGGGGAGTTCCTGTGGTGGCTCAGTGGTTAATGAATCTGACCAGGGACCATGAGGTTGCAGGTTCGATTCCTGGCCTTGCTCAGTGGGTTAAGGATCCAGCATTGTTGTGAGCTGTGGTGTAGGTCACAGACATGGATAACCACATTTCTGTGGCTCTGATGTAGGCTGGTGCCTACAGCTCCAATTAGACCCCTAGCCTGGGAACCTCCATATGCCACAGGAGTGGCCCTATAAAAGGCAAAAAACACACAAAAAATCAGGTCATATTTATGCAACCACTAGAGATTAAAGAACGGCAGGAAAAAAGGAAGTGAAAAGATTTTGAAAGTTACTCAGTACAGATATTGTGCTTATAACATTCCATATTTTTACTTAGTTAATATTTGTAAGATTCACCTCCATTTCATAGATGAGGAAACTGAGGCTTATAGGAGTCTGAACATTTTTTTCAGCTTATGAAACAGCCAGCAGCAAAGACAGTTGAATTTCAGCCATCACAAGCTTCGAGGCTATTCCTTTTTCCAAGGCACTTTGTTCTATAAAGTATGTTTCAAAAAACTAAAAAATGGTATCTTCTTGCTCAATGAAGAGTATGTATGTCAGAGGTATGTGTGGAATAAATGTCATGTTGCTCTGTGGTCAATGTCAATAGGCTTTTGGCAGTTCCAGTTCCTATGGCCTTTGACATGATAATTTCAAGGTTACATGTAAGAGTAAGTCAGTGTTTTATAAGAATAAATATCTGTGGTTACCATAACTGTGTTTTACTGCTACCAAACACCATATTTTCTCATTTCCTTCCCCTCATATAATACAATATCACTGTTTAAATTTCATGATGACCATGTTCTCACTTTATTTTTTATTTAACCTTGGCTTAGATCTTAGTTATTTCCTGGGAAAAAGTGGCACTCATTTTAGGAATAGCAAGATAGATTTAGGAGTGATGATTTGTGTGTTCATCCTCATTTGATATTCAGCTTTACTTGCAATTTAATTCCCCTGTCACTTCCAAACACTTTGGGTGACTAGGACTATGCAATTTGTGCCTTCATTTCACATTTTATATTGATCCTTCTGACCTTATGCATCACGCTTCATGTTTTTATTACATCTTATCAGACCTGATCTTATCATTGGATGTTTCATTTTCTCCTATAACTAAGATTTACTGTGCCAAAGGGTTCTCAAATTTTAGAGGCTATTTCATTTTAATTTTGTGTCTTTTTTTTTGAAATGAGCTCCATAATATATATGTAGCTTTGAGTTGCCTCAAACTGAAGTTCATCATTAATTTCCTTTGAAAATGGGCCTAGTTTACTGAACAACAGGTAAATGGTTACTCGAACAATGAATAGCAATGTCTTATTTGTGTCCTAAAAGCAAATTTGTTGTAAAAAAAATCACAGATACCAAAGAAAATAATGTTTTGATGTTAACTGTGTCATGTTCCTTTAATGCAATAAAGATTCCATTTATAATCTGAATTAACTCTGAGCAATTCTTAATCTGAATTAATTCTGAACAAGTATTTTTTTGTGGGACAAGCTTTCTCATTGGCCTCTGAACTCTTCTGCAACAGAGCAGGGCTCTTCCAAAGTTTAGGAGCTCCTGAAATGAGACTCTTTATAAATGTAATGGATTTACATTTGTAGATCTATTTTTAAGGCCCTTGTGGAAATAATTTCCAGTGAAGCCACTGCTTTTTAGCCAGTATAAGGATACATAAGAGTAACCTGCTTTAAAACAATGGTAGACTTTAAAAATAGCTAAGCTAGGAGGGGAAATAGTCATGTTTACAACAAACCCTTTCTCCTATGACCTGAAAATTGCATTTCTAGAAATTTAAAACCTAAAGGAATAATCATAGATACATATAACACAGTACTAAGAAGTTCCTTGTGTTTTTTATTATAATAACAAAAACATTATAAACAAATGCCCAATAATAGGAAACTGATAAAATAGGAATTTTTCATAAGCTGCACAGCCTATAAAAAGAATGAGTTTGAGGAGTTCCTGTTGTGGCTCAGCAGTTAACAAATCTGACTAGCATCCATGAGGATGTGGGTTTCATCACTGGCCTCACTCAGTGGATTGAGGATCTGGCATTGCTGTGAGCTGTGGTGTAGGTCACAGATGTGGCTCAGATTCTGCATTGCTGTGGCTCTGGCATAGGCCTGTGGCTACAGCTTTGATTGGACCCCTAGCCTGGGAAGCTCCATGTGCCATGGGTTTGGCCCTAAAGAGACAAAAAGACATACACATGAAAAAGCAGGAGTTTGATGATCAGAAATGACATGGGAAAATGTGTACAAAGTCAAGTTTAAAAGTACAATTTAGGGGAGTTCCCATCATGGCGCAGAGGAAACGAATCCTATTTGGAACCCTGAGGTTGTGGGTTCGATCCCTGGCCTAGCTCAGTGGGTTAGGGATCTGGCATTGTTGTGAGCTGTGGTGTAGGTCACAGACATGGCTTAGATCTAGTGCTGCTGTGGCTCTGGCATAGGTCAGCAGCAACATCTCCGATTCGGCCCCTAGCTTGGGAACCTCCACATGCCACAAGTGCAGCCCTAAAAGAACAAAAAGACCAAAAAGAAAAAAAGTACAACATAAAATAAGAAAATAGAATATGAAAATGCGATAGTCCTCAATTATGACACCATTTTAAAAAATGCATTATCTTTATGCAAAGAAAAAGTCACACCAAAAATGATATGGCAGGGGGAAGGATTGGTGGATTTAGAGGTGAATTTATTGCTGTTAATAAAATTTTGTAGGAAAGATTTTCTAATTTTTTTTAACAGTAAGAACTATACTAGGACACTTTCCTAAAATTGAGTGACTCTTTTCTCTAGAATAGCCCTAATTTTTTGGTTTAAAAATAAAAAAAAGTCAGAAAACAACAGGCTAGGAAAACATCAGTGGGTCAGTATGTTATGCCGATGATCTTTCAAAATAATACTTCTTCTATCATTCTGTGAAATTCTCACCACACACAGTTTGTCAGATCTGAATCTCTCTTTCTGTAAGAAGAATCATGTTGTGCCCAGTGGTTATCTGTGTAAAAAGGAGAAGGAATTTAGGACTTTTAAACAAACATTCTGTGTTTTAAACAAACATTTGTTAGTTCTCGTAAGGCAGCTCCAATAAGTATGTCCTTCTCTGTACCTTGGCAGCATTAATTAAACAGTAAAGTGGAATTGTGAATCCAGAGTTCTCACAGAAATCTTGAAAGGATTATTCCTAATTCCCTTTCTTGCTTAAAATGAAATTTGAGTATTTAAAGAAAGCATATGCAATTCTTCTTGCAATTTCCTGAAAAACTTTGCAAGTGGTAAGCTTGGACCCCCATGAGAGTCCAAGAACAACTGAAAAACTTTGCAAGTGATACGCTGTTAATATCATTTTTCAGATCCAATCTTCCACTCTCCTCACAACCCCTAGTCTCTCCCACTGTGAACCTTGGGCTCACTGTCCATCATTAGCAAACATGCCTGTTTTGTCCCCTATGTCTTCTGTGGACTTCTGCATTGGTGGCTGTTTTTCCTCCCACATCTATCATTGCATAGGACCTGGAAGTGGGATGAATATCTTTCTTTCTTCTCATTGCAGCTAAACCATGTTTCCCTTTCTAAAAACTCTGGTTCTTCCTTCCTTCTCTCTCTCTCTCTTTTTTTTTTTTGACTGTGTGCATATGTAATCTGTTTATAGCATATGCTCCATCTCCATAGCATTTCATTGAATCATTCAGCAGTGGGTTCTCATGTTTTTCTTCCTTCCTTTTCTGGTATAGACTTCTTGGCCCATTAGAGAAAGCACTTCTTTTGCATACACTTGAGGTTCCTTTTTATGTCTCCTTCTCTCATGTGTTCTTTTAGCATGATCCCAGCTATCCCAACTTGACTGACTGATGACATTTAAATTCCTACCCATGGATCTTAACTGGCTCCTTAACTGTCTTATCACATTTTTCTGATGATTACCTGTTCTATGAGAGGACAGATTTAAATCTTTCTCCTCCTTCTCTGACTCATTTTGATAGAGAAATAGCCATCTTATCTCATCTTTTGTGTCACTTCCTCCACTTCTCCCTCATCATCCCTTTATCAAATCTACCAATGCACTAGCCACCTTTTCTGTTATAATTGACAGATTTATCTTTGTTCCAAGTAAAGCCACTATTGCTACATTGTTTTTATTTCTTTGTACTTATCTGAGGAATGCTTTGGACTGTCACTCTTGACTTCTTTTCCTATCCCTTTTTGGCCATGCTCTGCAGCCTGTGGAAATTCCTGGGCCAGGGATCAAACCTGCACCTCAGCATTGACCTCAGCAGGGACAACCCGGATCCTTAATCCTTTTTTCTACTCCTATCAACATTCAAACATAACAAACTACCTTTGCTATTTAAAAATAAATCCCATCCTAAGTCCCACAATCTCTTCCAACCGCTTTTCCATTTCACTCTTTCGCTTTATGATGAAAATCATTGAAAATGTCTATGCCTGCTGTCTCTACTCATCTCATCCCTTCTTTGTTTCACAGTCTCCTCCAGACAAGTTTTGGCCTTCCTCAGTCTATTGGAACCAATTGTGACAAGGCTAACAAATGAGGTTTTTTTTTTTTTTTTTTAGAGAATGGGAAAAAAGCATGATATGGAAACTTTTGTTTTTTTTTAAAGGGAGTCTTCCAAAGTTCTCAGGAAACGATTCTTTCCTTTTTCCCATCATCGGTAAGATAAATTGAAGAAATTATAAAGTTAATATTTTACTTCACATATTAAAGGCAAAGTAAGTATGAGTAGCTGGTGCTCATTCATTTTATACTTTGAATTTGACAATTATAATCCATAGAGTACCATGGTGTGTGCTATAAAAATTTCTAGCATTTAAGGTTTTCTATCATATTAACAACTTGTAGGCAGAGATTTCTGTTTCAATTTTATCAGTAATTTATTTACTTCCTTTATTGGCATTGTTCAACTTTTAATTTTAGTGAGATTCTATTTTGTAGAACTTCTATGTTGTGGAATAAGATTTTTAAGTTTATTCATGTGAAAGGATTCTGTAAATGATCAGGAAATAATTAGCAGATGTAGTTTGTAGATTTACTATTATATTTTTTAGTTTAAAAAAATTTTAGGAGTTCCCCCTGCAGCTCAGTGGAAACCAACACAAGTATTACCCAAGAGGATGTGGGTTTGATCCCTGACCATGTTCAGTGAGTGTGTTAAGGATACAGCATTGCTGTGAACTGTGGCGTATATCGTACACATGGCTTGGATCCTATGTTGCTGTGGCTGTGGCATAAGCCAGCAGCTGCAGCTCTGATTCCACCCCTAGCCTGGGAACTTCCATATGCTACAGATGTGGCTCCCCCCAAAAAAGAATTCTCTGTATACCTTGAATATAATTTTAATATTTTGATGAATATTAGTACATAGTTTAACTACTTAAGTTGTTTTGGCTTGGGCTTTATTTTTGGTAGCCAGATTCAGTGCACCAACTAGATTTGATCAACCTGACTGTTTTCACTAGATGGTGTGGTCCACTATGACCATTATCTAAACTTTAGACCTTTATTTTATTTATTTTATTTTATTTTATTTTATTTTTTTGTTTTTTGCCTTTTCTAGGGCCACACCCATGGCATATGGAGGTTCCCAGGCTAGGGGTCTAATCAGAGCTGTAGACACTGGCATGCACCAGAGATGCAGCAATGCAGGATCTGAGCAGTGTCTGTGACCTACACTGCAGTAGATGGCAACCCTGGGTCCTTAACCCATTGAGCAAGGCCAGGGATCAAACCAGAAACCTCATGGTTCCTAGTCGGATTCATTAACCACTGAGCCATGAAGGGAACTCCAGCCCTCTATTTTAAAAAGGCTTTAGGAATTAGCAGTTCTGAAGCAATATCCTGAAGCATGTGTGTGTGTGTGTGTGTGTGTGTGTGAGAGAAAAACTTATTTCCTTGTTGATTTTGATATTAGTTTTTGTATTGATGGTTGTCCAGCAATTTGTTATCTTAGTTTTCAGGTGGCTCCATTTGTAAATATATAATAGGCATAAATAAATTTTTTTATTTAAAATATCAAAGGGTATATTTCAATAACGCCTTTATGTCATTGTTCACAGTTTCTTTTTATTTTTTAATTGTTTAATTTTAATCTAATCAATCTGTGATTGCCAATTTAATTTTGACAAAAAACCTGGGTATAGAATTAATTTAGTTTGTTGCATTTTAAGTGTCCATGAGTATTATTGGTAACTCGTGCATGAGTTACATTTAATACAATTCTCTACTGTTGTATATTATCATGGGAAGTTTTTACAATTGTGACTCATTTCAGTTGATTGTAATTATTATTTACTTATTTCTTTTGCTAATATTTGAAAAATTATAACCTTTTGGAAGTAGATTCCCTCCTTTTTAAAAAACCATTATTTCCATGTATATTTTAAGTCATTTTTGTTTAATGACTATAACTTGTACTTGGTCCTTATTGAATTTTCCCGAATCCTCCAAATTTTTGAGTCATTTTTTTTTACTTGTTATTATATTAGTGTACAGGTTTTGATCTCTATAATACGTTTGTACATTATATTGTTTCCTATAAGCACTGGGAGCTGAGGAAGATTACACAGACTTCTAAAAATTTATGACAAAAGAAAAATTAAATTTTTGTTTGTATTTTATGGCATGAATATCTTTTAATATCTTTATCTTAAACTTATCTGATCCTTTTATCCTTTTTATGTGTGTAAAACTTCACAAGTACACATGGGAATTATCTAATAACTACCCTATGTAGCCTAATCAACATTTTGATTGCTATTAATTACTGGGTATTTGTTTTATAGTTTATATATACTCAGGTGATTGACTTTAAGCTATTAAAAGAAAAAAATTGAAAAAATAGCAGGGGTATGGTAAAACCAGTGCCTTTAAAGAGTGTTGGTGTAAACTGGTAAAATATTTTTTCAAAAATATTTAATAGATATATCAAATCCTTCAAATTTGTGAACTCTTGTGTTTAGCTATTTTACTTATGCCCACATGCATATATATTTTATTTTTATTTACATATGGAATAGGCTAAATTGTGAATTGTCCTTAAGTTTTGCGGTTAAGGAAGATTGCAGTTAAAGAACATTATCTCCTGGCCTGAAAAGTAAGTGTGGGTTCATGTTGTGTGAATCAAAACTTTTCCTTCACTAGTTGTGCCGGTTGGTGTAGGGAACAGGCAGCTCATCCAAGACAAAGACCAAAGGGGTTTTCTTACCAGAATAAGCATGAAAAATCTGTTTCTGCTCCATGCAGTTCATTCTTATGATAGGAGTGTAAGTCTTGCCACATGGAAATTATGAGAACAGGCAGCCAGAAAGCCTGAAAAAATCCGAAAGACAGCAAGAACCAGTGATAAAAGAGGCCAGTCAGGAAGGGAGAGATGTGAGGGGAGGGAGCAGAGACACAAGACAGAGAAAGGCCTGATGGTGTTTTTTTCTCTGAATCCATTTTCACTCTGTTCTTTGCACAGTGTAATATATTAACCATTAAATTATCATTTTTGTAAGAGCCAGATTAAGTTGGATTTGTCTTTTCTTGCACCTAGAGTATTCTGATTAATGCAAATTTTATAAGGATCTATATGATAATATTTAAATGACTTATAAAACATTAAATATTAAAATCATGATACACATATGGAAACATACTCCAAATGGCCTAAAAGATGTAACAACCAGAGAAGTATTTACTTATATGTAAAAAATGAAACATCAAAATATGAAAAATAGCTATTTTTGTATGGGGAATCATTTTTTATTATATGAATCCATCACCATATCATGGATTAAAGGTAATTCATTTTTTGGAAATTTTTTTTCTGATTTTTTTCTGTCTTCTTTTAAATTTTAAGGAAAATCTTTCACTTGAAAAACAAACTTAGTAGAAACAATACAAAACTTTAATATGTATCTTACTGAAGAGAGTTCCTAAAGTAGTGATTCTCAAACTTGGCACAGAACAGTCTTGAGAGTACAGATTCCTGCGTTCCATCCCCAGCCTACTATGTTAGAAATCCTGGAAATGGGTCCAGGTATTGACATTTCTTCCACTTTTCCAGAATAAGAACCTCTGGAACTAGAACAGAAGTGGTGTAATGTAACAGCTGAGAGAGTCCAGTGGAGTATTTCACAGAGCTGGAATAGTATTCCAGTTATACCATGACTAACTGTAACTGTACTATTTTGAAGAAGTTATTACGTGTTCCCTCTAAGCCTTCACTTTTTATCTCTAAAATGAGACTAATAATTTCAGTTGTGAGGTTGATGAAACAGTGCTTCTATGGCATGTAGCATAATAATTAGGCACAGTTTAAACACTCACAAATAATGTTATTTACAAACAAAAAATATAAATACGCAAATAAAAATAAATTAAAAATAGTAAATACAATCTTTATATTATTAGCCTTGTATGATGACAATGAAAATCAGCAGAAAAAAAGATTTAAATTGACCCAAGTCAATGTATATACAATTTTTATGTTCACATCATTGATGGGAGAAAAATTATGCATCATCTTCTCTCTAGGGCATACTTTCAAATGGCACCATTTTCTATCAAAATTCACTTCCCCCATTTTATTTTTTATTTAATTTCAAAAATCACCACTGCTATACTGCTCTCAAAAGCAAAAAGGAAACAAACAAAAATTGAGTGTTCTTTAAAGGGAAGAAGGCAGGGGTTATTAGTAAGATTAAATATTTAAGGACATTTTTTCTCATCTCAGGTTCCTGGGTCAGGTTTGACCCCCATGAGAATCCAAGAACAAAAATTAGTGCAGGGAACTACAAGAAAATTTCTAGAGGTAGCCAGGAGGCCCAACAATCTGAATTTCAACCAGCCTGTTAACTGGTAGGAAAATAAAGAATAATAACAGGTAAATGCCTATGAAATCATCACAGGAAATCTAAACTGAGTCTTTGTATCCTGGAGCCTTTATAGCTGACAGATAAATAAAATGCATACTATCTCATATTAACCATCATCTAGAAGATACATAACTAAAAACAGGATAATTGAATACATATCTTCTTTTTCTAAAAGCATTATTTTCAACTCATCTATTTTTTGACTTTTACTTGAGGAAGAAATAACATAATTTTCAAAATTTGAAATTTATTTTTAAGCAGTAAAATGTGTTGCGTGATAATACTTTTCTGGACTTTTCAACAATAGATTGTGGTTGACATTGCCCTTAGAGATATTGGAAACCATGAGGGTACTTTGGATAGACTCATCCTTCTATGGGTGTGTTTGTGATTTTTTTCTTTAGTGAATTACATTTTCTTTAGGTTAACAAATACATGGAGGGCAGAGGGTGTCATGTATTTAAATTCTTTTGCTATTTATGTTAATATGTCATTCTTGGTTCATGGGGACAGGGAAATGGTTGAAGTGTGTTTATTTGTTTGCTTATTCTTACTGCTCTGCTACTAGCTAGTAAAACAGTCCTGGCTTAGTTAGAGTAGGTGATCAGCAAATGTTTTAGCATCAATAGACATATGATGGCAAAATTAAGATACCACCATCTTTTTCTACGTGAAAAAAATTAAAAAAAGAACTCAACTCAGAAAACAAAAGAGATAAAAATGCAGACTACCAGATACCTAAACACAAATCACAGAAATCCCAAAATGATTAGGAAGGAGTGCCACAGGAAGAAAGCATCTGATGGGCAGCAGGAAGGGACTAAAGAGAATCACTGTTGGAGCAGAATGCAGCAAAGCTGTCAAGGTACTGAACTCCCAAATCCCTTGTGTACCAAGGGGCCAATCTAGCAATGTTTCATTTGTAACAAAAGTCAAGATGCACTGATTGCTACAGAGCTTCTTCATAAATAACTTGATGCCACAGAGATGCAGGAATTGCCCAGTAAGGGAAGTTGAGTTAGGTAACAAATGCCGCTTTTGCTGTAGCCAGTCTGTCTGTTAAGTGAGGTCTAGGGGAAAGATTCAGAATTGTTAGCATATCTGAAGCTGCAAATCTCTGAAAGTTAGAGAGAAGTAAAGGCTAAACAGACACGCTTTCTCCATAAGAAACTGTACTCTAGAGAACAGTGATATTGCAGCTCTGGCCTCTCTGTTATTAAGGTCTATGAAGGACTCATCTAATTCAAGTGAATATTACTACAAAAGAACAGAATATCTATGTTAAGATATTATAGTTGGGGATGGAGAATGGAGCCAGAAAAGCAAAGGCAAAAAAAAACACACATCAGGAAAACACTGTCATAGGGAGCCAGGATCAAGATGGTGGAGGAATCGGATGTGAAGCTCACCTTCTCTTATAAACACATCACACACACACACACACAACCACACAGAGAACAATTCACACAGAACATCTACTGGACTCTGACAGAAGAACTCAGACTTCCAAAACGGTCAAGAAAATATCCACATAACTGGATAGAACAAAAGGAATAAAAATAGAGAGAGAGAGAAGAGAAAAAAAGGAATCAGGATGGGACTAGCACTCCTAAGAAGCTTTGAAAGCGGAAGTAATCCATTGAGAGGCCACTTAGCTTATGAGAAAATCACTTGGAATGGAGGGGGAGCTTAAAAGCATCAGAGAAAAGTGAAGCAGCTGGTCTGAAGAAGGCAAAGCAGAGAGAGACCCTCACAGATGAATGGTAACACTGCCTGGTAAACCACAGCCTGAGACACTCAGGGTAGGGCTGGGCAATGGGGCTCAGGCTTCAGAGGTCAGCTCCTGGGAGAAGGCTGGGTTTAGCTGTGTGGAAACAGCCAGAGGAAGCTGGGGAGTAGTGAACCACAGATAACAGAGTGTAAGAGGAGGCCTGGGCCTGCCAGAAAAGAAAGGCACCATTGTAGGGGAGGGCAAGAGCAGGAGGGGCAGAACTGCCACAGAAACTTGTTTTCTCTATGCACCAGCAGGCTCTCACATGGCAGGGCACCTCTTTCATGGGTTACTGGGGCAGATGCAAACTGCCACAACCCTATTGGACTCCAGAAGTGGGCACATCCCATCACCTTGGTCCTGTGACCAAACACCAAGAGTTTTAACAGTCATCCAAGTAGTTGCCAATGTGGAGTCCCCTGCAACTGAGCACCACCTCCTTAGAAATGCACATGCACTGCCCTTGCTGCTGCCAAGGGTCCCAAGAACAGCCTCCACCTCCCTGGAGGTCACTGCTACTGCTACTCTCAAGAGTCCTGTGATCAGACTGCCTTTAGGCACTGCCCATTGCCCCATCTCCCTGGAAGCTCCCATAAGCCATACAAATTTATAGCCGCTATCAAGGGGATAACAGCCTGCACACAGTGAGGAAAGAGACAGTAAGCCTCCAAACCAAAAGCAGTCCTCATGCCAAATGAAATAAAATAAAATAAAATAAACCCACACAAACTATCCAGGGGTGCTGCTGCATCTGAATATCCACCCAAAACTACAGTACATAATTGTTTTCCCTAAACTCACAGAATAAGAAAAATATAAACAAATGAAGAAGTGCAAGAACCATTACCAGTTAAAAGGAGAATTCCCCTGAATGAGCAAACAATGAGAGCGACCTCTGCAGTTTAATAGACACCAAGTTCAAAAAGGAGAAAATGAAAATACTTAAGAAATTAAGGACAGTTACTGACAGTAATGCAGATAACTTTAAAAAAGAAACTAGAAGCTATAAGGAGGAGCTAAGAAAAATTAGAAAATTTAGAAAAAATTTGGAAAATTTATTTGCAGTAATGAAAGCTGAGCTAAATGTATTGAACAGCAGAAAGAATAATTCAGAGGCATGAATAAGTGACTTGGAAGGTAGAATAATGGAAATCACCTAATCAGGACAACCTATTGAAAGCCAAATTAAAAAAAAATAATAAAACATTTACAAGGTCTATGAGATAATATGAAGCATGACAGTCTGCAAATAATAGGGATTCCAAAAGGAGAAGAAAGAACAAAAATGATTGAAAATGTGTTTGAATAAATTATGGCTGAAAACTTCTCAAATCTAAGGAAGGAAACAGATATCCAAATACAGGAAGCACAGAGGGTTCCAAACAAGATTTACTCAATCAGATCTACACCAAGACATGTTATAAAAAAATGGTAAAAGCTAGATTTCCCAATGTGGTTAAGCGGATCTTGGGAACCCTGGGTTCAATCCCCAGCCCAACACAGTGGGTTAAGGATCTGGCATTGCTGCAGCTGCAGCTTAGGTCACAACTATGGCTCAGATCTGATGCCTAGCCTGGCAACTCCATATACTTCAGGACAGCCAAAAAATGGGGGAAAAAAGGCAAAAGTTAACATTAAGGAGTGCATTCTAAAGGCAGTAAGAAAAAATAGTTAATTACAAAGGAGCTCTCATAACTCTTTCAGCTGATTTCCTTACAGGAACACTGGTGGTCAGAAAGGAGTGGTAATGTATATTCAAAGTCTAAAAGGGAAAATTTTGCAGCCTATAATATTCAACTCAGCTATAATTTTAAATGGGAGAAATAAGGAATTTCTGAGACAAGCAAAAACTGTAGTAGCATAGCAATACTAAATGGAATATTGACAGATACTCCACAGAGGAAATCACAGTTGTAAAGTAATCACTTAAATAAACCGGTGTACAGATCAAAAAGAAAAAGAAATTATTTGTGAAAGTGATGGTAAACATAAGGAATTGCAAAAGAATAAACTTGAAAATGTAAATAAGAACTTCAAAATCATAAAATGTGGGGAAGGAGAATAAGAAAATCTAGATTTGTTTTTAGAATGTGTTTGAGCCTATCTGATTATCAGTCTAAAAGCAAGCAGTGTCAGATGGTAGTTCTATGTATAGTTTTCTAAGGTATCTCCATGCTGTTCTCCATAGTGGTTGTATCAGCTTATATTCCCACCAACAGTGCAGGAGGGTTCCCTTTTCTCCATACCCCCTCCAGCAATTGCTATTTTGGGACTTATTAATGATGGCCTATCTAACTAGTGTGAGGCTATTGCTTTTGGAATGGATTAGCAATGAGATCTTGCTGTTTAGCACTGAGAACTATGTCTAATTATTTATGATGGTGCATGATAATGGGAGAAAAAATGTATACATCTATGTGTAACTGGGTCACTATGCTGTATAGTAGAAAAAAATTATATTTGGGAAATAGCAATTACAAAAACTTTAAAAAATAAAAATAAAAACAAGAAGATATAGAAGTGGTTAACATACTTGAAAAACAAGGCAACCACAGATGAAAAACAAACAATAGAGGAGTTCCCTCTGTGGAACAGTGGGATCAGCAGCATCTCTGCTGTGCCACTACACAGGTTCAATCTCCCACCCAACACATTGGGTTATAGGATTCAGCATTGTTGCAGCATAGGTTGCAACTGCGGCTTGGATCTGATTTCTCACGGTGGAACTCCATATGCCATGGGGAAGCAAAAAAAAAAAAGGAAAAACAAACAAACCAAAAAAACCCAAAAATAGAATCACAAAAACCAAAAAGAAGAGGATGCAAGTATAAAGTAAAAAGAAATCATACAACCACAAAAAGAAAAAGAACAAATAAGAAATAGTATCAAATGGAAAACAAGGCTTAAAATTACAAATGCATGTCTATCAATAATTAAGTGTCAGTGGACTGAATACGTCAGTCAAAAGATAGAATGACAGACTGAATTGAAAAAAAAAAAAAAGAGCCTACAAGAGACCCATCTAAGGGCAGAAGACACTCATACTCTTAAAGGGAGGAGGGGATAGAAAAAGATATTCTGTGCAAATGAAGATGACAAGAAGGAGGGAGTTGCAGTACTCATATCAGATAAGGTAGACTTTTAAACAAAGTCCAAAAAGAAAGATAAAGAAGGATACTACTTAATGATAAAAGGATAAATTCAAGAAGAGGATATTACATGTGTCAACATATATGCACCCAAATACATTAAACAAATATTAACATAAAAGTAGACATTAATGGCACTAAAATAATAGTAGGAGAATTTAATACCCCACTCATATCTATGGACATATCTTCTAGACAGACGATCAATAAGATAACAGAGATCATAAATGACACACTAGAAGGGTTAGAATTAATTGATATTTTCAGGACATTATATCCAAAAGGGGGAAAAATGAAAAAAAACGTTATAGATTCTTTTCAAGTGCACATGGAACATTTTCTGTGATTGACTTCATCCTAGAGCACAAAACTAACCTCAACAAATTTAAAAGTATAGAAATTATTCCAAGCATCTTCTCTGACTACAACAGTGTGAAACTAGAAATCAACTGCATGGAAAGAAAAGAAAAGCTGACTATATGGAGACTAAGCAGCATACTACTAAAAAATGAATGAGCCAAGAATGAAATCAAAAAGTAAATTAAAAAATACCTTGAGACAAATGACAATGAAAACACAACCATCGAAAATCTGTGGGATATTGCAAAAGCAGTTCTTGGAAGTTTCTAGGGGCACAGGCCTTCTTTAGAAAACAAGAAAAACCTCAAATCAACAATCTAACCTACCACCTAGAACAATTAGAAAAGTAACAAACAAAACCTGAAGTCAGCAGAAGGAAGGAAATCCTAAAGATCAGAGAGGAAATCAATAAAATAGAAACTCAAAAAGCAATAGAGGAAAAAAAAACAATAAAACCAAGACCTGGTTCTTTGAAAAGGTAAACAAAACTAAAAATATCTCTGGCCAGACTGACCAAGAAAAAAAGAGAGCCAAAATAAACAAAATTAGAAATGAAAATGTAAAAAAATCTCAACTGATAATACAGAAATACAAAAAACTGTAAAAGAATACAGCGAACAGTTATATGCCAAAGGATTTGACAAACTAGAAGAAATGGACAACTTTCTAGAAACATATAGCCCACCAAAGCAGAATCAAGAAGAAATAGATAATTTGATCAGAATGATCATTAAGAATGAAAATGAATATGCAATAAAAGAAAAAAAAAACAAAAAACAAAAAACTTCCTACAAACAAAAGTCCAGGACCAGATGGCTTCATAGGCGAATTCTACTGAATATACGAAGAATTTATACTGATACTTTTTAAACTTTTCCACACTATTGAAGAAGATGGAATACTCCCTAAGATAGTCTCTGGTGCCACTGTCACCTTATTACCAAAACCAGACTAAGATACTACCAAAAAAGAAAATTATGGGCAAGTATATTCGATGAATATAGATGCAAAAATTGTCAACAAATTTTAGCCAACTGAATCCAACAACACGTAAAAGAGATTGTAGACTATGACCAAGTGGGATTCATCCCAAGTTTACAGCAGTGGTTCAACATATGCAAATTAATCAATGTAATACACCACATTAATAAAAGTAAAAAACCCACATGATCCTCTCAATAGTTACAGAAAAAAGCATTTGACAAAATCCAACATCCATTCATTATAAAAGATCTTACCAAACTGGGTATAAAGGGAAGACATCTCAAGATAATAAAGGTCACTTATGACAAAGCCACAGCCAAAATCATACTCAAAGGAGAAAAGCCGAAAGTCTTCTCAGTAAAATCTAGGATAAGACAAGGATGCCCACTCTTACCACTTTTATTCAACATAGTATTGAAAGTCCTAGCTACAGCAGTCAGACAAACAAAAGAAATAAATGGTATCCAAATTGGAAGAGAAGAGGTAAAATTGTCACTCTATGCAGATGGCATGATATTATATAGAGAAAACCCCTAGAACTCCAAATAAAAATTATTCGATCTGAAAAATGAATTTAGCCAAGCAAAGTAGTTAAAAAGGCCATACTACCCAAAGCAATCTACAGATTTAATGTGATCCCTATCAAATTATCCATGACATTTTTCACAGGACTAGAACAAATAATTCAAAACTTTTTATGGAACCATAAACGGCCCTGAATTACCATAGCAAGCCTGGTGGAAGGGTGCCAAAAAAAAAAAAGCAGGAAGCATAACTTTACCATATTTCAGACAATATTACAAAGCTACAGTTATCAAAACAGTGTGATACTGGTACAAAAACAGACATACAGATCAATGGAATAGAGCTGAGAGCCCAAAAATTAAACCAGAGACCTATGGTCCATTAATCTTTGACAAAGGAAACAGTGATATAAAATGGGGAAAAGACAGTGTTTTCAGGAAGTAGTGCTGTGAAAACTGGACAGTTGCATCTAAATCATTGGAACAAGAACACACCCTCATACATGTACAAAAATAAACTCAAAATGGATTAAAAACATAAACATAAGACATGATTCCATAAAACTCCTAGAAAAGAAGATAGGCAAAATAGTCTCTGATATAACCTATACAAATATTTTCTTAAATCAGTTTCCTAAGGCAGTGCAAATAAAAACAAAAATAAACAAATGGGACCTAATCAAACTCAGAAGCTTTTTCACAGCAAAAGAAACCATAAAGAAAATGAAAATAAAACTTACAGAATGGGCAAAAATAGTTGCAAATGATGCAAAAGATAAGGGCTTAAAAACAGCTCAAGTTAACAAAAACAATTACCTAAAAAGACCCGAAAACAAAACATAAACAACTGAATCAAAAAATGGTCAGAAGACCTAAATAGACATTTCTCCAAAGCATACATACCAATGGATAGTAGACAGGTGAAAATAAATTGTAAATTGGTACAACCACTATGGAGAACATTATGGAGGCTCCTCAGAAAAATATAGAACTAGTATATATTCCCTCAATCCCACTCCTGAGCATGTATGCAGACAAAACTTTCATTCAAATAGGTTCACTGCAGCACTATTCACAATAGCCAAGATATGGAAACAATCTGAATGCCCATCATCAGAAGACTATGTTAAGAAGATGTGGTACATATATGCAATGGAATACTACTCAGCCATAAGAGCAAAATAATGCCATTTGAAGCAACATGGATGAAACTAGAGATTCTTATACTAAGTGAAGTGAATCAGAAAGAGAAAGACAAATACCTTATGGTACATTTATATGTCAAATCTAAAAATATGGCACAAATGAAACTATTTAGAAAATGGAAGTAGGCTCACAGACATGAAGAACAGACTTGTAATTGTCATCAGGGAGTGCAGAGGGGATTCAGATGGACTGGAAGTTTGGGGTTAGTAGATGCAAATTATTACATTTAGAATGGAGAGACAATAGGTTCTTTCTGTTTAGCACAAGAGCTATATCCAAGCTCCTTGGATAAAACATGATGGAAAATTATGTATATATATATGACTGAGTAACCTTGTGGTACAGCAGGGATTGGCACAAATATTGTAAACCAAGTGTACTTTAACAAAGTATAAATAGATCATGCAAAAATTTTAAAAAAGAAAGAAAAACATTTTCATAGGCAGAGTGAGTACTGTGACCAACAATATTGCTGTGGGTTTGAATACAGGCACACCATTTTATTGTACTTCACTTTATTGCACTTTGAAGGTATTGCATTTTTTATAAATTGAAATTTTGTGGCAACTCTGCAAGAGGCAATTCTATTTATGCCATTTTTCCAATAGCGTTTTCTTACCTAGTGTCTCTATGAACATTTTGGTAATGCTTGCAATATTTTAGTTTATTTATTTACTTATCTTCTTAGGGCTAAACCCAAGCCATACGTACATTCCAGGCTAGGAGTCAAATCAGAGCTGCAGCTTCCAGCCTGTGCCACAGCCACAGCAATGCAGGATCCAAGTTGCATAATGTGACCTACACCACAACTCAAGGCAATGCTCAAATCTTAACCCACAGAATGAGACCATGGATAAAACCTGTGTGCTCATGGGTACTAGTTGGGTTCATTACCGCTGAGCCAGGTTAGGAACTCCATTAGTCTATTTTTTTTTTTGGCTATTTCTTGGGCCGTTCCCGCGGCATATGGAGGTTCCCAGGCTAGGGGTTGAATCGGAGCTGCAGCCACCGGCCTACGCCAGAACCACAGCAACGCGGGATCCGAGCCACGTCTGCAACCTACACCACAGCTCACGGCAACGCCGAATCGTCAATCCACTGAGCAAGGGCAGGGACCGAACCCGCAACCTCATGATTCCTAGTCGGATTCGTTAACCACTGCGCCACGACGGGAACTCCAAGTCTTTTTCATTATTATTAAATTTGTTATGGTGATCTGAGATCAGTGATCTCTGATGTTATCATTGTTCTTGGGCACCAACTACCACACCTGTACAAGAAGGCAAATTTAATCAGTAAATGTTGTGTGTGTTCTGACTAGCTCATTGACCAGCCAATGCCCATCGCCTTCCATTTTCTTGTTTGCTGGGAAACAATTTTATTGAAATTAATGCCATGTAACTCTACAGTAGGCTCTACATATTCAAGTGGAAAGAAGAGTGGCATACCTCTTACTCTAAGTCAAAAGGCAGAATGATTAAGCTTAGTGAGGAAAGCATGGTGAAAGCTGAGATAAATTTAAAACTAGGCATATTGTGTCAGTCAAGTTGTGAATGCAAAGCAGTTCTTGAAAGAAATTTAAAATGCTGCTCCAGTGACACAAAAGGTAAGAAAGTGAAACAGCCCTATTGCTAATCTGTAGAAAGTTTTAGTGTTCTGGATAGACGATCAAATCAACCATAACATTATTTTAAACCAAAGTCCAATAGAGAGGAAGGCTCTAACTCTTCTTAATTATATGAAAGTTGAGAGAGATGAGGAAACTGTGGAAGAAAAATTTGATGCTAGCTAAAGTAGGTTCATTAGGTTTAAGAAAGAAAGGCATCTCTATAACATAAAAACAGAAGGTAAAAGAGCAAGTGCTGATATAGACGCTGTAGCAAGTTATACAGAAGATCTAGCTAAGATAATTACTGAAGGTGGCTACACTTAAACAACTGATTTTCAGTGAAGACAAAACAACCTTATATTTGAAGAAAATATCACCTGGGCATTTCATAGCTAGAGAGGAGTAGTCAGTGCTTTGCTTCAAAGCTTCACTGGCTGACTTTATTGTTAGGGAATAATGCAGCTGCTCACTTTAAACTGAAGCCAATGCTCATTTACTAAATTTAAAATCTCAGGACTCTTAAGAATTATGCTAAATCAACATTTCCTGTGCTCTGTAGATTGAACAACAAAATATAGATTATTGCACATCTGTTGACAACGTGGTTTACCGAATATTATAACCCCACCTTTGTGACCTGCTGCTCAGAAAGATTCCTTTCAAAATATTATTGCTTATAAACCATATACTTGATCACCTGAGATGTACAATGAGATTTTTTTTTCATTCCTGATAACACAATATCCCTTCTGTAGCACAGGTATTAAGGAGTAATGTAGACCTTTAAGTCTTATTATTTAAGAAATACTTTTTTAAGGCTATAGTTTCCATATACAATGATTCTTCTGATGAATATGAACAAAGTCAACTCAAAACTTTATGAAAAAGATTAACCATTCTAGATACCATTAAGAATATCTGTGATTTATGGGAAGATATGAAATATTAACATTGGCAAGAGTTTGGAAGGTGTTGATTCAAACCCTCATTGATGACTTTGAGGGGTTCAAGGCTTTAGTGGAGGAAGAAACTACAGGTGTGGTGGAAATAGCAAGAAAAGTAAAATTAGAAGTGGAGCCTGAAAATGAGAGTAAATTACTGTAATTTTATGATAAAATTTAATGGATGAGATGAGATTGGCTTCTTATGGATGAGATAAGAAAATGGTTTCTTGCAATGGCATCTATTCCTGTTGAGGATGCTGTGAAGATTGTTGAAATTACAATAAAGGGTTAAGAGTATTATACCAACTTAGTGATGAAGCAGTGGCAGGGTTTGGGAGGATTTACTACAAATTTGAAAAAGTTCCGCTATGGATAAAATACTATCAAGTATTTACAGTATGTAGAGAAATAATTAATGGAAGAAAAAATCAGTTGACAGGATAAATTTCATTGTTGTCTTTTTTATGGATGAGTAGTATTCCATTTTGTACATGTAACACATTTTCCTGATTTATTCATCTGTTGATGGGCACTTAGGTTGTTTCCATGTCTTGGCTATTGTGAATAGTGCTGCAGTGAACATAGGGGTTCATGTATTTTTTTAAATGAAATTCTTGTCTGGATATATGCCCAAGAGTGGGAATGCTGGGTCATATAGTAGTTCCATATTTGGTTTTCTGAGGTATTTCCAAAGTTTTCCATAGCAGTTGTAATAATTTACATTCCCATAAACAGTGAAGGAGGCTTCCCTCTTCTCCACATCCTCTCCAGCATTTGCTGTTTGTTGACTTGTTAATGATGCCCACTATAACTGGTGTGAGGTGTTACCTCATTATAGTTTTTATTTGCATTTCTCTAATAATTAGTGATGTCAAGCACTTTTTCATGTTCCTGCTGGACATCTGTATGTCTTCTTTGGTGAAATGTCTATTTAGGTCTTCTGCCCATTTTTCATTTGGGTAGTATTTTGTTGTTGTTGAGTTGTATGAGTTGTTTGTATATTTTGGAGATTAAACCTTTGTCACTTGAGTCATTTGCAAGAATTTTCTCCCATGCTGTCAGTTGTCTTTTCATTTTTTTAAGAGTTTCCTTTGCTATGCAGAAGCTTTTGAGTTTAATTAGGTCCAATTGTTTTTTCGTGTGTTTTTATTGTCTTTATTCTTGGAGTTGGATCAAAAAAGACCCAACTGTGATTTATGTCAATGAGCCTTCTGCCTAAATTTTCCTCTAGGAGTTTTAATGTGTATGGCCTTACATTTAGGTCTTTAATCCCTTTTGAGTTTATTTTTGTGTATGATATTAGATAATGTTCTAATTCCTTTCTCTTGTGGGCAATTCTCCATTTTTTCCAGCACCATTTATTGAAGAGACAGTCTTTCCTCCACTGTATGTTCTTGCCTCTTTTGCCATAGATTAATTGACCATGAGTGTTTAAATCTATTTTTGGGCTTTCTATCCTGTTCCATTGATCTATATTTCTGTTTTTGTGCCATTACCATATTGTTTAAATGAATGTAGCTTTGTAGTATAGTCTGAAGTCAGGGAGCCTGATTCTTCCAATTCGGTTTTTCTCTTTTCAATATTGCTTTGGATATTTAGGGTCTTTTGTATTTCCATACAAATTTTAAAATATTTTGTTCTGGTTCTGTAAATAATATCATTGATAATTTCATAGGGATTGAATTGAATCTATACACTGACTTAGGCAGTACTCTCATTTTGACTATATTGATTCTTCCAATCCAAGAGTATGGCATATTTTCCGTCTATTTGTGTTTTCTTTGATTTCCATCATCAGTGTCTTATAGTTTTCAAAGTATAGATTTTCTGCTCTTTGGGTAGGTTTATTCCTAGGTATTTTATTCTTTTTGATGAAATGGTAAATGGGATGGTTTTCCTAATTTCTTTTTCTGATCTTACGTTGTTAGTATATAGAAATACAATTGGTTTCAGGGTATTAATTTTTTATCCTACAACATTACTAAATTCACTGATGAGCTCTAAGAGTTTTCTGGTACAGTCTTTAGGATATACTAAGTATAGTATCATGTCATCTGCAAACAGTGTTAGTTTTGCTACTTCTTTTCCAATTTGGATTCCTTTTATTTCATTTTTCTTCTATGATTGCCATGGCTAGGACTTCCAAGACTATGTTGAATAACATTGGTGAGAGAGGACATCCTTGTTTTATTCCCCATCTTAGCAGAAATGCTTTCAGTTTTTTTTACCATTGAGGATGATGTTAACTGTTGGCTTGCAATAAATGGCTTTTATTATATTGAGGTAGTTCCTCTCTATGCCCAATCTCTGGAGATTTTTTATCAGGAATGGGTGTTGAATTTTGTCAAAATTTTTTCTGCATCTATTGAAATGATCATACGGTATTTTATTTTTCAGTTTGCTGATGTGGTATATAACAGCACATAAGCCACCATATATTTGTAGTGTACCTATCAAATATATTGATAAATTTGCAGCTATTGAAGAATACTTACATCCCTGGGATAAATCCTACTTGATCATGGTGAGTGATTTGTTTTTGTTTTTGTTTTTTTTGTTTGTTTGTTTGTTTGTTTGTTTGTTTTAGCCACACCTACGGCATGTGGAAGTTCCCAAGCCAGGGGTCAAATTGGAGCTACAGCTGCCAGCCTACACCACAGTCACAGCAACATGATCTTTTTAGTGTATATTTGTATACAGTTTGCTAATATTTTGTTGAGGAATTTTGCATCTATGTTCATCAGTGATATTGGCTGGTAATTTTCTTTTTTTTTGTGGTATCTGTCTGGTTTTGGTATCAGGGTCATGGTGGCTTCATAGAATGAGCTTGGGAGCATTCCTTCCTCTGCAGATTTCTGGAAAACAGAAGAGGTGTTAATTCTTCTCTGAATGTTTGGTAGAATTCAGCTGAGAAGCCATCAGTTCCTGGAATTTTGTTTTTTGGAAGTTTTTAATCACATTTTCAATTTCAGTACTTGTGATTGGTCTATTCATATTTTCTCTTTCTTACTGGTTCAGTCTTGGTAGGTTGTACGTTTGTAAGAACCTGTATATTTCTTCTAGGTTGTCCATTTTATTGGTATATATTTGCTCATAGTAGTCTCTCATGAGCCTTCATATTCTGCAGTGTCACTTGTTACTTTTCCTTTTTCCTTTCTAATTTTATTGATTTGAAACCTCTCCCTTTTTTTCTTGATGAATCTTACTAATTGTTTATCAATTTTGTTGATCTTTTCAAAGAACCAACTTTTGGTTTCATTGATCTTCTCAATTGTCTTCTTTGTCTCTATGTTATTAATTTCTGCTCTAATCTTTATGATTTCTTTCCTTCTGCTAATTTTGGGCTTTGTTTGTTCTTCCCTCTCTAGATGTTTAAGGTGTAAGGTTAGGTTATTTATTTGATTTTTTTTCTTCTTTTGTGAGATAAGATTGTTTTGCTATAAACTTCCCTCTCAGATTTGCTTTTGCTGTATTTTCTTTTCGATTGCTGTATCTTCATTGTCATTTGTCTCTATGTATTTTTCAATTTCCTCTTTGATTTCTTCAGTTATCCATTGGTTGTTTAGCAGCATATTGTTTAGCTTCCAAGAGTCTGTGTTTTTGGTTGTTTTTTTCTTGTAGTTTATTTCTAGTCTGATAGCATTGTGATTAAAGAAAATGGTTGAAATAATTTTGATTATTTTAAAATTTATCAAGGCTTGATCTGCAGCCCAAGATGTGATCGTCCTGGAGAATGTTCCATGTGCACTTGAGAAGAAAGTATATTCTGCTGCTTTGAGGTGAAAAGTTGTATAGGTTATCAGTTAAGTCTATTTGGTCTAGCTATCATTTAAGGCCTGTGTTTCCTTACTGATTTTCTTACTGGATGATCTGTCCATTTTTATATGTGGGGTGTTAAAGTCCCCCACTATTATTGTGTTACTGTCAATTTCCCCTTTTATGGCTGTTAATTGTTGCCTTATATGTTGTGCTGCTCCTATATATTTAAAATTGTTATTTCTTTTTCTCGTGTTGATCCTTTGATCATTATGTAATGTCTTTGTCTCTTGTGACCTTTTTTATTTTAAAAACTATTTTGTCTGATATAAGTATTGCTATCCTACTTTTCTATAATTTCCATTTGCAAGTAATATTTTATTCCATCCTCTCACTTTAAGTCTGTATGTGTCCTTAGATCTGAAGTGGGTCTACTATAGACAGCATATATATGGGTCTTGCTTTTAAATCCATTCAGCTAGTCTTTTTCTTTTAGTTGGAGCACTTAATCTATTTACATTCAATGTAATTATGGATAAGTATATATTTATTGATATTTACTTAAAAATTGCTTTTTGGGGGGATTACTATTTGGGGTCCTTTTCCTTCCCTTCCTCTTTGTGTTCTTTTCTTGTGATTTGCAGACCATGTTTAGTGTTATGTTTTGCTTGGTTTTTCTTTTTTATGTGTGTGATCATTATAGTTATTGGACTAGTGGCCCCCTCATATTTTGATATGTCCATCAAAATTGTGCAAAATTGTTTTTTCTTGCTGGTCTCCTTAACTTAAAATGCATTTTCAACGTTCTGCATTTGTCTTCTCCTCTTCTCATGCTTGATAGTTTAGATATCATATTTGTCAGTGGGTGATTTCCTACTTTTAAATTATCTTTGCCTTTATCAGTGAGCATCTTAATTTTTAGTATTCTTGTTTCTAATTGTCACTTTTTCTTTTCTGCTTAAAGAAGTTCCTTTAGTAGTTAATGGAGAGCTGGTTTGGAGGTGCTAAATTCTCTTAGCTTTTGCTTGTCTGTGAAGCTTTTGATCTCTCCATCAATCTGAATGAGAGTTTTGCTGTGTAGAGTATTCTTGGTTCTAGGTTCCTCCTCTTCATCACCTCAAATATATTTTGCCGTTCCCTTCTGGCTTGTAGAGTTTGTGCTTAGAGATCAGCTGTAATCCTTATGGGATTTTATTATATGTGATTTGTTGCTTTTCCCCTGTGGCTCTTAACATTTTTTTGTTGAACCTAATTTTTGTCAGTTTGATTGGTATGTGTCTTGTATTTCTTCTAGAGTTCATTTTGTATGGAAAGCTCTGTGCCTCTTCCACTTGAGTCAATGTTTCCTTTCCCATATTTGGGAAACTTTCAGTAATAATCTCTTCAAATATTTTCTCTGGCCCTTTCTGTCTCTCTTGTCCTTCTGGAACCCCTATGATGTGAATGTTGTTGTGTTTAGTGTTGTCCCAGATGTCTCTTAGACTTAACTCAGTTTTTTTCATTCTTTTTTCTTTATTCTTTTCTGTAGCAGTGATTTCCATCACTCTGGCTTCCACCTCCTTATTTGTTCTTCTGCCTCTGTTAACCTGTTGTTGGTTCCTTCTAGATTATTTTTCACTTCAGCTATTGCATGACTCATTTTTCTCTTCAAATCCTCTAGCTCTTAAAACATCTATTTTAAGTTCTAGATCTATGTCTCCATTCTTTTTCCAAGATTTTGGATCATCTTTACTATCCTCAGTCTGAATTCTTTTTTTAGGTAAATTTTCTATCTCCTCATCATTTATTTTTCTCTGTGTGTGTGTTTTTGTCTTATTCCTTTGTCTGAAAGCTACTTTGTTTTCTCATACTGCCTACCTTTATATTTACCATCCCCTTGACAGTTGGTACGTAGATGTTGAAGCAGGTGCCCAGTCCTGGAATTCTCATGGGTGGTAGTTGTTCACCTGTACCTCTTTTCTGGGTAGGCTCTAGGGATTTCTCTCTGTAGATTTAGGAGCAGGTACTGCTGTTATGCCAGCACTCTCCCTGCTTGGCCACTCTAGTGATCTCTCTCTAAAGCCTCACAGGTGGGGGCTTCTCCATGATTGTTGCTCACAGGCTCTCTCTGTAGCTGAAGGATGTGTGTTTCTGGAGGTCCCTCCCCCTGCCTTGCTGCTGGAAGGAGTGCTCTCTGTAGCCCTGCAGATTGGAATGTGGGTTAATGGCTGTCCCCTGGTTTCCTTGGTATGGAGAGAGTGCCACTGATGTAGGGGTTCTGTATCTTGTGCATTTTGCCAGTTGGACAGCCTTCAGCTCCATCGGAGAGTGTGCACTGGCAGCCCTCTCATGGGAATGGATGCTGCTGCCATCAGCTTTACTGGTGCTACTTTGCTGGGGTGAGATTCTGTAGGTTCTCTGGGTGGAGCCAAGACACCTGTGTTTTCCCTGATTGACAGGGAACTATCATGTGCATCCCTCTCATGGGATTGGGCACTGCCACACTGGCATGAGCCTCTGCAGATTCTCTCAGTGGAGCTGAGATGCCTGTGTTTGCCTGTGTTTCCCCTGCTCAAGCAGGTCACTGCTTTTGCAGGAAGTGGGCACTCCTGCCAACAAAATTTTTGGTGCTGATTTGCTGGCAGAAGCCTCTGTAGATTCTCTGGGCAGAGCCCAGGCACCTGTGTTTTCCCTGCTCAAGCAGGTCATTGCTTTTGCAGGAAGTGGGCCCTGCCCTGCTAGTCAGGGCCTCTGCAGATTCTCTGGGTGAAGAAGCCACAGCATATATTTTTTCCCTGATCTCTTGGAAGATGAGAGCTGCCACTGCTGGCAGCTCTTCTGACACAGGTTGGGCTCATTAGTGTGGGGCCCCCACTGGCAAGAACAGGGAATTTATGTTATTCCCCCAGGTGGTTACTCCACCAGCTCCAAGATGTTTGTAGCCCTAAGGGAGGGGCTGCTTCCAGCTGTTGCTAGGCAGCTGCTATGGCCAAGTGGTTCCTGAGCTGAGGCAGGCAGTGTCCTGCAGCTTGAGAAAGCAGGAGTAGGGAACAAGGCTTTAGTGGTGGATCCTGCCACTTCCTTCCAGCACCCCCAAACAATGGCTCTAGTCTCTAAGCCTGACTGGATTGCCTCTGCTTAGGAAGAAGCAGGAAGGATCCACCCCTAGAGTCTTCAGAGAGAACATGGCCTTATGGATATTAATTTTGGATTTTAGCCTCCCAAATTGAAAGACAATAAATTTCTTCTGTTCTTAATGACTGAGTTTGTTGTACTTTGTTATAGCAGCCCTATGAAACTAACAATACACATGGCAACACAATTCCAGCAAAGAAATGAAAATAAAATGTCAGCATAAAGGTAAAACAAAGACAAAGACAAGACTCTAGAAAGGAATTTATGAGATACAACTTGAGTGCTCAGAGAATAATAGATAAATGTAAATGTTTATATTGTTAAGAGCTGGAATAAAAGGCATTGCTTTGGCTTGGTAGCTTAAAGGTGAAGGACTTTGTGTTGTCACTACTGTGACTTGAATTCAATCCCTGGGCTGGAGAATCCTGTGGGTGAGCATGACTAAAAAATTTGAAAATAAAATAAAATAACATGTTTTAAAAATAAGTTAAGGAGTTACTTCTATGGCACAGTGAGTTAACAATCAGGATTGTCTCTTTGGAGATGCCAGTTTTATCCCTAGCCCAGCACAGTGGGTTAAGGATCTGGCATTGATGCAGCTGTTGTATAGGTCACGGCTCTGACTCTGATTTGATCCCTGGCCTGGGAATTTTCAAATGCTTTGGGTGTGGCCAAAAAGAAAGAGAAGTAAGTCTGTTCTTTGGATCATTAAATCACCAAAGATATAAACTTAATATATGCATATACAAGTATGTATTCCCTTAATGCCTATACTTTGCCTAATGCAAAAATATTATAAAACTGTCCATTGAAGTTGGGAAGAAGATATGGTGTCCCCTATACAAAAAATATAAACATGGCCCTAAAAATTGGAAATTGCCAGATAATGTTATCATTATTTGCAACAGATCTGACATAATGGAAAAGATGCAAGAAGTCAGCTGAGAACTTATTACACTAAATAAAAGGACTCAGAATGATGACTGGGAGCAATATTAATATACAAAAATCAATAGCCTTATTATATACAAGCAACTATATTTTAAAGTGGCAGAAGATATTTCATTTCTAATAGAATTATTTTCTAAATTGCAGTTATTAAATCACCATTTCCTGCAGGCTTACCTGTTTATATTTGAAGCAGAACTTTTGAAGTTTGCCCATTTATGTAAGTCAGCTAATAAATCGTCCAGATATTTAATTTGTACACAAGATATATCTGACCCAGAGGCTCTGGTCTATTTTGATTTAATTCAATACTTTATTACTTTATTTTATAATAGTCTGAATATTGACATATTGACTACAAAGACTGTAGTTTTCATTAGAATTCGAAAAATGGACATTTTTATTCACTCACAAATATTTACTTAAGCTCTGGTTGTATGCAATACAGGGCATATTTGTATACAAAATAGCAGAAGAGAGAATTACATGTAAATGTCATGTTCTGAGGAGCTTTATAAGCCTCTGATATTTTTCTATAAAGTATTTCTTTATGTGCAACTTAACATTTTTTGAATGACCGACATTGACAGATAAAAATCATTGATGATCTGGAAAGGTGGAAAGATACATGAGTAATTAATTATAATACAGTGTAGCAAATGAATTTATAGAAAGATTTACATGAGCAAAGAGGAAGAGCATATACCCCCGTCTGGAGAGTGGAAGAGGGGAAGCTGTGATTGAGATGGTGACTTTGAGTTTGAAGAGCTGGGTTGAACTTAACCTGGGTAAAGACAGAGTATTGTGTAGTGATGGAACACAAGTTTTAAAGCCCAGTATCTAAAACTTACTAGCTATGTGGCTATGGGCAAGTTACTTAACCTCTGTGTTTAAAATGGTGATTTTAAATAAGTGATTTTAGTGGCGTGTTTAAAATAGTTCATGTCTGCCAACATTTATTATTAAATGAAATGATGAGAATAGTACCTGGAGTGTAGTAAGTACTGTATCAATGTAAATAATTATTATTTTTATTACTAATTGGGGTAGTGGGGGAGTGAAAGAACCTCACATACATGGGAGTAATATGAATGATAACAGCGGCAGGAAAAATATCTCTGTTCCACGATACAGTTCAACGGAGGAATTGCAAGAGATGATGTTGGAGAAGTATGTGGAGACCAGTTCCACTGTGGCCTTGAATGTCATCTTTAGGCACTTGGAAATTTTGCTGCTGTGGAGGTCTTCTCTCCAGGGGGTTAATGTAGTCAGATTTAGCTCTCAGAGCTATCTCTTTTTAAGTTTGTGGTGGTTAAAACTGGAGTGAACTAGTTCCTGTTGTGGCTCAGTGGATTAACAACCTGGCACAATGTCCATGAGGATGCAGTTTCGATCCCTGGCTTCATTCAGTGGGTTAAGGATCTTATGTTGCTTCAAGGTGTGTTGTAGGCCCCAGCTGCAGCTCCAACTCAAACCCTGATCCAGGAACTTCCATATGAAGCTGGTGTGCCTATGAGAAGGAAACAAAACTGGAGTGAACTAGTTTAGGCAGGAAATGATAAAGGTTTGAACTAAAGGAATGCTACTAGAAAATAGAGAGGACATAAGAAATGTAAGACTATTTAGTGGGTAATATTATCACATGTAAATGGATGTCTTGTTTTTATTATGGAGAGATGAGGAGATGAAGGCAGCATGTATCCCATGGATTCCAGCCTAAGAGGAGGTTTTTATGGTCATCATCAGCAGAAAACATCTGTGGTAGGTGAAGATGATGATGAGGGAGAAGAACTAAATGGCATTATTCAAAAATCCTTTCACCATTTTTTTTCGAAATCCAGAACCTTTCTTTAAACAGCTAAGCCTTTCATCTTGCTATAATGTCAGCTCAGTTGAGTGTTACGTAGAATAAGAAAGTATAAGAGTCTCCCCTGACAAATTATCCCTTCTCTTTATGTAGAAATTCCCTTAAATTATCCTTAAATTTCTCCTCTATTCCTGAGGAACTGGTTGGGAGCTGAAGCAGGGTGTAATAAATTAATTTCTATACAAATACATAAAATGGAAGTGACAGGACAAAGTTTTACCCCACCTACTGTATTCTGAATGTTCGCATATCATTTCTAGATGCCACTGAAACTTTATCCTTTAAAAGAATCTGAATTCTTATAAATCTAGTAATTTTTATCATATTTGATTTGATGTAGCATTCTGAAGAAATTCAGGACATTTTCCATCTCTGCTTTTACTCATTTAAATTCTATAAAAATGCTTTCAAGGTCTTAGTTGCTGAATCTGCATTGTTGAGATGAAATCATGAGCCTTTTGATTTAATGTAAGAGCTTCATTATTCTCAGCTGTGTCATTTGATGCCTATATCTCTGCTGCCTCAAAAAGCCATCAGGATTCATCAAAATAAACAAAACTCTCTTAAAATTTACTTTCTGTCTAAGAACAATAGGAAAAGTAGCTGCAAGGGTAGGAAGTCTAAAGAGGATGCACAATGTAAGTGGGGGAATTGAATGAGAACAAAATATGTGCATATTTTTTTTCCAAAACTTTGTCTCATGCCAATGTTTTGAAAATTTTTGATAAATTCACAGAACAAACTCTATTTCTTTCCATAGGAGAAGATTTTAGATTGAAGATGTTAGCATATTTTTTCCTTTTAGTTTGTGTTCACATTGTATGTATTTCACAAAGATAAAATGTATGCTTATTCCTACAAATTCATATCTTTATTTGAAATGTACTCTGTACAGATAGATCAAATTTATTTTAACAGAGAAAGTAGACCAGGCATCATGTATAACTGTACTTGAGAAATCAGGCTTTAGAATAGAAGGAAGTTACCAAAGACCTATATTTTCCAAAGTGGGCATACGTATCACCAGTGATAGAGTAAGACTCACAACACTATGAGATTAGAAATCAATTACAAGAAAATAAACTGTTAAAAACAAAAACATGTAGAAGCTATATAACATGATACTAAAAAAATGAATGGATCACTGAAGAAATCAAAGAGGAAATCAGAAGATACCTAGAGACAAATGACAATGAAGACACAAAGATTCAAAACCTATGGGATGCAGAAAAAGAAGTTCTAAGAGGGAAGTTTATAGCAATACAATCTTACCTGAGGAATTAAGAAAAATCTCAAATAAACAACTTCACCTTATACCTAAAACAACTAGAGAAAGAAGAACAAACAAAACTCAAATTCAGCAGAAGGAAAGAAATCACAAAGAGTAGAAATAAATGACAGAGATAAAAAAATTATGATATAAAAGATCAGTGAAATTAAGCTGGATCTTTGAAAAGATCAACAAAACTGATAAAGCTTCAACAAGACTCAGCAAGAAAAAAAAAAAGGAGAGGGCTGAAATCAATAAAAATTGAAATAAAAAAGAAGTTACAACTGTTACCATGGAAATACAAAGGATTATAAGAGACTACTACAAGGCAATGAAATAGCTTATGAAATGAAATTGGCTTGTGCCAATTAAATGGACAACAAAGAAGAAATGGACAAATTCTTAGAAAGGTACAATCTTCCAAGACTGACCAAGGAAGAAATAGAATATATGAACAGACAGATCAGAAGCACTGACATTAAAACTTCATTTAAAAAAAAATTTCCAGGAGTTCCTGTCATGGCTCAGTGGTTAACAAATCCAACTAGGAACCATGAGATTATGGGTTCAATCCCTGGCCTTGCTCAGTGGTTAATGATCCGGCATTGCCATGAGCTGTGATGTAGGTCACAGATGCGGCTCGGATCTGGCATTGCTATGGCTCTGGCTTAGGCAGGTGGCTACAGCTCCGATCAGACCCCTAGCCTGGGAACCTCCACAAGCTGTGGGTGCGGCCCTAGAAAAGACAGAAAGACAAAAAAAAAAAATTCCAACAAAAGTCTAGGATGAGGTGAC
The DNA here is from genome assembly GCF_016906955.1 of Phacochoerus africanus. Lineage (NCBI taxonomy): Eukaryota > Metazoa > Chordata > Mammalia > Artiodactyla > Suidae > Phacochoerus > Phacochoerus africanus. Next base: position 143,452,172 of record NC_062544.1, read on the forward strand.
TTCACAGGTAAATTCTGTCAAACACTTAGAGAAGCGTTAGTACCTATCCTTCCGAAACTGTTCCAAAAAATTGCAGAGGAAGGAACACTCCCAAACTCATTCTATGAGGCAACCATTACCAAGGTACCAAAAGATACCACCAAAAAAAAAAAAAGAAGAAGAAAATTAAGGCCAATATCACTGATGAATATAGATATAAAAATCCTTGACAAAATATTAGGAGACTGAAAACCAACTATACATTAAAAGGATCATACATCATGATCAAGGGGGATTTATCGCAGGGATATAATGATTCTTCAATATCCACAAATCAACCACATTGACAAACTGAAGAATAAAATCCCTATAATCATCTCACTAGATGCAGAAAAAGCTTTTGATAAAATTTCACACCATTTTATGAAAGTAGACATATAGGGAACCTACCTCTACATAATGGATTTAGAAATAGTCATACTAAGTGAAGTGAGACAGAGAAATGCAAATATCATATGATATCATTTATATGTGGAATATAATAAAAATGTTACAAAGGAACTTATTTACAAAACAGAAACAGACTCAACAGTTTCAAAATCAAACTTATGGTTATAAAGGGGAAATGGGGGTAGGGATAAATTAAGAATTTTGGATTAACACATATACATTACTATATATAAAATATATAGTATATATAAAATATATAGTAATGTATATATTTTTAACAAGGACCTACTATATAGCACAGAGAAATCTACTCAGTATTCTGTAATAACCTTTACGGGAAAAGAATCTGAAAAAGAGTGGATATGTATATCAACTGATTCACTTGGATATACACCTGAAACTAACACAACATTGTAAGTCAAATATACTCTAGTAAAATTTTAAAAAAGAATTGTCAATAATAAATGTGTTATAATAATAATAATAATAATAATAAATAGTGTTTGCACTATTTAGAGCAAAATCAGGAAAACCTTACTAGTAAAAGATTTGGGAGTGCCGGTCTCTGGACAATTTCAGTGTTTATCTCTTTTATAGTGAATGGTTCTGAGTTCTCAGCTATAATTTATACCTTCATAAACTAGCCTGAAGTTAAAACCATGATATTAAAGAATAGGCTTCTTTTCTCTCTTTTATCTTTCATTTTCCATGTCTTTCTTCACTGCACTTTAAGTCTCTGTGAAACCTGAAGTGGAGGATTCTCATTTGCTAATAAGGCTGGCCCTCTGGAATTGTTCTGTTTCAGTGTTTGTGGCGATTCTGTGGATGTCTATCTTAAAGGTAAATCTCCTTTCCTCCCGGTTCCCTTTGTTAGATCCTGGATATCTTCCCAGGGCTTATGTTGTGAGAGTTGGAGTGGGATAGATGGTTGGGGAGGGGAGACATATAAAAAACTGTAGGTTCAGAGGCTTTATTTGTGATTTGTTTACCTGTTTTTGTGAAAAGGCAAGCAGGTAGCATGGGGGTTGGAGGTTATACTGTGGCAAGTATATTATCACTGTAAAGTTGACTTTACCTCCTTTTGGCATTTTATTGCTATCTAAGATGGATAAACAGCTGATTTAAATTGTACTATGTAGTTTCTTACTGATGTGGGCATCAGTGGTCTGAAAGAAATGTGCTATATAATCCCTTGTCTTAAAAGATAGGATTTTGGGGAAGATGTAAAGGTAAAAATGTAAGAAGATGTGGAAAAATAGTTTTAAAAAGTGCCATTGTTCAATATTTAGAAGTCAGGAATTGTTATCTCTCCTTGCCATAGCTTTTTTTTTCCTCCTTGGTTCAGCATCATAGACAAGCCTAGAATGAGGACATAATAATTTTATAAGAGCTGAAATAAAAGATAAGACTAAACTGTGGTTTGAAGGATTCGTAGAAAGCTATCAATTTTGCTCAGATATTTCATCTTGATTTCCATTTGCTCTTTATATAAAAATAAATCTAAGTAAATAGGAATGAGTCACCACTCAGGCACAAGATGTTGTGTGCTGTCTGTCTAGTAGTGCAGTCACTATTATAGTGACAATTATGTGTATAGAAAATACCCTTATTCCCTTTGTCCATGTTTAGTAGACAGCTATTGCACATGTGCATGTGAGTGTGTGTGTGTTTGTGTGTTATGGTACTAAAACATCCATTTGCCCTTCTGTTATACAACCTCTTTAAATCTTCTATCTTTAAGGAGAAAAACTAATATTTTAAAATAAATATTTTATGATCATTTCTTTTTAAATGAATGTGTAGAAATCCTAAGTGGTCATAGATTTCAAATGCCCAGTATTTTTTTCTAAAGCATTATCCAAAATTCATATGCTTAGACAAGAATTTTATTTAGGAAAGGAAAAATTAAGACTGAGTGAGAAGGAGTGAAAAAAAGGAGGTATTAACTCTCTGGTTTTTAGGATCATTAAATGTTATACCTGATATTCATGTATAATGACATATTGCTGAAAGAGTATTTTGAAGTTAAGTTCCTCCTTTTAAAAAAAGAGGACTGTGGAACACAGAGTACAAGGCCACACAGTTCTGTATAGTCCTTAGACAAGAATCCAGTTTCCTCATATCCTTTCCTTATGGGCATTTTGCTGCTTCTAGGTGTAGAACAAAAACCGAATGTGACTGTAGCAAACATCAGGTTGTGTATGTTACTTAGTCATCAATAAAACATGTTCACTGTGAATATTTATCTACTAAGCCAGAAAAGTATTCAGTTTCACTTTGTAAACTTTTGCACAAATGAATGCCAAATCAGAAAACATACAAAAGCTGCTTACACTGACTCAGACATATATTAGGTGTTTAAAAGAATGCATGCACTAGGATTGCTTGTCTGCTTTTTAATTTAGGGAGGTCCTAGCATGTGTGGACTTGAAGGGACATTTCCAAACTGTGCAAGTTTGGGACCATACTTTTCTTCTGTACAGAAGTGAACAGAGAAGTACCAAAGATGAGACAGTGCTAAACAGCATCTTTCTGCAGCCACACGACTGCTTCTTCCTGGTACACCTTTCCCAAGCTCAATTTTCACTCCCTTAGGACACATTTTCAATGAGCCAAACATTTTCAGGCAGGTTAGAAGACCATTCCCTGAGCTCCCATAGCATTCTGTGTCTAAATATTGTGCATTACATTGAATTAGACTATAAATTCCTTGAATATGTTCCTTAATACCCACTCTAGCTCCTGACACAAGGTGAAGCTCAGATAGTGTTGGTAAAAGACTATATCTAAACAATTTACCCCAGTGTAAAACTTATCACCCTGCTATCTTTCTGTCCTCATCTTAGACAGAATAATGAACTTCCTAGCTTGATTACCCAACATCCATTCTTTAATTAAACAATATAATTTTAAGCTGCCTATGATATACCACGTTTTGGGAACCGCACTTTGAGAATCACTGCCAATACCACTGCTCAGCACTTCTGTTTCCGTTTTTTTTCTGGTTAGATGCCTGATAGGCAGGACCATTCTTTCTTCCTTGTTTCCCCCTACCCCAGGCTCCATGCTTTGCACATAGTAGCCTTCATTGAGTTGAACAAATAAATCAAAGAATCTGAAAATGCTTTGTAAATGTTAAGGGGATAAAAATGTCATTAGTAAGGTAATGGCATATGAAAGATTTTGGGTTCAGGTGGAGACAGTTCTGATTCAAGAAGCATTTTGACAAGAGCACTAAATGAACTGTCTCCAGGGAATTTGAATTCATTGTGAATCAGACAGAGGGTTGCTGTAAATTATCCTATTGTCATGGCATATCAAGGAAGTTGATGGATAAAGGGACATACTAATGAGAATCTAAGTGACAATATGAAATGAAATCAGTGGTCTCAGAGAGACTTCTTTTGAACAGTTTTAGAAAAGCAACTATTCTCATCATTGATGATTATCAGTATCACTAAACAAAACAAAACAAAAACACTATGAACATTGACTACATCTTCATTTTTTAAATTGAATCATTACTTCTTTCATTTCTTCCTTTCCTTTCTTGAGGAATGCCTCTCTTTAAGGCCTGGAATCCTCTTGGCTACCTTGTACAAGACTGCTTCTTTAACATTTAGGTCTTTGTTCAAATAAATGTCATCTCTTCCAAGAAGCCATTTATGAGTATTCTTTTTTTTTTTTGTCTTCTTGCCATTTCTTGGGCTGCTCCTGCAGCATATGGAGGTTCCCAGGCTAGGGGTTGAATCAGAGCTGTAGCCACCGGCCTACACCAGAGCCAGAGCAACGGGGGATCCAAGCTGTGTCTGCAACCTGCACCATAGCTCACGGCAACACCGGATTCTCAACCCACTGAGCAAGGCCAGGGATCAAACCTTCAACCTCATGGTTCCTAGTCAGATTCGTTAACCACTGAGCCATGATGGGAACTCTGAGTATTCTCTTTTAAGTCACACCCAACTGTCTCAGATGTATTCCCCTGTTTACTTCATTCATAGAGATAATAATACCCTGATATTGGTTTGTGAGCTTTTTTGTGTATATTGTTGTTCTTTTCTTACTGGAATGTAAATCCTTAAGGGTAGAAACATTTTTTGGCTTATCTTGACAATGTCTTAGCACAGTGGTTAAAAATAATAGGCATTACTATACATGTACTAAATGAATGGACTAATATTCCTTTAACTGAGTCCCTGCCATTGGCCAGATACAGATAATAAAATTAAAAAAAAATCATGCTTCAAGGAAATTAATCCTTGATGCCTTGAGATCATCTTCCAAGTGAGGCCAGTTTCCCTTTGCTATACATTTGTCTTTTATTGGGCTGCATTAATAATCTTGCAATGACTAAGAGATGCCAATGACCATTAAGATCAGTTGATTTGATAAGAAGCAGTAGAGCATAATGATTAAGAGAATGGATAGTAGAGGCAAATTGCCGAAGTCCATTTTTGGGTTCTGCCATTTGCTACTGTTATGTCTTTGAGCAAGTTACTTAACCTCTCTGAGTCTCAGCTTCTTTATCTGAAATGGAGATAATAATATCTATTTTTTGAAGGACTTAATAAGTTAACATGTATAAAGTGCTTAAAATAGTGTGTCATCTATACTAAGTACAGTATAATTGTAAGTTATAATTATTGTATATAACCACAGGGGAATGTTCCACACAAATTCAGATTCCATATATCTCAAGTTACTGAAATTCAGGGAATAATCCAAAGAAATGAATCATCTCTATTGATAAATAGGAGTTCCCATTGTGGCTCAGCAGGTTATGAACCCAACTAGTATCCATGAGTATGAGGATTCAATCCCTGGCCTTGCTCATTGGGTTAAGGATCCATTGTTGCCATGAACTGTGATGTAGGTTGCATATGCAGCTCTGATCTGGCATTGCTATCTATGGCTGTGGCTCTGGCTTAGCCTGGCAGCTGCAGCTCTGATTCAATCCCTATCCCCAGAACTTCCATATGCTACAGATGTGTATCTAAAAATAAATAAATAAATAAATAAATAAATAAATAAATAAATAATAAATAAAGGCAAAAAAATAGAGAGAGATATAAAGGATGCTGTTAAGGACATCATCAATATGAATGTTAAGCTAATATAGTTTGCTTTTATTTTACCATCACACTCATTCACATTATGTATTGAGAACATATTTTAATTTCAAGGTAAGCAGAATGAACTTAGAGAAATTAATAGCTTTTTATAAGATGTCATTTAATAAAGTATAAAGCCACCTTTGATAAGTCTGTGCTAAAGAGGTTGATATATGAATCCACACATGGTAAGCATGCCTTCCCTTAAATGGCTCAGAGTGTTTTAGCACAACTCCCAACAGCTGAGGAAGAAATAAACAGAAGCAGCCACATCTCAAACAGAAGTTCTGGGCATATCACAAAGACTGCCTTAGAAGCAGTAGCATTTGGCTCAAAGGATTACGCAAGAATCACTCAGAATCACAACTGAACTGGAGATGAAATCTAGTTAAAAACTCAACATCTGAGCAGAGAGCAATAGAAATTTTAAAGAAAATGCATAGCAAGGAGATTCATCAGTGTAAACCCTAGTAACCCCATCAACTAAGAAATGATTCCATTTGAACAATCCCCTTTAAGAAATAGTGAAAATCTTTTTATCTTTATTTTCAGTGCCTCACTTATACCATGTTAAAATGTTTGACATCTCTAACTACAAATTAAGGATCCTAGGAAAGATGATAATAGCAATAATAATTTAGGTTATATAAGGCAATAACATTGCATTTGAAATGTTTCTCTTCACATTAACAAGAAAATAAGTTTTCCAACCTGAATTTTGCACATGAAGTACCTGTCTTTGTTTGAATATTCCTCAAAACTCTTCCCAGATTGTTAAAGTCACCATGCTGTAACTTGAGCTGTTTAATCTCATTTATTTTCTCTTTATATAGCAGCCACTAGCTGTTCCTGCTTTCTCATTTCCAGACCTTTCACAATTATTGCCAAAAAGCATATCCATTTGACTGCTCTGTTGTAATTTTGCTACTTCTTTTATTATTTTGCTTTATCTCATTTCTACTCCTATGGAATTCAGATTGTTAATCTGCATTTTTAGGTGGTCTATTAACCTACAGATGACATCTTTCCCTCAACTTCATCTAGACATCACTATTTACCCATTCAGGCTCCCAAATGTCATCTGTTCTTGCTTACCAAAAATTCCATACTTGTCAGTTCTACACTAATTTAATCTGAAGGTATCCTAATTAATGGCTCTTCTATATTTCCTGGTTTATTTTTTCAAGGAAAAATTTCAGATTATAAATTCCTGGCATCATGGAAAGACTTCAAAGACCTAGTGTTAGCTAGAAAGAAAGTCCGCAAAGTATTAAAGCATTATGGAGAGTATGCTCCCATTTTTATTAAGATAAAATGATAGAATTTGTGTGTAGAAAAACACGAAAGGACTAGATCAACCAATTCACCGATTATATCTCTGGATGAGATTTTAGGGAATTTTTAATCTTCTACATTATATTCTTAAATGTTTTCTTTGTCAGTATGCACTAATTTTATTATCAGAATAAAGCAATAAAGACAGTTTTCTATTGACAAAAAAATATCTATTTTACTGAAGGAAAAAGGATAACTATGAGATATGTTCTATGATAAAATTAAGTACCAATTATGCAGAAGACATAAGAGCAACAGAATAGACAGAAATGAAAGATAAGACAAGAAAGATAAGATAACCTTAAGGTGCTTGGCATTAACCTAGACAATGCAGCAAATTATTAAAAAGTCATAAAACCCTAGTTATTTGCTTATTCAAAAATATTGGAATGCTTTCTAGTCAGTGTCTGTCTGGAACTCTTCTTGGCATGGAGATGTCCTCTGAATTTTCAGATCCTCTGTATTTCACAGTTAAAAATTTCCATGGGGGAAGCAGACTGCTAACAAATGATCATCCTACTTGGCAATGAGTGATATGAAGAAATATGATGCAGATTAAAAGGAGAGAGGGTGACAGAACATAATGAGATTTTGGATAGGGCACTAAGAAGAGGCTTCTCTTTTAATGGAGACATAAGTGGGGTGGCTCTATCAAAGAGCAGCAGAGGAAAGCACCAGAGCAAAGGTCTTGAGGAATAACATGTGAACATCATTGAGGAACCCCTAGAATGTGTGCCTGCAGGATGAAAATCAGGAGGCAGTGTAGGTGGAAAATGAAATCAGACAGATGGAGTAAGGAGGAATACAAACCACATAGAACCTTACTGGCCAAAGTTAGTATTTCAAATTTTATAACAATTGTTAAAGGAAGCTATGGAAGGATTGAGGGAACTGGCAAGAAATTATTTTATTTACATTGTAAAAAATCACCTGGGTCTTCTGTGGAGAATAATATTGGAGGTCAAGGAGGAAGGAAGATGACCTGTTTGTTGAGAGACTGATGGTTTAGGCCAGTGGTTGGCAAACAATGGCCACAGTCAAATCTAGCCCACAGACTTTTCTTCTTATTTGGTCTGAGAGCTAAGAATGATGTTCACAGTTTTAAATGGTTACATTTTAAGTGGTTATGTAAGTACCTATATAGTTTATTTTACTTTTGCCTATTGACCTGCAAAGTTTAAGATATTCACTATCTAGTCCTTTAAGAAAAAGCTTCCCAGCTTCTGGCTTACACAACAATGTTAGACCTGAGGCCCATACAATTTAATAATTTATTACTTCTCCATGAACATTTTTACTCTGGAAAGAAGAGGGAGAGGAATGATGATTGGCAGATGAAATGAAGTTTGGAACATAGAGAAGAGAGAAGTAGTTGGATTTAGGCTCTATTCTAAGGCCAAGCGATAAGATTCACTTATTATTAACTGGACATGGCCTGTAAGAGGAGCCAAAGACAAGGCCATAGTTTTGGTTTGAACAACTGGATGGATGAGTGGGCCCATTTCTGAACTTGTAATGACTGGAAAAGTGAGATGTCTAGTAAATACCAGGAAGGTGATTCAAATAGTATGTACTGTGGAAGTTCAGAAGAGGGCTGAGGACATTGGGGCTGCCTCATAGTGTCCTTGGCAAATGAATATGACTGGTAATTATGAAAGTAATTAATAATAACAATAAAAAGCCTTAATATATTTGAAGAAATGTGCAAAGTACATGGCAGCCATGAGCATGTATCGGGTAGACCTCCAGTAACAAGGAAAATAACTTTCCAATAACCCCTGCTGCTGAGCTTTTGTATCCATTGTAGTGGTTGCCCTGAAGCCACATCTCCCATGGGTGACTCTCAGTGAAGGACTGAGTATGACAGGGATTTGAAGGAAGGTTGGACTCCCAAAAAGGCTGACTGTGGCTACCGGACACCTCCTCAGTCTGCTGAAATTTTGTTAGACTATATGGCAGTTAAGGACCCTCCCACCCAACTTTTCTCAGACTTGCAGCCTGGTGTGATGGCTCCACTTTCCCAGGTCCTGACCCTTTCTTTCTCACACAGGCATTTCTCCTGATTTAATCCTCATAAGTACTAGTCCCATCTGATTTCTGCTTCACTTACCTAAACTAAACCCAGTAGCTAACATGTTTTTCCATTTAAATCCCATTAAATGCCACTCAAACAACTCTGTAAAATAGTTTCTTCATTATTATCATATTAGAGACTGGGAAAATAAAGATTGAAGAGGTAAAATGATTTTTATAGTTTTCAGCCTTAATTTTCACAAGTTATTACTAAATATAATCCCCTACTGTCAAAAACAAGGGGTAGAGGAGTTCCTGTTGTGGATCAGTGAAAACGAATCTGACTAGGATCCATGAGGATGTGGGTTCCATCCCAGCCTTGCTCAGTGGGTTGGAGATTTGGTGTTGCCATAAGCTATGGTGTAGGTCTCAGACGTGGTTCAGATCCCGAGTTCCTGTGGCTGTGGCATAGGCCAGCAGCTACAGTTCTGATTTGATTCCTAGCCTGGGAACTTCCATATGCCATGGTTGCAGCCTTGAAAAACAGAAACAGAAACAAAAACGAACAAACAAAAAAGGGGTAGAACAAATTCTCTAACTCTAAAGAGTTTGGTTAACCAATATATTAAAGTAGTGGTTCTCAGCTAGGGGCATTTTTCCAATGGAAGATTTGTCAACACCTGGAGACATTGCTGACTGTCACAAGGAGGTGGGATTTTTTTTTTTTTTTTAATAATTGCACCCAAGGCATACAGAAGTTCCTGGAATGGGTAGAATTACAGCTGCAGCTGAGGCCTACACCACAGTGACAGCAACACTAGATCTGAGCTGCATCTGAGACCTGGGCTGCAGCTTACTGCAGTGTGGGATCCTTAACCCTCTGAGTGATTTCAAGGCTAGAACCTGCATCTTCAGGGAGACAACATTGGGTCCTTAACCTGCTGAGCCTCGATGGGAATTCTGGGTGTGGGATATTTTGAGTAGAGGCCAATGATACTTCGAACCATCCTATGATGCACAGATAGTCCCATCAACAAAGGATTATCCAGCCTCAAATAGCAGTTGTACCCTGGTTGAGAAATCCTGTGTGATTCCAGTATAATCTTACAGAGATAGAAAAAGAGGCAGATTCCCCAAGTTTATGTGAGTAATAGGAGAAGCAGGACAATGTGGGTAAAAAGTAGAAACAAACAAATAAATAAATTTAAAAATATATAAATAAACTCTCAGTATCTAAATAAGGAAGAAGTAGCAAAAATAATTGTAATGAATTAAATCTTAAATGTCCGCTGTGTGCAAAATCTTATATTCTGAATAGCCAAAGAGAATGGGAGCCCCCAAAAAATAATTGTTTGGGGTTAACTTTAAAATCAGTTGACTTTTGCTGAGTAAATACTATTTGAACATTGCCTGGGAAAGAAAAATCAGTTTATATATGTATTTACATGCTTAGTTATGTGCCAGGCATTTATGATAATCATTTTACAAGACATATGCTAATACTGACCTAACATTTTCTCATCTTTAAAGGTGAGATAACTGAGGAGTTCCCATTGTGGTACAGTGGTTAATGAATCCAACTAGGAACCATGAAGTTGTGGCTTCGATCCCTGGCCTTGCTCAGTGGGTTAAGGATCTGGCAATGCTGTGAAATTGTGGTGTAGGTTGCAGATGCGGCTGGGATACCACGTTGCTGTGGCTCTGGCATAGGCTGGTGGCTACAGCTCTGATTCGACCCCTAGCTTGGGAACCTCCATATGCCGTGGGAAGCGACCCTAGAAAAGGCAAAAAGACAATTAAAATGAAATAAATAAAATAAAATAAAATAAATTAAAATAAATTAAAATAAAAATAAAGATGAGAAAACTGAAACTTTGATCCAGAGAGTAGGCGAACCAAAGTAGGACCTAGACCCCAGACCTGGAGCTTTTGCTCTAAAACTTTATTCTAGAATGTGAGTGAAAGGTGGAGATGAGTGACTTGTTAGAGAAAACATTTCTCAAATTTTAAGAGTTAGTACTAATAATTCACAAGCAATCATTTAACTTATAATTATCCATCACTTTGATTTTCCTTTATGCCACCATTTTCTTCCACTTCATTGTACACCATTCTAGGTAGCTCTCGTATTTTAACAGTGTTTTATTAAAAACAAACAAGCACACAGGAGCAACAAGAAATAAACAACCCAGGAATTTTCTTTATTTTGGCATGCAAGTGTTGTGTTGTATATGCTTTACATGAGTAATCATACACTGTGGGTTGAGGCACGGTATTAAAGTGTGGTAAAAGCTCATTATGTTGATTATATTTAATTTTTGTGACCTGAAAATATTTTGTACCACATGGAGAATATAGATTGGAATTTTTTTCCAATTTTCTTTGCAAATATAAGTTGGTTAACAGCTTTACTGTTACTACTTTTGTAGATATATGCATTTTATCGATTGAATCCTATACTTAGGATTTTCGTGAAGACGTCTTTTTTGGTAGTAAATAGTTTCCCTAGAGGGTTAAAAACTATTTTTTATAACTTATGGATTTATCATTTCTTGTTATAGTATTTATATAGTATTTTACTGTAGAGAGAACTTAATAATCATCAATAGAGATATTCACCAGGACTTTCCTAGAGAACTCAGGAGCCAATTGATAAAATTCAATAGGCAGTAGTGAAGGAAGTATTTTAGTCATCTCTTTCTGGGTACATTTTCCCCTATTACATTGCTACTTTATTATCTTTCATAGGTATTACTGCATGTTGTACAGTTAAATTTCCATGCACATTCCTTGGAAAATACAATGTTTAGTCCCATGAAATTTAGACAAATAATACATTTTCTAAATACATATATAAATATATATATATATATTTAGACAAAAATATAATAATATATATACTTTTTTTCATTCTGAAGAAGAAAAGAAATGAAGACTAGAAAGTTACAAGACACAAAATGTTCTCAAAGAAGTTCTACTATAGGCTACTATTTATTTAGTAAAAGACTGGAGTGATAATGATAATAATCACAATGGCTAAAAGTTATTGTGCATTTTCTTTTCCAAGAATTTCATCTTTACTGAGTCCTAACACCACATACCATAAGAATTTTGTTTTAAACTTTCCATTTTAGGAGTTCCCATCGTAGTGCAGTGGAAATGAATCTGACTAGGAATCATGAGGTTGTGGATTCGATCCCTGGCCTTGCTCACTGGGTTAAGGATCTGGCATTGCCCTGAGCTGTGGTATAGGTTGCAGATGTGGCTTGGATCTAGGGTTGCTGTGGCTCTGGTGTAGGCTGGAAGCTGTGTCTCCAATTAGACCCCTAGCCTGGGAACATCCATATGTTGCAGGTGTGGCCCTAAAAAGACAATAAATAAATAAATAAATAGATAAATTTTCCCTTTTATAGATGAGGAAAAGAGAAGCATAATTAGGTTGAGTAACTTTCCCATCTAGTAAATGGCAGAGTTAGATTACAAACTGATCTGATGACAGATGGGAAGCATTTAACCAAAAGAACTGAAAACGAGTTTGTCTTTTTTCTTTCTTTCTTTCTTTTTTTTTTTTTTTTGGTCTGTTTTTTCCTTTGAGGGCTGCACCCATGGCATATGGAAGTTCCCAGACTAGGGGTCGAATCAGAGCTGAGCTGCCAGCCTGCACCACAGCGACAGCAACGCGGGATCCGAGCCACATCTGCAACCCACACCACAGCTCATGGCAACGCCAGATCCTTAACCCAATGAGCGAGGCCAGGGATTGAACCTGCAACCTCATGGTTACTAGTCGGTTTTGTTAAGCACTGTGCCACAATGGAAACCTCCTGTCCTTTTTCTACTGCATCTTTTATTTAACCTCACGTAGGGAATTTCAGTTCATAAATAACTGGGTAGAATGGCACACAACACATTAACCGTTTAGATTTAAGAATTCAGTATATTGGGCTGCAGCCTGAATGTTGGACATTTTGAAGGATAATTAGGTCTACCTATTTGGGTCTAAGGAACTTCAGTTGTAAAACTGAATGGACTACATTGTATAATCTCTGAAATACTTCCACACGGCTCAAAAATATTTCAAAGGTAAATGTCATAGGGTTCAATCATCCTTCACGCCTCTTTTAGATGCATTCTCTATGTGTAGAACTAAAGATACTCTTTGAAACCGAAGTGTGAAATATGAAGTATGAAGAGCTTCTCTCATAGATGGGTGTTCTTCTCTGCCAGTCTGTCTAGAAGCACAGGAATAAAATTATATATCTGCTCTGTATGGACCTCATTTTGTCGACCTGATAACAAGAGGATAAATTAAATGAGTTAGTAGGGGCAAGGCCAATAAATATAATTTATTCTAGTATAACTATTTCTGCTTCTCCTTAATGATGTGTATGAGGAGGTCAGTGTCCCAGAACACAAGCGAGGATGCCTACAGAAAAGTCATTTATTATATGAGAGACTTCCATGTGCTGAGCACCTCAATCTGTCTTGTGGTGCAGCCACATTTTTGTAAATTGAACCATGCAAATTTAAAATAGTGATGCTTAAGGATATCAAAATAGCCTTACTTTATGTATAATATTTGAACAATGAAAATTCCCCCAAATGAAAAAAATAGAATCTTATTCAAAAACTGGTAATTCAAATCCTGTTACAAACCAGCTGTCCCCTCTAGATGGTGGAGCTAGTTTAGGTAGTAAAAAGAAATGTCCATCCCTGCCTCGTAGTTAGCCTCAATGTATTTGACATCATCTATACCACCATCCCTCTCTCTTAAGGTGAGGGTCTTATGTGTCATTCAGTCATAGCATGTTCATCTCTGACTCTATGTCTAGCCATTCCACTATAAATATGACATGCTAATGTTTCCATCTAACAGGTAAAGTCCTACTGTTCACCTGTAAAGGAAAATATATTTGAATCATGTATGTGGACATGAAAGTTTATGTGCATAGGATTTAAATCCAACACTTGGCACAGCCTGAACTGATTGCTTGCAGTTTCTTTTGAGGTTTGTACAAGACCTTATTTAAACTTGCAAATGATTATCTTAAAAGCTAAAATCTTACACATGAAAACTGAGCTACAGTGTGAATTAGTTTTTAGACAAAAATGGTGAATAAGCATGTTCAAAATTACTTAAAATTGTTCAGTGAGAAAATAATCCTGCAGCAAAATTCTTATACAGTTCGATCTATCAGAAAGTGTACTTTGAAGAATATTCTTTTATCAAAGTATACATGCTTCTATAAAAAAGTACATTGGTCTTTAAATGTAGCTAATTAGAAAGAAAATAGAGAATTTTTTCCATTTTCAATAGTACTGAAATCAAAAAATATTCAGAATGCTCATAAAAATTGTTTTCCATGTTTCTTATAACCAAAAATAGTTTCTTAGCAATTAGATTAATCCTCATTTTCTGAAACAATTGCCAAAACTCTCATATGAAAGTAAAAACATTCTTATTTCATGCTCTTCTTGACAGAGTGGTAGAGGCAAGATCTAAGTCCAAAATGATTCATTTCTGCTTCAAGTCTTCTTTAAACATTTTCCATGGCTATGATGTGCAAGAAATAGCTGGAGAATTTTTATCTCCACCCCCTCAAGTAACACAAATCATCTGTTCCCTTTTTTAAATATAAATATGAAAGAAGGAAACTGTCCATGATTATTTGTGGAGAGTAGGTGTGTGTGAGATCTGCTATTTCCATGGTTAGTTCATAAGCTGGTATCACGATTGCTTCCTACACAACAATATGGGAAACCACTTAGCAGCAGGAATCCCAGTTGGCAGAATTGCTAGTTGTACCTGCTAAGTAGACAGTTATTTGGGGGAGAAATCCTCAGGACACCTTAGAGAACTCAATCAATGTTTTATTTAGAAAATAGAAGCTCCTAAAAAGGAATCATATATTTAGAAAATACAGTATAGCACAATGGTAAGTGATGATGATGGTGGTGATGTTTATTGCATTCTTATAGCTGTGTGAAGTCTTTCAACAGACATTAAAAAGGTTTTACAGAAAGCAAGAGTTTGTTGAGCAGGAATGAACCTCAATATTAAAAAATAAATAAACATTTCAGAAGGTAGCTGGGGGCACATTTGGGGTAGGAAGTAATGACTTGAAGATAGATTAGAAAATGATTTCCTGGGATTCTGAGGGGATCCAAAATGCCCATGAGCACTACTTTCCTAGGATGTCATTTTAGCAATATGGATTGAGACTATAGTACCCACCTGTGATGGCTGGTTGTCTGTGGACTGAACTGTGCTGTTAGCGTGATAGTAGCAAGGTCGCTGGTTTGAACAACTCCAGATCTCCAGGCATCCATTCATTTATTCAATAAAGTACCAAGGAATAAAATATGCTAGAAAGAAACTGTTCAGAAAGACCATCTTGGGCAATCATTTGTCAAATCAAAGACCTGGTCTACAAGATATGCAGTGATCAGGGTCACTTGCTCCTTACTTTCATAACACTTCTGTGAAGATGTCTTTTCTCCCTTTTTCTACTGTTTTATGACATTAGAATGAATCTTCCAGTGTGCCATGCTCCCCTATCCCTATGGTAAATTCAATTTGGGGGTTATTATTCAGGTAATTCAGTGCTGCCCACCAGTTCCCTTGGAGGCCTTCCCTGAAACTGGGCATGACCTGAATTTGGGTGTTATTCATATTCCAGAAATAATGATTTTCAAACTTTGTCCTGACTGATCAATCCTTTGTTCAAAGAAGTACTTTAAAAAATGCCGAGTAAATCAAATAAGAAGAGTTGTCATTTCTGAGTTTGGAGCCTTGTCTACTTATTGTCTGCACCCACCTGT
The DNA here is from genome assembly GCF_016906955.1 of Phacochoerus africanus. Classification (NCBI taxonomy): domain Eukaryota; kingdom Metazoa; phylum Chordata; class Mammalia; order Artiodactyla; family Suidae; genus Phacochoerus; species Phacochoerus africanus. The sequence continues at coordinate 143,467,882 of NC_062544.1, forward strand.
TGCTTTCTCTTGTTACACAATAGCCATATCCAGTGTTAGAGACACTGCTTAGACATAAATGATTTCATTTTTTTTTTAATGGCCACACTCACAGCTTTTGGAAGTTCTTTGGCCAGGGATCAAATCCAAACTGCAGCTGTGACCTCTACCACAGCTGTGGAAATGCTGTATCCTTAACCTGCTGCACCCAGCCTAGGATTGAACCTTCAACTTCACAGTGACCGGAGCTGCTACAGTTAGATTCTTAACACACTGCTCCACAGCAGGCACTTCTGTTTTACCTTCTATAAGTCAATTTCTGGAGGTCTTTTATCATGATATTTGAAATTATTCCCTTTCCTACTCTAAAAGTAATCTTATTCTAAATCATAATCTAGAATTAGCACTGCAGTATTGACCTGTACCTGTAGAACTGTACTATTCAGAAGTCTTTTGGTTGCAAGTGGCAGAAAATCCAACTCAGTATGACCTCAAGGGATTATATTGGCTGACAAAATTAAAAGGCTTAGGAGTAGCACTAGGTTCAAGCACAGCTGGCTTTTTATTTCTGTTCTCTTCTTTTTTTCCCCTCTTTCCTTTTTCATATCACTTTACCCACATTGGCTTTATTTATTGGCAGGCTCTACTTCATGGGTAGCTCCAAAGTAGTCTTTAATGTGCTTTTTCCAGTAATTTACCACAATTTTTTTGGACTTGGGGATCACCAGACAAGTTTTTGTTTTTAATTAATACTTTATTTTAAGAGCAGTTTTAGATTTTCAGATGAATTGAGCAGAATAAACAGAGCTCTCATGTATTCCTTTCCCCTACATATGGTTTCTCCTATTAACATTTTATGTTAATGTGGTACATTTATTACAATATATGACCCAGTATTGAAGTCCATAGTTTTCATTAGGGTGCCCTTTTTGTGCAGTACAGTTTTATGGATTCTTACAAATGCACAGTGTTGGGTATTGGTCATTGCAGTATCATCAGGAGAAGTGTCACTGCCTTAAAGATCTCTTCTGCTCCACCTATTCTTCCTTCCCCATCTCCTGCTAAACCTCTGGAAACCAGTCTTAGCTTTGCTTTTTACAGACTGTTGTATAATTGGAATTGAAAAGTATTTCATATTTACATATTGATTTCTTTAATTTAGCAGTATGTACTTAGATTTCTTTACATGTTCTTTTGTGGCTTGATATTGCTAAAAAATGTGCCGTTGTATGGAAACACCACAAGTGGTTTATCTGTTCATCTTTTGAAGGACATCTTGAATGTTTCTAAGTTTTGGAAGTTTTGAACATTTGCGTGAGATTCTGTGTGTCTGTAAGCTTTCAAATCATAAGGGTGAATACTAAGAAGAGTACATTTTAGATGGTGTTGTAAGACTATGGCTAGCTTTATAAGGAGCTTCTAGACTGTCTTCCAAAGTGGCTATACCATTTTGTATTCCCACTAGCAATGAATGAGAGTTCCTATTTTACACATCTGGCCAGTATTTCTTGATTTGGTGTTTGAGATTTTAGCCATTCTGAGAAATATGTAGGGATATCCTGTTATTTTAATTTGCAATTCCCTAATGAGTTTGGAGTGGCTTAGTTTTTTTTTAATTAAAATAGAGTTTATTTACAGTGTTGTGTTAGTTTCAATTATATAGCACAGTGATTCAGTTATATATATATATAATTTGTATATAAAACACAATTATATATATAATTTTTCACATAATTTTCCCTTATAGGTTGTCATGAAATAGTGAGTGTGGTCCCTGTGCTATGTAGTAGGTCCTTGTTTGCTATTTATTTTATATATAGTAGTGTGTACATATTAACCTTAACCTAATTTATCCCTAACCCCCAGACCAAGTGTGCATCCTTGAACCAATATTGTAGTCAAAGTGATGGAATATGTTGATTAGTCAGGTCTATGCCTTAAGCCTGTCACTCAAGCAGAGACCACAAGGATATATAATGATTTGCCGTTACCAAATTAGTAAAAAAAAAAAAAACGTGATTTGCAGTTATCTAAGAAAGAGAATTATATGCCAGAATGATAAATACATCAGAAAGCCTCAATCAATCAATTAATGACCCATCCTGACAAAAATATAATAGTATTAGAAGGAACTATTTCAGTAATTCCTAGGTATAAAACACATGGTATATTTCACATGTCAAGAGAAGAGGTGGTATCCACAGGAAATGGTAACATAAATGGCAATGAGAGTATCAGGCTCAATTTCTACAACTTGTTTTTAGTATTCATTATTTTTTGTGCATATTAATTCATGAGTACATATAGCTCCTTTCTTTGTGAAATACTATCACATAGTGGAGAAGAAATAATCCACCAGAGGTCTTTTATGATTTAAATTAAGCTATTATTCAATGTAATTACTAGTCTGGATGTTTTAAAGTTTCTCTAAATAAGAACTATAGAGGTTATTTACAGATGGTTCATTGCACAATTATGAGTAATCAGCAATGACTGTGAGTTGATGATCATAGTGTATGTTTTAGTTGAGAACATAATTTTGGCAATGAATATACAATGCCTATTAATTCAATCAAAGAGCTTTTGTATATGTTGATTCAGTAATTTTTCTTTGAAAATTTATATATTGGTGAAATAATAGAGTGCCATGCTAAATTGATGGTTTTGAGTTTTGCAGTAAGAGGAGTGAACATGGATTAAATGTGCATAAATATTGGCATAAGTTAGTGATATGGCTTTGGGAGAAAACCAGGGAGATAGTGTAAACATTTCAGGGTTTTATAATGATATTTGTCCAATGATTGATTTAAACTTGGGACTGATCATTAGCAAAAATGTAAGCCATATGGCAACTGACATTTACAAATGTGCTTTTACGAGTCAGTTTTATTCATTGAAGACAACAATTTAAATATTTGACACTCTGTAAGTTATTTTAATGCAGTGTTCTGAAGATGTCATTCAGTAATAAATATATTATTGAAAAGATTCTACTGTGTAGAAATAATTTAAGTTGAGGGAAGGATCAAGATGGTGGAGGAGTAAGACGTTGCATTCACCTTCTCCCACAAACCCATCAAAAAATACATCTACATGTAAAAAAATTTGCATAGAATATCTACTGAACACTGGCAGAAGAATTTAACTTCCAAAATGGGCACGAAATGCTTGACATAACTGGGTAAAAAAAAGAAAAAAAAATAGAGAAAAGGAATCAGGATGGGACTAGCATCCCCGAGAGGGAGCTATGAAAGAGAAAAGGAACCCACATCCTGAGAAGTAATCTAATCGACAGGGAGATCAGCTGAGACAGAGGGACCTCAAAGTCACTGAGAAAAGTGCAGCAGCTGCACTGAGGAGGGCAAAGTAGAGTGAGAACTGCACATATCATCTGCACTACCACCTCGTACACCACAGTCTGAGATGCTTGGGTGAGGGCTTGGTGCTGAGACTTAGGATCCAGAGGTCAATTCCTGGGAGAAGACTAGGGTTGGCTGTGTAGGGACAGCCTGAGGTGCTAAGGAGTGGTGTGCCATGGGTGAGGGAGCCATGTGCTATGGGCTGGGGAGTGGAACACCACCACAGAGGGAACCATGGAGAAGGTCTGGGCCTGCAGGAGAAGCAAGGCACCATTGCTGGGAAGGGTGAGATCAGGAGTGGGAGACCACCATAGGAATCTCCCTGTGCACACATGGGCTCTTAGAGGGCAGGGCACGTCTTGCAGAAGCTACAGGTGGTGAGAAGTCACTTGCTTGGGCTGTAGGAGACTGGGTGCTTCTTGTGTGGGCTATAGGTAGTTGGGCACCTCTTGTGTGGGCTAAGGGCAGTTGGGGGCTAAGCGAGACTTGGTCAAGCCTCTTGGGTGATCTACAGGCAGCAGGGATGGACTGCGGTGGTCATCTTGGAGGCCAGAGGGAGGCATGGCTTGCCACCACTGGGGGCCTGTGAGGGGGTACCACCTGTGGGCCCAGTCATCTCAGGTGTTGGCCAAAAAAAAAAAAATAGGGCACTGCAACCGAGCACCACCCGTTGTTGCTCTCACTCCCCTGGGAACACAGCTGCCCTGCAGCTGCCACTGCCAAATGCTCTGGGCAGAGTCCAGATACTCGATCACTGTCCCTTCCCAAGACCTTACAACTAGGAGCAGCTGGTGCAGCACCTCCTGCATGGTCTAAGAGAGTGGGATGCTTCTTGCGTGGTCTAGAGGTGGCAGGGACAAACCACAGCAGTCATCTCTGCCTCCAGATGTGGGCATGGCCCACCACCACTGTGGATCCATGAAGAGGAATCACTGTGGCACCAATCACCCAATCACTTCAGAGGGCACCATGGAGTAGGGCATTGTGACAGAACAACACCTGTTTTTACTCTCACACCCTTGGGGGCACACCGGCCCTGATGTTGCCACTGCTGAATAGTCTGTGCAGTGCACACATGCTTGATCACTGTCACTTCCCAGGAACTTGCAAATAGAAGCAGCCAGTCCAGCACATCCTGTGTTGGCTAAGAGTAACGGGGTGCTTCTTGTGTGGTCTACAGGTGGCAGGGGCAAATCACCAGTTATCTCTAACTCCAGAAGTGGGTGTGGCCTACTACCATTAAGTGTCCCAGACTAGGCACCACTTGTGGCTCCAATCACTTCAGAGGAGACCACTGCCATCAAACACAACCTGTTGTTGCTCTCACTACCTGGGGAACTCACTCACCCTGCCGCTGCCACTGGCAAATGCTCTGGGCACTTTGTAAATCTGCCTAAGGCTCATACAACTTCCTGGAGACCTTCAACTAGGAGTAGCCTGCACCACCTTTCTGCAGGTCCTTGCTGCTCTTAAGAGCTCAGCAACCAGGCACTGACTACTAGCCCTACCCATTGCCTCCATCTCCCTGGAAACACACTCAGCACCCTGGGGATAACAGCCATTTCACACCAAAGAAAGAGACAGCAAATATTCAAACTCCCATGCCAAAAATAAATAGTAACCCCCCCAAAAAATACAAAGGGGTTATGTTGCATAGAAGTAGCCCTCCAAGACTACAGCTTACCTTCCCTAAACTCACAGAAAAAGAAAAACATCAGCAACAAAGGATCATAAGAGACTACTATATGCAAATATACACCAATAAAATGGAAAACCTACAAGAAATGGACAAATTCTTAGAAAAGTACAATCTTCCAAGACTAAATCAAGATTAAATAGAAAATATGAATGGACCAATCACAAGAACTGAAATTGAAACTGTGGTTAAAAAAATTCCAACAAAGAAAAGTCCAGGACTTCACAGGCAAATTCTATCAAACATTTAGAGAAGAGCTAACACTTACTCTTCTGAAACTATTCCAAAAAATTGCAGAGGAAGGGATACTCCCAAACTCATTTTATGAGGCCACCATCACCCTGATACCAAAATCAGACAAAGATACCACACACAAAAAAGAAAACTACAGGCCAATTTCACGTATGAACATAGATGCAAAATTCCTCGACAAAATATTAGCAAACTGAATCAAAAATGCATTAAAAGGATTATACATCAGATCAGGTCGGATTTATCCTAGGGATGCAAGGGTTCTTCAATATCCACAAATCCATCAATGTGATGCACCACATTAACAAACTGAAGAATAAAAACCATATGATCCTCTCAATAGATGCAGAAAAAGCCTTTGACAAAATCCAACACCCATTTCTGATAAAAACCCTTCAGAAAGTGGGCATCGAGGGAACATACCTCAACATAATAAAGGCCATATATGACAAACCCACAGCAAACATCATTCTCAATGGTTAAAGCTGAAAGAATTCCCACTGAGATCAGGAACAAGACAAGGATGTCTGCTCTCACCACTACTATTCAACATAGTTTTGGAAGTCCTAGCCACAACCATCAGAGAAGAAAAAGAAATAAAAGGAATCCAGATTGGAAAGGAAGAAGTAAAACTATCACTATTTGCAGATGACATGATACTATACTTAGTATATCCTAAAGACTGTACTAGAAAACGGTTTAGAGCTCATCCATGAATTTGGCAAAGTCACAGGATACAAAATGAATACATAGAAATCAACAGAATTTCTATACACTAACAATGAAAGATCAGAAAGAGAAATTATGGAAGCAATCCCATTCACCATCATATCAAAAAGAATAAAATACCTAGGACTAAAACTATCTAAAGAGTCAAAAGACCTGTACTCTGAAAACTATAAGATGCTGATGAAAGAAATCAAAGATTACACAAATAGATGGAAAGACATACCATGCTCTTGGATTGGAAGAGTTAATATTATCAAAATGACCATTCTACTCAAGGCAATCTACACATTCAGTGCAATCCCTATCAAATTACCAAGGACATTTGTCACAGAACTCAAACAAAATACTTTAAAGTTTGTTTAAACTGGAAGCACAAAAGACCCAAAATAGCCAGACATCCTGAAAAAGAAAAATGGAGCTGGAGGTATCAGGTTCCCTGACTTCAGACTATACTACAAAGCAACAGTCATCAAAACCATATGGTACTGGCACAAAGACAGAAATATAGATTAGTAGAACAGGATAGAAAGGCCAGAATTAAACCCACACACCTACAGCCAACTAATCTATGACAAAGGAGGCAAGAATATACAATGGAGAAAAGACAGCCCCGTCAGTAAGTGGTGCTGAGAAAACTGGACAGCCACATGGAAAAGAATGAAATTAGAACACTTCCTAACACCATACACAAAAATAAATTCAAAAGGGATTAAAGACCTAAATATAAGACCAGATGCTATCAAACTCTTAGAGGAAAACATAGGCCAAACACTGACATAAATGACAGCAACATCTTCTCAGATCCACCTCTTAGAGTAATGACAGTAATAACAAAAATAAACAAATGGGACCTAATCAAACTTAAAGGCTTCTGTAAAGCAAAGTAAACCCTAAACAAAACAAAAAGACAACCCACAGAATGGGAGAAAATCTTTGCAAATGAATCAACTGACAAGGGATTAATCTCCAAAATTTATAAACATCTTCTGCAGCTCCACACCAAAAAAACAAACAACCCCATCAAAAATGGGTGCAAGACCTAAACAGACAGTTCTCCAAAGAAGACATACAGGTGGCCAAAAATCACATGAAAAGATGTTGAACATCAGTCATCATTAAAGAAATGCAAATCAAAACCATTATGAGGTACGACCTTACACCAGCCAAAATGGCCATCATCAAAATGTCTACAAACAATAAGTGCTGGAGAGGGAGGGATGAAAAAGGAACCCTAGTACACGTTGGTGTTATTGTAAATTGGTGTGGAAAACAGTGTGGAGACTCCTCAGAAAACTAAACATAGAACTACCACTTGATCCAGCAATCCAACTCCTGGGCATCTACCCGGAGAAAACTATGACTTGCAAAGACACATGTACTCCAATGTTCATTGCAGCACTCTTTGCAATAGCCAAGACATGGAAACAACCTAAATGTCCATCAACAGAGGAGTGGATCAATAAGATGTGGTACATATGTGCAATGGAATATTACTCAGCCATTAAAAGGAACTAAATACTGGCATTTTTAGCAGCATGGATGGACCTAGAAATTATCATGCTAAGTGAAGTCAGCCATACGAAGAGATACCAACATCAAATGCTTTCACTGACATGTGGAATCTGAAAAAAGGACAGAATGAACTTTTTTGCAGAACGGATACTGACACAAAGACTTTGAAAAACTTTTGTTTTCCAAAGAAGACAGTTCATGTTGTGGGGGGATGCACTGGGGTTGTAGGGTGGAAATCCTATAAAACTGGATTGTCATGACCATTTGTCAACGACAAATGTAATAAATTCATTGAGTAATTAAAAAAAAAAGCAGCAGCTCAGGAACCATTCCCAGTTAAAAGAACAGGAGAATTCACCTGAAGCAGCAAAAAATGAAACAAACCTCTGCAGTCTGACAGACATTGAGTTCAAAAGGGAGATAGTGGAAATACTGAAGGAATTAAGGCTGAATATCAAGAAATTAAGAGTGGATATGAACAGTAATGCAGATTCCTTTAGAACGAAACTAGAAAATATAAGAAACATAGAGAAATTCATTTGCATAAACACAAATTGAGCTAAAATCTCTGAAGAGAAGAATGAATAATGCAGAGGAATAAATTAGTGACTTGGGGGATAGAGTAATGGAAATCACCCAATTAGAACAGCAGTCAGAAAACCAAATGAAAAAAACAAAAGCAATATAACAGATCCATGGGCTAATATAAAGTGGGCCAATCTATTCATGATAGGAATTCCAGAAGGCAAAGGAAAAGAAAAGGGGTTTGAAAAATATATTTGAAGAAATTATGTCTGAAAACTTTCCAAATCTAAAGGAAAGTAATATAAAGATAAAGGAAGCATAGAGGGCCCAAAACGAGTTAAAACCAAATAGGCCAACACCAAAACATATTATAATAAAAATGTCAAAAGTTAAAGAGAAGATTCTAAAGGCAACAAGGGAAAAACAAAGCATTTATTATAAAGGAACCCCCATACGGCTGTCAGCTGATTTCTCTACAGAAATGCTATAGGCCAGAAGAGAGTAGCAAGATATATTCAAAGTTCTTAAAGGAAAAAAAAAATTGCAGCCTAGAATACTCTTTCCAGCAAAAATATCATTTAAAACAGAAGGGGAAATTAAGAAGTTCTCCAGAAAACAAAAGCTAAAAGAGTACAGCAATACTAAACCCATTCAAAAAGAAATACTGAAAGGTCTTCTCTAAATAAAAGAAGAAGCAAGAAGAAATAGGATGGAGGAAACCACAACTGGAAAGCAATCACTTTTAGTAAGCCAGCATATAGATCTAAAAGTGGAAAAAAAAAACTACTATGAAAGTGATGATAAACACAAGGAACAGCAAAATGACAAACATTAATACATTTAAAAAGGACTTAAAAATCATAGATTATGGGGAAGGAATGTAAGAAAGTATAGATTCATTTTTTTAATAATTTTTTTGAGCCTATATGACTATCAGGCTAAAGCAAGCAGATACAGGAATGGGTCAACCTACTTAAAAAACAGGGCAACCACAAATCAAAACCAAACATTACATTCACGAAAACTAAAAAGAAAAGTACACAAGCATAAAATAAATCGAAATCACCCAACCAAGTAAAGAAAGAAAGAAAGGAGAAACAGAGAATCAACTGGAAAACAAGGTTTAAAATGGCAATAAATAAATATCTATCTATAATCACCTTAAATGTCAATGGGCTGAATCCTCCAATCAAAAGACACAGAGTGGCAGATAGGGTAAAAAAGCAAAACCCTACAATTTGCTGTCTATAAGAGACTGACCTTAGGGCAAAGGACACACATAGATTGAAAGGGAGGGGATGGGAAAAGTTATTTCATGCCAGTGGACAAGACAGGAAAGCAGGTGTTGCAATGCTCATATCAGACAACATAGACTTTAAAATGAAGGCCGTAAAGAAAGACAAAGAAGGACATTATTTAATGGTAAAAGGATCCATTCAAGAAGAGGATTTTACAATCATTAATATATATGTCCCTAATATAGGAGCACCCAGATACCTCCAACAAATACTAACAGAAATAAAAGGACAAATTTATGGGAATACAGTCATAGTAGGAGACTTTACACCCCACTCACATCAATGAACAGATCCTCTAGACAGAAAATCAATTAAGTCAATAGAGATCCTAAATGACACAATAAAAAATTAGACTTAATTGACATTTTCAGGACATTACATCCAAAAAAATCTGAATATACGATCTTCTCAAGTACATGGAATATTCTCAAGGATTGTTCATATACTGGGGCACAAAGCAAACCTCAACAAATTTAAGAGTATATAAGTTATTTCAAGTATCTTCTCTGACCACAATGGAATGAAACTAGAAGTCAACCACAGGAAAATAAAAGAAAAATCTAACTACATGGAGACTAAACAACATGCGACTGAAAAACCAATGGGTAGATGAGGAAATCAAGAAGGAAATTGAAAAAAAAATCTCAAGACAAATGATAATAAGACACAAACATTCAAAATTGATGGGATGCCACAAAAGCAGGTGCTTAGAGGGAAATCGATAGCAATATAGGCCTTCTTCAAAAAAGAAGAAAAATCTCAAATTGACAACTTAACCTACCACCTAAATAAATTAAAAAAAGAACAAGCAAAACCTAATGTCAGCAGAAGGAAGGAAATCATAAAAATCAAAGAGGAAATCAATAAAATTTAGATTAAAAAAACAATAGAAAAAATCAATAAAACCAAGAGGTGGTTCTTTGAAAAGATAAAGAAAATTGACAAATATCTGGCCAGACTCACCAAGAAGAGGAGAGAGAACACCAATATAAACAAAATAAGAAATGAAAGAGGAGAAATCACAATGGATACTTCAGAAATACAAAAAAAATAAGAGAATTCTATGAACAATTGTATGCCAACAAATTTGACAACCTAGAAAAAACGGACAACTTTCTAGAATATTACCGCTTGCCAAAACTGAATCAAGAAGAAACAGATCAACTGAACAGACGGATCACTAGAAATGAAATTGAATATGTCATAAAAACACTCTCTACAAATAAAAGTCCAGGACCAGATGGCTTCACAGATGAATTCTACCAAACATACAAAGAAGAATTATAGCCATCATCCTTAAACTTTTCCTAAGGGTTGAAGAAGAAGGAACACTCCCAAAGACATTCTGTGACCTCACCATCACCTTTTGATACCAAAACCAGACAAAGGTACTACCAAAAAAGTAAATTAAGGACAATACCTTTAATGAATATAGATGAAAAAATTCTCAACAAAATTTTAGTCAACTGAACCCAACAACATATATAAAAAGATCACATACCATGACCAAGTGGGATTCATCCCAGGTTTACAAGAATGGTTCGACATATGCAAATAAATCAACATCATACACCACATTAACAAAAGAAAAGTCAAAAACCACATGATCATCTCAATAGATGCAGAAAAATCATTTGGCAAAGTCCAGTATCCATTCAGCAACATGAATGGAACTAGAGACTCTCAAAATGAGTGAAATAGGTCAGAAAGATGAAGACAAATACCATATGATATTGCTTATATCTAGAATCTAATACAAGGCAGAAATGAACCTTTCTACAGAAAAGAAAATCATGGACATGAAGAACAGACTTGTGGTTGCCAAGGGGAGAGGGAGGGAGTCAATGGACTGGGAATTTGAGGTTAGTAGATGCAGACTATTGCCCTTGGAATGGATAAGCAAAGAGATCCTGCTGTATAGCACTGGGAAGTATACCTAGTCACTTATGATGGAGCATCATAATGTAAGAAAAAGGAATGTATATGTGTGTGTGTGACTGGGTCACCTTGCTGTACAGTAGAAAATTGACAGAACAGTATAATGGAAAAAATAAAAATCATTTTAAAAAAAGAAAATAATTTAAGTTGATGATACACTGAGTTGATTCCATTCAAGGATCTGTGTTTATTTCATCCAAATTCTGATAGCATCATCAGTTGGTTATTTCTAAAATTGTTGAAAAAAAAAGAATATATTTACATAGAGGTTCAACCTACATAAATTAGCCAAGAAATGAAAAGTTAGAACAAATGTTATATATGTATATAAATTTCATGAATGTCTATCTGTTTTTTCATTTATTCAGATGATAAGATTAAGAAAGGAAGGCAACTATGTAGTTATCCATTCCACTAAAACCTTTCACAGTAGCTGTTGACTTAATAAGCTTGTATTTGTATTTTAAAGGAGACAATCTATTTTTGGTTGTATAACAGCATATATAGGACAAAGGACTATATTTGCTGACTATGAATTGGAGAACTTAATTCAAAGTTTATTTATTAACTCGTGATTTAAAGTTTAATTCAATTATGATTTAAGATATCGCTTAACAATCAACTTCTTATACTGTTATTACTTTATCAATACTTACTATCATTTTATCATAAGTATTGCTGTTGTCATTTCCATAACATTTTATAAAAGTTAAGTAGCATACTACCCAATATAAAAAAATTAAACACAGTGTCATATTTTTGTCAAAAATTGTTTTTGGCTCTTAATTTAATGGAAAAGAGATTAAAAAATAAGATTCTACATTGAAATGAATGGATTTAAAGAAGGAATCCATTATATATATACATATGTATACTAGAATGAGTAATTTGGAGCACTAGGTTTTACAGTAAGGTAGAACATTGGATTGAGGGTAGGAAAGTATGGCTTTTTCATTAAATGATTTTGCAAAAATTACTTAATCATTCTGAATCTTTAATTCTTCAGCAGCAAAATTGAGAGAGCAGAGTAGGACTTGAATTTAACACAGGTACTTATCTTATGTAGCCATTGTCTTTCAAACCATGATTGAATTGTCACAATGGAATGTGACTTCACTTCTGAAATCTTTGTCACTATTTGTTTCTAAGAGCTGCCAACACTGTCCAGTACTTTCAACTCCACTCTGATTTATATAGCAACTTTAGTTTTAGTTCTCTGTCCAGAACAGGATCAAAATTTCTTTGGGAGGACTTGACTTTAAAAGATTCCAATTGTAGAAAAGGGCAAACACATATAAAAGGCAAAGTAGATATGATGGGAATATTTTTTTAGAATGCCTCCAATCATAACTGTTTCTAGAAAAGAGTGCTCTTATAACTTGCTGCTCCTATTTGCCCAAATTCATTTATTCACTTTGGTTCAGAAGGAGTGTGTTTGTTATTTTAAGAGCAAATATAGGTCTCAATATTTCATTTATTCAGAAGGGGGCACACTTGTGCTTTTAATAGCAGATACATTCAGATTTGCTATAATATATGAAATTTATACAAAAACTTTTAGAAAGTGAAAGAACCATTCCTAATTATCACAGTCTCTTAAAGTATATATGAATATATATCACTTTAACACTTCTGAAATACGGAGAATAAAATAATTCAATATGCATGTTTATTTTGAGGGGAGGGCTTCTTTAAGTCCAGAGTCCTATTAAGGTGGAAACTTTGTGATTTGATCTGATAATTATTCAACACAGTTAGGCTTCCTATTCATAAAGAGTTAGATAACCATGGAAATAACATGCTCTTGACAGCTTCTCATAAATTTTAATTTAGCCTCTGAATTTGGCAACCCTATAGCCTTAAGAATGTTTTCCTCACTGGTCTTCATTAATAGTATGCCATATTTTGACACAATATGGCAAAGAAGACACAGGCCATGTGGAGGAAGGAGATTTATACAGTAATATATCTTTATAATAGTGGGTTTAATAGTCTGAAGCATCATCATCACTTTCAGGAAAGCAAAGTGAACGCTGGTGTGGTGTTTGCCTAAAATTGGGAGTTCGCTCTGAAGTTTTTGAAAAATCATGCCTAGCACCCACAACTTTGACTTCAGTGTTGATCAGTTCTGCCAGATTTAAGTATTTGATGAATAATGATAAAATCCAAACAGTTTAAATCATATAGGAGTATCTGTGATAAATACAAAAGTTATGAGAAGATAGAAAATGATTACGTTTTCTTTTGAGATTTTTGTTAAAAATTATCTTGGTTGTAAACTATAGGACAATATATATGCCTGAGAGAAATACATTTAGCATATACAGAGCTTTTACAATCCAGTGGGAAATTATGCAAAAGTATAAGATGGTTGTTGACCTAATTATCATGAGAAGGATGAAAAGAAAATTACTGTTATATATTCGATATCTATAGGAGAACAGACAGTGTATATTATAATCTAAAAACTGCAAGTTAAACAATGAGATTGCATTTGGGTTTTATGTGAATGACTAAGATTATTTTAATACTAATAAGCAATGTTGATGTATTTATGAGTCAAGGAGTGCAGGTATAATGTCTTCATACCTATACATAAACACATATTATAAAGTAAAAATGTCTCTCATCTATATTACAATCAGACTATTTAATTAAATATGACCAGAGAGAGATGAGATGAGAGTGAGATTTCTTAGCTTTTGGTTCCTGAGTGTGAGCTATGTACCTAGTAATTTCTCTCTCCTTTTCGTTTCCCAGGACTGGTGTTTATCACCTCTCTCCTTCCTTCAACATATTCTCCATCGTTTGCTTTCACAAACTTTTCTACAGTTGATAATGATGAGGCAAGTGTAAATAGGAACTATCTTTCTAGATGATAATCTGGCATGTTCTTAAGGAAATCAGTGAACATTTTAAAGAGGTGACTGAACAAAGGTGTTTAATTGCCATGGTACTTAAATTAGTAAGCAGTTGGTAACCAATTAAGTGCCCATCAAGAGGAAATAGTGATGTAAATTGTGCTGAAGTTTTTCAAATTAATATAACTACTAATATCATAAAAAAGATCTACACAGACTGATTTTTAAAATGTCCAAGTATTTTGGTAAACCAAAAGAGTAAGTTAAAAAGAGAGATTATGGAGTAATTCCAATTATATGAGAGATATACTATTATGTAATATAAAATATATGAACTGCATACTTCAAATTTTTCTCAGTAGTTATTTTCTTGGCATGGTAGGATTACATATGTTTTTTTTTCCCCTCCTGTAATGTTTTATATCTGATATTTAGAAAATCATGTCCTTAACTTATGTTCAGAGAATATAACAGAATTATTGCTAAAAACAACTAATCCTAAACTCAAATTGCTTAAAATTTCATGGAGAGAAGAAAAAGACAAAAAAAAGTAACTTGGTGGTAAAAGATAAAGAGAATAGCAGTAAGAGATGGAGGAAGGATGTAAGTAGGTAAGAATTTGAAGGCTCAGATTCTAGACCTTTCTCTTCCACGAGATGGTCCTAAGTTTCCTCTGAACACCCACAAATGAAAAGACTAGGTTTCATTCTAGGTTTGTCTCTGATAATTCCATGTATAGAAATTACTTTAGCTCCTACAGCTTCACTACCTGCAAGGAGGTGTTTTATCTGAGAGTAGTAGCTAAAGATTCCATTTAGGGAACTATTGGTATAATATATAGCCATACAATATTAGATATGCATTCAAATCTTTTAAGTTTACTTACTAAACCATTATGGTTTTTATATATTTTCTCTTTTCCTTCATGAAGGCATGGGGAACAGCATTACCTGGGATTAAGGGGAATTAGAAAATTGTCCTTAGGTGGCATGATAGAATTATCCAAGACACTTTTTGGAAGACTTTGTTTATTATTGTAAAAATGTAAAGTCTTAGGGTATAAGCAAGGTGGTCAGCATATGGTCTAGATCGGTAAGATTCTAGCTACTGGTCCATTATATCTTTTCCAACTAGGCTAAAAGATCCCTAAGGGAATGACAGTGGACATATGTCATTGTATCTCTTACCTTAAATCTATAGTAATTAAAATACTCTGGAAAAAGTAATTGTTCAGTAATGTTTTATTGAATGAATAAATAAATGAAATATTAAATGTATAAATTAGTGAATGATTCAGTGTTCAGATGGATATATAGGTGGATAAAGAAATACAGATGTCCAATAGGTATGTGAAAAGATACTCAACATCACTAATTATTAGAGAAATTAAAATCAAAACTACAATGTGTTTTCACCTCACAGTGGTCAGAATGGCCATCATCAAAATTCTGCAGATAATAAATGCTGCAGAGAGTAAGGAGAAAAAGGAATCACCCTACACTATTGATGGGTATATAAATTGGTATAGCCACTATGTAAAACAGTATGGAGCTTCCTTAAGAGATTAATAATACATATATCCAGAAAAATGAAAACTCTAATTTGAAAAGATTCAAGTACCCCAGTGTTCATAGCAGTGCTATTTACAAAAGCTGAGGCATGGAAGCAACCTAAGCATCCATCCATCAACCAATGAATTGATAAAGAAGTGGTGTGTGTGTGTATATATATAATATTTTATCCACTGTTAATAATATATGCACACACAAAAATGGCATTTTACTCAGCCATAAAAAATTGTGAAATAATGCCATTTGAAATTACATGAAGAAACCTAGAGATTATCATACTAACTGAAGTATATCAGATAAAGAATGTAGTATATATTCAGTTAAGTATATATATTCAGTATTTATATATCACTTTGCTGAATACTTGAAACTAACACAATATTGTAAATCAATTATAGTTCCGTTAAAGAAAATTAAAGAAAAAGAGGATGCCTGAGGTTGATATACAGTAAATGTCTAGTCACTACTTATGGCATTATCTGCTTGCAAGTTGCAAAGTAAGTCACTTTCTGCTTCTGAACTTCAGCTTCTTCATGTAACACAGAGGTAGGACTACTCAAATTCTAAGCTTTCTTTCAATCCTAAGATGAAAAGATTCTATAAATATATGTATACTAGGCACTTTCTCATATTTTCTTTATCCTCCACAAGTCCATCAGCC
This sequence comes from Phacochoerus africanus, assembly GCF_016906955.1. Taxonomy (NCBI): domain Eukaryota; kingdom Metazoa; phylum Chordata; class Mammalia; order Artiodactyla; family Suidae; genus Phacochoerus; species Phacochoerus africanus. Next base: position 143,484,263 of record NC_062544.1, read on the forward strand.
ATTTCTTATTTGTGTATTGGATCTGATTAGTCCCCTTCATGGCAACCATCCTAATCTATACCACCGTAATTTTTGCATGCACTCCAGCAATTCACTTAAGAGGTTTCTCTTCACTGTTAAATTTGCCCCTGGGAAGTCCATTACATCTTGACATATATGGCCCACAGAGTGACATGTTTTCTACAGCTTAGATCATGTTACTCCCATGTTCAATGCCTTTCAATTATTTATCATAACAATTTGAATAAAATTTAAATTTTAACCTGGTTCATAAGATCCTGTATGAACTGACTCCTATCTAATTTCCTCTTCACATATCATTTTCTCCACTGTTTATAGTAGATCTTTTTGATCACTGGATATACCACACTAACTCCTATCTTAGGATTCTATAGTTGCTCTTTATGTTCTGTCTGAATGTCACCTTTCTTAAAATTGCACATACCTCCTAGCTCTCATCAATCAGGATAGAGAACAAATGTTGCCTAAGAAAGGCTTTCCCTGATCATCCTACTGTAGTATCTCTAAGATGCCCCCATAAATTTGTATACCATTACTTTGTTTTATTATGTTCATGGTGCCATTTCCCTCTCTGAATCACCTCGTTTATTATTTGGTTTCCTGTGTTATAGTCCTTCTCTACTCTTACTCATATGTCCTCTCACTAAGGAAAAGTGTGTGTCCTATCTTGGCCATTGCTCTATCCTTACTGTGTAGATTAGTACAATAATAAACACATTGGTCCTCAGGAAATATTCACCGCATGTGAACAAGTAGTTTTCCCTCTAGACTTAAAGGGGAGTTTTTTGACTGGTGCAGTGATTCGTACTTATACCACTTTGTACACCACTATGAAATGCTGCTGGGTGTGTCATCTGTCTCATAGGATTAAATGAGATAATGTATATAAAAGTTACTTTGTTAGAGAAAAAAAATTACAGTAGCATTTATTATCATTATCCTGGTTTCAAAGATGAACAGATGAGAAACCTGAACCCCCACTGGGTACATAATCACCTACAGTCATAGATATGAGCTCTTATATCCTCTGCCAAGCATCACAAAAGTTCTTCCACATAGGTTTTTGGTTTTTTTTTCCTTTAGGCTGTACATCCCTCACTGAAAGGTCACAAGGATCACAAAGATGTTTCTGAAAATTAGAAAAGAGGGAATAAAGTCACATTTTGTTGAGAAAGGGCATAAAGATCAGTGAAAACAGCAAAAGGAAATATAGGAATGAAGAATTCAGGGCAGAATTTGGCCTACTGGCCCAGATGGTAAGGGAATAAACTACTTGTGATGTTTAATGTGAAGCTATAGAAAAGTTAATAGGTTTGTGAACAAATATCCCAAACTCTCAGCTCAGGATATGATTTCCCAATTCAAGAAACTTTTCTACCCTGAGGGTAACGATTTTTACTCAGCTTTTGTGCAAAGAAACTGCCACCATTTCATTTTTTTTTCTTTTTCTGTTTCCTTAATAAAAGAATTCAGTATCACTTTGGGAAATTCTGCCCTGTTGTTTGATATCATTACACTTTCTTCCAAGCGGTGCATTGTCTTGTCATTGGGAGCCATTAGTCCTAACCAGAACAATGTCCAATACCAAGGAGTATGCTAGTATATGGAGTTATATGTCATATTCTGATATAATTCACAAACCAGCCATTTAAAAGAACTCAATTTCAGAGCTGCATGATTTCATTTGTAGTATGTTTTAAGTAACACTTTATTTTTAATTTGATGAGTGTTTATTAAAAATATACATTATATTACTTTCTTTATGGTCACACAACTAGTAAGTGGAGGAACTAGTCTTCCAAATTCTATTATTTGCATTTCTCAATTGTACAGTATTTATACAAAGGCAAAAATTAACTTTGTATCTCTACATCGATTTTTATCTCCCAGTGGATATACCAATGTCCTTCAAAGTTGTATAGCTCTGCTTGGTCGTGATGTGGCAATGTAACAACCTTGAACTGGATTTATGATGAATTCCCACACCTTGGTATATTTCTGAGGCAGCTGTCCAGGGGTTAGCTTGCCTTGGAGTGGCCACTGAGGGAAGAGGCATGAGAAAAGTGTTCTGGAATTTTAATATTTTACTGTATATCTAGTCTAAGCTTCCAGTTGAAGCATGCTAATGTAGACCACTAGGAGAGTTTGCTTTCTGGATTCCAAATACAAATGTTCAGAGGGGTCGGGTTTTATTTAAAAAGTCCACATGCAAAAATAAGTGAAGTACCTTGAAAGTGTCAGTAAACATGTCATGCTGAAATCTACGGAGTGAAAAAAGATTTTAGAGGAGAAAACTGTGTTTTCAAATAATGAAATGGATATTTAAGCTTTTTAAAGGCCATTCATTCAGATAAGGTAAATAAACAGGGATAAAAAACCTTGAATGAAACACTTTTTCATGTCTATTTAAGTAAGAACTTTATTCAATTTGTGGTACTATTAAATAGGAATACAATATTAAATAGCTTAAAATTTGTAGTGGTATTTCTTATATCCAAATATGTAAAAATAATGGTATATAATTTATAATGGTTCATACCGAGGTAGCTCTGAAATTGTTAATACTGTTTATTACTTTTCCCTAAAATATTTAAAATTAATACTTATTCATTCTTAAAACTCAAATATTATAGTAAAATAATATCCAAATTATCATTTTAAATCTATAATTTCCTAATCTTTATTTTATTTTATTTTATTTATTTTTTTGAAAAATTTTGGCTGCTCCAATGGCATGCAGAAGTTCCTGAGCCAGGGATCGAACCTGTACCACAGCAGTGACTTGAGCCATAGTAGTGAGAATGCAGGATCCTTAACCCATTGACCCACAGGGGAACTCTTTGGTTTTGATTTTAATCCAAATTCTATCAAAGATGAAAATATAAGATTCTAACACCTTTTTAAAGATTGTGATTTTGTTTTTTAAAAAGCCATTTATGTGTTGCATCATTCAGTAGATGTCTAGTGGCATGTTCCAAATTGTGGTCACTTGGTTCTAGCCTCCATTAAACCTACAGTCTAATGAAGGATGAGTTAAGTAAACTGAAACTTAAAATGCAGTGTAACAAGTGCTATGATGGGATCAGTACTGTGATTTATAATCACACATTACCAGATCCTCTTTGAATTTAGCAGGTCAGAAAGTTCCCAGCCAAAGTGACATGGAAGGTGATCCTGAAGTCAGCCATGCAAAGAGGTGAAGAGAAATCTTTTAGTCACAGTGAGCATAATATGTGAAGTTATAGAGGCAGCAGAGGATTCAGTGTTCTTTGAAGGAGATATGTTCTATTTGACAAAAAGAATGCTTGAAAAGATAAAACAGGAACAGGGGATAATAAATAAGACTGAGGTGGTAAACTGAGATCGTGAAAGCAATTTGACTTTGCTTCCAAGGGCATCAGGATTCTATCGTAAGGTTTTAAATAAGGAAGATGCCTGGTTAGGTTCACATTTTAGAAAAGGCATTTCAACCTGAAGAAAAGATCATGGCAAGGTGAGAGCCATAAATCTAGAAGCTGAGGGACTCTTGGAATCTTCTGTAAGTGGTTCTAGGTGTGAGATGCTGTTGGCCTCAACTAGGATACCACTAGACAGGGATGTGGAGAAGTCGCTTGAAGCTGGAATCATCAGTATTTTAGAATGTTAAATTGACTGAGCTTAAGAGAGGTTTAGAGTTAGAGGAGGGTGAGAGTATGAGGTCAGAGAAGCTAATTAGATGTCTGGAATCTGCAACATTGTTGTCTAGTTACACTTCCAAAGGTAGAAAACACAGGAGAAATTAGCATGTGAAGGTAATGAGATCATCTGGGGGCATAGATAATTTTATGTTTTATTTGGACTCCAAATGATATGGCTAGAAGAAGTTTAGACTTATGGATTTTGATGCTCAGAAATGAGATCTGAACTAAATATATACATTTTAGAATTTTCATCTGTTATATGGTAATTGAAAATATGGGTATGGATGGTTTTACCCAAGGAAGATATTGAAAACAGTGATTCTCAAACTTTGAGGTCAATTGAATTACCCAGGAGACTTGGTAAAATTCAGAATCCTGGGTACCATCCACAGAGTCTTATTGAGTAGGTACAGGATGTATCTCACAAATCATTTGTTTGGCAAGTGGAGTCCCATCCCATGATGTTGATAGAGATGATCTTCTGACCCCACTCTCAAGTAAAAGGAAGCAGGAACGTGCATGTATGCCTGAGTACTATAAGCATATGAAAGATGAAAAGAGGAAGAGGAATGCAGAAAGCAGTCTGTGAAGAAGTAACCAGAGGTATTGAAGTAAAACCAGGATTATGAAATATCACAAATTCTTTGGAAACAGAGTCAATATAAGACAAAGAATGGTTAACAGGATCCAAAGTGTTGAGAGAAAAAGCAAAGACAAAGGCTGAGATACACCCACTACATGCACCAAAAAGGAGGTCATAACAAAATTACCAAGAATAGTTTCAGTAGAATAATGTGGGCTGAAACCAGATTGCAGTGGGCTGAGGGTTGAATATGAGATGAGGATGAAGAGACATGAAGCAGAGACAAATCTTTTAAAAGAAATTAGAAGGGACAGAGGTTGTGGCAGCAGAATGTGGGTAGGTTTAGGCATGAAACAACTTGAGTAAAAAGTATTTCTTCTGACATGCTCCATCTCTAACTTTAACAAAGTTTTTGTCCATCAACTTATGGATGCATACACAATAGGTAGTATACAGTTCAGCAATAAAAATAATAGATTGTATGTTAAGTTTATGTTGAAATTTCTAAGAAATTGATAAATATTTTTCCAAAGGGTTGTGTTGTTTTACATTTGGATAGTGAGGAGCAAAGTAAGGTGCTGCTTTTTGTTTTGTGCTTTATGGTTATGCAAAAACCATTGAAATATGTCTGAGTATTGGCCAACCTCCTAGTGGTGGTCTAGATACATGGGGCCAAACTTGGAAACTTTTTTTTACCCTTTCCATCACCTGGCTGCCACTTTACCTTTATCTTTTTTGCAGATATACAACAGTAGACAGCTGGTTTAAATACACCCAAACAAATTTAGGTGGTATACTGTGGAGTTCAGTAGGGCATAAGGATGGAGGTCCTTACATCCTGCTATATACTTGGCATAAAAATACCAGTTGTCATAACTGAAGCATCACCATCTGGGGGACTTTGAGAACAATATTGAACTTCATTTAAGCTCACTGTCCTCATGTTTACAATGAATAATATAATAATACATACATTAAAGGGATATTATGATGATTGAGATTGTGTATGTAAAGCACCCAACACATTTCAACCCAGAGGTGACATTCAAGAAACAGCAGGTGTTCATATTTCATAGCAATAAAAACAATCAATAATGTAGTCAATATTACAATCCAATTTTATTCGTGTTTTTTTTTTGGTTCTTCCCATTTGTTCATATTTCATGTTAATGTTCTCTATTTCAAATGAAGCCTGTTTAAATTTAGAATTAGATTGTTTTATTCGATATGGATAAAAATCATAACTGTACCAACCATAACATTCTCCATTATTTCAGAGTAACAGTATGTCAAGACTTTTACTAAAATATTTCTTATGTAAAATCTCATTCTGAAATAGTTTTATGAGGTAGGCAAAGAGATGGTCTATGTTGGAGAAGAGATTTTTATTTGTATTTTTATCACCCACACTCCACATTTTTTTTTTCTTTTTAGGGCTGCACACACAGCATATGGAAGTTGCCAGGCTAGGGGTCAAATTGGAACTGTAGCTGCTGGCCATGGAAACGCCAGATCCTTAACCCACTGAACCAGGCCAGGGATTGAACCCATATTCTCATGGGCACTAGTTGGGTTCCCAACCCATTGAGCCACAATGAGAAGTCCAGATACCCCACATCTTGACTCCTTGCTGTATTTGCTCTGCCAGTGGCAATGATAATATCAGTTACAGCTGGTTGATATTGAGAAGTACAAAGACTATGTACAAAGTATTGATATTTATAGTGATATTTATTGATAAAACTAGATTTCTCCTCCATGAGCTTTCCCACTCTAGACAGCTGAGAGGTAGTGCTTTTATTTATCCCTTGAGAAACAAAAACAAAATGAACAAAAACAAACAAAATGAACAGAAATAAAAATATTAGTTCTGACTATTTTTATTTTTATTATTATGTTTTATTATTATCTTTCCAGGTGCTTTTCCCACACCCAACCAACTGATTAATAAACACATAATTTCTATTCAGCAATGACTTGTTCACTTTACCTCAGAGCAAATAATGACCATCCAGTACTATAAAGGACAAATTTGAACATTCATATTTATATCATTTTTCTTTTTTTTCTATTTATTTTTTTATTGTACAGCATGGGAACCAAGTTATACATACATGTATATGTAATTTTTCCTCACATTGTTGTGTTGCAGTGTAAATATCTAGACATAGTTCTCAACGCTACACAGCAGGATCTCATTGTAAATCCATTCCAAGAGCAATAGATTGCATTTGTTTACCCCAAGCTCCTGATCCCTCCCACTCCCTCCCTCTCCCCCCGGGCATCCACAAGTCTATTCTCCAAGTCTATGATTTTCTTTTCTGTGGAAATGTTCTTTTGTGCTATACATTATATTCCAGTTATAAGTGATATCATATGGTATTTGTCTTTCTCTTTCTGACTTACTTCACAGTATGAGAGTCTCTAGCTCCATCCATGTTGCTGCAAATGGCATTATGTATTTCTTTTTTATGGCTGAGTAGTATTCCATTCTGTATATATACTACCTCTTCCTATCCAATCATCTGTTGATGGACATTTGGGTTGATTCCATGTCTTGGCTATTGTGAATAGCACTACAATGAACATGCAGGTGCATGTGTCTTTTTTTTTTAATTTATCTATTTATTTTTCTGCTGTACAGCATGGGAGCCAAGATACACTTACATGAATACATTTCTTTTCCACTCTTTTTTCTGTTACAATATAAGTATCTAGACATAGTTCTCAATGCTGTCTTTTTTAAGGAAAGTTTTGTCCCGATATATGCCCAAGAGTGGGACTGCTGGGTCATAAGGTAGTTCTATATATAGATTTCTAAGGTACCTCCATACTGTTCTCCATAGTGGCTGTACCAGCTTACATGCCCAGCAACAGTGAAGGAGGGTTCCATTTCTCTACACCCTCTCCAGTATTTATTATTTGTGGACCTATTAACGATGGGCATTCTGACTGGTGTGAGATGGTATCGCATGGTAGTTTTGATTTACATTTCTCTAATAATCAGGGATGTTGAGCATTTTTTCATGTGCTTTTTGGCCATCTGTATATCTTCCTTGGAGAATGGTCTATTCAGGTCTTTTGCTCATTTTTCCATTGGGTGTTTGGCTTTTTTGCTGTTGAGTTGTATAAGTTGCTTGTATATTCTAAAGATTAAGCCCTTGTCCGTTGCATTGTTTGAAACTATTTTATCCCATTCTGTAAGTTGTCTTTTTGTTTTCTTTCGGGTTTCCTATGCTGTGCAAAATCTTGTCCATTTGATTAGGTCCCATTGGTTTATTTTTGCTCTTATTTCTGTTGCCTTGGGAGACTGACCTGAGAAAATATTCATGAGGTTGATGTCAGAGAATGTTTTGCCTATGTTCTCTTCCAGGAGTTTGATGGTGTCTTGTCTTATACTTAAGTCTTTCAGCCATTTTGAGTTTATTTTTGTGCATGGTGTGAGGGTGTGTTCTAGTTTCATTGATTTGCATGCAGCTGTCCAGGTTTCCCAGCAATTGTTGCTGAATAGACTTTCTTTTTCCCATTTTATATTCTTGCCACCTTTGTCAAAGATTAATTGACCATAGGGGTCAGGGTTTATTTCTGGGTTCTCTGTTCTGTTCCATTGGTCCCTCTGTCTGTTTTGGTACCAGTACCACACTCTTTTGATGACTGTGACATTGTAATATTGCTTGAAGTCTGGAAGAGTTATGCCTCCTGTTTAGTTTTTGTTGTTTAGGATTGCTTTGGCAATTCTGGGTATTTTGTGCTTCCATATAAATTTCTGGATTGTTTGTTCTAGTTCTTTAAAAAATGTCATGGGTAATTTGATAGGGATTGCATTGAATCTGTAGATTGCTTTGGGTAGTATGGCCATTTATACAATATTAATTTTTCCAATCCAGGAACATGTAATATCTTTCCATTTCATTGCCATCTTCTCTAATTTCCTTGATTAATGTTTTATAGTTCCCGGCATATAAGTCCTTTACCTCCTTGGTCAGGTGTGTTCCGAGGTATTTGATTTTGTGACGTGCAATTTTAAAAGGTATCGTATTTTTGTATTCCTTTTCTAATATTTCATTGTCAGTATACAGAAATGTGACTGACTTATGAATGTTAATCTTATATCCTGATACTTTCCTGAATTTGTTAATCAATTCAAATAGTTTTTGGGTTGAGTCATTAGGATTTTCTATGTATAGCATCATATCATCTGCATACGGTGACAGTTTTATCTCTCCTCTTCCTCTTTGGATACTTTGTATTCCTTTTGTTTGTCTAATTGCTGTGGCTATAACTCAAAACTATGTGGAATAGCAGTGGTGAGAATTGGCATCCCTGTTTTGTTCTAGATTTGTGTGAGAAGGCTTTCAATTTTTCTCCTTTGAATATTATATTTTCTGTGGATTTGTCATAAATGACTTTAACTATGTCAAGGTATGTTCCCTCTATACCCACTTTGGTGAGAGTTTTTATCATAAATGGATGTTGGACTTTGTCAAATGCTTTTTCTGCATCTATTGAGATGATCATGTGGTTTTTGACTTTTCTTTTGTTAATGTGTTGTATGATGTTGATTGATTTGCATAATTTGAACCAGCCTTGAGAACCTGGGATGAACCCTACCTGGTCATGGTGTATGATCTTTTTGATATGTTGTTGGAATTGGTTGGCTAAAATTTTGTTGAGAATTTTTGTGTCTATATTCATGAAAGATATTGGCCTATAGTTTTCTTTTTTGGTGTTATCTTTGTCTTTTTTTTGGAATTAGGGTGATGGTGGCATCATAGAATGTCTTTGGGAGTGTTCCTTCTTTCTCAACCTTTTGAAAAATTTTAAGGAGGATGGGCACCAGATCCTCTTTGTATGTTGGGTAGAATTTGCCTGGGAAGCCATCTATTGCTGGGCTTTTATTTGTAGCGAGTCTTTTTATGACATATTCAATTTAATTTCTAGTGATCAATCTGTGCAGTTGATCTATTTCTTCTTGATTCAGTTTTGGCAGGCTGTAAGTCTCTAGAATGTTGTCCATTTCTTCTAGGTTGTCAAATTTGTTGACATACAATTGTTTACTCTCTCACGGTTTTTTGTATTTCTGTAGTATCAGTTATGACTTGTCCTTTTTCATTTCTCATTTTGTTTATTTTGGTTCTTTCTCTCCTCTTCTTAGTGAGTCTAGCCAGGGCTTTGTCAATTTTGTTTACCTTTTCAAAGAAGCAGCTCTTGGTTTTATTGGGGTTTTTCTCTATTGTTTTTTGAATCTCTATTTTATTGATTTCCTCTTTGATCTTTATGATTTCCTTTCTTCTGATGACTTTAGGTTTTGCTTGTTCGTCTTTTCCTAATTTATTTAGGTGGTGGGTTAAGTTGTCAATTTGAGATCTTTCTTCTTTTTTAAGCAAAGCCTGTATTGCTATGAATTTCCCTCTGAGCACTGCTTTTGCAGCATCCCATAGATTTTGAGAGGTTATGCCTTCATTATCGTTTGTCTTGAGGTACTTTTTAATTTCCTTCTTGATTTCCTCATTGACACATTGGTTTTTTAGTAGCATGTTGTTTAGTCTCCATGTAGTAGGTTTTTTCTCACTTCTTTTCCAGTGGTTGATTTCTAGTTTCATACCACTGTGGTCAGAGAAGATACTTGAAATAATTTCTCTGCTCCTAAATTTGTTGAGATTAGCTTTGTGCCCCAATATGTGATCAATTCTTAAGAATGTTCCATGTGCACTTGAGAAGAATGTATATTCTGATTTTTTTCGATGTAATGTCCTGAAAATATTGATTAGGTCTAACTTTTCTATTGTTTCCTTTAGGATCTCTATTGACTTAATTGATTTTCTGTCTAGAAGATCTGTCCATTGATGTGAGTGGGGTGTTAAAGTCTCCTACTATGATTGTATTCCCATCAATTTCTCCCTTTATGTCTGTTAATATTTGTTGGAAGTATCTAGGTGCTCCTATATTTGGGGCATATATATTGACGATAGTAATATCCTCTTCTTGAATGGATCCTCTAATCATTAAATAGTGTTTCTTCATTGTCTTTCTTTATGGCCTTCGTTTTAAAGTCTATTTCATCTGATATGAGTATTGCAAATCCTGCTTTCCTGTCATGTCCATTGGCATGAAATATTTTTTCCCACCCCTTCACTTTCAATCTATATGTATCTTTTGCCCTAGGGTGAGTTTCTTGTAGGCAGCAGATTGAATGCTTTTGCTTTTTTATCCAGTCAGTCACTCTACGTCTTTTGATTGGGGCATTCAGTCCATTGACATTTAAGGCAATAATTGATAGATGATTATTTATTGCCATTTTAAACCTCATTTTCCAGTTGATTCTATGATTCTTCATTCTTCCTTTCTTTTTTTGGTTGGATGGTCTCCAATTATTTTCTGATTATTTTTCTTTTTTTTGTGTGTGTGTGAATATAATGTTTGGTTTTGATTTGTGCTTGCCCTGTTTTTTAACCCCTTTTTATAATTGTGTGTTTTAGCCTGATATTCCTGTAGATTCAAACACTTCATTACATTGTAAAATTAAAAAAGAAGAAAATTAAAGAAAAATCTATTTATTTCCTTACTTTTCTTACCCACGTTTTATGATTTTGATGTCTCCTTTTTTCTTTTAAATTTTATTTTATTTTAAACATCTTCATGATTAGATGTGTATGCTGGCTTATTGGAGTGACTGCTCTCTGATTGTGGTTTCCTCCATCTTAGTTCTTCCTCTTTTTTTTTTTTTTTGATTTAGAGAAGCCCTTTCAATATTTCTTTTAGAATGCATTCAAAAGATGTATTCTTTTAGCTTTTGTTTGTTGGGAAAAAAATTATTTCCCCTTCTATTTTAAATGATATTCTTGCTTGATAGGATATTCTAGGTTGCATATTTTTTCCTTTCAGCACTTTAAATATCTCTTGCCATTCCCTCCTGGCCTGTAGAGTTTCTGTAGAGAAATAAGCTGATAGCCTTATGAGGGTTCCCTTATAAGTGACACTTTGCTTTTCTCTTTCTGCCTTTAGGATCCTCTCTTAATCATTAATGTTTGCCATTTTTATTATAATGTGTCTTGATGTGGGTTTTTTTTGGGTTCAACTTGTTTGGGGCCCTCTGTGCTTCCTGTATCTTGAAATCTTCATCCTTTAGATTTGGGAAGTTTCCAGGGATAATTTATTCAAATATATTTTCCATCCCCTTATCTTTTTCTACTCCTTCTGGAATTCCTATTATGTGTAGATTGGCCCATTTTATATTATCCCATGGGTCTCTTATATTGCTTTCATGTTTTTTCATTTGGTTTTCTGTCTGCTGTCCTGTTTGGATGATTTCCATTATTCTATCTTCCATATCACTAATTTATTCTTTTGCATTATTCATTCTGGTTTTTACTGCCCTTAGCTCTGTTTGTATCTCTGCAAATGAATTATCTAGTTTTTCTTGGCTCCTCCTTATATTTTCTACTTCCTTTCTGAGGGAGTCTGCATTACTGTTCATATATTCTCTTAATTCCTTCAGTATTTTCACTATCTCCCTTTTGAACTCCAAGTCTGTCAGACTGCAGAGTACTGTTTCATTGTTGACTGCTTTAGGTGAGTTCTCCTGTTGGTTAAACTGGGAATGGTTTCTGAGCTTCTTCATCTTGCTTGTTATCTTCTTTTTCATGGTTGAAGTGCACTCCCCATGGCCAGGCAGGATTTGCCCTGGCACTGCTGTGGAATGTTTCCTGAGGGCTGGCTGTGTTGGCCGGTCTTCTTTGAGGCAGTGGGGCATTTCCCGAGGGGGCCAGGGCTAGCAGGGTCATTGTGAAGCAAAGGAGGACTTCTCAAGGCAGGTCCACACCATGATGGAGCCAGACTTCCCATGGCCAGTCAGGGCTTGCCCTGGCACTTCTGGGCCATGGAGCTCTTCCAGGGGGAAGGTGGTGCTAGGCAGTCATCTATCTGGGCCACTGGCAGGCAAAGGACTACTTCCCCAGGCCAGATGGGACTGGAAGGACTGCACCACAATGAAGGCAGATTTCCCATGGCTGGGCAGAGCTTGCCCTTATCATTTTTCTTATTCATTGGCTCAGTACGCTTACCACACACATTTACATCCACTGTCTACTTTCCTGTTTGCTTCCCATGCTAACTAAAATTTCACTTTACATCTGATCATCATTTCATATTTGAGGCCACTGCCTGATAGTGACTGTTTGTAAACATAGTATGGCTATTTCTATATGTTTCAGTTTATTGATGAGGGTCTGTTAAGTCAGCACAAATGACTTAACAATTAGTTAGTTTTGGTACAATCAGAAAAGAATAATAAACCTTATGCTAGCTTTAACCACAACCAGAGTATGAGCTTTACTGTTTGTATTTATTACATTCTTACTTCCCCAGCCAAAGACTTATACAGTAATATCAACTCCTTACATATGTGGATTTGACCCTATAAAATCAGCACATAAATCTTTTTCCATAAAAAGTTTCCTGGTAGCCACTACATTTCCCTTCTTTCATTGAGAAATTTCCCTCCTTCTGCCCCTGCCCTGAGCAGCCCAAACTGTTAACCTAAAAACCATACTCATCATAACACAACTTGTAATCTCACTACTGGAATTATGTGTAGCCAGTTAATGAATTCAAAAGGGATCAGAATGAACCAGTATTTTCCCTTATAAGGGTATTAATATATTGATCTTCTCTCAATGTCTTCTCTGTAATGGCTAGAAGGAATATCGTTATTTATAATAGCAGCCCTAATAACTCTAAATGTCTATTTCACTCCAGCTAGCATAATACCCATTATCTTACCAATATTCACAGCCTGAGAAGATGCACTAGGGTTATCCCTGTTTGTAATATTATCAAACACCTAAGACATTGATTACATACAAAGTCTCAACCTTCCCTAATGTTAAAACTTATTATTTCAACCATTATATTAATGCCACTAACATAAATATCAAAAAGCAACATAATTTGAATTAACACTACAACCTTCAGCTTACTAATTAATTTTGTTAGCTTTACCTTCCTAACCTATTTAATGACAACAGCCTTAACTTTTCATTGATTTTCTTTTACTCTCTATCAGCATCTTTGCTAACTTTAACAGCATGATCTTTCCACTAATACTTGTAGCTAGCCAATTCCATCTATCTAAAGAATCACTGGCTCGAGGGGAAAAAAAAAAAACAAGAACAAAAACAACTATATATTGCTATGTTTATCATACTACAAATATTCCTAATCATAAAATCCACAACCACAGAATTGATTCTATTCTACATTTTATTTGAAACTACACTAGTCCCAGTATTAGTTATTATCTCACTTGCTGAGAAAATCAAACAGAATGACCTAATGTAAGATTCAAATGTTTAATTTTACAAACTAATAGCAGCCCTTCCATTTCTAATTGCACTGGTGTCTACCCAAAATACTACAGGCTCACTACAAATTTTAACACTGAATCCCCCAAAAATCTAACTCTTGATCCAGTGTTTTTATATAATTAACATGTATAATAGCTTTTATAGTAAAAAAAAAATACTCTTGTACATATTACACCTATCACTGCCAAAAGCTCATGTAGAAGCCCATATCTGCTGTTCTACAGTTCTTACAGCCATAATACTCAAAATTGGTAGCCATGGTATAGTACGAGTCAAAATAATCCTGAATCCCATAGCAAAGTACATGGGATATACATTCCTTATATTGTCCTTGTGAGTAATAATTATAATCATCTCAATTTTCCTGCACCAAAACACTCGAAATCACTTATCGCATGGTCCTCCATTAACCACGTGATCACTATCCTTACCCAAACACCTTGAAGTTGCATAGGAACTACTGCCCTAATGATAAACACCTATGACCTCTCATCTATATTATTTTGCCTGGCAAATTCAAATTACCAGTGTATTTACAGCCAAAACATTATTTTATTCTGAGGCCAAGGGACATTTCTTCCACTAATGGCAATATGATGACTATTAGTAAATCATACAAACCATCCCTGCTCCCAGCAATCAGTTTAATCAGAGAACTATTTGTGCTAATATCATCTTTCTATTGGTTCATTATCACCTTTATTTTCATAGGGGTTAAGATAGTCATTTTTCTTCTATATACTCTCAGTATATTAATCATAACATGATGAGGTAAATATACATATCAACAATATTAAAGCATCATTTACATAAGAAAATGCCCTCATAACTTTTGACCTATTACCTCTCCTACTCCTATAACTCAACCCAAAATTATCTTGGGACCTATGTACTATAATATAGTTTCACAAAAACATTTCATTGTGAAGGAATAGATACTTGAAAAAGGCTAGGCTTCTCCTGGGCAAGACTCCTTGCTCTGGAAAGCTGGCTCTTACAAAAGCAAGCTACCACTGTTTTACCCCCAAGAAACAAAAGCAAAATGAACGAAAATCCACTTGCTTCCTTGGAGTTCCTATCATGGCTCAGTGGAAACAAATCTGACTAGTATCCATGAGGACACAGGTTCAATCCCGGCCTCACTCAGTGGGTTAAGGATCTGGCCTCACTCAGTGGGTTAAGGATCTGGTGTTATCATGAGCTGTGGTGTAGGTCACAGATGCGGTGGATCTGGCATTCCTGTGGCTGTGTAGTCAGCCAGGAGCTACAGCTCTGAATCAACCCCAAGCCTGGAAACCTTCATGTGCCATGGATGTGACACTTCCCACCCAAAAAAGAAAGAAAATCCATTTGCTTCCTTCATTTCCCCAAAGATAATAGGGCACCTCTTGTTATTTTAATTATTATGTTTCCAAGTATTTTATTCACATTCAACCAACTTACCTTGCTCCTCTATAAGGAGAAATGAGGTCATCTATGAGGATGAGATCTATCAGATTCTGACTTAGCATCTCATGAGCATTTGTTACTCTGACAAAGAGAAGAGGCAGAATCAGGAATGGCCATATTCTAATGATTGTTACAGTCAGGCAATATAAGATATTTGCATTCTTTTTTCTCACCCACCCTAACCACACTCATTTCCTTTTGCATCTTAAGAGCTGAATTTTGCTTTAAAGTAGTCAAAAAAGCATAGGCTTTTTGTCATAAAAAGCACAGGCTTTTTTTAAAAAAATTAATACTGCTGCAGGTAATATATTTGTTTAGAGTTTATTTTCCTATGGCAGTTGTTAAGTTGCTCATTTTATTGGGTTAATTTTAAGGATTTACAGAGAAAGCTCTCCCTTAAGTAGAGAGACTCCCTCTAGTGCAGAAATCAGTTGTTGAGCAAGAAGAAACCTCAAGAAAAAGACTTTTGTCAGCCTGTGGTAATGTTCAGACTCACAGTTCCTTTGTGGAAAATAAAAAAACATCTTCTTAGCCAAATGTGATCAGCACTGTTCAGACTTATGCCTCACATGCCTGGGGAAGCATGCATTCTCTTCAATATTCAGTTATTTTTCTAGAGAGAAGGGTAAATTAAAGACAATCATGTTAACATTTATACTAGGCAACAGAATAGATGGCTCTGATGCAGATGGTATTACAAGTTGTATTTTCAACTTGGGTCTCCATTTGGAGAATTTTTCCACTACTTCCTTCAATGTCATCAATTTAAATGGCTTCTAGTCCATCTAAATTTAAGCTGTAAATATTTTCTAGTATGTGAAAAGAAAATCATAGTGATTCTTTGTGCCAGAGGCTGAAACTAGTTTGTTTTGTCAGCAAACTTAGTCTTCAGTTTCTTTGCATCTAAATGCTGCATTATGGGTCCCCCAGATTTATAATTTATCCTAGAATTCTTAGGTTAATAAAAATTGATGTGAGAATAAGTTGATTTCATATGATGATTAAAAAAAAGAAAACACCTGTGATCAAGTTTTAAATAGTAGGAAATTTCATGTAAATACCTTTATTTGGGCTTCTCTGATAAATCAAAAAGGTTTTTTTGTTGTTGTTGTTTTCTTTTAGGGCCACACTTGTGGCATATGGAAGTTCCCAGGTTCCTATGCTAGGGGTCAAATCAGAGCTTCATCCTCTGGCCTACTCTACAGCCACAGAAATGTGGGATCTGAGCCATGTCTACAACCTACAACACAGCTCATTGCAACATTGGATCTTTAACCCACTGAGCGAGGCCACAGATAGAACCTGTGTCCTCATGGATACTAATTGGGCTTGTTTCCACTGAGCCACCATGGGAACTCCCAAATAAAGGTTTTGAAATGCTTTATTAGACCTGAATAAGACCATGGACAAGTAATATACATTAGCATTCTCCTACTGGTCTGAGTGCCCCTAAATACTTTGGCTTTTGCTTAATATCAATGGATATTTACTGAAATATTTTAATCCGTGTTTCCTTGTAAAAGCCTGAACCTAAATTTAAAGGGGCTTTTCTAATGCAGTCCAAGCCAAAAGGTATAATTCATTTTAAAGGTAATCTTAGGACTAGCTTAAAAACGTGTAGGCAAACATTTACTTAATTTCCTATGTATTATAGAAATAATACCTAACAAAACATGCTGTGGTTTACATATGTAAGGTGCTGTGGTTTACATATATTATCTCATCTTTTAAATCTTACAAGAAGCCATGAAGTAGGTGCTAAATGCTGTTATTAGTTTAACAAAGACAACCTGAACTTGGAGAGGTCTGAACTTGGAGAGGTCTGAAGTTGGAGAAGTCTGTACATTACCCAAGGTCTCCAAGTTTGCAAGGGATTGAGCCAGGAAAATCCTTTCTCTGGAGTTCATGTTCTTGACCTCTCACTCTCTTACTCTGTCTCACTCTGACATTTATATTATAAACTATTTTTATTTTATTCTATTTATTTACTTGCTTATCTTTTTAGGGCCACATCTGTGGCGTATGGAGGTTCCCAGGCTAGGGGTTGAAATGGAGCTGTACCTGCTGGCCTATACCACAGCCACAGCAATGCAGGATCCAAGCTGCATCTGCGACCTACACCACAGCTCACTGCAACGCTGGATCCTTAACCTAAATGAACGAGGCCAGGGATCAAACCTACATCCTCATGGATGCTAGTCAGATTCGTTTCTGCTGAGCCACAACAGAAACTCCCTGAACTATTTTTAAAATGTATTTTTTAAAAATATTTGAAATATGGATACTTTAAAAGAAGTAAATATGCCTATTTATAAAAATATAAATTTGTCCTCATACTGAATAAAGTTCTCCAGACACTCTCTGCTCCCTGTGCCCCCTTTTAGGTCACAAAGGAGCCTTTTTAAAATGACTGGCCCACCAAAGGGGTCAGGGTTTAGCATTCTTCCTTAGTATTTTTCTTTTTTTCCCTATTGCAAATGAATTATATGTATGCCCTGAAGTAATTAGCAAAGATGCTGTTGTTCAGCTGAATTTTAAACTAATTAATCTGACCTAATTCCTGTCAAAAATAATTAGGATAAAATATGTCCTCCCTGAGCAACTCTTTCAGGCTAAGATGCTAAAGCACAGTGTCTCCTGTGTATGCACTGTGCTAAAAGTGAGAGGGCTATTTACTTAATGGTTTTAGAGGAAATGCTAAAATGATACCTCTTCAATTGCCATCTGGGTATCAACTCCTCAGTTTCAATATCTAAGTAAAAACAAGAAGCTGAACTAACCACAGGAATTCTTATATGAGCTATGTTAATGACCCCTTGACATATTGCGGTTTGCAATTAAAACTTAAAAACTAGTCTCTCTTCCAAAAGGCTTTTGAATGAGTAGGCATGCCCCATTTCACAGCCTGTTCAATTTTCTTAATATAAGACCTATTCAACCATCATCTGACTCTCTCCCTCACCCAACACCTTTCCTTTTTAAATCTTTAACATCCTTAGTAATCTAATTAATTGGTGAAATTTCTCGTGTAACCACCAAGTCCTAAACTGTATGTTTCTAGAAAGATATTTTAGGAAAGGTAAACAAACAAGCTTTATCCACAGATGCAGTTTATCAAGCAGTGGAGATAATCTCTGGTTGCAATGACTGCTGCCTTGAATATGATGATGTTTGCTATCATTGATTGTATGGATCCCTAACCACTGCCCTGTCTTTCTAATCTTGCTGTCTAATATATTAAGGGGCTTCAGGAGAGGCGAGCACTGTAGAACATATATATCACATCCCCAAGCAGTTCAGAGTTAATAATTTCCTTATTAAACCTATGAATCCTACATGTTTTGTAATCCTCCCTCCCCACCCCCTTCCAAGTTAGTTTCTAGGCAACCAGTAAGCATTGAATTACATCAAGCTCTTTATTTCAAGGCTGCATTTTGGGATTTTGCTGCATATTTGTTGGCTTATTTATGGAGACTGCAGCATAACATTCATTAATTCTGTTTAATCTTCATTACTCCAGTGATTTTGTTCTAGAGCACATCACCTTTACCTGCTTTTCATGTTTAAACCACCCAAGTGCTGGGATGCTATTTTACATGTTGATTATGCCAAAGGTTCTGTGAGCTCTAATTTGGAATCATAGAGGCAGAATATCCACAATTTCCAGTTTCTGGTGAACATTTAGCACTCTGATGTAACCTATTAGGAAATTAAAAATTTCAAAATCTCCTATCTTGAATGGCCAACATGTCTATAGCTGACTTTTAATAAGAAAGAACATACCGTTTAGGAATAGGGAACAGTCTGGAAATGTAACAAAAACATTTGCAAAAGGGAAAGTATTGTTTGTTTTAACAAATTAAGGTTTTGACATCCAAGAGAGGCTCTTAGAAATTCTGTATTCTGTTATTGGTGTGAATCAAGGAATTGAAGCTATAATTTCAAATTTACCCAGCACTTTGTGAGAATGATTATTAGTTTTCCAGCAGACCTATTCTGTTTTGAATGTTGAATGTTTTGAGACATTCTCTCAAAAACTCTAGTAGGTGTCCTCATCCTCTCTTTCTCTGTGTGTGTATGTGTATAGATGCCTCTAGATCCTCACAACTGAGCAAAAGCATAAATGTTTGTTCACTCTAGTTTCATAACACAAAATAATCACTGATATTGGTTACACTGAAGGATGGCTAGGAATGGAGTGAAGAAAAATTCTTTCAAATATCATTTCAATCTTTCCTTCACCTTTTTACTCCTGAGAATGGGTGTATTAGGCTGGATGAAAAAAGTGAATTGAATAGACTTGTAGTAGGCTCAACCAGCTGTCAATCATAGATTCACTCTGGATAAATCTTCCACATGGTTTTGTTGCCATGAAGGAACTCCCCAGATAAGGACTACATTGCCCAGTCCCCTTTGCATCTGTGAGGTACCCTTTAAGGGGTTTTCCATGCTATGGGTGGAAGTGATGTATACCATTCCTAGCCTTGTCCCACAGAACCCTCCTGTGCGATCTCCCCTGTGTCTCTTTGTCCCCCCTTCTGCCAATTAGACATTGGTAACCTTGCAACCTGGGGCACAATTAGATGTCCTGGCAGAGCCTCTAGCACCACATAGAAGTACCACTCTTCCAGACTCTGATAGTACAATTTATTGATCACTGAGAATTTGGGTGTATCTTCCAACAGTTTATTATTACTTTTAACTTATAAAAGTACTGTGAGCCCTGTGATAGGATGACTTCACTCAGTAGGACCATAAACACTAGGGACTGCCTGTTATGTGCCATGTAATACTGCAGATTCCAAAGGTTCCAAACTATTCCATAAATGAGTGATATTTACTGTCTTAGCAAGTTTCAAATATGGAACTCTTCCTTATCATGATCATTTCAAATCAACTCAGAAGTCTTCTCTGATGGGCCTACTGCCTCCAGTCATTCTCTATTACATTTACCCTTTACAATTATTTTTTCTTTCTGCTTTTTAGGGCTGCACCTACAGCATATGGAAGTTCCCAGACTAGGGTCAAATCAGAGCTGCAGCTACCAGATTACACCACAGCCACAGAAACACAGGATCCAATCTGTGTCTGTGATCTACACCACAGCTCACGGCAATGTCAGATCCTTAACCCACTGAACGAGGTCAGGGATCAAACCTACATCCTCAGGAATACTAGTAAGATTCATTTCCACTGAGCCACAACAGGAACTCTTGCAATTCTTCTTAGATAATTCATCCCTTCAGTGGTTATCTTGTTTATGGTTTATTCTTTTTTTTTTTTTCCTGGTCCCTCCTTTCCCTGCCTTCCAGAAATATAAGTACCAGGAATCTAATTTCTTTTGTTGAACAAATTAGCTACAGTATCTGGAAGAATACCAGTTCATAATCAGTGCTCAATAAATGTCTAATGAGTAAATGGAGTAAAGGAAGGAAGAGGTTGGAAAGGAGGCCAGGCAGTTAAGAGGCTATCCCTATGTTTCAAAAATTCTGTAATCCTGTATGACAGGTGTAAATAAGAGGAGTTTTGTGGATTCAGATCTTCTAAGGAGATTGTAAGCAGTCAAAGATACCAAACCATTGAAGGTTAGAATGAAGCAGGAAGCTCAGTGTTTGCACACAGTGAGGCAGACTGAATGCAACAAGGGAAACTAACAATCCAGGACAGTGTGTTACTGTCATTATGATTGTCTATGTATATCTGTGCATACATGAATTCATAACAGTCTGACTAGTATTCATCTCAGAGAAAGAGTCTGAGTCAAAATGACCTCAAAGTTACAGCCATAGAAACAGGAGGGAGACTGGTCATTAGATGTTGTTGTCAAAGAATAAAGGAGAGACAGAAAAAGAAGTTTGGTACTCTCCCACATTTATTTGGAGAAAATTGGCTTATGTGAACCAGGCAATTGGGTAGACCCGGGAGAACAGGTCATCTTGGCAGGCTCTGCAAAACTGCTTGTATCTATCGCTTCTATAATAACAGGCACTAAGGGTCAGTATTTACAAGGGTCCACTAGAATGTGTAATAAGTTAAGTCTAGGAGTGGTCCCCAGGAAATCACAGAGTAGTAAAGGCATAGCAGCAATATAAATTCCAGGAGTTGACCAAACTGTTAGCAATAAAATAAATGTATATTTGACACACAAAGAGAGACAAGTACTACTGTAGGCAAATCCAATAGGAATATAATATGATGCTTGTGGTTACAGACAGAGACAATGTTTCAAATATCTATAATGTCAAACTGCCATTAATCAACCCTTTAATCAAAAATGACCTCTCGTTTAGGCTGTTTTTGATCTTCCCAAAGATGGCAACTTTCATTTTACCATGTTAGTGAGTAAGGGAAATGACTCATTTTACTGACAACTTGGCAAAAATATAACGTAAGGAAAGAAGGGCACGAATGGCATCCTGTGGATAGCAAAATCCTTTCCTAAAGTCATCGCTGAGGAAATAGTAAAATATTACAACCCAGGAAGTCCAGGTAAATTATATGGGAGAGTAGTCACTAGATGGCAGAGGGGAAAATTATGAGAATTTCTGAGAGGAAAAATAAAGACTTTGATGTGATGACTATGACATCTAAATGGAGTGGAGAATCTGGGACAGAGATCCACGCCTCTCATTTGTGAGGGAGAGCTGTGCTGTGTAATTTTGCTTGGCAATGAACTTAATATCTCTGTCCTCTTTCCCAATTAAAAAAAAAAGAAAAATCAGACCAGGTAACAGAGCTAGATCATCCTAAAGCTGATTCAGCATTCCACATCATTTATATATTAAATTTCAAGGACTATGATATAAAATGTGGAGTTCACTTTTCCATCTTGCAAAAGGAGCTTCAGCTTCTCATTTCTCTTACTTTGTGATTAGGAGGCTCTGGATGTGTTGTCCCTAAGGGCCAGAGAGACCCAAAAGATTGATAATGATATCCCAACCTTGAACTCTGTCTGCCCTGGCTAAGAATTGCCAAGCCCTTGGGCCTTGAGGAGTTTTCTATTTCCCCACCAATCACTAGGGAAAATGGTGTAACTCTTCCAACTGGGTACCTTTCAAGAATCTACAGGGGATGATCCCTTTCACTAAAGTAGCATAGGGAATCCCGATGCTAAGAGACGAAGTCAGTCTCAGTACAACTCTGTGAAACTTAGATCTAGTCTAGGGATAAAGTGATGAAAAATCTCATTTCCTGCTTCATTTAAAGATAATTCAGGACAGGGAGTTCCCACTGTGGTACAGCGGAAATGATCTGATTAGGAACCATGAGGTTGCAGGTTCAATCCCTGGCCTTGCTCAATGGGTTAAGGATCCAGCATTGCCATGAGCTGTGGTGTAGGTTACAGATTTAGCTCGGATCTGGAATTGCTGTGGTTCTGATGTAGGCCAGCAGCTACAACCCCGATCAGACCCCTAGCCTGGGAACCTCCATATGCCATGGATGTGGCCCTAAAAGGACAAAAGACAAAAAAAATAATAATAATTTGGGCCAGAGAATAATCAGATTTCAGAGTTGAATGGGATATTCCTGACCACCTCGTGTAACCTCCTCACCTTCCTGATGAGAATATTACAGTCCAGGAAGGAGAAGCAACTTAACACAATTTATCCCTTCATGCATTCATGCAATTTCAATTTACATAGCACCAACCATACACATGCCAGGTACTTACTAACGTTTATACAGATAAAATAATGACTAAGACTTGATCCTCAAGAACTTGCCATCAGTTGGGCAGTTAAGAGGAATAAACTGCCCCCAGGCATTGCATAGTACAAAATAGGACAGTATACAGTGGTTAAGAGTGCAGGCTGTGGATCAATGCTAACAAAGTTCAAACACACCTCTGCTCACACATTGTATGGCCTTGGGTAGCTGAGTTTACTGTGCTTCAGTTTCCTTTTCCATTAAATGTTTATGACGTTATCATTTACAGGGTTTCTTGATGATTAAACGAGAAAATACATACACAGTGCTTAGTAAAATGTGTAGTAGTTAGTGGTTGTTGCAGTAGAATAGTAGTGCCACCATTATTATTAGATCCCAGGTGTGGAAGTTGAAATGAAAGCCTCTCCAGTGTGGGATAAATAGCCCATAACAATATTAAAGTTTAGGAAGAGGGTTCTGGCAAAAAGAATTAAGTTATTTTCTGGTTTCCTGCACTTTACCTCTGGTTTTGTGGGGGGCTTTCTGAATGCCAAGGTGTTGTCTGGGGCTGTAACTGCCTTGTACACTTCACTCCAGGAATGAGTCTCATGTTCATGACGGTCTTAGGTTTAGATCATGTAGATGGCAGTGACATTTGTCAAGAAGAAACAGCTCTTTCTACTTCACACAAAGGTTAAGTTTCAGCTGGGAGTGTGGCCTCATAGGATGTTTATCCTTTCTCTACTAACCCAAATACAATGAACTATATGAAAATATTGTGTATCTCACAATATGTCGTATAGATGTAAGTTGGTAGCATTTTCTGTCTTCCGCTATAGTATTTTAAGGTCTGGGATGTATCAGTTATCTATTTCTGAGTAACAAACCACTGTAAAACTTAGTGACTAAGACAACAGTAGTTATTGAATCTGTATTTAGGGCAGGGTTCAGTGAGGATGATTTGTTCTGCTCCATGTGACATAACCAGGGCAGCTTTAATTGAGACTGGAATAGTCTTTCAAGATGGCTCACTTACATGGCCGGCAAAGAGGTGAGGGCTCTTAGTAGTGAACTCACCCAAAGCTGGAGATTCATTTCTTGCTGGCTGCTTATTTAGACTTCCTCACAGCATGGACACCTCAGAGAAGTCAGGCTACTTAAAAACAGTAGCTTGGTGCCACTCAATGAGTGTCACAAAAGTACCAGACAGAGGCTGTGTGGCTTTTTAAATCTAGCTTGAGGAGTCAAACGATGTTACTTGTGCCATAGTTGCAAGTGCATGCAGATTCAGTGGGAAAGAATGTAGACTGTTATCTCTCTATAGTTGAAGTGTCAAAGTTATGTGATGAAAAGTAAATGTGGGTGTGATTCTGCTAAAAAATACAATCTGCCCAAAATGCCATTTCTGTTTTTCCCACTAGAATGTCTAAGATAGAGTCTGATACAACATTGGCACTTAATAAACATTTGCTCTTTGAATGAATACACTCAGTGAATGAAAATAAATGAATAAATTAGTATTATTACCATAGACCCTAATCCTTTCTGAATAACACTCTCATTGGTATCAAACTTGGCTCCTGGCTTGTAATTTTGCTCTTTAATCTGGGCACTTGTTTTTGTATGTCTACAGTTGATGCTGAAGTCTTAAACTCCTTTGGGGAATAAGGCAGTGATTACAAAGAAAGATCGGTTGTGCCTTTGAAGTGTAGTAATTTGAATAAATGAGGTGGAATTTGATTGTAAAGATTTATCAGTTCATCAAAGAATATTACCAGAGAGGAAAATAGTTCTGAAGGAGGAAAATAATTGGTGGTGAACCAGTGCGCTTGCGATGAAGGAAACAATATGATGGCAAGAGATTGGGAAGCTACTAAGGGAACAGCAGCTAAAAGAAGCGTCAGCAAAAATATGTTTAATTAATGAACAGTAGCAGAAGAGGGTGCTCTAAAAAGATTAGAGATAGCAATTGAGACTGTGCCTCCTGGGAAATATTGGATGACTAAAGTACTTCTCTGTATGATGTGATTAAAATAATCAACGAGAATGTTGAACATTGAATCATGAATTTAAAAGATTTAGTCTCTCTATCTAAAGCTGTAACAGACATCACACAGTAATTTCTAATTAATCTTGGAGTATGGGCAAGACCACCAATATAATGGCTGTTTTCAGAAGTCATAGTGGAAATGTCTTATTCTTTGTCCAGATCAACCTGATATATTATCATCCATCAAGGTTTTAACTCTGTGCCTTTATTATAAAATATGTTTTGAGTTAACAGTTGCAACTTGAATTGTGGAACTTAGGATAAGTTACAGATTGTAAATTTCTCCTCTGTATAATTTTTATTATTTTTATTTTTATGTATTATTTTAATTTTTAATAAAAATGTATTATTATTATTTTTAATAAAAACTAAGAAAATAGTTTGTGCAATCTTGTTAGTAAAAGCCCTCAAACTGCAGAACAGAAAAATAGAATGCTGTTGATTATGGGACTCTTAATTATTTTGCCAACATCAAGTGTTTCTTGGATTCTGCCAGAATGGTTGACATTTTCCCATCTTTGATTGACGTTAAGGGAAAAATAATCTGCTTTCTTTATTACATTTTTATCATCCTTTTCTAAATCTTTGTTATAGGAAAAGAGTCACATACAGAGATTTAGCTCTCAGCCTTCTGAGTGTTATGGATTAACAAGAGAGCAGTAATATTATCAGATCTTCTAACTGAACTTCCTACTGTCATGGTGGGAATTGCCAATAATTATGTTTTTTCTTCTTATTTCACTCTACTATGATAAATACATAATGTAACTGAGTGGCTTTACAGAAAACATACTCTAAGTATGTGGTTAAATGTATAGTTATTTACATATTAATGGTATTGGATTTGGACATCATAATGATATCACTGGATTTTAAAAACTTCGAGTATTCTTGATTTAATTTTAAATTTGCTATGAGAAATTTAACATAGGGTTTATATTAAATTCAAAAGCTGAGTGGTTAAAGATACTAAAGTTCTCTTACATATTTTAAATTATACTTATATTGATGTTTCTTTTTTTCTTTTCTTTTTTCTTTTTTCTTTTTTTTTGTCTTTTTGCCATTTCTTAGGCCGCTCCCGTGGCATATGGGAGTTTCCCAGGCTAGGGGTCTAATTGGAGCTGTAGCTGCCAGCCTACACCAGAGCCACAGCAACGCGGGATCCAAGCCACATCTGCGACCTACACTACAGCTCACGGCAACGCCAGATCCTTAACCCACTGAGCAAGGGCAGGGATTGAACCCGCAACCTCATGGTTCCTAGTCAGATTCGTTAACCACTGTGCCACGACGGGAACTCCCTGATTTTTCTTTATAAGCAGAACCTTAATTTGTGTTTTTCTGTGTATAAATATATCAAAATTAAAAGGAAATGTTGTCCTTGGCTTTTTTGACTCTTGGTATCTGAATCAGGCTGGTCATGAACCTTTGACCTAGTGGTAGAGTTTCCAGATATGGCAAATTATTACATCATATTAAAAATATTACAAAGAAATACACCAAGTATGTCTTCAAAACACACAACATATTAACATAGTTTGTGAAGGTGATCATATACGAGGGAGAAATTTTAGATGGGGCTGTGGCTATATAATGAGACACTGACTCAGCAACCTAAAGAAGTTTCTCTTCTTTTCTCTCACTAGCTCTTCCCTTGCCACCAACACCTTTCAGTGTAGTCCTAATCATCATATATAATTAGATTTTTATTTGTGCATTAATATGCTTTAACATCTGTCTCCCTCAGACACGGAACCCCTTGATGGAAAGACTATAGGTAATTTCTGTTTCCCGCTGGTTCCCTGGTGCTTAGTATAGCACATCGTATATAGAAGGCACTTCAGTTAATTTTTATTAAAGGATAAAATATGCTATTTTGAGGAAGAGATTTATCATTTAACCTAAATCAGAACAGCATCAGAATCAGTCCCAGGCATAGATATTAGGGTCTCAGTTTATGTTCAGATATTTGTGAAATCAATAGCACTGCCTTTTCTCAGGCAACAGAATCGTATGTTTTAATTCAGGGTCTGTTTTCTTCTTTCCATCTTACTTTTACATGTCCTGTAGAGATGTTGCTCTTCTAGATATCTTAGCCTTAATATCTTTTGGTGACTCATATGCTAAAAAGCCTTTCATAGAGTCTTGAGGTATATGGTGGAAAGACAGGACTAAAACATTGCGAAAATAAATAAAACCTAGCAAACTATTTCATTTTTCAGTT
This sequence comes from Phacochoerus africanus, assembly GCF_016906955.1. Classification (NCBI taxonomy): domain Eukaryota; kingdom Metazoa; phylum Chordata; class Mammalia; order Artiodactyla; family Suidae; genus Phacochoerus; species Phacochoerus africanus. The sequence goes on from NC_062544.1 coordinate 143,511,282, forward strand.
AGTGGCCTGTCCCTCCAGGGTAAAGAGTAAACATTGGCTGGACCAGGTTGTCAGTCAAAAAAGAAGGGAAATGGCCTTTTCTCTTCACTTTTTTTTTTCTCTTTAGAGACTTTTGAGTAAGGCAAGACTAGCTGTACCTGATTGTGTTTCATTTTAACCCCCCTGTACATGTCCTACTGTATCTGATCTGGTACTTTACCACTAAAGGCCTTCATTGGTGTTTGTTAACTTGGACTTGGTCACTCTCTTTATTTGGTGGCATCGAGTGTCATAGGTGGAAAAAACAAGTAGTAATGGAGTAGGAACTTTCTACTGTCCAACCTTGAGGATTTAGTGCTCACAGTAGCATTTGTGTATGTGCGTGTGTGTCTTTTTAGGGCTGCCTGCAGCATATGGAGGTTTCTAGGCTAAGGGTCGAATCAGAGCTGTAGCCACTGGCCCATGCCACAGCCACAGCAACACCAGATCCTAGCCTCATCTGAGACCTACACCACAGCTCACGGCAACACCAGATCCTTAACCCACTGAGTGAGGCCAGGGATCGAATCTGCGTCTTCATGGATAGTAGTCAGATTTGTTTCCTCTGAGCCATGATGTGAACTCCCAGAGTAGCACTTTTGAATTTGTAATCTTGGTCAAGTTGTTTGAACTCTCAAAATTTTAGTTTCTTCATTTGTAAAATAAGATTTTTTTGATAAAATGATGTAATCTTTGTAAATCTCTCGAAAGAGTGTCATCAAAGTGTATGAGGGTAAATGCTTACCCTCCCACAAATAATAAATGTGTTTTTATTAGCAAATGAAAAATAAAATTTAACCCTCCAAAGTAGTCCCCTAAACCTTCACAAACTTCCAAAATCAAAGTAGTGTAGTGCAATACATCTGCCATTGACTTCAGCCTAAAAAGGCAAAAGATCAGATCTGGTTTGAACCAGGCCACAGGTTTGCCAATGACATCAAGAAAATGATCCAAATCAGAAACTCCTTTGTTTCCTAAAATGTTGTCTTATCCTGATTAGACTATGGAAAGACACTAGCATATTCGTTCCTCTTGGGACTTTTTTAAAGGGAGCTTTAAAAGTGTCTTTTTCACAATATATATAACAGGAGAGAAGGTGCGACTCTCACAAGCTTAACAGAAGAAATAGATCAGAAACTTTTTTTTTTCTAAATAAAGACCTTATTTTCATGGTGCCTGGTCTCTCTGACCTAAATTGCAGTAATTCAGGATGTGTGAAATTACCTTTTCTAGGACAGGAAGATCATAGCAAAAAAAAGAGGAAAAAGTGGTGAGAGAAAAGAATATACAATGCAGGCAATGGTTCAGGCTGCTTGACAAAGAGTCTGGGACTAGTAAGAAACTAGTTACAACAAAGGGAACTCAGAAAGGTAACTTCTAAAAACTATGAAGGTGTAGCAATTATCTCCACTGAGTAACCATGTAGGAGGGTCAGGCGGTCTTTTAAGAACTAAAATAAAACTGTGTTGAGGCCAAAGAATGGCATTTAATTGAGTTCTCTATTTCTAGGGCTTATTTTATTTTATTAAACTTCTTTTTATCACTTTCAAGTTGGCAGGTATGGTGATGGCAAAGCAGATTTATTTCTACAATTAAATGGATTGTTATTTACCAGGAGAAATGAAGCTGGCATAAAAAGAAACATGATCAGTAACATGGTTCAGACTTTATGAATTATTACTTAGGCTGATGAATGGGATCGTTATCTCCTTCTATACAGGTTAACAAATGTATCTCAGGTCTGAATGCTGGAAGCAGATCAGAAAAGGCCAGTTACCAGCAATTTGTGACCACCCATGGTCCTTTTTTGCTCTCCACATTGGCTTCAGAGTAAGTCATAAAAATATCACAAAATAAAATCTTTTCATAGTGCTGTGGTCAGCACTTGAACACTGTTGAGTTACAGTCATAATATTCACTGGCAAGTGTTATATTGTGGGTTGGATTTTGTTACCCAAGATTTGCTGTGTGGGAGTTCCATGTGTTAGGGGTGGGTGGTATATGAGTAGACAGGTTCTGAATGAGTCAGCCTGATACAGGCTTGGCATTTTCACATGGTTGAGGAAACTTCTGGAAGATAATAGTGACTTAATAACTCTAATACTCAAGCACCTTGGGATTATTACATCTAGAGGATCTCTAATTGGATGAAAAGTATAATTAGTGGGTAATGCAATCATCATGGCAGGAAGAGGGAATCAAAATAGGAATGCTTCATCTAACATCTGTAATAAATCTCTGCTGGGTTTTTTCAGTCCAGGTTATACCCTTTGAGAATATATGTTTAAATGACACTGCTCAGAAAATTTGCCCAAATCAACTGAATTCACTTTAAGAGTGAAAGATAACAACATTTCAGTTTTCAGTTTGAAAAGCTTAATAAGCCTCTAGCAAATCATCCACTGAATAAGAACAAATACTTCTCTACCTTTCTGGAAATAGTTATAAATTAGAGTAAACCTTCTGCACCTTACATAGAAAGAAAAATAAAGACAAGAACAAACCTATTGTTAATACAATTCTCATATCATTCAGGATGGGTACAGTTGTTATGTTAACAAATATCCCTCAAATCACAGTGACTCAAAATAACAAAGGTCTTTCTTGGGTTATATGTCCATTCTGAGTCACCAGGATTCTCTGTTTCTCATTGTCTTCACCCAGGGAAACAGGTTGATGGGCCCTCAGCTACTTGAAATATCATTTATCACCTTATCAGATGCAAGGAAAGGTGATGAATTTTGTGCCAGGTCATGAAGACTCGTGTTCACATATTATAGGCCTAAGCAAGCCACCTGCAAGACCAACTTGAAGTGCAGATTTTTTAAATTGAAGTATAGTTGGCTTAGAGTATTATTTTAGTTTCAGGTATGCAGCATAATGATTTGCTATATTTATAGACTACACACTGTGCAAAATTATAAAATATTGACCATATTTCATATGCTGTATACTAGATCCATATGACATTTATTTTAAAACTGCTAGTTAGTGTCTGTAAATCCCTTTCATCTCTTTTGCCCCTACTACCCCTAGCCCTAGTTCTTTGTATCCATATGTCTGTTTCTGTTCTGTTGTATTTGTTCATATGTTGGAGTGTGTGTGTGTGTGTGTGTGTGTGTGTGTGTGTGTGTGTGTGTGTGTGATGGAAGATTACTCAGCAACAAAAAAGAATGAAATCTTGCCATTTTTGCCAACATGGATGGAATTGGGGAGATTATGCTAAGTGAAATAAGTCAGAGAGAGGAAAATACTTTATGTTTTCACTTATATGTGAAATCCAGCTTATTTTGACAATACAACCAGAATGAAGAAACGTGAAAATACTTGGTAAAGAGCCATAATGGCTACCACAGTATGTGACTCATTTTTCCTTGCTCAACAATGTTCCTCTGGAAATGTATACTTTACTATTAACCATTGACCCCCCCCCCCCATTTTCCCCCTTGGTGTTTGAATCCCAAGGAACATCCATGAATTGGATGAAGGCTATAGTTTCAAAAACATTGAGTTTTGGTGTCAGACAGATCTTGGAAAATATTTGATACACCCTCTCACTGTATAAATGAAATTGGTGAAGAAAATGGGACGTAGTTATGTTAAATCACTTACCTATTTGCACAAACTGAGTTAATGTCAAAGATGAGTTCTGATTCTCACTTAGTATCTTTTCTATTGCATTGTACAATATCCTTTGGGATACTCTAGGAATAACAAGTTACTGAAGAGTTTCAGTTGCACCTCAGTCATGTGCTACATAGAAAGAGAAGCATTTTCATTTTTGTTTTTGATAATGCATTGCAGGTATCTACATTCTAAGACTTACAAACCTTTTTTGATGTGAGATCACGAAGAATGAGGCATTTGTGTTTCATTCTCTTTGGCTTCCCAGTATATAGAGTAATACCTTTCACATACAAGGTATTAGAATAATATTTGTCATTTTTGTTTGTTTTTACCTATCTATCTACCCTGGTATCTAGTGTGTTTAAGAGGAGAGAGAGTTCTATTTTGTTTGTGGTGTATTGGTGCTAAGCACAGTGCCTCAGCAACAGCATGTAGATAAATATTTGATGAATGAGCAAATAGAAAGAATAGTAAGATATCATTAATTTGAGCTAATTATGAATAACACAGGGCAGATCTGAGTTATTGGAAAGATTGAACTAAAGTATATTTTTCAAATAAATCATTTTACTTAGGTTCACATAAATGTAACAAAGCTAACGCTATCACCCAAAATATTTTCTTTCTCAAAATGTATAGCTTACATGAAGAAAATTTCCTGTTCATTTGTGAAATGGAGTAAAATTCTCATAGATTATCCACTAAGTCTGCTTTTTAAAAGTATTTTCCTTATGTTGGATCTTAAATAACGATAATATGCCCCATTTTAGATGTTTTTAAACAATTTGGAATGCTTAACCAAACTGACTATCAGGCAGCCAATAAACAGGTGTACTCGATTGGAATTTATTGTAGTTATATTAACATTTTTTATTTAAGCTGCTAATTCACACACACTTAAATGTAATATTCTTAAATATTTACTATAATTCTCTTTACAGTATACATTTTATTTTCAAAATGTGTAAACTACTCATCCCTGTTTTAGGAAAACTTTCAGATTCCAAGCCAAAAAGTTATAATATTTTGTTGACATGTACACAAAATATTTAAATAAAGTGCAAATATCAAGGCACACACTCCCTTCAGATGATTCTCTCCCACGACCACCTCATCTTATTTAAAGTTCCTTTGAAATTCAGCAGGTTTTAGGGGAAATTTCTTGATTGTGGACTCTGACTAGCTTGGACCCTCTGGGGTTGCATTGGTTTAGTGTTACGGTGTGCTGAGATTTGTGTGTGTGTGTGTGTGGAAGGGTAGAGGCAGGTGTGGGGAGGGAAGGTAATTTAGTACTTTCTATTTCCCAGTTGAAAAACATTAAAAATCAAAAGAGCTGATATAAAAGGCACATGAACTTGGTTTCAGTGGGATTGCATGGAGCAGATAGCATTGTTAGTATCCATAATTGGGGCGTGACAACTTCCTCTCTAACCTCCTTTGGAGAAGTAAACCTCTATATTTTGACATATTCTAAGAACAACAAGCCATATGTGATATTAAAGAGAAATCCGTATTTTTACTGACCATTTCTTGAAGACCTATGAAAGACAATATATATAAGGTACCATAAGGCCAGTATTTATGAAGTTATACAAATTTCCTGCCAGTTTCCTTTCTCTGTTCTCCTCACTTCTGTACAACTTCTTTTTTTCCTCCCTTTTCTCTGCAGCTTTTGCAGTCAGTATAGCTGGTTGCAGCCTTCTTTCCCCTCCCATCTCTCTGCTTCCTGACACATACCTAAACACACACACACACACACACACAGACACACACACACAAACACACACACTGCCTGTTCTTAAATTATCTCTCTTGGCTTCTTCACTACTGATTCTTATCCTTTCTCCATTCAGAAATGTAAATGATATGCCGTTTTAGGAAGCAAAAGAGACTATCTATAGCAAAGAAAACTTTTGTCCCTGTCACTCACATGGGAATTGGTACTCTGTTCTTTGTCTAACTTGGCCCCACACTTAAATTAACATAGCCATTCATTTAATCACCCATTATTATTGAGTGACTACACTACAAGTGCCAGTTTCCACAAAATGAACTGTGTGTTTAATAATGACTGTAGAATCAGAGCTACAGCTGCTGGCCTCTGCCATAGCCACAGCAACGCAGGATCCAAGCTGTGTCTGTGACCTACACCACAGCTTACAGTAACAGCAGATCCCTGACCGACTGAGCGAGGCCAGGGATCAAACCCACATCATGTTACTAGTTGGATTTGTTTCTGCTGTGCCACAATGGAAACTCCCTCATTCTCAGTGAATATTGACTGTGAGGTGTTCACAGAGCATCACCAGGAGTGGTACTAGGAGGAAGGAATGTTTGTGATACTGAGAAAAAGCAGCCAGCTCTCTTGGACCTGTGCAATTTATAGAAGGAATTTTAGCATAATAAAAATAAAACCCAAACGACCACTTTTGCCATTGGATACTTATTTCTGGCCTGAGAGTAAAATTTTACAGATTCAAGGTGTCAAAGGTAAATGAACTAAAGCATAAGACTAAATAGGAGTAATAGGAGGTCAGAGTAGAATGGACATAGAAGTTAGAATGTCTCAAGTCTTACTTCATATTTGAGAAAACTAAAAGGCACACAGAGGGAAGATAATATTCTAAGTCTTCATAAGTCTTTCCAGGTTTGGAACATGCAATATAATTTTGATTATTTCAAAATCTATTAGCAATTTATCAATCACAATTTCAAGTTGAGCCCAAATATCAATTTTATTTTTCAGTAGGGCTCTACTTGACTTGGAATCTATTGCCCACAAAGCATTTTGAAGGTGATGCTACTTCAATTATTACATTTATTATGCATTTGTCAGCTTAGAACAAAAATCCATTGTCTTGCCTGCTTTTATTATTTTAAGCTTCCAAATGTTGAACACTTTATATACTAAGTATTGGGGCATTCTAATTCTAACCTTATAACTATCTTTGATGTATGCATTTACATCATTTTATAGATTGAAACTGAGTCTTAGATCTGGTAATAGGAACAAAATCACAGAGCAAGTAAAAGTGTCAGTACTCTAACATAAGCTTTTCAAATGCCAATTTTTTGCTTTGTCATAATCTTTATTTAACCAATAATTGGGAAATTACTATACATTTGTATTTTATACATATATACACAGGAATAAGCACAGACATACATATGTCTTTGTACATAATTGACTTTAAATATTTATATGTAGAAGGAGAGTTATTAATGGAAACCCCTTGCATTAATTTGTTTCATCTTTATAAATACTCCTTGGTTTCAAGCAGAATATATCTGTTTGAATGCATCTTATCATTCTTTTTTGGACTTCTAGCACATAAACCCTCCTACACTCCGTTTACCTTATGAGGCAGAGCCTTCCCTTCGCTATTACAGCTAAAATAGTCAAAGACTAATTTCCCCAGCTTACTTTTCAGCCAGGGGCTGGGTAGCCTGACTTTCAGTATCATTCCTAGCGTTATACTCACTGGCCTGGATTGACAACATTCTATAAGTCCTGGAAGACACCCAACATTCTCTTGATAAATCTTATTCCATTTATTTAACCAAATAAGGTTTCTGTGGTATGGGATTGAGAACCATGGGCACATGGGATAGTGGAAAGAGCATAGTTTGATGGCAGAAAGTCACTTCGTTTTCTTAATCTCAGTTTTTTCAACTATGGAAATTGGGACATAATCATTATCTCAAAGAAGTTCCCTTGCGGCATAATTCGCAACCGCAGCATGGGTTCAGTTGATCTCTGGTCCAGGAATTTCCACATGTCATGGGTGTGGCCAAAAAAATTATCTCACAAGGTTATAGTGAGAATAAAGCGGTATGGTAATGTCAAGTTGGAAGTGCTATATATGGTAACAAAAATAGAGCTACATACACTCCCTACAATCCAAGGAATTCTTGAAAAATTCAAAATAAAAGATTCTCACAGATTTTCAGGGAAAATAAAAATTAAATACCAACTTTATTTTGTAAGCAGTGGATTACAAATCTCTTTCTTTATGACAAAATCTGCTTTTGGGAAAAAGTTAACCTTGGAACATTATCTTCCACCTTCAAAGTGATTTTCTCTACTCCTAAAAGATAATTCCTTAGTCAATGGAATTCTAGGGTAGAAATCAGTATTCAGAAGCATTTTCTGAACATGAGCTCTGTTACCAGAAATTTTACATGTTATTTCATCCAATACCCAAATCAAGTGTAAATGTGTTTAAAACTCATATTTCTGAGACTCGAAAAAGTAAAATGTCTCGCTGAGTCTTAAATCTGGCAGACAAGGGTGTTTGAAACCATGTATTTGATTTCAAGTCCGAATACTTCCTACCTTTCTTTATAATAACGAAATAGGTTTTTTACTCCCACCTCCATCCCATGTGTAAGAGGTTAAGATTTCAGCCTTGCTGAATTCCTAATGAGTTAAAACGAAGAAATGGGTGTTATTTCACTCATTCTTGAAATAAAGTATACATTTATCAATTTGCTTTTTTCTTTTTGTTCCAATTTAGTAGTGAAGTAAACTCAATATAAGCCAAAGAGCAAAGGATAGTCTCTATTCATTTCAATTTTAAAAAAGTGATCCTAAGCAGAAATGTTTCTAATGCATAGAGTTTTCCTCTTTTACTATAACTTCTTGCATTTTATTGACATTCAGTTATGCTCATGTAAACACTCTTTTACTCCTGACAGCTCAGTGGTTTGGCTTAAATCTCTACTCCTCCAGTATCAAGCTATGTAAGCCTGGGCAAGTCATTTAAAATTTCTGTGTGTTAGTTTCCTCATCTGTAAAATGAAGGTAATATTAGCACAGACCATAGAGTGCTTGTATAAGAATTAAATACTACAAACACTTCTATATAGTGCACAATATTTTTGGTGCGTAGATCATATTAACATATTTCTAAAAGTAAAGCACTACTGGCTTTCAACAAAAAATATAATGTGAATATTATTATAATTATATTAAATATAAATATCTGTTTGTAAATAGACTATATTGCTACATCTGTATTTACCTATAAAATATATTTTATAATAAATATATATTTACTATGTATATGACATGTATATTTTACAATAGGTAAATATATATAAAAGTACCATAGGAAGATATAGGTACACAAATAGATTTTGATAGAGATACTTATATCTTGCAAAAGGAAAATACTCTATGGAGCAAACTGTTTAGGGCACCCAGGGCAACTTTCTAGGGTGCAAAACAAATTTACTTCTTTGATTCATAAACTACAAACTGTGGCTTTGGTGGCAGGGCCATTTGTCTCTCACTATGCAGTATATAGTCTATCACAATCAGAAACAATAGAATCTTATTAAATAAGCAGATTCCTAGGCCCCAAGCACAACTACTAAATTGGAATACCTGGGAAAAGGCTTGGCGAGTTGTGTTTTTCATCAGAACACAGTGATTGTAATACATACTTAAGTCTGAAACCTGAAGATGTTTCCCTTGTTCTTATTCTGCCAGTCGCCTCAAGCAAGTCACATAACTTTTCTGATTTGACTGAAAAACAAACAAAAAAAATCTTTGGTCTTAGACATGGAGATTCACAGTCTAAACTTTAATCTGCCAGTTTCTCATGTGCCTTTGAGAAGAGCACATGGACAAAGTTAGCTTTGTTTTTATCCATATAAAATGGAAATATTAACACTTGTTCAGCCTAGAAGTTGGATGTGATAAAGATAAAATTTGATAATAGAAGTCAGTAAAATTTGCAAATCTAAGGGCTGTAGAGAGAAGAGCCTTTTTTTTTCCTGTCAAATAGAAGATAAAGATTTCACAGGTGTGATATGAGGGCAAATAAAATTATTCAGAAAGTGTTTTGAATTTTTTTCACAGATGTTTCTAAAATGAGAATATGACTGATGAATTACTTATAATCCTTTTAGGTTGTATTATTTTACATTGGACAATAGCAATAATTTATAAAGTGATTCGGAATTCTCAAATGAAAAATATTATAAATATCCTTATATGTCGCTTATAATTATATCCATAATTTCTGACTGCACAATAGTATAAATGAATGGCGTTTTTTTGGGTATAATTGCCTGTTTATGGCACTGAAGTTTTTATGCAGACTGAAATAAAGGACATCCTAAAGTGTTAGTATAATTAATAATAGCTTGTGCTGATTAAATGATAAATCTTATTTGCATGTTATTGCATCCGCTTCCTGCCTGAGGTTGGCACAGGGCTGGAGAATAGTGGGTTCATTTATCAGCATGGGATCCAAACCAGCAACTAATTCTGATGTAGAGACTTTCTCTTCCATTCTTCTGATTATTTAAGCAGATTAGGTTAATATTCTTTTTTAAAAAATTACTTAATGAATTTTATTACATTTATAGGAGTACAGCAGTCATCACAACCAAATTTTACAGCATTTCCATTCCAAAACCTCAGTGCATCCCCCCAACCCCCAACCTTTCTCCTTTGGAAACCACAAGTTTTTCAAAGTCTGTGAGTCAGTATCTGTTGGGCATAGAAGTTCATTGCGTCCTTTATTCAGATTCCACATGTAAGAGATAGCATTTGATGTTAGTGCCTCATTTTCAGACTGACTTCACTTAGAATGATAATTTCTAGGTCCATCCATGTTGCTAAAAATGCTGTTATTTCAGTCCTTTTAATGGCTAAATAATATTCCATTGTGTATATGTACCTCATCTTCTTGATCCACTCCTCTGTTGATGGACATTTAGGTTGTTTCCATGTCTTGGCTATTGCAAAGAGTGCTGCAATGAACATTGGAGTACAAGTGTCTTTTCAAGTCATGGTTTTCTCTGGATAGATGCCCAGGAGTAGGATTGCTGGATCAAATGGTAGTTCTATTTTTAGTTTCCTGAGGAATCTCCATGCTGTTTTCCACAGTGGTTCTACCAATTTACATTCCCACCAACAGTGTAAGAGGGTTCCTTTTTCTCCACACCATCTCCAGTACTTACTGTTTGTAGACTTTTTGACGATGGTCATTCTGTAAGGTGGTATATCATAGTTGTTTTGATTTGTATTTTTCTAATAAAGAGTGATGTTAAACATCTTTTCATGGGTTTTTGGCCATCTGTATGTCTTCTTTGTGGTATTATCTGTTTAGATCTTCTGCCCATTTTTTGATGGGGTTGTTTGTTTTTTTGGTGTGGAGCTGTAGGAGGTGTTTATAAATTTATAAATCCCTTGTCAGTCACTTCATCTGCAAATATTTTCTCCCATTCTGTGGGTTGTCTTTTTTTGTTGTTGTTCTTTAGGGTTTCTTCTGCTGTGGAGAAACTTTGAAGTTTAATAAAGTCCAGTTTGTTTATTTTTGTTTTTATTGTCATTAGTGTAAGAGGTGGATCTGAGAAGATGTTGCTGTCATTTATGTCAGAGAGTGTTTGGCCTATGTTTTCCTCTAAGAGTTTTATAGTATCTGGTCTTGTATCTAGGTCTTTAATCCATTTTGAATTTTGCTTTTGTGTATGGTGTTAAGGAGTGTTTTAATTTCATTCTTTTATATGTGGCTGTCCAGTTTTCCCAGCACCACTTGCTGACGGGGCTGTCTTTTCTCCATTGTATGTTCTTGGCTTCTTTGTCATAGATTAGTTGACTGTAGGTGCATGGGTTTAATTCTGGGCTTTCTATCCTGTTCTACTGATCTACATTTCTGTCTTTGTGCCAGTACCATATGGTTTTGATGACTATTTCTTTGTAGCATATTCTGAAGTCAGGCAGCCTGATTCCTCCAGCTCCATTTTTTTTTTTTTTCAGGATGTCTTGCTATTCTGGGTCTTTCGTGCTTCCAGTTTAAACAAACTTTAAAATATTTTGTTCGAGTTCTGTGAAAAATGTCCTTGGTAATTTGATAGGGATTGCACTGAATCTGTAGATTGCCTTGGGTAGAGTGGTCATTTTGATAATATTGACTCTTCCAGTCCAAGAGCATGGTATGTCTCCCATCTGTTTGTATAATCTTTGATTTCTTTCATCAGTGTCTTATAGTTTTCAGAGTACAGGTCTTTTGTCTCTTTACGTAGGTTTACTCCTATGTATTTTATTCTTTTGGATGCAATGGTAAACAGGATTGCTTCCCTAATTTCTCTTTCTGATCTTTTGTTGTTAGTATACAGAAATGCAGTCAATTTCTCTGTATTAATTTTGTATCCTGCAACTTTGTCAAATTCGTGGATGAGCTCTGTTTTCTGATAGAGTCTTTAGGAATACTAGATATAGTATAATGTCATCTGCAAATAGTGATAGTTTTACTTCTTCCTTTCCAATCTGGATTCCTTTTATTTTTTTTTTACTTCTCTGATTGCTGTAGCTAGGATTTCCAAAACTATGTTGAAGAGTAGTGGTGAGAGTGGACATCCTTGTCTTGTTCCTGATCTCGGTGGGAATTCTTTCAGCTTTAACCATTGAGAATGATGTTAGCTGTGGGTTTGTCATATATGGCCTTTATTATGTTGAGGTATATTCCCTCTATGCCCACTTTCTGAAGGGTTTTTATCAGAAATGGGTGTTGGATTTTGTCAAAGGCTTTTTCTGCATCTATTGAGAGGATCATATGGTTTTTATACTTCAGTTTGTTAATGTGGTGTATCACACTGATTGATTTGAAGATATTGAAGCATCCTATATCCCTGGGATAAATCCCACTTAATTATTGATGTATAATCCTTTTGATGTATTGTTGGATTTGGTTTGCTAGTATTTTCTTGAGGATTTTGCATCACTGTTCATCAGTGAAATTGGCCTCTAATTTTTTTTTTGTGTGTGTGTGTGTGGTATCTTTGTCTGATTTTGGTATCATGGTGATGGTGGCCTCATAGAATGTGTTTTCAATATTTTTTCTCTTTTCTGTTCCACATCAATGATTTCTACTTGTCTGTCCTCCGCCTCATTTATTTGTTCTTCTTCCTCCTGTATTCTGCTGTTGGCTGCTTCTAATGAATTTTTTATTTCAGTTTTTGTTTTTTACATCTCTTCTTGCCTAAGTTTTATATCTTGTATTTCTTTGCTCAGTGTTTCCTGTATATTATCCATCTTTGCCTACAGTTTATTTCCAATGTCTTAATCTTTTAAATCTATCCTTTGCCAGGAATTTGACACTTGATTCATAAAAATCTTTTCTTTCAAAGTTAGTGTAACATAATCAAAAAAATACACTGGGAAACTCAAAAATAAAAATTGATGTCCTTGCTTATTTATCAGCTGAACCTCTAATTCCATACCTTTTGCTGATGCAAATGGTGAAGGATCTTGAGGCAATAAGACAATTCAGAGTAGAAATCTCACATCTCCCTTCCAAATTCATCTGAGATACTAACTGGTTGGGGAGGTAAATGGCCTTGGGACAGGAAAGTTAATAGCTCCACACTTGTTGCTGATTTCATGCTCAGAAAAAAAAATTGTTTTTCTTAGCTTAAGTGCCTTTTCCTTTCCCCATCCCACCCTATTCCTTCTTTCTTTACATTTCCTTTTTACATTCCACTTCGTCTTTCCTATTCTCTATGATTTCCTCATCAGGACACAAATTCTTAAATGCATTCTCAGTAGAAGCATGTATTCCCTTGGCGGAAAAGATATAATGACATACATTCACTATAATTCTTCCCACTGAATCCTTTTCAGAGGGAAGAACTTTCAGGGTATCTAGCAGGTGGAGAGGCATTACAATCTGAATAGAAAGGCAATTTAGAAGAAACCCAAAATCTTCTAGGCACCTGTCTTGCAAGAAGAAAATATTCTTGGAATTTATCTATTAGTGATTATAAAGTTTCTTAGCTCAAATACACTTGATTTATACTCCTGATCAAAATCATCATTACCTTGGGTCACCTCTGTCAGAAGTTCCAACAATATTATCCAAGTTTATTTATTTTATAAATAAAAATTAGGGTGTCTGGCCATTTCTGGTGAATGGTGAGTTTTCTACTTCCTAATGGAAAAATCACCCACAGAGACTTGGTTACTCTTCTCAATAAATGAAAGGGAACACACTAATTTCTTGGCTCGTCCCGGGATACATGACAGAACTATGAATCGAAGATCAAAGTTTTGCTTGATTCATCCACAAAATGCCACTCTATTCTCAGTGTCATAGCCATGACACCTGGATCTCTGCTCATCCAGACTCCAGTCAAGGGATAATTGCTTAGACTCAAGCCTAGACATGCAGTACATATTGGCTTCCTATTGAGAACCATAGTCAGAGTGAGAGTGTTAACAATTCTGACCCTTGGTTCTGTTTAAAAAATTCTTGACACCAATAATTCCACACTGGCTGCAATTTTTGAAATAATAAGACTACATAACAATTTATTAAGAGCCTCTGTAGACACCTATAGGCTATGGGAAAGATGAAAGGACAGGTGTGCTGATTGGGGCTCAGCCTGCTGTTTGCTCTGTTTGTATTTCATCTGTTGCTGCTGGCAATTTTAAAAATATATTTTTAAGAATATGAAGAATGTATTCTACATATATTCTGAAAAGAAACCAACTTGTCTGCACTTACCCTAATTCAGGCTTTGAAAAAGTTTACCTTATGTTGGAAAATAGCTTAAGCAAAGCACATGAAGGAAAATAGGGGAGAGAGAATATCTCCAAAAACTAAATGTCTTCATCAGTAGAAGTTACAGCTACTCCACTCATCTTTTAGGTACTGAAATCTGATCTAACAAAATGAAAAATAAATAATCTAATAAAATATTACTGAACTCCAGTAGTTATTAGTATAAAAACTATTAATGAATACAGGAGACTTTCATAGCACATTATATTTTACATTTGCTTATAACGGTAATAAAATAAAGATTATAAAAACTTTGGATGACTAAACCTCTATTAATTTTGAGTTTATAGTGCTTGCAGTTACTGTGTTTTATTTTTTCTCAGAAAACAGGTTGAAACCTCTAATTTATTTCATTTAATACCAAATTTTGCAAAAGAGTCTAGGAACTTCATGATTTGCCCCCTTTAGAAATTCCTCAGAAATGAATTCCACTTAAAACTTCCTTATAATACAATTATTTCTGAGTGTTCTTGGAAATAATTAATAATCTTTGCTTTAGAAAAGTGATTTTTGGAAAAATGAACAAAATAAGAATCATTAATAGTGTATAAAATTGGTTTGGTAGTTTACCCCAAGGAGGGTGGGAAATTGGACAGTGGATGGAGTTCATAAGGAAGGAGGAGGAAATGTGGCAGCAGTAATTGTAACTGTAGAAGAAAAACATAGCTGTTAGAACACATGGCCTGTGGCTATTATGGACACAATTAGGAGAATGGTAAGGTAGATCTAAGAGGTAGGCCAGATTTACTTTGTGTCTCAAAGTCTATGTGCATAGACTCGTGAAACTCAGCACATTCTTGTTTCTACTAGAAAAAAAATAATTATTTTCTGAAAATCTCTCTCTCTCTCTCTCTCTCTCTCTCTTTCTCTCTCTCTCTCTCTCTCTCTCTCTCTCTCTCTCTCTCTCTCTCTCTCTCTCTCTCTCTCTCTCTCCATTGCTCATACAGTGGGCAACGTTGAAATATAAGGGATTGATGTTAGGGAGGATATCATAGCTAGAGAGCAGAGAAGTATTTGTGATAGAAAGGGTTCTAATTCTTTAGAAGACAGCCACAATCACAGAATCCTTAAATCGTGACAGCAAATTTATTTTTGTTGTTAGATATTTGATATTTCAAAAATGAACAGCTCTTACATTTTTGCAACTATAAGGCCTTCTCATGACTCTCATGTCCTGGCTGCTGACCAGTGCTGCCAAGTCATCTGGAATCACCTTCCACCTTGCTCACTACACTGCAGCTACTTTGTTCTTATTTTAGTTCTGTGCTCCCATCTCTTTTCCAACACTTAGCCTAACATTTTCCCTCAGATAGAGCGTCTTTCTCTTTTATTTTCCTTCCTCCCTCCCTCCCTTCCCCCCTTCCTTTTTCCTCCCCACCTTCCTTCTTTCCTTTTCTCTTTCTGTCTTTCTCTTTCTCTCCTCCCTTCCTTCCTTCCTTCTCTCTCTCTCTTTCTTTCCTTTCCTTTGTTTACTTTTTTTTTCTTGCATGCCTCCCTGCCTTTCTCTGTTTTCTTCTTTTCTTTTTCCTCTCAGCCCTTCATGTAATTAGTCCCATCTCATGTTTAGGTCCTGTCTGGCATGCTTCTTACATGAATATGCTTTCCCTGCCCTTCTCATCTAAAATGGATTATTGCATCTTACCCTTATGTATTAACTGCCTTGATATCCCATTTTTTTAACCTATGAACTGTTAAATAAAAAATTATTTTTATTTGTTGTGCACTTCTTTCTTGTCTTTTTCCTCTATTAGGATGTTAGCTCCATGAGAACCAGAATAGTTTCCATTTTATTCAAGGTCAAGTTGCGAGTACGGAGTAAAAATTGAATATATAACATCTGGGGAAGATGGGATTTATAATGAGAACCAAATCAATACAATGTGCTATGCTTCTGTACTGTTCTACTGACTTCATGGGAGGCCATTACTATTTGGGAAATGTAGTATTAGTGAAAAAGTAAGACTTTATTTCCACATCAGGTCAGGGAATTTCAAGTAGAGAGTATTGTATCTGTTGTCTAGAAAGATTGATGAGAATGTAAAAAAGTGAAAAAAATCTAGCAAAATTAACTTTCATAGAATAAATTTATTCCCTTTTTATTTTTCTGGAATTCTTGTGCCTAATAGGACATAACTAACTCAAGTTTGTATATCTTCTAGAAAAGAGCCAATCACTATTAAATTGAAGGTTGTAAGGAGAAAGTGATCATGGCCAAAATATTCTTAAAGAGCATACTACATTTTTTTAATTTGTTTCAAATTCACTGCTATGCTTCTCTGATAGTACCATATGCAACTTTTTAAACAAAATGGTAATTTAAGAAAAAAGGAAATGAAATTCGGAGCTGAATATAGATAGTTTTACTTCACTGAAACGAGAATAAAATTTTTCATTTTTGTTTTCAGGTAGTCTTTTTTAAGTGAAAAAAAGGCAAATTGTTTTTTTTGTAACATAATGATAAAGATATCCATTTGCTAAATGTTAGTTCTTTAGAATATGCTTTAGTGCTCTAATGAAGACATTTTGATTCAGTAGGAAATGTTATACATTTTGTCAAAAATAGAGTTTTTCAATAAAATGCCTCCCTATGTTATAGCATGGTGTTATTCTTATTAAATGTGTTGGCTTGATTCATCAAACATGAGCTTTAAAAAAACGAGAAAATGAGGAGTTCCCGTCGTGGCGCAGTGGTTAATGAATCTGACTAGGAACCATGAGGTTGCAGGTTTGATCCCCGGCCTTGCTCAGTGGGTTAGGGATCTGGCATTGCCGGGAGCTGCGGTGTAGGTTGCAGACGTGGCTCGGATCCCTGCGTTGCTGTGGCTGTGGTGAAGGCCATTGATTACAGCTCTGGTTAGACCCCCTAGCCTGGGAACTTCCATATGCCGCAGGAGCAGCCCAAGAAATGGCAAAAAAAAAAGACAAAAAAAAAGTGAGAAAATGAGACCAGAATTAATCTCAAACATAAAACAATTCTCCACAGTACTAGTACTGCCATATCTTTTTAGGCTATTGATATTTACATGTATCAGAATAATTAACTCTGGGACATGAATTCTTATGACTTTCTATCAACATTGTGAGTGTTAAACAAAAAAGTTTTTGTTTTTTAAAAATGTTCATGAACCACTTTAATAAGTGAAACAAAGACAAGAGCTATACATTTTCATTCACTCATTATAATTTCCATAGAATCAATAGAATATTTTTTTCTGCAAAGAGAGTAAGATGGTTTTCCTCCCAGATACTTTTATTTTCTATTCTTACATTTGTATGTATATATCTTTATTGTGTGTATATGTGAAAATGTATTTGCTCCCACTCAAGTGTGTAAAGAATAAAATATGACGTCCTTATTTCTCCATTAGTATACTTTAGAAAAACATAAACTTCCTGGAATGTAACCCATCATGAGGTGGATACTCAGCGAAGTCACAGTTCGCACTTATTGTCAAGGTTGTTGATCCCATCTTAAAGGGAAAGTTATCATTCCCTCCCATGTACAAGTAGTCTAGGTGTGCAGGGATGCCTATCTCCACCCATTGATTTGGGGAACGGACCTCTGGTCAGCATGTTCTTCTCTTCATGACTTCAGATCAATTCTAGGTGACCCATGTATCATTTCTACTAGACTTTGAGCATGTTTTCACATCTTGCTCTACCTGCTGCTGAGGTATTTTGAGGCTGGCATAACTCATGGTTTGTTCGGAACACGGCTGTTCCCTACCCAAGTAACCTGGATTCATCTTGATTTTCTTTGCTTCAGATCCCCTGAGTTTCAGAAATGCCTGCCATACAAGTCCTAGCATAAACTATCTGTGATGAGGTATCTATCCCCAAACCACTTTTTCCCTCACCGTGGTGGCTCCAGCCTCATGGTATGCTTTACTCTCAGTGGTCAGAAGTCCCATCAGAGGCATAGCAAGTCTTCTAGGTTCCTCTCCCATCCTATGCAGACCTGACACAAGCTCATGTCTGCTCTCTTCTTCAAATTATCAAGCACTTTCTCTCCATAATTGTAAATGACCATTAGCAAATCCTTTTCAGATGGAAGAACTTTCAGTGTATTTAGCAAGTGAAGAGGCATCACCACATGATATGAAAAGCGGCTCTCCAAAGCAAAATCATTTTATAGGTGTCTCTCTTTCAAGAAGAGGATTTTTTACAGGTTATATATAAGTGACTGTGAGGCCACTAACTAAAATACACTTAATTCATAGAGTTTTTTTTTTTTTTAATCCAACATTGGCTTCTTCCTTGTTAGGTATAAGACTTCTTAGAATTTTGACATTCTGATATTGTTGTTGACATAGGGTATGAAGGTAAGTTTTTTTCCCATGGGACAAAAACTAAGTCAGCATTGAGACTTGAAGCCGAACAGTGATGATGTTATTCTGGGCTGAACTTGCTCTATTTTTACCTGAGGTAATAAACTTCATGACCAAGTCTTCATGGTAGAATGAATACAAAGAAAGAAATTGGCTTACCAGTAAAAGGAGGTTCTAGGGAAGTGTTTTAAAAATAGACCTCTTTTATCATATATTATGCTTATTTTGGACAGAATAGAAATCTTCTATTTAGTGCAATTGACCTCATTGGTCAATTAATGACAGAAAACAATTAAAAAAGGGGAGTCTTTTGAAAGTGTTTAATATGTATGTGCTATTTTAACTATCATCCTTTTTCTAATATTTTGGAGTAAGTCTACGTTTGCTGCAGTTTGTTTTTTTTGTTTTTCTTTTGTTTTGTTTTTTAACATGAATTTACTGATTGAAAAGCTATGTTCATTATCTCAAATAACTGTAATGTATTGTTTTTTATTTCTAGGTTGTTTGTCTTTTTTAAGTGAAACAAGAACTAAAACATATTTGTGAAATGATCCAAGACTGTAATCCTCATAGATTTTATATTCCCCTGCCTAATTTTTTAATTTATATTTTTCTATACATAATTCAAGAATTTGTTTGTAACTTAAGTATTTTGAAATAATTAAGCATAGATTTCAAAAGACCTGCCCTTTTCCATGATCATATTCCATTAGGCTATGTAAATAATGAAAGAATTAATAAAAAGGACACCTGGGGGAAAAACAGATTTGAGAGAAAAAACACAAATTACTCTTGGTGAGCATGCAGCTTATCTGGTGGTAGCAGAAATAGGAGAGTATTAAACCATAATTTAGTATCCTAGAGCAGTCCTTGGTTGATAAACATAAGTTTTAAGTTTTGCAAAGAAAATTAGAATTCTTAGTTAATCCAGCATGTTAGTTAAATTGAGGCCAGTTAAAAGGGCTCCTACCATATTTACATGCATTTTTTGGTATAATAATACCAGTCATGTGTATTTTTTATATTTCTTTTATTTTTTCTTTTGTCTTAGCTAAATCAGTAGACTTCTGCAGGACTTTCTCCCGGACACATACGCTACCTGTTGGAAAGACCAAGGTGAGTAAGGACTGACCACCGAAAGCAATGAGGGTCTAAAAAGGAGGATAGAAAACACTTATCCATATTTTATGTAGTGAATCTCACCAAGTGCAACAATTGAAAGCATATATAAGACAAGGACAGGCATATACAATACAAGGTGTATATATGACTGGGTCACTTTGCTGTACAGCAGAAATTGGCACAACATTGTAAATCAACTATACTTCAATAATTTAAAAAAATCATAAATTAAAAAAGCCAATAGATTCACCTATTAAAATTAGGCCCCATGTCATTTATTTTTATGCCAGTTTTTCTTCAATATTATATGTAAAATTTGACTTCGTAATTGAGAGCAGTTTTAAAGATATAAAAATGTCTAGTTAAAAATATGTGTCCTTATCACTAATTATCTGTATACATCAGTTACTCTTTTTTTAAAAAAATGCTTCACTCTAGCGTGAGGAGAGTTAAATTTAAAAATTTCTCAATCTCCTGAAATTTCTGATTCATTTATGTAGCTCTGAAATACTGTGAGCAGGATGGCAGCCACTGCTTATACAGAATTTTTTTTTTAAACTCATGAACTGCTAGTGCCAAATGCCCCACCCATAACATCTCAATCCTGATAACAAGTAATGTCATTATTTTACCTTCTGGAACTTCTCATCAGTATTAGGTCAATATTATTTTTTTCTCTGATTTCCCTTTATCTTTTCAAAATTTGAAACACAGAATGAAATAATTAATGGTTAACATAGTACATGTTTTTTAAAAAGACTGCCTTCTAAGTCTTTGCAACTAGGATTGATTTTAAGTTTCAAAATTATAAAAGTATTGTAGCATAAATATTTCTTTCTTTTTTTTGTCTTTTCTAGGACCGTACCCACTGCATATGGAGGTTCCCAGGCTAGGAGTCTAACCATAGCTGTAGCCACAGGCCTACACCACAGCCACAGCAATGCCAGATCCAAGTTGAGTCTGCAACCTACACCACAGCTCAGGGCAACGCCGGATTCTTAACCCACTGAGCAAGGCGAGGGATCAAACATGCAACCTCATGGTTCCTAGTTGGATTCCTTAACCACTGAGCCACAATGGGAACTCCCAAATATTTCTTTAGTTGTACCCTTAACAATGAATTTCTGAGTTTCTTAGGTCACTTTCTAAATTCCTTTTAGTTTCAGTTAAGATTTGGTGGATTTTTTTAACCAATATATAATAAAATATAAAATTTAAAATAGAAATGTTATTCATGTTCTTTCCTTCTGTATATATCTAGTATTTCTTAATCATTTTAATAAAATCACAAGCCCAGTGCCTGACTTATATTCAGCACTCAGAAAAGTTTATTAAATGAGTACATTCAAACTGAAACAATGTAACTGCTTAATTAAGGTTCCCCTTGTGTTTTAAGTGTTTTTTTTTTAAACAAGATTTTTTTTTTCACTTTAAAAGAGATCATAGAAAATTTTAGGAATAAGGAGGTAGTGTTAATAGGAACCTTAGCAATTATCTTGTCTATCTTCTCCATTTTTCAGATAAATTGGCAGCCAAATAAATTAGGTGATTTAACCAATGGCCAGTTAAATGGGCCTTAAACATTCAGATGTATTATTAATCAATTTAGTTAATTTGATTCAGGTTTTTTTTTTTTTTTGGTCTTTTTAGGGCTGCACCCACAGCGTATGGAGGTTCCCAGGCTAGGGGTTGAATCATAACCGTAGCCACTTGGCCTATGCCACAGCCACGGCAATGCCAGATCCTTAACCCACTGAGTGAGACCAGGGATCAAACCTGTGTCCTCATGGATACTAGTCAAATTTGTTTCCACTGGGCCACAGTGGGAACTCCTGGTTCAAAGGTTTGGTTCAGCCAATATATATTAAGAATATGCAATGATGAAGGCATTACAAAAAAAAAAAAAAAAGCACAAAGCTACCCAAAGTTTGGAAACCTGGACTAGTATTTGGGAATCACTGAAATTTGATTCTCAGGCTCAGGACTGGAGTTTGGGCTGAGATATTGATCTGGGAGTAATTGGTATACAGTTGTTACAACTGAAGGAAGTGAATGAGATCACACAAGAAAAAAGAAAAGAAATAATATAACTGACATTGGAGTCTTGGTGGAGATATATTTGTAAAATATACAAAGAGAATCAAGGGAGGGTGGGGGAAACATCTAAGAATAGAATTAGATGATAAATGATTATGTGAAAATGAAGGGACACAGAGAATCAGGGAGTAAGCGAAGGGTGGTTTCATGTATATTTCAGAAAACCCAATTATAATGAAGATGTGAAAGACATCATTGAAATCATCCAGAGTCAGTAGAGAGTCCTGCAAAAGTGCTTTTGGTGCAAAAGGAGTAACATATTATGACCCTCAGTGCAGATTGCATATAATTTTGAAAAGAAGAAAAGAAGAGGAAAGGGGTGATACAAATAAAAGACTAATATTTTCCAAAATGTGTTCTGTTAGCTCCACAAATTTTAATAGCTAGTTCCTGAAAAATATAAAGGAGAAGGTTGGGATAGAATTCAGTTGTGAGATATCTTGGAAAAACAATTTAAAAAGTTAATTTTGCTGCAGGGCTTCAGAAAATTTATTTGGCAAATGGGAATGGAAAATATCAGCAAGAGTGTATATTTGTGCACATATTTTCTTAAAAAATAACACTTTTGGGGGGATTAATATTCTATATTAGTCACTTGGGAGATTTTGCTTTGGAATAAAAGGAAAAACCCAAGATATTTAGCACAAATAAAAAGAAAAGGAAAAAACCAGCAAGAATTACAAAAAAATTCTCAGCTTTATTAAGATATAATTGACATATAACACTGTATAAGTTTAATATGTATAATATGTATATTATGCTGTGTGGTGATAACATTTAAGGTCTACTCAGTCACTTAAGTGTAGTCATTAGTCACTTAGTCATTTAAGGTCTACTGCTTAGTATATTAGCAGGTTTCTGTTTTGTTTTGTTTGCTTTTATACATTTCATTGGGGTATGGTTGATTTACAATGTTGTATTGGTTTCAGATTTACAGCAAAGTGAATCAGTTATACATTTACATATATCCATTCTTTTGTCCCAATTGGTTATTGCAGAACATTGAGCTATATAGTTTTATTACTTAAAAATCACCATACTGCTCATTAGACCATAGAATTTATTCATCTTAAAACTGGGTATTGTAGTTTTTGACCAGTTTCTCCCCCATTACACCAGCCCGCTGACTCTGGTAACCACCATTCTAGTTTTTGTTTGTATGAATTTGATCTTAAAAATTCCACATATAAGTGATATCCTACAGTATGTGCCTTTCTCTGACTGATTTCAGTTAACACAAAGCCCTCAAAGTCTACCCATGTTATAGATTGAAAGAAATCTCAAATAAATCTCAAATTTTTGAGTTGAAGCATGAATTCCTTGTACCCCAGGATAAGTTTGATGAGATGTGAAAGCCCAAGTATTGGAACTTCAGTATGTTTAAGGTTCAATGTAAATGTACACTCAAATACTGACAGAGCCATTCAACAGAATTTGCATTCATTTTAATTTTCTTCACAAACACATCAAGGAAAGATGCAACAAAGGGAAAATCTAGCAGAAAATTTTAAACCAAATATACTTGGTAAGGTCAATTAAGAAAAGAGAAAGCATGAAGCAAAGACAATTAGTATATACCCCCCCAGCTTTATTGAGATATAATTGACATGTAACATTGCATAAATTTAAGGTATTCAGTCCATGTGTTGATTTGATACACATGCATATAGCAAAATGATTACTAACATAGCATTAGCTAATACCTGAATCATGTAACATAATTTCCATTTTTTTGTGTGTGTATGGTGAGAATATTTAAGATATACTCTCTGAGCAGCTTTCAAGTATATAATATAGTATTATTAACTATAATCACAATACTGTACATTAGGTCCCCAGAACTTATTTATCTTATAACCAGAAGCTTATAACATTTGACCAAGATATCTACTTTTCTCCCACCCTACTCCCAGCTCACCAGTTCCTGGTAACCATCCTTTTACTCTCTGTTTCACAAGTTTTGTATTTGTTTGGTTTTGGTTTTGTTTGTTTGTTTTAGATTCCATATGTAAATGAGCTCAAACAATAGTTGTCTTCCTGTGTCAGACTTATTTCATTTGTCATAATGCCCTCAGGTTCTATCCAAGTTGTCACAAATGGCAAGATATACTTTTTTCTCATGGCTGAATTACACACACACACACACAGCCCATATCATCTTTATCCATTAATCTGTTGAGGGACACTTAGGTTGTTTCCATACCTTGGCTCATTGTGAATTTTACTGCAGTGAACAGGAGAGTGCAGATATCTTTCTAAGATCTTGTTTTCATTTCCTTTGTATATATATCTAGAAATGGGATTGCTAGATCATATAGTAGTTCTAATTTTAATGTTTTGAGGAAACTTCTTAGTTTTCCGTAGTGGCTTCACCAATTTAATTCCCACCAGCAGTGTAGGAGAGTTGCCTTTTCTCTACATCCTTGCCAACATTTATTGTTTCTTGTCTTTTTGATAATAGCCAATCTGACAAGTATGAGATGATATCTCGCTGTGGTTTTGACTTGCATTTTTCTGATGATTAGTGATGTTGAGGACCCTTTCATGTACCTGTTGGCCATTTGTATATCTTTGAAAAAAATTAAAAAGATTGAAATCATACCAAACATCTTTTCAGACCACAGGTGCATAATACTAGAAATCAATTACAAGGGGAAAACTGAAAAAATTCAGATATGTGAAGAGTGAAAAACCAGTGGGTCAAAGAAGAAATAAAAAGAGAAATTAAAAAAAGTCTTGAGGCAAATAAAAACAAAAATACCAAAACTTATGCAATATATCTAAAGTAGCTCTAAGAAGTTTTTAGCGATAAGTATCTGCATTAAGAAAAAAGAAATATCTCAGATAAGCAACATAATTTTATACCTCAAGGAACTAGAAAAAGAAGAATAAACTATGACCAAAGTTAGTGGAAGGAAAGCAATAACAAAAAATAAAGAAAATAGAAAATAAAAGAAAATATCAATAAAACCTGAGATTTTTTGGAGAAGATAAACAAACATTCTTGATAGCTAGGCTTATCAAGAAAAATAAGAGGAATGGAATAAATAAAATTTTAAATAAGGAGGGTATATTATAAGTGATACCACACCAATGGAAAAAATATAAGAAACTATTGTGAACAGTTATACATCAACAGATTGGACAAACTAGAGGAGATGAACAGATTCTTAGTACTTCTAATATTCCTGCTCATTTTCTGGCATTCTGAAATCTTATATGAAATGTTTTGTATAAACCATGTTAGAAGAAGCCACTGATTAACAAAGAAAATTTGTTTCATAATTAATTTTTTAAATTCAGAAGTATGTGCCTGTTTGTTAGACATTGTTTTTTCTTTTTCTTATATCATATCAGGAATGACCTTCTATCACTTACTCCTGTTTCTGGAACATGGTTTGCTCTGTGGCTTAACATTTTGGAGCTGTACCTTTTAGGTAGTTCTTGAATAAGCCATCTTCTCACATAATTTAGCTGAAGTAAAATGATACCCTTATGTAAAATGTCACCTGCACTAAATTGATATTAGGCTTGAGATTATAAGTGTTAGAATTCTCAAAAAGCCTTCTCTATCTCAGGAATGTATCATACTACCTGATGGTTTCTAAAACGATAGATTTAGTTATTTTGTTTCATAGAGCAAGATATTATAAAAACAGAGCCTAGATCAGATAAAGTTTGATTTAGTAATTAAACATTAGAGCTAGCAAGGAAAATAGAATTCATTGAATTCAGTGATTAGTGAAATGAATCTAGAAGAATCCCCATTTTGAGTATCATAGTGGAGGAAGAAGGTGAGCTAAGCTAATAAGTTTTATTATTCCTCAGTTTTCTTCCCTCATAGCATTTCTTCAGATTTTGTTTTACATTTTGTTCTTCTTTATTAGATTAACATTTTATTTTAAACATTTTATTAAAATGTTTATTTTAAAACAATGATTTAAAATAAATGTTTCATGTTGAAAGGGTGGAAAATTAATTTCTAAAGGATGAAATGGTTTTTCCCCCATCATGTCTCTAGTGAAATATATAATTTGAACTCGGACCATGTGTTTTTGATCTTTATTTCACTTTTTCTATTAAAGATCTAAAAACCCAACTGGCATCCCAGAATAGGACATGGTGGCTTGAAAAAACATAGAAAGAATGAAGGGAAAGAGTTATAAAGACGATTAAAAACATCCATAATTATTCTTAGCTACTGAATTTTTCCTTCAAATGATTATATTTTTATCTATTTGAGTATTTTTTGCATATTGGAAGTGATAAAAATTTAAATAATAAAATTTTCTCCAAAAATCCATTAATCTAGGTGAGGGTTTTTCATCCTCAGCACTATGGAAATTTTGGACTGACACATTTTGTTGTTGTTTGCCATCCTGCTCATTGTAGAAAGTTGAGCAGCATCCTCGGCCTCTACCCACCAGATACCAGGAGACATGATCATCTTTTTACCCAGTTGTGCCAATCAGTAATGTCAAAAACAATGCAAAATATCCACCAGGGGGCAATATTACCCCTGGTTGAGAACCACTGATCTAGATAATGTAAAATCTAGATCAGTACTGGGAGACAAAACTGAAGGAAATATTTTCATATGTTAGTTTTTGTATGTAGACATTTGTTCCAAGATTTTAATAAGCATGTTGAGTATGATAAATTCTAAGGAAAATAATTGTGTCTGTAAGAAGTGAGGCAGGTGTAGGAATCAAGTCTTAATGCAAGGACATAAAGTGGGGACCATAAGAGTTGCTTAGTGGGTATGGTAAGTCAACAAACATATCTAATATTCTAATTTAATATAATTCAGTTCTTGCTAATTTTTTAATGTGACCTCACAGTTAATTGGCAGAAAAGAATTAAATATTTGTCTTTGATTTCTGAACAAGTCTTTGGAACTCTAGAGCATGATAATGGCGATAGGGTTCTTCAAGCTTGCCACTTAGACGCCCAGATGTATTTTAGAATGTAAGATGGAAAAAGTCATGAAAAAAGGGCTGTCTTGAGGAGTGGGCTATAGCATTGTATGTAACTTATGTCTTTAACATATTCCTTTACTACCTAAAACCAAGGACATCTGTAAATCAGATTCACTTAGTTACAATAAAAGGGTATGATTTTTCTTTTTGTTTTACTTCATATTTTATAAACTGTTAATTCTAGTATGGAAATTTCCCTCCATCACCCACATGGTTCTTTTGAGTTTCTCAACCACAGTGACTGATCATTTTCTGGTGCAAAGAATGGCTTAGTCTTGCCCAACTAGATTATTTTTATGATATTTTTATACATATTCTATGGCCATTTGAATAGAGATATCTATTACTTTTAGATTTTGACCTACAATGATTTTGTTAGGTGACTTGAACAGTAACATTGGTGGCTTTCCTGCCAATGCAAAGAGCCTGGCCACAGGAGGAGAGAATAAAACCACCAAGCAAAAAGATACAAAGGCAAAGAGAGCCTGAAAGAAAAAGAAGCTCAAGACTTCTTTGAACACCTCCATCCAGCTATATCTGAAGCTTGGGTTCCTCCTCGGATAAACAGCAACATGAGTCAACAAAGTCACTTTTTTTGCTTCATCTGGCTTGTGCTAAGTTTTCATAACTTATGGTCAAACAAGGTATGCTGAAAATACAGAATATTCATATTGAGTAAAGGTGGACAAGGAATTGCAAATGGAAAGAAATAACAAAGTGACACTTATATAGATGAAAGACTAACAATAAACAACAAGGAAAGCCCCTTTAACCTTAATGCAGGAATAATGGACAAATAAAGAATGTATCTGTGCTATCTTGCAAGCCTGTTGCTCAAGGACAAGCAAGGCATCAGAGAAAAATGACCTCATAGCAGATTGAAATAGAGACGATAATGGAAGAGGAAAATGTCCAGAATCAAACTAGAGACTGTGTCCTTCTATTCACCTACTGCTTGCAAATTCTAATGTTGGAGGACCAATAATTCAACTCACCTGTGTAGGAACTATATATTTTATTTATTCAACCAACATTTACAAATTAGCAACCAAAAGGCAAGGATTCTAACCTGTTAAAGACCCAAGTCTCTGAACCTCAGTCTTTATTGGAGATGACAGTCTAGGGAGGAAAAAAAATACAATTCAGGGAATCATGAAGAGTATGAAAGCTATTGCATTGCAGGCAAGTGCAGAATGAAACATAAAATTCCCTCTATTACTTGTAGTTTCTTCAAATGTAAATAATAGAAAAATCAATTCAAACTAGCTTAAGTAGGAAAAAAATTGCATGAGAGATGCATTTGGTCACAGTTAGCCTCAAGAGTTCAAACCATGCATGGCACCTGAATTCTGTTTCCCACTCTACCTCTTCATTTTGTTTATTTCTGAGTTGGCTTTATCCTCAGGGAATGTCTTTCCATACTAAGGCAAAGAAAACCATTAGCAGATCTGGGTTCATATCATTAGAGGTCATGACTTCAAAGGTAAAATTACATCTTTTCCCCAAATGACACTGACTCTGCCTTGGTTGCAGGCCCATCTGGGGAGCAATCTCTGAATCTAAGAGGTAGTATCTCAGTCTTGTTCATGTACCATTTTTGCAGCTGGGTGCTCAGTGCTCAGGCCATGATACTGACAGATCCACCAAGATAAGGAGAAGTGAGAGTTATCTAAAGGAAAAGAAGCTATGTAGTCAGTATCATCTTCATCATTATTGTAGCTGTCATTCACTCTCCTAACACATCCTGGATGAGACCTACAAGTTGTCAAGTCACATCTGAACTAACAATGAAAAAGTATTTTTATGACCACTATGGAGTTAGGATGCAAAACAAGAGGATGCATCAGTGTAAAGGATTTAGTGTAATTACATGGGCATGCTTTAGCAAAATTCACTAATGTCTGTGTATACACAAATGTCATCTACATTTATTGAGTACTAATTATGTGCCAGGAATTTACTAAGTAAGCTCTTTAATTTGATCATCTCATTTAATTCTCCCAAATTTTATAAGGTAAATATTACTCTCCTTCTCAAATTACAAATAATGTTCAGTGAGGTGAAATAATTTACTCATCTAGCAAGTAGCAGACATTAGACTGAAATGCAGGAAGTATGAAACATGAACGTGGATATTTAAGATGACTTTGTACTTAGGATATGACCACATATCTCAGTTTATGCCTCTTGTCCTAACGAAATTATTAATAGCATTCCCTTCTACTCCAAAACATGTCCAGATTTGGACAATAAATTAATATGACCACCCTAATACTTCCTCTTTCATAGATATGTTTGCACACACATATATATTATGTACATGTCTTTAATTCAAAATGATTTTAATAGCCTTTTATTTTAGGAGGAAGAGCTTCAGATTTATAGAGAAATTTCAAAGATAGTATAAAGAGTTATGATATGTCCACACCCACTCTTCCCTATTATTAGCATCTTTTATTAATTTGTCAGTTAATGACAATATCAATACAGTATTATTTAGTTCATACTTTATCATATTTCCCTACCTAATGCATTTTTCTGTTATAAGATCCCATACGGGATATCACATTATATTAACTCATCAGGTCTCTTTAGGCTTGTCTTAACTGTGACAGTTTCTCTGACTTTGCTTGTTTTTGATGACATTCACACCTTTGAGAAGTACTGGTCAGCTGTTTTGTAGAATGTCTTTCAACTTGGGTTTCTCTGATGTTTTCCTCACCATTAGAATGGGACAGTGGGTTTTGGGAGGAGATCACAGATGTAAAGTACCCATTTGATCACATGACATCAAGGGTACATACTATCAACGTGACTTATCAGTGTGTTGATATTAACCTGATCACTTGGCTGAGGTAGTGTTTGATATGTTTCTCCATTGTAAAGTTACTCTTTTAAAATGGTTAATAACTTTTCAAGTTATGATTATATGGAGAAAATGCACACATTTTTATTGTATGAATCTGTAACTTTTTTCTTCTTTTTATGGCCACACCTGCAGCATATGAAAGTTCCCAGGCAAGGGGTCGAATCAGAGCTGTAGCTGCCAGCCTACGCCACAGACACAAAACACAGGATCCAGGCTGTGTCTGCAACCTACACCACAACTCATGGATGGCAACACTGGATCCTTAACCCACTGAATGAAGCCAAGGATGGAACCCCCATCTTCAAAGATACTAGTCCGGTTCATTACCACTGAGCCACAATGGGAACTCACTGAATCCATGACTTTTGACATATTTTGATCCATGTAACCACTATTCCTACCAAGAGGTAGGACATTTCCATCACCCCTCTAAAGTTGTTTTAATGTGTCTTAATTTAAACTTTTGATTTCCTAGATTCCCTTAAGAATCCTTTCAGTTATATTTGAGTCAGAAGTGCCCCAACTCCAGCAGATATATCACACAATTTGGAGCTTCTCTGGAAATAAATAACCAGGTTGTTAACTGTGCTTGACTTACCCAGTTTACTTTTTATAGATTAGTTATCTCTCCATATATCTTTCCTGACTGGAGTAACTAGGAAATGTGGACTTACTATCCCATGGACTTGAGACTTTGTTTCATAAGAACACAAGAATGAACAAATCTAAGCAAGGGAGATTTACTGAAAAATCATAAGACGCAACAGCCTCCTTCATTAACTGCTGAGAGTGTGACAAGATGTGAAGAAGGCTGACATGACTGTGACAAATATGGGTTAGAGAAGACTACTGTGGATAAAACCATGAAATGCCAGTTTCTGAAGAGCAAGAATGCAGAGCATGAGGATCAAATGATATTTTATATTCAAAGACTTCTAAGAGTGGATCTGAAGTAGAAGGGAGACAGGTATGGTCTTAACATCCTAAGTAAGATGTTATCAGGATTGGAAAGAGGTTTCTAAAGCACTTTTATAAGTTTCTTTTTTTTATTTTTATTTTTAACTTTTTTTTAGAGCCATACCTGAGGCATATGGAAGTTCCCAAGCTAGGGGTCTAATTGGAGCTACAGCTACCAGCCTACACCACAGCCACAGGAACTTGAGATCCAAGCTGCATCTGTGACCTATAGCACAGATCACAGCAATGCCAGATCCTCAATCCACTGAGGGAGGCCAGGGATTGAACCCACATCCTCATGGATACTAGTTGCCTTCGTTACCACTGAGCCACAAGGGGAACACCTATAAATTCCTTCTTGAACGTGTTAGTTAAATATTAACCACTGTTAGATTTACAGGGAAATAATGTTTTACAAGAAGCAACGTAAAGTATAAAAGTTCATAAGGAGACATTATGCAAGTTTATATTTTATCAATAATTATAAAAATCACGGTATTTAATTAAAGCTGAAAGACATGTTAAAACTCAGAGAGTAAAAAAGTCCCCAAACCCTGCAATTTATAAGTGATAACAATGGATTGGAGTTGAATAATTTGCCAGATAATGGGATTTGTAACCTTTTATGTAAACTTTATTAAGGTATTAATTTAGATAAACAAAAGTATACACATATTAAACATATAGATTGATGAGTTCATAAATATATAAACTAAGCATAAAACCTTATATAATAAAAACCACAACAAATAAGTTATATAAGTTTATAAGAGTATTTACAGTACTCTGAAAAGTTTCCTTATACCTCTGTTTACATAATCGACCCCTTATCCCCAGAGCTAGGCTAATCTGCAATCACTGCATATTAATTTTGACTTTTCTTGAATTTCATATCGCATAACTCATCTTCTTTTACTTGATATAACATTATTGAGATTTATCTGTCTTGTGTATATCATTCTATTATTTTTTCTACGTGAGTAGTATCCCATTGTATGGATAGGACCAAATTATGCAACCATCAACAACATAAAATCAGTTTCAGAACATTTTCATTCCTCTAATAAGATCTCTCAGGCCCATTTCTAGCTAATCCCCATTCCCATCACCAGTCTGAGGCACGGGGAGGTTTTTCATTGGAAAGGAAATTTAACAGACATAAAATGTTTAGTTTTTTTTATTATTATTCATTTTTGGTAGGTTGCATCTTTAAATGAATTTGTCAGTTTCACTGTCATCAATTTTTTGGTATAAAGTTTTTCATTACACTTTCTTACTTTGCTTTCTATGAGTATAGGACCTATAGTGATGCTTTTTCTTTTCATATTGGTCATTTGTTTCTTCTTTCTTTTTTCTTAAACTGTCCAGCTTAGAAATTTTCAATTTTATTGGTACTTACAAGGAACAGCTTTTGGTATTATTCATTTCTCTCTCTTTTTGCTCTTTTCCATTTATTTGATTTATGCTTCTTTTTTTTTTTCTTATTGTGGGTTTATTTTACTTTTCTAGTTTCTAATGCAAAGTTTAGATGATTGAATTAAATGTATAGTTTCTTTTCTACTCTAAGGATTTAAGCCATAAATCTCTCCTTAAAAACTGCTTTAGCCACACTCAACTAATGTTGACAGGCTGTTATTGTTATCAGTAATTAAAAATGTTTTCTGGGAGTCCCCGTCGTGGCGCAGTGGTTAACAAATCCGACTAGGAACCATGAGGTTGCGGGTTCGGTCCCTGCCCTTGCTCAGTGGGTTGGGGATCCGGCGTTGCTGTGAGCTGTGGTGTAGGTTGCAGACGCGGCTCGGATCCTGCGTTGCTGTGGCTCTGGCGTAGGCCGGTGGCTACAGCTCCGATTCAACCCCTAGCCTGGGAACCTCCATATGCCACGGGAGCGGCCCAAAGAAATAGCACAAAGACAAAAAAAAAAAAAAGTTTTCTAATTTATCTTGAATTTTTTAAAAATATGAGTTATCTGGAAGTATGTTCTTTAGTTTTCAAATATTAGGAATCTTTCCAGATATCATTTTGTTATTGATTTTTAAGTTAATGCCATTGTTATCAGAAATAGTTGAATAATTTTATGTGTATTGAGATTTGTCTATTGAACAACAACAGTATCTGTCTTGAAGAGTGTTCAAGTTCATCATTTTCTTTTTGCAGTGTGCACCAGCTATTGCACACATGCAGTGATTTCAAATATCTTATTACTCCATTCTAGACATTCCATTTACTATTATATTTTTTTTGCTTCTCTCTTCGTTAGGTTCATGTTTCTCTCAAATTCTTGAACATATATTATATAGCTGTTTATATTTATTTCCTGTTGTTGTATCACAAACTACTAAATATTTAATGGCTTAAAACAACATTCATTTATCTCACAGTTGTCTGGGTTCCCACAAGTATGGGTGGGCTAGGCTGGATTCTCTCTTTAGGCTCTTCTTACAAGGCTGAACTGAAAGTGTCAGCCAGGCTGGGTGGTTATCTGGAAGCTCTGGGGAAGAATCCATGTCCACGCTTACTTAGCTCATTAGTTGAATTCAGTTCCTTACAACTTTAGGGCTGGTGTCCCTGTCTTCTGCTACTATCCAGGAGTTAGCAAGCTGCTGGGGCCACTCTCAGATCCCTCCAGATGGCGTCTTCCCTCTCAGCAGTAGAGAACCTCATTCATGTTGACTCCCTCTCATGCTTATAATCTCTCTGAATTGCTTTTTTGCAACTAGCCAAAGAAAATTCTTATTTAAATGACTCCTCTGATTAGGTCAGGCTTACTTGGATACTCTCTCAAGGTGAACTAATTAATAATCTCAATTACATCTGCAAAAATCCCCTTCACTATGCAAGAAAATATGATCTTAGGGGCTATTTTAGAATTCTATCACACTGTTTTTTTGTGTGTATGTGTGTGCTTATCCTAAAATCTGTCACTTTTAGATCTGTTTTTATTGACTAGTTTTTCTCCTGCATTTTTACAAGCTTTATAATTTTTGTTGGATTCTGTACAGTGTAAAGGTAATGTGATTAAATGTCTTCCTTTCACTGTCTTTCCTTAAAGATATTGAGTCTTGCTTTGGCAGATATTTAGTTATTTTCAAGATCAGCTTGACATTTTCAAGATTTGTTTTTAAGATTTTTTTAGGATGGACATATAGCCTTGCTATTAAATTGTAACCTTTCTTGGTCTCTGCCAAATACTCTAAGTGTTCAAAAAGACTTCTGCCCTCTGGAGGGCTAGTGCTTCAGTGTCTCCCAATGCTGTGTGAGCTCAGTTGCAATTCCCTAATAGTTGTTATTTTCCTAGGATCCCAGCTCCTCATCCTGTTTTGACAGTTTAGTGTAGAGCCAAAACTCAAGGGACTCCCGTACAGATTTCTAGT
Source organism: Phacochoerus africanus (assembly GCF_016906955.1). Lineage (NCBI taxonomy): Eukaryota > Metazoa > Chordata > Mammalia > Artiodactyla > Suidae > Phacochoerus > Phacochoerus africanus. The sequence continues at coordinate 143,545,230 of NC_062544.1, forward strand.
CCTCTTTCTTTGTGAACCTCCCTTCTGTCTTGTACTATTCTCTGGAAGGTGTAGCTTTCTTGGCCTCTGTGAATTGTGATCTCTGTTTTCTCAAATTAACGGAAACCAATTTACCATGTTCAGCTTGGGTCTGAAAAGTGGCACAGGCAGAAAAACTCATAAGGCTTAACTCATACATTACCCTCCTTTGGAAACCACAGGCCTGAGCTCCTGGAAGCCCAGTGACTTAAAAGAATTGTTTAAGATATTCTAACTTTCTAATGATTATCAGTGAGAAGAAACGTCTGGGGCCAATTACTCCACTGTGGCTAGAAGTATAAGTTCTCAATTGAGACTTATTGACTGAATGAATGTATACAAGAGCTTACCTGCTAATTTCTGCCCACAGAAATAAGACCTGATCCTAGTTCTTATGCTTTTATTTTTAATGTGGAACAGGGTTGATGAACTGAAGAATCAAAAACATTATAGGGTAAATAATTTGGATTGCAAAGATACTAGGATCAATTTGTGTTAAATGAATTCAAACCATATATGATCATGAGAAGTAGGCCCACATCACAAAGAATCAAAACTTGCAAAGAACGTAAGTAACTACCCTAAGAAATATTGTTTGAACATTAAATGAGATGTTGATATTAAAGAAATGATGGTCTAAATTTCCATTTAATTCCATTAATGGAATTAAACATGGTACATGGTCTCATAAGAAATGCTGATATGTTCCCTAGCGAGAACTTTCCAATATTTTGAACACTTTATTCAGACATACCCAGAACATTATTCAAATAGGAAGAAGAATTCTGCAAACACTCTGCTGATAGGGATTACTGCCTAATATATAGACAAACAACAGAGTATAGTAGTTAAAAGTGTGGTTACTGAACTTAAAAATGGGTGCAAACTCTGTTTCCGCACCCAAGACCTAGGTGGCAGAGTGGTTGAAACATCGACTCTGGAGAGTTCCTGACTTCGAATCTGGGCTCTGGTGCTTTCTAGCTTTATAAGCTTGGTTAAGTCTCTTAAAAACTCAGTGCCTCAGTTTTTTCATCTGAAAAATAGGGGAGATAATAGTAATAACACCTTAACTTTTATGTGTCAAGGATTAAAATAAAACCTCAGTTTACTATGAGGATTAAATAAATCAACATGTGTAAGCCATTCCAGCAGTACAGAGGGCATAGTAAGTTCCAGGTAAGTGTTAACTATTACAATAATTTCTTATGTAAAATTAGAATAATAATAAAAATAGTAAATCTTTTATAGTTTTAATTTAGAGATTGAGTCACTGCATGCAAACTGCCTGTTCTAGTGCCTAACAGACAGTAGGTGCTCAATAAAACAATAAACCTCACATCATTGTAGATTCAAGAAATATGTGAGGTTCAATGAGCAGGTTAAAATGCCTCTGTCACCCATAAACAGGAAGGCCCCAAGAATATAAGTGTGTGATTCTTCTAAATAATAAAGAAAACTCTACTACTTTAGATTTACTACTATCTTTAGATAGGTAAACTCTCACACCGTATGTATCTAACAGACATATACCACTACTTTCACCACATCTGGTGAGATGATCATCTGATTTTTATTCTTCAACTTGTTAATGTCGTACATCTCATTGATTAATTTACTGATATTAAACCATCCTTGCATCCCTGGGATAAATCCCACTTGATTATGTTGTATGATTGCTTTTAATGTATTGTTGAGTTCAGTGTGTCAATATTTTGTTAAGGATTTTTGCATCTATATTCATTAGTTATATTGGCCCGTAATTTTCTTTTTTATGTTGTCTTTGCCTGGTTTTGGTAGCAGGGTGATATTGTCCTCATAGAATGAGTTAAGAAGCATTCCCTCTGCAATTTTTTGAAATAGTTGGAGAAGGGTAGGTGTTAACTCTTCTCTAAATGTTTCGTAGAATTCATCTGGGAAGCTGTCTGGTTCTGAACTTTTGTTTGTTGGTGTTTTATTACTTGTTCATTTTCATTGGTGGTAATTGGTCTATTAATATTTTCTATTTCTTCTAGGTTCAGTTTTAGGATATTGCAACATTTCTAAAAATCTGTGCATTTATTCTAGGTTGTCTAGATTTTTGGCCTGTAATTGTTTGTAGCAGTCTCTTACGATTCTTTTTATTTCTGTGATGCCAGTTGTAATGTCTCCTCTTTCTTTTCTTATTTTGTTTATTTGAATCCTCTCCTCTTTTTTTTTTTCCTTGATAAATCTGGCTAAAGTTTATCAGTTTCATCTTTTCAAAGAACCACCTTTTTTTTTTTTTTTTGTCTCTCATTTATTTCCGTTCTGGTCTTTATTATTCCTTTCCTTCTACTAACTTTGCGTTTTGTTCCTCTCTTTCTGGTTCCTTTAGTTGTGAGGTTAGGTTGTCTATTCGAGATTTTTCTTCTTTCCTGGGGTAGACCTGTTTTGCTATAAACTTCCCTCTTGTTATTGTTTTTGTTATATCCCGTAGATCTTAAATCATCATTTTTATGTTTTCATCTTATCATTAGATGAACACAAATGATAAATTTATACAATTTAAAAATCCAGTTTTATTCATCTTCTTATGTTTTAATTTTACTTTGCACTAAACTGGTCATGTGAAGTCACTGTTATTTGGAGCTTTATATCATATGCTCATGCTCTGCATTCATATCAAGAGTCAACTCTAAGACTACTACTGTACTCTGTGTCATAGAGTTTTAAACTTTCTGTAAATTCATTTTCACAGGAATTTAAGAATCAATAGATATTTCTTAAAATTACATGCTTATCTTTAAGCAATAACAATCTAAGTTAACATCCTTAATTTTTAGAGACCAGTCAAATGAATAACTAGCTTAAGCAAGGGGTGGAACATATTGAGTGATCAAATGAAATGTTTAAGGCAAATACAACTTTGGACATTGCAAGATCCAGAGTCTCAGGTGACTGAGCAAGGCTCTACTTTTCTCTATATGTCTTTGATGTGCTTCTCTACCTTGGCTGATTTTATTCTTAGACTTATTATGTGATGGAAAAGACAGCATTTCTATCTTCATAGATAAGAGGTAAAGAGGATATGGATGTTCCCAGGCTGGGGGTTGAATCAGAACTGTAGCCGCTGGTCTACACCACAGCCTCAGCAACGCGGGATCCGAGCAGCATCTGCAACCTACACCACAGCTCACAGCAACGCCGGATCCTTAACCCACTGAGCAAGGCCAGGGACTGAAACTGAAACCTGATGTTTCCTAGTCGGATTCATTAACCACTGAGCCACAACGGGAACTCCTAGATCTGCCTTCTTTAAGTAACAGTAAATCAAATTTCAGAAAGTATAACATGAAATAGAATATTTTTTCTGCAAGTGACCTCTACTCAGTAGTACAATATAAGTGTAATATTTTTTTTAAAAAAGCTATTGGATGGAAACCTGCATGAAGGATGGATGAATAAAAGAACATCCAGCCAGATTACATTAGCAGGAGGAGTGGCCCTTAAGGAGGATGACTTTGTAAATTACAAGTTGGATTTAAATAAAGAGGGAATTGAAAGTGGAGACACTGTTTTCTGCTGAAGAGGATGGGCAGGGGGGAACAACAAAGAAAATAAAACTGAGATGATTACCAAAACACAACACTAAGAGTATAAATTAGGACTGAGTCCTTAACTTTAGTTACACATTTTTATTAATCCCTGGGCGAGGATAGAGTAATGACTACCCTGAACCAAGCCTGTGAAAACATTTTATAATGTAGGATCTTTATTCCTAAAACAAGATTCTCCTCTAAATGAATTAACACTAGAACAATGACTGGCCAAATTTTAGATCAACCACACTCACACAAAGATCTTATTTTTTTCTTCTCTTTGTTTTAAATTTATGCCCACACCTGTGGCATATGGAAGTTCCTGGGCTAGGGGTAGAACTGGAGCTGCAGCTGCTGGCCTATAGCACAGCAATAGCAATGCCAGAAACGAGCCTCATCTGCAACCTACATCAGAACTCAGTGTAACACTGGATCCTTTAACACACTGAACGAAGCCAGAGATGAACTCACATCCTCACTGGATACCAGTCTGGTTCTTAACCTGCTGAAACACAATGGGAACTCCCACAAAGACTTTCCATTCATATAATATCAAAAACAAAACAAAACAAAACAAAAAACAACCAGATGCTGTCCCCTGTTAAATTCCAAGTCCTATGCACTGTGGCAGAACACATACAAATTTTGCATGTTCAGAATCACCTTCCTGTTTCTCTGATAACAAATCATACTTTCTGTTAGGTTCCTGGCTCCTGACCTTCCTCAACCAGCCTTTGACAATGGCCCCAGTTATTGGTCAAAAAATGGTTAGACTCAGGAAAAGCCAATTAAAGCCTTCCTTTAGAGGTGATCAAGAGCTTTAAGGTTAGAGTATTTCAATCTTATGTGGTGTTTGTAAAACCAAATTATTTCAAATTTGACTAATTATCCTTTAAGTTCTAGAAACTGCCTTCTGTGACTTAAAGGACAGCAATTATCTGTCATCACTTATTCTCTGCCCACTTTATGTTTCTGTCACTGTGAAATAAAGGTAGTGGGGAATGGCAAAACCAGCTCTTATTCATTCAACATGTGAGTGCGTCTTAGGTACAAAACACAGTTGTGAACACTGCCCAGGATAAAAAGATAAATAATACTCAGCCCTTACCTTCAAGGATCTTACAACTTGGCAAGAGAAATAAAACATGCACATATGACTGCAATAAAGAGAAGATAATGATTACTGCCAGATGTTTGGGGAGAATGAGAGAGCAAAGAGAGAACATAGAATAAGGCAACATTCAATAGTCAGGAAATACTATTTATTGCACAATCATAAGGTATGAAATGGAAATGGAAGAGTAGAACATAAACATTCATATGGGCAGGTGAAAAATCAAGTGACATTATTTGTAACACCACTTTTCAAATGTATTTTTGGCACCAAGTTCCTAATAAATAGCTTTACGTTAAAAACTAAATAAGGATATAGTTTCTGCTAAATATAGCCTGAAGTACTGACGCCTAAATACTAGGATCATAGTATTTGTGTTCCTATTATACCTTTCTATTGCTTTGTTTGCTTTTTCCTTTTCCAAATTAGCTGACTTTACCATGACAAGATATCTGTTTCACCTGTTCCACCCTTTTTGCTCATGTTAGAACAGGTGAATTGTAAGAGGATCCTTTTGACTTCAAACAACAGAAATTAAACACTACATAATTGGAATAAAAACAAAAACAGAATAAACAAACAAATCAGAGGCAATCTTTCAGGTGTGTCTGGATCCAAGCATTAAAATGTTTTAGGCCCCTGTTTCTCTCTTCCCCACCTCTTCTCTCTTCCTTTTCTCCTCTCTGATATCTCTTTTCATGGGATTCAAACATCTCCCTACTTAGATGGAAGCTTCTTGTTTGTAACCTCTCAGCTCCAAGGCTGGCTGGAAGGGGCAGGACTATCACAGCAAACAATTGCCCAAGTTGTGCACTTGTGTAGCAGGGCATCACATCTATAAGTGATTTTGATAATCATGTTGTATATGAATTTATATATATATATATATATAAAACAATTTTTTTGCTTGAAGATGACAGTAAAATGTTATGTTCTTATTTTTAAAAAGTATAACATTGTCCACAAGATATACATAAAGTGTTTTGAATAAGGAGAGCCTCCTTTTTCTTCTAGCAGTTTATCTGTTGGATAGTGGTAACCCCGTGCCACTACCTTAGTTATCCAGGAGAGGTCCATGGATCAGCCCTACATAACTATGGTTGCCTCTGTTCCCATCCTTGAAATCATCACTGTAGTCAGAAGAATCCCATCTTCTGACTAACCAGCCCTGAATTGTAGGAAATGGGCTATAATTCTCCTTAAACATAAATATTGAAACCTGGAGGAGAAGCATAGCTAAAAAGAAATTGATGGACTGGACTGTCCCTAGAAGGAAGATAAATAGATAGTGAGAAAGAAGAAAAGTCTTTTATACCAAGAAATGTAGGTAATGTTCTTTAGCTATAAAAACACTGGTGTCCTACACATAAAACAGCAGAGGATATTGGCCTAAAAACAACACAATGGCCAAAGGAACATGGCCTATTTTAACAGAGAATTTGAGAGTTAAAGAAATAACTTGTAGAACATCCAATTCAATTTCATCAGTTTACTGTTGGCGAAACTAAAACCCAGACACATGAACAGAAATGCCAAGGTTACACAGGTGTTTGGTGAAAGAGATAACTAACTACCCATCTTCTGACTTTTTTTAGGTTTGTATGTGTTTGTGTTTTGCTTTGTTTCTGTACAAGGACATTTTTCTTTAGTACATTAAAATCAACAAAAAGTATAATCTTGCTTCTAGTTTCTCTCCACCCTCAATTCTGTGTAAGGTGGTTTTGCTGCACTTCAACAGAAAGCCTCAGCAAGAGTTGAGGACACCATCAAGAGTACAGTTGGGTACCAAGGACAGAGACATTACCCTTCCTCCTGTAGAAACTAGGAAGGAGTCAAGTTTGGGCTGGACCTGCAGGAAGGGACGCTGTTTAGAAACAGCATGTTATAATGGGTCACTTATTATAATGGGTCAAGTTTGGGCTGGACCTGCAGGAAAGAACACCTTTGAGAAACCCTTCCTACCTACACCACAACCTGCTCTGGCATCCCGATTTTTTTTTTTCTCCTCAATCTCCAGCCAGAAAAATAGGAGAATGACATGCTGAATTGACTGGGAGATTTCAATATGCTTTTCTCTCTTCCTCCTCCTATCACCTTTTTTCTTGTAGTTTCTTGCCCTCAGCCCAGAAGCACCTCTGGAAATGGGGAGGAGGAAGCCTTACACTTGTCAGCGACAGAGAAGAAAGTGCTCTCTGCAGAGTTCTCAGTTGTTCTATCGCTATCATCTGCACTTGCGAGGAAAGAAAAAAGGAGCGAATTCGCCGTCGAATTGCCCGAGAACGTAGTTAATTCCTCCGGCTCCGGGCTGCAGTAACCCCTGAAAACCAAGGATGCACTTCCATTCCTAATATTTCCTGTCGGCATTTTTCAATACAGGCTAGACCACTGCCTACACTGCCTAGCCTAGAGACGTCTCTGGGTAAGGCTTAAGTCGTAAATCAGGCTCCTGTATGTGCCTTTTTCCTAGGAAAAACTGGCACAGAAGGATTAGCAGTAGAGACCAGGGTCTCCTTACTCCCCTTCACCCTTGTCTGCGTCACCTTATGACCCCCTCGATTTTCCCAAGGCTGACAGCCCAGGCTCCAGACCTCAGGGTTAGGAGCAGTCAGCCCCAGACAGCACCGCACCAACCCGGGGCCGATGTCACCGGTGCCTAGAATGTGCGAGTGGTTGCAGACGGGCCGGCCAGAGGCTTCTACACTGAGAAAGGAGTAGGAGCTCAGCCTTCGCCTGCGACCTGCAATCCCCAGATTCCCTGGGGACCGCGAAACTCCCAGTCCGAGGCACTCCCCCCCTCCCAACCGCCCACCCGTTTTCCCCCACCCCTCCCTTTACCTCAGCACGCAACCCCTCCCTGCGTGATGATGCAAACCAGTGGGGAGGGCGGGTGCAGGGAAGGGTGGGGAGAGCCGGAGAGCAAGCGCGGGTGGGAGGGAGTGGGAGGAGGAGGCGAGAAAGCCGAACAACCATTTAAAGCGATAGCAATCCGTGCCCTCTCCCCAGTGCTGGGCTGTTGGAGAGCGGGAGCTGCAAGCCGCGGAGCGCGAGCGCGGCGCGCCGGCCCGGGAACCCGAGAGCTCAAGGCGCCCCAAGCTGGCAGGCGCCGCGGGACCCCCCACCCTCGCCGGCTGCCCCTCCCCGGGCGCCCCCACCCTCCTCGCCTGCAAGAGTCCCTAGGTTTCCCCGGAGGAGCTCACCCCAAGGGGCCCAGACCCCGGCAAGCCCACCACCGTGCCCTCCAGCGCCGCCGCCGCCACCGCCGCAGCCGGAGCAGCATGGTCCAGCTAGGGAAGCTGCTCCGCGTCCTGACTTTGATGAAGTTCCCCTGCTGCGTGTTGGAGGTGCTCCTGTGCGCGCTGGCGGCGGCGCGCGGCCAGGAGATGTACGCCCCGCACTCCATCCGGATCGAGGGGGACGTCACCCTCGGGGGGCTGTTCCCCGTGCACGCGAAGGGTCCCAGCGGAGTGCCTTGCGGAGACATCAAGAGGGAGAACGGGATCCACAGGCTGGAAGCGATGCTTTACGCCCTGGACCAGATCAACAGCGATCCCAACCTGCTGCCCAACGTGACGCTGGGCGCGCGGATCCTGGACACTTGTTCCAGGGACACTTATGCGCTCGAACAGTCGCTCACTTTCGTCCAGGCGCTCATCCAGAAGGACACCTCCGACGTGCGCTGTACCAACGGCGAGCCTCCGGTTTTTGTTAAGCCAGAGAAAGTAGTTGGAGTGATTGGTGCTTCGGGGAGTTCGGTCTCCATCATGGTAGCCAACATCCTGAGGCTTTTCCAGGTAGGGGGCGCGGGGCGGGGGGCTCTCCCTCTGGAGCAGAGCGCACCATAGCTCTCGCGCTCTTTATCCTAAAACCTGCCATGGACTTCAGGGGTGCGGGGTCAGGTCAGCCTTCGCTCATTTCCACCCTATAGATCCTGCCGAATCCCTCCCACCCCACCCGAGGAGGTACTTTCTCTGCTTGGTTCATTTCTCTTCCATCTCTCCCCTATCCGCGCTCCACTCCATCCGGCTTGACATCCTGGATTTATAACCCCATTTACAAGAAGCAATCTGCGAAAAACAAGGCGATGATTTAAATAGGTTTGCATTAGTGTGAAATATGGTCCAAAAAAACCAGGCTTATAAAAGTGCCGGGTTCCTAGGAGAGCCGGTTAGGCGCGAGGAATATGAAAGATGAGAAGACGCCTCGAAACTGGGCATTTCTCAACTCCCCAGCTTCCCAGCCCCAAGCTGTCCGGCTAGCTGCAGCTCCCTTGGAAATTTTCCAGAAGAGCTTAGGGAGGCAGTGCTTATACCAAGGGCTGTGTCTTCACTTACATTTGGATGTTAATTGACCATTTCTTCCTGGCAGGATTTCCTGACCAGTAGCCTGTCTCTGCCAGGGCATGGGGCAGAAGGTGGGGAGCCTCCCCCCAAGTGAGGAGATGCCACCCGCAGACATGACCCTCAAGTGATTTGCTCTGGGCAGTTGTCTGCACCGTCTAAATTGCATTTGCAATCCGGCCACTGGCTGGAGCTGGGAGATCAGCTTTCTACTCCTGCCACTTCAGAGCCCAGAGATGAGCTCATGCTAACTGCGAAATAAAATCTCTTTCTCTGTCTCCTCCCTCTGCCCATCCTTTCCCACCGCCTCCCTAATGCAGTCCCCCAACCCCAGTCCTAGGCTTTGAGGATGATTCTCAGAACCAGGCTGGAAGGCTTCTGGAGGGAGGCGATCGGGTGCACTGAGCAAGGCCAGGTGGCCCTCCTGCTGGGGTGCAGGTGGGCTATGGAGAAAATGAGAGGAAGGCAGATTAGGGCAGCTGAGAGGTGGGTCCTACTGCAGTTCTCCCTTGCTGCTTGCTCCTCCAGCCCCAGCCCAGGGCTCCTGTGCTGCTTGGGTATGAATGGATGGCTTTTGGGCTAAGAAATTGAGTTTCAGGGTCTGAGTGACCATGGGTTCCCTCCTCCTTGTCTCTCTTTATCCCTGGTATCTCTTTCTCTCCTCCAGTCTTTTGCTCCCTGCTCTGTATTTTTGTGATTTTTTTCCTTTCTATTTTTTCTGCCTCTCTTCTACTTCTCTACCCCCCACCTCCAAGTTCTTGTTCATCTCTATCTTAAAGTGATCCTTTCCTAATGCACAGCCCTCTCCCTGCATGGTAGTATCCAAACTCAGTAATTCCTTTCTCTAAATGTTCTGGCTGACCCTGGTGCCCTTATGCTCCTCCTTTGTAAAGAGTTGGCTCCCTTTCAAGTGTGCTCAGTAAGAGTGTTGGGTTTCTGGAGGGGATTCCTTGTGAGACTCAAGCTGTCACCACATCAGCTCCCAGGAATACGAAGTTTGTGTTTGTGCCAGAAGGAGGGGTGACTGTCCCAGATTGAAGCCTGGTATGGCCCCTCTGATAGTCTAAGCATACCTAACACCTCCCTGGGTATACTGTAATGGAAATCTCTTTATGTTTGCAAACCCAAAAGTGCTTTGGGGAGCAACCTTCATTTTGAGTTGATGCTTTCAGAAAGAGCCTGGGTTGTTGTAAGCAAAACCCAGAAGCAGTTCCTCTATCTCTGAGCTTAGAACCAGAAAACTTGAGGAGGCAGTGTTGCAGGGAGGAGGCGGCAAGAGGTCACCTGAGAACCCTGGGGAAGACTCAGGGCATTTTCACCAGATTCTTGGAGGCTGAAGGTACATTTGCTGTTTCAGGTTTTTTAATTATTTTGCTGCCAGTTTCTGTCTTCACTCAGAGCTTGGCAGTACTGCAGATGGGCCCGCCTGTGTAAAAAAGAGTAAAATCTTAAACTCAAAAGAGAGCTTTCAGGCTGAAGGATTGTATTTGCTGAAAAAGATTCCAGGGGGAGCTGATTCCTTCTCTGGTGTGTGGACCTGAGGCACTTGCAAGGAAAGAAAACACTTGCCTTACGCTTAGTTCCCCCATTCCCTGGGCTGGGGAGGAAAGGAAGTGAATGCCAGTGTTAGCAGTGTGGGTTGGAACCAAAACCATTCAGAGAAAACACTGTCATTTTCCTCTAATTTGCAAATTGCAGCTATTCATGTTGGATTGAACAGCTGAGGGAAAAAGAACCCCCAGTTTTCACCTGCATTTATTGAGAAGAGGCTGGTAGTAGGAGGAATGCACCAACTTGTAGCTTGTGCTGCAAGCTGGATGTAACTGTTGGTGTGGGAACCTGGTTCACCATTGCCCATATTGGAGTATACAGAGGTAGATTCCAACAGTCTCTTCCAGTAGCTTTTTTTTTTTTTTTTTTTGCATGTGATCTTAGAAGCTCCTGGCATGCAAGTCCAAGTCCAATCTCCAGTTTCCCAGCTTCTATAAGCCTGCAAAATAAATAGAGGGAATAGTGGAACACAGACCCATTGTTCAAAGGCAGGATCAATTTAGGGAGAGAGGAAAAGAATGGTAGGTGAATCTTCTCTGGGATTGCAGCGTTCAGCCCAATTAAGATCGTCCTATATAAATGAAACTCCTCTAACTGATTGAATTCTAAGCTCTGAAGAGATTTGAGGTTTATTTTTTTTTTCCCCTCTAGTCCCTGTGGGTTGCTGTGGGGATCATGCCAAACCTATCATTTGAGATAAAAATTTATGGTAAGATAAGCTTCTAGGCTGGGGGAAGGAATACTTAGTGTCTTAAATGAGGGATCCTAAGCATTGGGCAGGGGGCAGAAAGGAATAAATGAGATAGTCATAGATGTAACCAATGCTGCAGCTGCCAGCCAAGCCTAGAATGAAGTTCTTTCCTGAAAATTAGGACCTTGGCAAGAAGGACTACTCAGATGTCAGTAGTGTCCCTGACTTGGAATTTTCATCTGCCCATCCTGTACCAAAGCAGAGGCGGGAGCTGAACAAGTCTTCCTTTCTCTGCTCTGGTTAGTAAGCAATATATCAGAAGACAGGAATCATAGCCAGTGGATCTTTAAAATCCAGGAATTTGAGGCTAATGAAATTAGTGTGTGGCCAGAGCTCTGCCAACTAGAATTAAGTCACTGCAACCGCCCTGCAATGCATTTTCAGCCTGAAAAAAGCATCAGGAAGGAATTTCTGGAGATTTGTTTCTGAGCCTGTGCAAAATAATATTCTCCTAATGCTAAGAAAGATTAAATGTAAATTAATATTGACTATGAGTAACATATTTAAAAAATAATCACAGAGTGGGGATGGCTTGAAGTGGAGAGCTTATGTAATATGGTGTCCAAAGAATAAATCTCCCCTGACCAGTGTTTCATGAGCTATAAGTAAGATACAGTGGAAAATACTGGTTAGGTTTTTATTCAAGGTTTCTCTGCTATTGACTTGAGAGCAAACACTCTGAGAGTATAAATTACTCTTGGCACGTCCTGACTCTGAATGAACAATATTTCATGTGCAGTGACATGGTCTAAGCTCTAGACTTGTAATTGAATGGCATCTGTTTTGGCTGTTTGGTTCTCTCAAGAGCAACTAGGTAGAAAAGGTGGTCAACTTGGCCCTTGTGGGAGTATGTTGCAAATCTAAATCTATGGACCTTGTACCATAGATGAAATTCATTTATAAATTTGTAAATGTTTTCCTTCAGTTTATTGCAGCTTGAATATAATATCAAACTTTGGGGGCAGCATTTTATACGTAAGTACCTAGTTTTCTTCCTTTCTTTTTTCTCCTCTCTCCTCTCTCTTTTCCCATCTTATGTAATTGGATAGAATTGGGCACCTAGGATGATATGGTGTTACTATAATGGGCTTAAAACAACAACTAATTTACTCTTTTAAAAAGTTCATAAATATAAGTGTCAGTGCCATTTGGAATAGTCTCTATAGCAATTTCTGTCTCAACATTTACTGTGTTTCAGGAAATTTACCTAACAGATGGTGAGTGGGCAATTTTTAAAGGGGCATCTTTTAAAAGAGCAGAGAGGGAAGGAATAGAGACAGGCACATACTATATTTGAAGATACCTCCACGTTTATTTTTTTGTGTAGATACCCATACAATTAAGATGTCTTTGGACATTTTTCTCTTCAAATATAATTGCGATAATTGATGTCTTTACTTCAAATTCATAAACATTTTAGGATTTAACAAATTATAAACGCTCTCTTTGTTACATATACAAGTTATATCATAGATTTAAAAGATCATTAGCAGGATTACACAAAGTACACTCTAGTCCCAAGCCTTCCACTAATTAGCTTTGTTACCCTAAGTAGGTCACTTAAATTTTCTAGGCCTCATTTTTTTTTATTTGATTTTTTTTCCTTTAAAAAATGTAGTTTCCAGAAGTCTCTAATCTCTGTGTCATAGTTTAGCTTGGAGAAAAAAACCTGTTCTTGTCAAAACTCCATGGCATTGTATTTCTAGCTCCAGCTTTGGACTTTGAGGGATTTGGGGGCATCTTTTTAAAGGATATTTTCACACAGACAGTTTATTTCCCATACTCAGACTTTCCCCCCTTATTCTTTACCAGTGTGTCCTAAAGTTGTATATATCCAGGCTATGGTAAGAAAAATGACCTCCTGGGTCAGCTTCCTGCATGGTCACACAATGCTGGGGGCAGGGAGTAAAAACTGTAGATTTTACAGAAGCAGATATAGTTTTCACTACCCGTGTCTTGTCCCTTTTCATCTTGCAAAAACAGCAGGCTTTTCTTGGAGAACTGCCAGCTAGTGACATCCTGCCTTCTCCCTGGCCCCAGGAATGAGTCACCCAGGAACTAAGCTCTAGCAAAGCAGGTGATTGGTTCAGGGGTAAGCATCTGACCCTGGCTAAGCCTATCAAACTTGTCCCTACAACTTGTCTATCAGAGGAAAATGGAAAAATGGTCTTTTCTGTCTGGAATTTTTAAGCTGGGGAGGTATGACTCTGGGATAAGAAGAGACTTCCTGTAAAATATATCTTGGAGAGGTAAGCAGGGCCGAGTGATGGAGAGAGAGCTGGAACCCTGTTCATGTTCTAGAACCCCCAAATCCATCTATATCTGAATATGGCTGCATCCCCAAATTTCCAGAACTTTGTTGAGGTGGTTGTTGTTGTTGTTGTTGTTGTTGCTGTTGTTTTTCTTTTTCATGGTTGTTTTTAAATTTCCTTTGACTATTCTGACTTTGTTTTCAGCCATGTGCCATTGAAAGCATCATAGCTAAAATAGCTCATTTCCTACTTCGTCAGGTTTGCTAACTGGCATTCCTTAAGTGAAAATTATTTTCTTTATTTAAATAAAATTCTGCTACCCTGGGTCTGGGATATTCAAAACCCTGCATCCTTTCTCACTCTTTCCAACATTTATAATAACTTTAAGCATTTGTGACCACATCTTCCCCAGCTTGATGCAGCCGAAAGAGAAGGCAAATACTTCTAAATTGGAGCCTATAGGCCTAATATTTGGAAGCTTTAGAACCATACTTGATTTGTTTCATTAAAGCAGATATTTTGTTGATGTCTCCAGGGCCCAAAAGCATTTTCATGGGATAGTGGAGTACAAAGTACATTAAGCCTAGCTCTACCTCTCCCCCTCTTTTACTTTAAATAGGCAAAAAAGAATACTCTCAAACACATTTTCCTTCTCAAACACATTTTCCTAACAACAAAAAATCATATATGATTACTGTTTAGAAGACATTTATGCATATAGCTGCATGAATTAATTGGATATTTGCCATTTGACACAGTAAATATATATGTTCAAGTACCTAATTAAAACCAAGACATGTTTGTTACAGGTAAATAATTAAGTACCATTGCACTTGAAATTATGGTGTTTCATGTTTGGCAAGTAATTTTCTTTCAGTTATCTTTACTACTAAATGTCTCTTGGATCAAGTTAATAAATTATAAGGTCAAAAGTAAGATAATGTGAAATCACAGTGATAAAGGATACATATCTCCCTTTATGAGATTAGGAGTTCTAATTTCTTTTCAACACTGCTAGTAGTGACCACAATACTAATTTGAGTCTTTGCTATGAGTCACTGTGCCATATACATTTAGTTATTACTCTAGTTCTGCAAAAGGCGTATAATAATCCACACCATAAAGCTGAAGAAAGTGATCCTCATAGCCCCAAATCACACTGATGGTAAGGGGCAAAAATCTAGATTCAAACTTAGATTTGTCTGACAGTGCCCAGGTTGTTAACCACTATGCATACTGCTCAGTTGCTGTGCCAATAAAGAAATGCTTAAAATAATTACACACTTGCCTACCCTGAAACTGTAGAGGTTTAAAGACATCAAAGTTGCCAGTTGCTTAACCACATCTGCTTGCAGAATGAAACAATATGTTTTATTTCATTTCTAAAACAAAGTTAATTCTGTAAATCTGTAGAAACTTGAGCACACAAATCCTTACCTCCAAATGAAAGATGTTAGTTTTCCATTATTCAACAGGTAGCCCTGTACACAGGCAATAAATATATAGTAGGCTTTTCATTCAAATAAATGAGAAAGAATGTTTCTTCTTGTTCTGATTCAGTGCCCATCATTATGGATTATGATGGCTCTTCTTATACATTATTTCATTCACTCCACTCTTTCTACCATCCTCAAGTGAGAGAATCCATCATTTAGATATATGTGCAAATTGAGAGGACAGTATTATTACAATTGCTGAAAGTCAAGTTGATAGAGCACAGGAAATACATCCTAATAAATGCAGCATTAATGTTTATGTGGGTTGTGGTATGAGAGGTAGGAGAGTTTTCAGTTTAATGGATTATTTTGCTTCTTGCTATGAAAGTGCTGCAGCTTAATAGTTTTATAATTGGTCATTTACAGAATCCTCTATCTCTGGGTTTTGTGCTTTCTTTACAGCTGTTGATTCCCTCTCTTGTTCTTGATAGAAGATAGCAACTAAGCCACTTCAAAGGCTCAGCCTGCCCTTTGTGTTATTGTTTAGATGAAAATATTTCCATTTGTTAAAGCACTATTTAAACATTTTTATCATATTTTAAACTTGACTATGTTCTGAAGGTATTAGCACAGGCAGACATTATGGAGGATATTTTTCAGGAGAAAATATACTTTTGATAAAAGGAATTATCAGAATGTTCATGAAGGGATTAAGACTCAAAGTCCAGTCTTATCTTGATCAAATGTATACCACACCTCTCATCAATTTCTTTATCTTTGTAATGGTAATTAGAGAAATGTGTATGATAGAGTTACAAATAAAGTGTGTCTGATAGAATAATCATAAGGATTGCCTAAAATATGCATGAAATATTTTAGTTCAGAGTTTAGATGTGATTGGTGTTCAATGCATTTAAAAGATATCATTTCATTATTATTGTGCTAGCATTAAATATCACTATTACTTAAACATCATTATTGCTAAATTTACTGTAAAATTACCATAATGATTCATGGTGAATTTCACCCTTCTCTCTTTCCTTTGTTGAAATGAAAAAATACACACACACACACACACACACACACACAGAACGCTTCAGCTATTCTCTTTAGTGGGAATAGAATTCCACTGGCACTGATGAAAACAAATCATGAATTGCATAGACTTTAGCTAGCAGAGAGGCTAGGAGATTTGAAGTTAGCCAAACGCAAGTTAGAATTCCACAGTGACCTTTTTTCTAGCTGCAGAACCCTGAGGAAGTTAGTTAAACTTCTTAAGTTTTACTACTGTAGTTTCCTCATGTATATATATATTTGGAAATATTTATTATGCATCTTCCTTGTACAGATGCCTGGACATATCAATGAATAAAATGGATGAAGGCCTTTGCACTCCCTCTCTCTCCTTACACTCTCGTGTGGAAATAGATGGATGTTATAAATAAATTCTATGCTGTGTCACAAGTTGATGTACACTCTGGGATAAGGAAAAGCATGTGAAGCCTGCTGAAGAACCTTGGGTTAGGAGTGCTGGAAGGGTGTACAGGTGGGTTCTATTTTTAAATAGGGTAGTCAGGGTGGATTTCATAAGTTGACATTTGAGCAAAGGCTTGAAGTGAGGGAGTTGTCAGAATGGATTATGGGGAGGCTACTCCCTGGAAGCAGGAACAACCAGTGCCATAACTCTAAGGCAGAAATATGCCTGGCAGGTTGGAGAAATATCAAGGAGGCCACCCTGGCTGACTTTGTCTGTGGTGAGGAAGGGGTAGAGGGAGGGTTTAGGATAGATTGGGTAAGTCCTGGGAGGCCATCACATGCATTTTGTCTTTTACTTTAAATATAGATATGCAGGGATAGGATTTTAGCAGAGATGTGACATAATCTGTCTCTTGTTTTAAAAGCATAACTCTCTCTTGAATGGGGGAATGCAAGAGAATGGGGGCAGAGAGTGGAATCAGGGAGAATCTTAGGAGGCAATTACAGAGTCAAAGAGGCCCATGGTGGTGGCCTGCACCAGGCTGTCAGTGATTGGTATTCTCAACAGTGGCCCATTGGGAAGATTGTGACAGCATTTCCTGGTAGATTGAATGTGAGAATGGAAAGGAAAAGGGAGAACAATGGTGAATCCAAGATTTGGGGCCTGGGCAACTGGAAAGGTGAGGTGACTGTTACTTGAGATGGAAAAAGTTCAGGTTAGAGCACGTTGGGGGATTAAAGATCAATTTTGGAAATATATGGTTTGAGATGTTTTCTTGACATCCAAGTAGGGGTGCTAAATACATAGTTGGATATACATACAAGCCTGAATCTCTGAAGAAAGATCTAAACTAGAGATTCATTTTAATAAAGTGGAAATATTAAGAATAATTACACAGAAGTGCTATTTTAAAGATAAAATAAGCAATGCAATTAACACTGTCTTCTCAAAACATTTAATAACTATTACCTAAAATAATTATCTGAAATGAAAAAATAACTATAGTTTGTTACTGCAGTAAAACTTAATAAAACATTATCACAATTGTCTTAATAGTATTTGCGACACAATTGTTTTAGTTAAGACACTACGACTACCAACATTTAGAGTAAACATTGCATTCTCCCACTTGCACTCTGATATTGTAGTTGTAACCATATTTTGTAAGGTGTAGGTTAGTTGTGTTAGAGTACTTCTTTAATTAGGTGTAATTCTAAATTATCTAGTTCAGTGAAGTTTCATAAATGTATGTATAAATATTTTATGATTCATCAAACTCAGTTGAAAATTTGCATCACTGATATGCATAAGAACTTAAGCATTATTTTTTCAGGGAAAAAAATGTACTTCTCTTGTATTATCCATAGGGTACCTACACTGAACAATTTCACTAGATCTTCCATACCTTCCCTTCACTTGGCAACTGAAAGCATGGCAGGGGCAGCATTGACTTACTGGTTTTGAGTCCCCCCTTAGCTATCTGCAAGTTTTTAAATAGGCTTTGTGGCTACACCAAAATTCTATTCTGTATTCATTTCACTACCAGATATTGGTCTAAGCATGTGCTTATACTAAAAAATGCATGACCACATTGTCTCTACACATCTATAATGTTATGTTAACACTATCATTATGTAAGCTATATTTTAATTGTCAATTATAACACATTTTATATCAACACAATCCATTTCTAGTGTTCATCTGGTGTTCAGGGGAGAGCAGCATGTAGTAAATTTTATCAAAATATAGCATCTGAAGAAGAGAGCAGAGGGTAATTGTGTACTTCTGTATTCACTATAATTAGGTTCAGTGGAGTTGGCACAATGGAATTAAGATTAATAAAAAATACATTGAGGTACCATGGTTCCCTCCCATAAAATACCCTTTTCACATCAGAGATCAGAGACTTAGCATCTTTCTGTATAGAAATGGAGAAAGGAAGAGGCCAGATGATGAATTACAAGAATGAATAGGGTGGAACTATGAAAGGCAACCTGGAAATGAAATGATCTTTTTGGATTTGGTAGGTGGTGAAATTGTACCAGCATGTCTGCTACTGGGACCACATTTTCCCGAAGAGTTAAGGCCTTTGTCAACTATGATGTCTCACCTTCCTCATAAGAGGGAACATACTGTTACATGAATCTTTGCTTCCTTTTTCTTGATAATTGGTTGAGAAGATTATCACAGGAACTTCATCTTATGAGTAAATACATTGTTTTGAAATGATTGAAACTCACTGAAGAAGTGGAAACTCCAAGCTTTCTCTCTCTTTACCTCAGACTATTTAAGTTTCAGGTGCAGAAGGTGATTATGGGGAAAAATCACTGGAATTTTTAGATTTTCAGGAGCCACTGCATCTTAATGGTTAAGAATGTGGGTGCTGGTTCCAATCACTACTTTCTACTTGTTAACCATATGAGCTTGGGCAGATTACCTGATTACCTGAACTTCAATGTTCCCATCTATAAAATAATGGTGATACTATTCCATCCTCATAAGATTGTTTTCAAAGTTACAGTGAAGTTACTTATGCCAAACAATGCAATGCCTTATAGCACAGTAAGGCCTCTTATCATCATTATCGTCATTGTCATCATCACAATGCTAGGTGATATTTTCCCAGGATCTTTTTCCATTATCTTTTACCTTACATTTTTGTCTTTTTTTTTTTTTTTTCTGTACAAGGGTAGGATTGTCACAGGGTATTTTCATCCACTGGTGTGTGACCCCTGGTCATCAAGTCAATCGGACCATGACCCAGGACTCATTGCTCCTCATTGAAACAATCCCTGTTTTGAGAAGGGGAGTTGGATCTTGAGGCCAAGCAGGGTCAAGGACGGAGAATTTTCTTTCTTCTTCACTCAGAGGACAAAGTGAAATATTCAAGCCACAGAAGGAAACACAGGCAATGGCCCAAAAGCTTAATTTCATTGTTATCACTTTAGGGATAAAGACCCAGTCAGACAGACTGGGTTTGAATTCATTTCCATTATGTACTGATGATAGGATCTCAGGTGCTTTTGTAACCCCTCTAGGCCTGAGTGGACATCTGAAAGAAAGGAATAACAATATAAAGACCTATCATATAGGATTTCTAAAATAAGTGAGTAAATCCTTTTAAAGCATTCAGCACATAGTTTGGCATATAGTAAGTACTTAATAAATTTTAGCTTCTTTGACTACTGCCATTCCTAATATCATTAAGTAGTTGAGCAAATCTGGGGCCCATTCTTTTCTTAAATTGCACATAATCATTTGGGCAACCAGCTTGCATTCATCAAGTATTCTTATACACATATCCTCATGAAACTGGAGGTGCTTTAAATCTACCCCCAGTCAGTACCTGTTCTTGGGGCAGAATCCACACCACCACTACAGCCATCATCATCACCATCATTGTTGCTACACTAACCGTGCTGAGCACCTTCTGTGTGCCAGGCACCCGGCTTAGCCCTGCATATGCTCTATATCATGTTGTTCTCACACTCAGTAGGGGACATACTTATCATCCCAATTTTACAGGTAAAGATACGCAGGTGTTGAAAAGGTGAGAAGCATGACCCACAGTAAGAGATGGAGCCAGTGTATTCAAACCTTTTTCTCTCTGACCTCAAAAACTCTGGTAAGAAAATCTGCTTCCAGACACTCCCGTGAGACTAGGGATGATTCTCCATCCTCATGTTCCTCTACTGCACATGCTACCCTAGCCTCAGCACTAGGAAGGAAAGTGACCTCACCAAAGGTCAGCCAAAGGAAACCTAGTCCCTCCACCTTCAAAAATCAACTAACCAATATTTTATGTCCTTCTTAAGAATCTCCACGTGTTCCTTTTTGTGCTTACCTTGGCCTTTTAGTATTCTGACATTCAGCACATGACTCATACTCTCTAGTTAATGTTAATTTACCGAGGTCAAGTGTAGGGTCTTACTCATCGTGAAGTACAGATATCTTCTGTAGCATCTAACTCTGTGTTTTTATTCTTGTAGGACTCCTTCAGATATTTATTTGAATTTTGTTGAATTGTTCTCATAAGTAGTGCATTAAAGGTTTTACAGAAAATGCTTTCTTATGAGGAAAACCAACTAAATAAATTTCTAGCTCATTACATTTTATAGGGACTATTATAGAGGTTATAGATTTTCAGGCAATATTATTTATTTATTTATTTGCTATTTTAGGGTCGGACCTGCAGCATATGGAGGTTCCCAGGATAGGGGTAGAATCAGAGCTGTACCCACCGGCCTATGCCACAGCCACAGCAACACTGGATCCAAGCTGCATCTGTGCCCCACACCACAGTTCATGGCAATGCCAGATCCTGAACCCAGTGAGTGAGGCGAGGGATCAAACCCTCATCCTCATGGATCGTGGTCAGGTTTGTTAACAGCTGAGCCACAAAGGGGACTCCAGGTAATGTTTTTTAGATTAAGTTCTTCATACTATATATTTTATATATAAAAGTTAATCTGAATTTTCTCTTTCAAACTTGTGAGCATTCACTGGCTTCTAATTTAGCATGTTGATTTTGTCTTGTTGACTTTTTGCATTGACAGTGATACTGGACCTGATGGGGATGGGGATGGGTGGGAAGGTACATCACAGGGCCATAAATTGGTTTTGTAGAGAACTAACATAAAGAACTAAATTCTTATTGTATTTCTGCCGAACTCATGAATCGTTTTATTTTTATAATTCCATTCATTCAGGAAGTATAAAACCATTTTCACAATGTTTATCCTAATGTATTCACCCTCTTCACCTTAATCTGAACAAGAAGAGAGTAGGCTGAATGGGAGAAAGTCATTTTGACCACTGGGGCCACTGGGGTAGGAGTCAGTTCCTGAGTTTTGTTTTCATCTCTCCGCTATCAAAATCTGCTAATGTATTCCCATTCTTAGGAGGTGCAAATTACTTAGTTGATCATTGAAAATGAAAATGGAGTGTGTCATTTAACCCCCTGACAGTCATATAATAGAAGTATGTATTACTATGATGTCCCATAGTGCACACATGGAACAGAGCCTCAGAAATAGTTATTTGCTCATGAAAATATAGTAGAAGTAGACTTTGGACTCAGATCTGTTAGACTCCTAAATCACTCTTTGTGATTTTTACCACTACATTAAAGTTGTGTAATTCTATGAGAGTGGAGTCATTTCTTAAATTTCCTCAGCTCTACCTTTTATTTTTCTTTGTCTTTTGTTTTTTTAGGGCCACACCTGTGGCATATAGAGGTTCCCAGGCTAGGGGATAAATCAGAGCTACAGCTGCTGGCCTATGCCACAGCCACAGCAACACAGGATCCAAGCTGTGTCTTTGACCTACACCACAGCTCATAGAAACACCTGATCCTTAACCCACTGAGCGAGGCCAGGGATTGAACTCATATCCCCATGGATACTAGTCAGGTTTGTTAATCACTGAGCCATGATGGGAACTCCAGCTCTTACTTTTTATAATCAAGTTTTTGTAGGGAGGAATGCCAGCCTGTTGAATGGAATTTTCCTCATGTCTGTTTTATGACAGCAATTCACTCATTCATTCATTCAGCATGTATTGGATGTTTGCTATGTGCACAGGTATTTCAGGAGTCATAGAAGAGTAAGTGCCCCTTCCTCATCTTCTCCCACAGCAATGAGAAAAGCCTTGGACTGGTTTGCTTGGTATGCAGGAGGGGTATAGTAATGGAAGCCTAGTTTGTCCCCACTGACAAAACCAAGACTTACTCACATTAGTGCACAGGCATCTTGAGGCCATGGTACAGCAGCATATGTGAATCTTACCACTTTATCCTGGGATTAATGATATAAAGATTTTGGATTTAAATGTGAAAAATAGGTACAATTATGGGCTTGTTGGTTCTACATATATTTGGATATCATGTGTCATCAGCCTGCAGGTATCTGACACCCCCCACTACTCCTTCTTTTTTTTAAAAACCAAACAATTACCTTCTTTTTTGTTTGTTTGTTTTTATTTTTTCCACTATAGTTGGTTTACAGTGTTCTGTCAATTTTCTACTATACAGCAAAATGACACAGTCACACATACATATATACATTCTTTTTCTCACATTATCCTCCATCATGTTCCATCATAGGTGACTAGATATAGTTCCCTGTGCTATACAGCATGCTATCATTGCTTATCCACTCCACATGCAAAAATTTGCTTCTATTAACCCCAAACTCCAGTCCACCCCAATGCCTTCCCCTCCCCCTTGTCAACCACAAGTCCGTTCTCCAAGTTCATGAGTTTCTTTTCTGTGGAAAGGTTCATTTTTGCCATGTATTATATTCCAGATATAAGTGATATTATGTGGTATTTATCTTTCTCTTTCTGACTTACTTCACTTAGTATGAGAGTCTCTAGTCCATCCATGTCGCTGCAAATGGCATTATTTTTATGGCTGAGTAGCATTCCCTTGTGTATGTATACTACATCTTCTTGATCCATTCATCTGTTAATGGACATTTATGTTGTTTCCTTGTCTTGGCTATTGTGAATAGTGCTGCAATGAACATATGGGTGCATATTTCTTTTTCAAAAAACCATGAGAGAATACTATAAACAATTATATGCCAACAAATTTGACAACCTGGAAGAAATGGACAACTTTCTAGAGTCTTACAGCCTGCCAAAACTGAATCAAGAAAAAATAGATCAATTGAATGGACTGGTCACTAGACATAAAATTGAATATGTAGTAAAAACACTCCCTACAAACAAAGTCCAGGGTCAGATGGATTAATGGGTGAATTCTACCAAACATACAAAGAGGAACTTATACCCATCCTTCTTAAACTTTTCCAAAAGGTCGAAGGAGGAGGAGCACTCTCAAAGACATTTTATGAAGCCACTATCATCCTAATACCAAAACAAGACAAAGATACTACCAAAAAAAGAAAATTATAAGCCAGTATCTTTGATGAATATAGATGCAAAAATTCTCAACAAAATTTTAGCCAACAGAATCCAACAACATATAAAAAATATCATACACCACGACCAAGTGGGGTTCATCCCAGGTTCACAAGGATGGTTCAACATATGCAAATCAATCAACATCGTATAGTACATTAACGAAAGAAAAGTCAAACCACATGATCATCTCAATAGTTGCAGGAAAAGCATCTGACAAAGTCCAATATCCATTCATGATCAAAAGTCTTACTAAAATGGGTATAGAGATAAGATACCTTAACCTAATCAAAGCTATTTATGACAAACCCACAGTGAATATAATACTCAATGGAGATAAGCTGAAAGCCTTCCTGCTAAAATCTGGGACAGTTACCTTCTTATCTCTCCTATGAGTAAACTCTTGACAATGGTACTAGGTCCTCCACTAGTAAGTACATTATTGGCTGACCCAATGGTTTGTCAAATGTGCTCATTAAACAACCCTTGTGGTAGACTGGCATTCCACTGCCTAGAGTAGAAAATTATGTTCTTTAGAATTTACTGGGGGATAATAAGCCTTGAGATATACTTTCCTTAATTTATAATTATTTATATATATGTGTGTGTGGTGTGTGTGTATGTATATACACACATACAGTTGTTATATATGTGTATATATACTTGTCCATGTATCTGTATGTATACGTGTGTATATATATATATATGTATAGATGTATAGGTGTGTGTAGATGTATGTATATGTGTATATATGTATATGTGTAGATGTATATATGTATATATATAGATGTATGTATCTATATAGATGTATGTGCATGTATATATCCTCAACTTTAAATCAACTTTTAATCAACTTTAAATCATCCATATACATAGACAAGTATATACAGACATTTATAACAATTGTATATATATGTATATATGTATACAAACACACACATACAGATATTAGTTTAAATTTTGGCTTTGGCTAGCAAGTAGCAAATAAGATTATTAGAAAGATCTTACACAAAGCAGGGAAATGGCACATCAGATTTAATTAAACAGCATTTTTTTGTAGATTGTGTTTGTGATTTTATATCTGCAACTATGTTTGCTGAAGAAAATATTTCTACCACTTTACATAAAATTAAATTCATTTAATACCAAGACAGCATGTCTCAAAAGTCTTAGTTTTAAGTTTAATCTTTAATAACATCAAAAGGATAGAATTAGAAACACACTCAAAAAATCATTTTAAGGTATAATGGCTTTCATTTCCTTTATACTTTTGAGATTTTTTTTGAAAAATATTTAATTGTATTTATCTGCTCCTCTCTAAGGATGACAAACACAAAAAAAATTTTAAAGTTAATATTGGAAATATGTTATTCAAAATTATCAAAAAAAAGGATATGACAAAGAAATTAAAAAATTTAAATTTTCAAAAGGTGCTTTATAATGAGTGTATAGTATATCTTCTTCTAAAGGTATCAATCTTGGAACTCTACTAAGACTTTAGCATACCTGTTTAATGAGCCACTACTTCATGCCTGAGATTGCACTATGCACTAGAGATTCTAGAATTAGCATAATAAAAATAATAATATAAACAGTAACAGGTCTTCACAGACCTTCCTTGCAAGGAAGCAAAGTGCACTGGGAAACAGAGAAGCGAACTACATGTTCACAGTGGCAGCAAGTCTCAGACATTAATGTGCTGAAGAATCGTGGCAGGCATGCTAACCAGGCCAATTACTGAACCCCTTCTACTGTTCAGGTATAATGAGGTCCTGGAAATTCTATTTTTGGTGAATGCGTCCAGGAGAATCTTAGGTTCTTATTCATCCTAACCTTGAGTGTGCCTCAGATTTGCCTGAGGGTATAGTTAAAATACAGATTGCTGGGCTCCAGTTTTAGAGTTCTAACAGTTCCCAGATGTTTCTGATGTTGCTGGCCCAGGGACCATGGTTTGAGAAGCACCTTCTAAAACTGCAGTATAGGATTGTACATGTCATGACTGAGACAGACACAGAGAACCATAGAAAGGCAAAAGGGCTCAGTCCTAAATTAGCCACAGTTAACAACAATAGCCAAAATTAATTGACCAAAGAAAAATTATGGGGACCTTGCTTGCATTTGCTCATTTAATGCTTTCATTGAGGTACATAGTTCATTCTTAGTGCTCCTGTTTTACGGGGGGAGTCCAAAGAAGGTAACTACTTTGTCCACCTCCTAAACTGGTAAGTAGCTGATTAAGAATTCAAGTCTAGGAAGCCTGATTCCAGATCCCACACTCTTACCCATTCTACTTGTAGACAGAAGTAAAAGATGGTCAGTGAAGCCTTGCTGGGGGCACTGGCCTCTGAGTATAGACAGGAGTAGTGGACATAAGTATATTATTCGTGTGTTTGTGTTTGTGTTTTGGGGGGCAGTGGTATCAGAGGGCTTCCAGAAGAACTAGTCCTCCCCACACATATAACCTAAGCAAGTCTGATTATCAGGAATCTAGAACAGGAGATGACTGTGAGAAATGTTCTAGAAACCTGAAGATAGAATTTGATATCACTTGTAACAAACATAAAGTGAATACATGACTTACCTGCTTTCCACATGTAGCAGGAAATTGGGGGTTAGTCCCCAGTGTTATTGCAGCTGCTAAAGAATGTCACGAGGGAACGGTTTGCTTAGATCTTCTAGCTCCCACATCCCTAGCATTTCTCTGGTCCTCATAGTTGTGTGGTGACACCTGAATCTCTAATAGTGTTCCAACCATTTGGATAGGAAGAAAGAAAAAAAAAATAAGTTAGGAAAAAAAAAAGAGACAGTTTTTTTTAGAAAGACATTAAGGAACAAATTGTTTGCCATAACTAGTCAATAGGCTTCTACTTAGATCTCATTAGCTAGGGCTATAAACTGGCCACCTTAGCTTTAAGGATAATGTAGTCTCCTAAACCAGGGCTCTGATAGTAAGAAATAAGGGGATAGTGGTACCGATTATCAGCGTCTGCACTGATTTCCTTCCTATGATCCCCAACAAATATTATCCCTAACCTATCTTTTTCATATATTTTACTTTAAAGAATGAGGGAAAACATTGCTTATCTGTAAATAGCCTCTTAGGGAGGGTACATTTATATAAGTATACTACCCCCTGGAGAGTTCCTTTCTTTTAAAAACTCTTTGAAAACTATTCAAGGTTAAGGACATCTTGATCTTAATTTAGTAACTTGCAGGTGATTATCTTGGAATGACATCCTCTCTCTGCAGATGTTGCATGAAGCTTTAGACAATTCTGAAAGAAGTGGACAGAGGAGTTTTATAATACATATATGAGTGATATGCATCTCTTCAAAATGATGTCCATTTAGGGACCAAAAGGCGTTTCATGTCTTGGCTATTTTTTTTTTTCCTTCTCTTTACATTTTCACAAATTTTCTGTTCTAAGGTGGCTCTCAGTAAATCTGCTAGATATCACTCATCCATTTCTCCTGTGTGAATTCTTTATTACTAAACATTCTTTAGCATGTTGTCTCTCACCCCTCTTCGTCAAAAGAATTTCTCTGGATCCTCATCCTTCTTCTCATCTCATATTTGGACTCACATCTCAAAGTAAAGCAGCAGTCTAACATGACTTCACTATAGTTTGAAGAACTTGGCTTTGTGAAAAAAAATGTAGACTTACTCATTAACTTATAAGAATTTTTATCAATGTGTTTATTGTTTTGTTCTAAATGTTTTTAGTTATCTTTTACTAATTTTTTTGAATTGTGAACTTCTTTAATATTGTAAAGTCTATTCAAAAACCCATTAATGAACACAAATGTGGAAAATCAGTCATTCTCTTGCATTTTGCAATCAGTTTATTTCCTTTTGGGCAGTATGGGAATATAAATCCTTATTTCCAATCTTATGGTTGGAAAGAATCTATCCTTTCTGAAAAGGATTGTAGTTTCCACAGTAAGGTAATGGGAGATTTTTATAGGGGATCCTGGGTCTCCAGAAAAAAAAAAAAAGGACCTAAATCACTCTCCATTGGTTGTTGCTTGATTTATAAAAATGGCATTTGAAGTTGCATGCTTTCCATCAGATAAGCAAAGTTAATTTTTAGCATGAATTACTAATGTTAGCCAGAACAGTCAAGGATTGGCTAGCACCAAGAAGTGACAGGCTGTGGGAGTGGGGCATAGCCTCTGTTTCCTCCAAAGCATCTAGAACTTTAAACTCTGGAACTTGGACTTGATCCTATCAGCCTAGCTAGTCTGTGTTTTCAAGTAGGGTGAGTAGACTCAGAAGTCTGAGAGTTCTTTCTTGATCCCCTCTGGAAATGAGCAGAGAATGCTATGTCAAGCAGAGATGATCTGGAGACTTGAATCTCCCTGCTTGTCCTTAAAGTCAGTGTGAGACAAAATGCCAATACAAATTATATCATTAACAGTATCAATGAGGTGACATTGAGTCCTTTAGATGACCCAAATGTTTATGCAGTGTGTCATCCATTAACTGGGCAAAGCCATTTGACACTTCTGTCTGGTACCATGAATGAATCTTACACTCATATTTTGAAAAACTGAAATTATATCCATTTGTCAATAACAGTGGCTACTTGTTCTGCTTTATTCCCCCCATATAGAACTAGCTGACATAACAGGCAATAAGATGTTACCACATTTGAGCCCTGGAAGTGTCCAAAAATTGAATAAGCTACCTCATCAGTAGTTAGCTCCTTGTCGCAGAGAACATTAGATTTGTATGATCAGCAAATTAAGGAGACTGTAATGTCTACAACCGTTGTATTCACTAAGGCATCTAAGTTGTTCTAAAAAAATCCTGACTTTATTAATACAGTTTTGAATATCTTTTGATTAGCCATAATTTTCTAGTTATAACTATATCTATCACCATTTTGACCATTAAAACTTGTCCTTATTTTCTTGTAGCCTAGTCATACTACAATCTTGGGCAAGTCATCTAACATACTTAGAGATGCTCTTCTTTTGTATTAAATAGAAACAATATTATATGCTCAAAAGACTGCAGAAAGATGAGTGCTGATGACTATCAAGTGCCTAGCATGTATCCTGGCCCATAATAACTACTTGGTTAATTGTAGATGTTGTTAGTTTTTTTTTTTTTTTTTACTTTATTTCCAAGTGTTTCTCTTTATTTTTGGAACTCTAAAATTTGTTCTGAGAGTGGAGGACTTTGGCAACTCAGAAAGCTGTTTGAACTCCTCCAATACTCTCCATGTACCCCTTGCTTCTATCCTTAGATTATTTATAGAATGGAGTAAGAAACCTTTGGTATGGTGATTCCAAGGTGATAAGAAGCTAAGTGGAGACTCAATATACACCTGGAACTATGGATGAATTTCCATGCCCAGTGCAGATGTGAAGAAAGACATTATCCCCATATTATAAAGGATGAAGTTCTTGGGTGAAGAACAACCAAATTAAGGAGACTCTGGATTGGGACATGAGTGATCTCTTTTCCTGCTGTGTTTACCCTACAGGTGCCTATGGGTGGGGGGGAGTGTGTTTTATGCAGCAAGAATTTGTCCCTTATATCCTTGCAGTTAAAAATAAAGTACCAGTTAAGTAAGAGTTTTTAAGTAACTCTTATCAAGTAAGAGTTACATTTGAGTTAGAATAAATACCATTTATGTACTGTTTCATTTCTGTTAAGCATTTTACACTTATATTGAGGGATACTATATTGTAGTAGTTAAGAGTATAGTATTTTAAGCTTGATAATCCTGGATTGGAATTTCACCTTTATTATCTCTCTTTTTTTTGTTTTTGTTTTTTTGAGGTATACTTGATAAAATTATAAGATGTTCAAAGTTTATATTGTGATGATTTGATATACATATCCATTATGAAAGAATTCTTCCCATCATATTAAGTAATAATCTGACACCTAATAATGTCTTTTTCCTTTTTTGGTTGCTGTGAACTCTTAAGTTCTACTCTCTCTGAGTGCATTTAAATCATACAATACAGTATTGACTGTAGTCACTGTATTATACATTAGATCCTCAGACCATATTCATCCTATAGCTGAAGGTTTATACCCTCTTACCAATCTCTCCCTATTTCCGCACCCCCTAGCCTCTGGCAACCACTTTTCTATCTCTGTTTCTATGAGTTTGACTTTTGTTTTCCCTTTTAGATTCCACATATAAATTATACTATTCAGTATTTGTCTTTTTCTGGCATATTTCATTAGCAAATGCCCTGTGGTTTCATTTGTATTGTCACAAATGACAAGATCTCCTTCATTTTTTAAGACTGAATAATATTCCCTTACCTCTTAACTGAGTGACTTTTGGTACATTGCTGACCCTTTTTAAGCCTTGGGTTCTCTTTTTTTCCTTCTGTAAAATATATACTGACAGATTATTCTCTAATATGTTGAATGTTTTTGAATCAACAAATAATTAGTTAAAATCATAAATATGACACTTAGCACTGCATTAAATTTGTTAATACTCTCCCTGGAAATTCTTAAAATAAACTATATAGTAAGTAACAACAATAATAATACTACTAGTACTTTTAGAAAATGCTTAGAAGGTGCCAGGCACTTTTCATATACTTTTTCATATACTTACTTAATTTGTGCCCCAGGTTACATGTGGATATCATCTTTCACATATTTTCCTTTAGAGAAAATGGAAGCTCTGCAAGACTAAGTAGCTTGCTAAGATGTGAACCCAGGTCTGAATCGTTCCAAATATAGCTTCTACACTACATGCTTTTAATTCCACATCTGATGTTGTTCATTGTTGTTTTTAACTTTCCAAGCATCTGATCTGAAATTCCTTTTTCTCTTTGGGGAATTTTCCACATCGTGAGTCTTGGCGAGAAACAGAGCCTTTCTCCCATTATATAAGCTGAACATATCAGATATACAGTTTACTCTCCCACTTGGCCTTCACTAGACATGGAAGATACGTCACCCAGGGTTGGCCACTTGCACCCCAGTTCTGGATTTTGAATTAGAAATAAATGATTTGAAGAAACAAAGGCAGCAGTGCTGGATCATCCTCCTGTATCCTGTTTCTGACGGGTAATCAAGGCCAGCTGGGCCTTAGAATGTCACTTTGGCATGATCCTATGATTGTAGTCACATAGCCTTGGCTCCCAGTTATTTAGTCTACTTCTGAATTACTGAGAAGCAATAAACTTCCAGCAATTTCCTTTTCTGCTCAAATTAGCCATCTCTGGTTCCTAATGCTAACAAATAGGACCTTTCTTGGTATACAGTGGTGACCTACTTATCCAAGCAGATGTAACATTGTCCTGGTAGGGCAGAGGGCAGGAACGTTCCTTGAACATCTGAATAAGAAGAAAAAGACCTATGAAGCAAGAGTTGAATCCAGTTCCACTTGTGTTAAAATTTTTCCTGCAGGTGCCTCTGTTTCACTGACCACTTGGTAAGGATCATGTCCCTTCTATTATGGACAGACTAGGTAGACTCAGGGCTTCCAACCCAGAGGCCTGCTGAACTATACCACTGGGCAGTCTAGAATGTGAAAGACTTCACCCAATATCTTTATTACTTTGTTTCTTTGGGAAGAACTTCTTCTTTGTGTGACAAGAATATGCTAAACCAACATAGAACTAGACAGAAGGAAAGATGCCAAAATTAGCTACAGAAGCAATGGCATAAGGACTTACATTTTCTGTCATTTGACAGTGTTAGTACCCCACATAGAATATGAGTCCTTTAAAGGAAAGTTGCCTATAGCCCAGGGGATGTTGAACTTCCATATGGTGATATGTCCTTGATCTGTCATGATGATGATGGTGATAGCATCAGCAGCATTTATCACTGCTTCCTGTATGAAAGATACATTACCCTAATGACATTTTATCCCCATGACAACCATGTGAAGTAGGAAATGCAAGTCCAGTATCTTCAATTTTTTTTTTCCTAAGAATTAAAAATTTACCCTAGATCATAATCAGGTGGTAGAACAACCAGAACTGGACACTTCCTGAATTCCCGGCCTATCATCTTAGCAGTAATATTGCCTAATGCAGAGCCATTTAAATGTTGGCAAAGCAATGAAACATGTACCTACTTCTGACAGATTCTAACTCAGAAGCTCTGGAGTTAAGTGCACAGTGGTTGAGTGTAATTCTTTATAGATAATAGGTAACTTAGGAGAAGTTGTTTTAAAGCATATCTGCATATTGCCCTGTGATTGGTTCACTAATGGAAAGCTTCACCCCATCTCTAATCTCACTCATCTCTTGTATAATATTTTACCTGATTGAGGCAATTTTCTTTGTTCTTTCCCATAAATACAAATCGAACATCCAAAACACACTTATCATTTGTAATATATTCCTTTAGTTATTTAGGAGCTGAGTAAGAGTGAGAGGGAAAGAAGACACACAAATATGAAATACAGTCATCATTTTTTACATTTTCTCTCTCTCTTTTTTTTCCTTTGCTTTTTAAATTCACACCCATAGCATATGGAAGTTCCCAGGCTAGGGGTTGAATCAGAGCTACAGCTGATGGCCTACATCGCAGCCACAGCCACAGCCACAGCAACACCATAGCCACAGCAACAAAGGATCCAAGCCGTGTCTGTGACCTATACCACAGCTCATAGAAAGGCCAGATCCTTAATCCATTGAGTGGGTCCAGGGGTCGAACCTGCATCTTCAAGGTTACTAGCCAGGTTCATTACTGGTGAGCTGCAACGGGAACTCCATTACATTCTCTGTATTGTTAATCCCTTTAGCATTTACTAACATTAACTTATTTGGGTTTTTTTTTGGTTGTTTTTTTTTGTTTTTTGTTTTTTTTTGGTATAGCAGTTTTATTCACACAGCATTTTTTTTACATATGGTTTATTATTTTATTCTCTTTTAATAGCACTTATACTTGTAGACTATTGACAAACTCATCACACCCTGCATATTTACTTCAGAATCATGAAAATAAGATGGAAAATAAGATGTTACGTGGAAAGTATGTGTATATTTTCATTGGTGGGACAAGGTGATACCTTAATATCATTCCTTACCTTTTCCTTTAAATTGTGTTCATTCCTCTGTGAATAAGAGTGACTTCCATTAGGTAAATAGTAGTCTTGGGACAAACCCAAGAAGCAGAAAAAGGAGTACTTTTCAGTTATCATAAAATCAAACATGTTTTTCTTCAGCAATGAAAAAAATTCTTCATGAAAATTTCAACCACCATAAATTTCATGGTGAAAATCTTTCCACTTAAAGATACAAAATTCTGAGATATGTCATTAGTATAAAATAGTGTTGAGTATACCTATTTCATTTCTGTCTCCTTTTTTTCTCTTTTATTGACTTTCTACAGTGAAATCACATAGTAAGCAGTATAGGAAATTAATATGACATTTGATCTCAATCTCCAAAGTATATTTTAGATGGGGATGCTATAAAAGTCATAGGAGGAAAAAAAATCTAGAATTATTCTTATGTGCTCAATTGTACTAAAATAACAAAAGCAAATCTTATTTATAGCTAATAAAATATCATTTGTTAAGTGATGTCATATTATTGCAGAGAAGCTATATATATATATATATATTCCTTCTATCCTTTGTTAGTAGTGAGGACAAATGAAGTAAATCAATTGTTTGAGTTGTAGTTTTTAGTAGCCATCCTTCTCGGAAAATTTTCTGAAACAAATGTAGTTTATTTACTATCACCACTAAATATATGTGTTTATATTTTTGAAAAAAAAGTATTATCAAATATATATATATGTATATTCTCACTAAATATATCAAAATATACACTATATTTTTCTTCTGTGGCTTAAAAAGGACATACATGCTTAAATTTCAGTAAGTTTATTTGGTTCTTACTGTGGGATAACATCAGCTATTTCCACTGGTCAATGGAACAGCATTCTATCTGGAAGGAATAGTATGATCAAACATACAATGGTAGAGACTGCCAGATTGTATTATTCCAGTACCTGCAAAGTTTTGAAACGTCTGCTTTCTCTATAGTCTAAAAAGGCAAATCACAAATGAAATGCAAGTGTAACAGAGGTCTGTACTCTTTGCTTTGTACACTGCTTTGATTCTATAATATGCAACGATGGAATAATCTTTTTAAGATTGTCATTATTCAAGAGGGTTCTTGGTAACACAAATGGAAAGGAAAGACCTCTATTCTTGTATTTCTTTCCTATATTCATGAGGCAGTGAAGTTACCAAAGTTGCTAACCTGAATTTGTCTCAGGTGCCTACAGAAATGATGTGAGGTCTCATTCTAGTGAAAGATAACTAGAAGTCCAAAAGACCCAAAATATACACTATAACTTTTGTACAGCTTATATACCTAGTGTAACAAAAATGTCACTTGAATAGTCCCCTTTCCTAGAAATACCTATGTATTTTTCCAGTGATAGAAGAACTTTAGAGGAAAACTTCCAATAAAGGTAGAAGGCAGTCTTAAAATTCTAACCCTTGAACAGAACCTAACACAGGATATATTTTTAATAATCTAACAACCACACTCACAAATAATGACTATCAGAATAGCTGCTCTTTTGTTCCTAAATACATTACCATGTTATTTTTTTTCCTTCAACTTAAGAATTGTGTTTTATTATTTCCATTTTACAAATTAGGAAAGTGAGGCTCAGAGATACTAGGTCAATTGGCCAAGGTCAGACAGCTCATAAGAGATAAATTTATACCCTTTCTTTTGAATCCTATAGACCAGACCATAATTTCAGTCCTTCAGAATATACTTCAGAACACTTGAGTGAATTAATGAGTAAATCTTAATAGTCATACTGACCAACACATTATATTAGGTTTGGCTAAGTGGGGGAATGGCATAATAATAGTTGGAGAGTTAATACATTAATTTACTTGTATTGAATTTTCTAAACGATGTTTAACTGAGGGTTTCATGATTATAACCATTAAATAAAAATGGGTATATTTCAGTGATTGGGAAATGATCTCACACGGAGTAAAATATCTATTTATTTCTAGGCCTATATGATGTGAATAACAGATGACATTGAGATGCCATCTAGAATTACTTCCATGTAGTTCATCATGTCAGTGCAACCAATAATTTTTAAATGTTCATAGTTGATATAATATATGCAGCCATAAAGCATATTTCTAATCAGTGAAAATAATATTTTTCCTATGCTAAACCTGGAGTTAAGTTATAACACACAGCATAAGATTAATGGGTCGTTTGTTCATCATCACTTTGCTAAATTACTTAGTTTGGAAACCATTCAGAAGGTTGTGAATTGGAGCTGTGCTGAGCATTAGGAATAAGATTTTGCCTTTGATGATGAAATTATTCCCACCTCTGGCCCCTACTTCTACCTCCTTGGGAAAGAAGGCAACATTTCTTCTAGAAAAAGTCACAGGTTTATAAGATGGCTTGTATAGTATGTATGGAAGATATTTTGTCTTCTAAGCAGATCCTATCTTGGCATGTAAAAAAATTTTATCTATTATTTAATAAAATGAAACTAAGGCTCGAAGCTAGAGCTTTTGCCATTTGACTCCTGTATCATTTTTGTGAATATTTTTTTTTCTTGAAACTAAGTGTAAACCCAATATAATATCCATAATCCAGTCTATATAGCTGATATACCTAGTCTGAAGCATAAGCTCCCTGAGGTTAGGCAATGTATCTGCGGCATCATGGTAGCCCTGATGCTTAGTGTCTAGCTCTTAGGAGATAGCTAGCATGTGAATTGAGTGAGGTGTGTATATGGTGAGCAAATGTTGGATTCCCACTTAGAGTCAGGGTATCTCACTCGTGTTCTGTAAACACTGGAAAGCAGAATCTTGCTTTATTATTTTTCAGTTCTCTTTGCGAGCTTCCTGAAAGGATATTTCCTGTCCGTGGAATTCCCCTATCCTCTTGTCTTCCTGAAGAATAACTCTTCTTCCTTAAATACTTAGTCCCATTATTGACTCTTTAAGATTGAATTTATTACCTCCTTATAAATACAAAAAATGTAGTGCTTTTTTTTTTTTTTTGGTGCTTATCACCAACAAGTTATTCTAACACCTAAAATGCTGGGCCTAAAATGACTGGACTAGTTGTTCTCAAATGATGGTACTCAGATTAGCACGCACATCAGCTGCACATAGAAATTTGTTAGAAATCAAAGACATGGGCCCTACTCCAGACCTACAGAATCCGACACACTTGGGGAGAGTCCTAGTATTGGTTTTAATAAGCTCCCCATGTGATGCTGATACATGCCCAAGGTGGAGAAGCACTGCTTAGACTTAGAACTTAAGGTTTAGGCTGTGGATATATCTGAGCCTGAACTCCTCTAAGACGCAGATGTGACCATGAACAAGTTACAACTGGTACCCTCTTAACATCTGTGTGACTTGCTTAGCTAGTAGTAATTAGAATAAGGCCCACGGTTTCCTCAGGAGAGAGACCAAATGATAGCATGTGTTCTACAAATTCTGGCTGTTACCATTATCAATTATCAGTCAGAGCTTACTGACACATCTTGAAGATACTCTTATAATAAATGTAATAATGTGGTTTGCAAAATTAATGGCTCAGAGGAGCATACTAAGAAGTGCCTCAGACAGAGTCTCAGCTGGAAATCAGGGATATATAAATAAGGATAAATTGAGCCAAAGGTAGAGAATCAAGAGATAGTGCAGCACCATGGATTTAGTAAAAGTGCAGCCACTTTATAAGAGAAGGAAGGGAAAGGAAGCCTTGCTGAAGAGAGAGAACCTCCCTGTGGAAGCTGATGCCCCTTAGAGAAGCTGCAAGTTAGGGATACAGGCAACTATCAGTACTTTGGTTGGAAGAGGAATTGATACCCTGACTTCACTCCCTTCCTTCATACCCTGCAGTCTCCTGTTGATACTCTTCATTGGTGAATCTCAGCAGAAGCCAGAGCAAGGACACTTATTAAGGCAGGCCAGGTAAGCCATCCATAGCACAGAGTTGGATGGAGAAAGGGTCTGGAAGAGAAAATAGGGTATATTTCCAAAAGGTTGTTAGCAAGCTGCAAAATCACTTTGTTATAACATAAGCACCATGGGAGAAGCACAGAGGAACAAGCAGTCATTGTCGACTTGGAGGATTCAGGAGATTTCAGGACAGAACTGGTCTTTGACTTTGGCTTTAAAAGTAGATTTGAATTTTAATGGAGAGTATGGAGTAAGAATTAGTGAAGGCCTGATGGAAAGGGAGAGACTCATTGCAAATGGAGAAAAAACAATGGCATAAAGGCAAGAAAAGTCAAAACATATGGAAGAAATAGCATATGCCCTGAGCGACAGGAGCAGAGAATGGGTAAAAGCCTAGAAATTATGATGAAGTCAATCCTTGAATAACATTAAAGTTTCCTCTTTTAACTTCACTGTCCATCATTCCCTTCACTAAGCCTGGAAAAGTAAAAGTGAATTTGTCTGGAGTGGAGACAATGGTAATATAAACAGAAGAGAGGAGAAGAAGAGTAGAAAATGTAATGTGTTAGTGAAGTTGGGTGAATGCTGGGTTAACACATAAAAACATGGGCCAGTGATTGTGACAAACACAGGTTCAGTGCTTGACTGTATGATTTAAATTAAAGCACTTAAATCCTCTAGGCTGCAATCTCACAATCTGTGAAATGGGTATAAAAATGTAGCTTCCTCAAAATTTGCTATGAGGATCTAATATAAAGTGAGAGGGGAGTTGAATCCAGGAATCAGTTCTTAATACATGTAAATGAACATGATGATGATGAGGATAATAGCTACTTTTCATTGAATGTGTCTGATAGATAATATGCTTGTCCTCTTACGTATCTTTTCTTGCTTAACTTTATTTTAACCTCCCTTTCTGTAGGCAAGACGTAACTGATGGCCCAGTTATGAGAAAAGTATCTGAGGGAAAATGTATCAGAAAGTTAATTCCTTTTTTTGTGTTGTTGTTATTAAAGTATAGTTGATTTACAATGTTTCTTCAATTTCTATCATATAGAAAAGTGACCCAATCACATAGAGTTCCCTGTGCTGTGTGGTAGGGCCCATTGCCTATTCATTCCAAATTTAACAGTTTGCATCCAAAAACCCTGAACTGCCCGTCCATCCTGATCTCTCCTCCTCCCTCCTTGGGAACCACAAGTCTGATCTCCTTGGATGTGATCTGTTTCTGCTTTGTAGATAGGATCATCTGTGCCATCTTTTAGGTTCCACAAATAAGTGATATCGTATGGCATTTGCTTTTTCTCTTTTTGGTTTCACTTAGTATGAGAATCTCTAGTTCCATCAGTGTTGCTGCAAATGGCATTACTTTATCATTTTTTATGGCTGAGTAGTATTCCATTGCATATATGTACCACATCTTCTCAATCCATTCATTTACTGATGGACATTTAGATTGTTTCCATGTTTTGGCTATTGTGAATGGCACAGCAATGAATGCAAAGGTGCATGTATCTTTTTCAATGAAAGCTTTGTCTAGCTATATGCCCAGGAGTGGGATTGCTGGGTCATATGGTTGTTCTATATTTAGTTTTCTGAGGTACCTCCATTCTGTTTTCCAATTCTTAATGGATCTGTCAGCCTTATAACAGATAAGAGTAAAAATGTCTGATAAAGATCTCTGCTGAAAGTACTCAATTGGACAAGTTTTGATAATGTAGTGATTTAATGAGTAGGCATAAACAGGTTGGAGCTTTTTGGAGGTTATGTGGTAGTATTAGTATTGGTGTGTTATTTTTTTAAAAGCTTTCTGGTCTCTGGAGGTCAACATGAAGACCAGGAAAGGGAGAAATGCTCTCTCTGAAAGCTACTGGGGAAGTCAGGCTAATAAGACTCCAAAAAGCAGACTCAATAAGAGGCCGGGTTTCTCATAGGCAATCTAAGAATCAGTCCATGAGAAATATTTACAGTGATTGGATGCCGGAATAAAGGAGAACAGTGGCTCATAAATGGTCATTTGTCTTATACAGGCTAATGATAAAAATACTGAAAGTCTGATAGACTTTTGAGAGTTTCATTGACCAGTCTGAGAGCAAAGCACATAACATTTAGATCCTCCCGGTTTTAATCAACTAACTTTGAAGTTGAGCAGAGAGCACCTGAAATATTAGGGTTTTTTAATGCAGGGTCACACAGATGTCAGTGGTGCTTTCTGGATATAAAGCCACTTCTACAATTCTTAGATCAGTATTCTTTCAGAAGTTGAATACTTGCTTATCAAAAATAGCATGAACTTACTTCCAGGAAAAATTCCTAAGAAGAAAACAATTTGAGCAGTAAAAAAAATACCGATGTAATAGTTAATGTAAGAATTCAGAAGTAGAGGTAAGGAGTAAAGCAATTATTGGTTAAAAGTGTGCTTACCTTCCCCTGGAAGGGGGATAGGGTCAGAGGCGGTAATTTGAAAACAGTGAGTCACCAAAGTAAAAGTTTAAATTATAGACAGTTTGGGTGCCTTCACGAGAGATTTTACAGATTGAACAACAGGAATAAAGCAACAGGAATAAAGTATGAGACTGGCATGTAGACTGCAGCCTGAAAAGAAAGCACTACAGAAAAGCGACATCAGCTTATATATTTCCATGTATTTGAACTGATTGGAGAGCACTAAAGTTGTTGTAAAAGCAGGTGATTTAATTCAACTAGCTGGTGAATAATAGGAGATATTTTTGCATTTATATTAATTTATGTCTATAAATAACACTTTGAAAATGAACAAAATCCATAACCCTGATACTACTAAAAAGAATGGAAAAATAACTTTTGCTTTGAGTAGTAATGGTAAAGAAGAGGGCATAGAAATTTAGGGAGAGAGCAGTTTTGGAAAAATTATATTAGCATTATTAGCTGCTACTGTTTTGAAATGTGATGATTTAAAGAAAGAGAAGTAGGCTATTGATTTTTAAAAGGTAATGTGTTGGCTGAAAGAGAAGAGAATTTAGTAGAGATCTAAAATGTTCTTTTAAGGATATATTTCAATGTCATTTCAAAAAATAAACACATTTCCCATAACAATGCGTGAGGTTAATGGAATAATGCAGGTGAAAGCTTTTTGGCCCAGAGGAGTTCCATCAGAGTAAGGTATTATTGTTTTACACACCATGACCCAGACTTGGGAGTGCCAGCACAGTGCACAGTGGCTATTTTTACATGATCCAATGCAACATTCACAGCATTACTGGCCTTAGCACTGGGCAAGGGTCTTTCCGGTTGTATCTTCCTGCTTACTTCTTCTACTGGAACGGAATGATCCCTCCCTTTTCTAAACTGGAAAGTAGTTTTCTTCACCTAATAAAACTAATGTTTATTCTCCAGGTTGAGCTTTTCCAACTCTTAGAGACCTAAAGTGAATGATATGAAGCAGACTATATTTGCTTATATTTTTATTTAGGCGTTGTCTAAGGTGACTTATGTAATTAAATGGGAATTGTATGACAGATGATAAAATAAATGATCCACAAGTAAGTTTCCTTTAAAAATTGTATGACAGATGATAAAATAAATGATCAACAAATAAGTTTCCTTTAAGATCTTGTTTTATATATATATGTAACAAGATCTCCCTAAGAGCTAAAAATATACATAGGTATATAATTTAACTATTTGAAGGTAATTTTTCCTTTTACCATAAGAAATAAGCAGTTAGTTGGAGTTCCCCTTGTGGCTCAGTGGAAATGAACCTGACTAGGATCCGTGAGGATGCAGGTTTGATCCCTGGTCCTGCTTAGTGGGTTAAGGATCTGGTGTTGACGTGAGCTGTGGTATAGGTCCCAGATGTGCTTCAGATCCTTTGCTGCTGTGGCTGTGGTGTAGGCCAGCAACTGCAGCTCCAATTTGACCCCGAGCCTGGGAACTTCCGTATGCAGTAGCTGTGGCCCTAAAAAGAAAAAAAAAAAAAGAGAGAAATAAGCAGTTAGTAATACAATTTGGAAAAAACAATGTTTTTGAATTTTGTTTAAATGTTTTAATTTGTAATATTCATGAGATCTGTTGTGAAGCCGTTGGTAATACTTTAAAATTAATCGATTTTTAATTTTGTACCAACTCGTATTTTTGTGGGTTTTAATTTTTTTCTTCTGGTTCTAATCTCTACTATTTCCATTTGTTTTTTTCATTTAGAAGTAATTTATTTTTCTCATGATTGCAATATCAGTGCACTCCCTTTAAGTTTCTGTTTGTTGGACATTCTCTTAGACTTCTACATTTTTGTCTAGTTAGTATATTTGCAGTTTTTTACACATTTGGTAAGAACTCTTCCATCTTGAGAACTCTTTATATTTGCCCCTTGGAAACTTGTGGGCTTTTCAGAAAGAGAAACAAATTTGTATATGAAATGTTGAAGATTTTGTTACAAAGGAGTTAACGTTAACTGCATGTTTGAAATAACCTATGTACTTCATCCAGAGCACCCAGCTCTTAACCTCCAGATTAATATCCACCAAAAATATGTATGTACTTCCAATACATGGCATTGCCTTGTATCACTGCACATCCAGGAGAGATTCTTCTGTCTTTTAGCAAAAGGCATTAGCTTTTTGCACATTTTTAAATGACAGCTACCAGGACATAAACTGGCCCTTGTATATTAGGACAGAAAAGGATGGTTTTTTAAAAATAATTTTTATTTTTTCCATTACAGTTGGTTTACAGTGTTCTGTCAACTTTCTACTGTATAGCAATTGTACAGTAGAAAAAAATATTTTTTTTTACATTATCTTCCATCATGTTCCATCACAAGTGACCTGATATAGTTCCCTGTGCTATACATGAGGATCTCATTGCTTATCCACTCCAAATGCAATAGTTTGCATCTATTAACCCCAAGCTCCCAGTCCATCCCAATCCATCCCTCTACCTCCCCCTCACCCCATGGCAAGGACAAGTCTGTTCTCCAAGTCCATGCATTTCTAGAAAAGGACAATTTTTAGGCAATATCCAGTTGTGCCTTTCATTCACTTAGAAACCTTAGACTCCCAAACACAGCTTTTATTTTTTTTTTACGATTATGATTGTATGTACTTGTAGTTTACAGAGAAAAAAAAAAGAGCTGTATAAAAGCCAGGTTAATGAGAGCTAAAATCCAAGGTAAATCTAGAAC
This sequence comes from Phacochoerus africanus, assembly GCF_016906955.1. Classification (NCBI taxonomy): domain Eukaryota; kingdom Metazoa; phylum Chordata; class Mammalia; order Artiodactyla; family Suidae; genus Phacochoerus; species Phacochoerus africanus. The sequence goes on from NC_062544.1 coordinate 143,586,721, forward strand.
TAAAATTTTACTGGCCCAAATACTTGGACAATAGTCTTTTGTAAACTCAAGGTTACTACTCTGGTATCCATTCTATTAGTTACAAAATACTCAAATTAGTCTTTGAGTGCTACTAACAAGGTTGTGAAAATATATTATGTCTAAAAGCAGAATGTGGTAGCCAAGCCAGATCTGTACATATCTAAGAATTTGGAGAGCCACCCAAGGGGCATCTACTTATTTACCATTGCTCTTCAGTTGGATTTGCTCAAGCCTTGTCACGGTGTATTTAGGTACACAATATGTACTCTTTAGTTTATTGGAAACATGCAAACACACACACACACACACACACACACACACACACACATACACATGCACACACACACATACACACTAGCAGACATCTACTCTAGAGCCTAAAATTTTATGAGGCAGAACTTTTTATTTGCTTCGGGATTACACTTGACCTTGTATTTTCTCAACATGCTAATTAGAAACTCTAAAAAAATGATCTTCTACAAAAATTGATGTTAAATATTATCCTCACAGTTCCTGCTACAGTGCAGTGGGCTAAGAATCTGACTGCAGCAGCTCTGGTCCTGCAGAGGTGTGGGTTCAATCCCTAGCTGGGTTCAGTGGGTTAAAAAATCCTGTGTTGCCACAGCAGTATAGGTCCCAGCGGCAGCTCAGATTCAATACCTGGCCCAGGACTTTACATATGCCGTGGATGTGGCCATAAAAGAAAAAAAAAATATCCCCAAGGAGTTCTACTCTGAATCTTCAAATTGTTTCTTCTCCTTTTGTGGGATAAGTATTTGGGGGTGAGGGGGGTTGTTTGCTTTTTTTGTCTCTCATGGTAAAAAATTCTATCTTAAGTAGCTGATTTCTTATTACTTCCTTAGCATGGGTGACATGGGAACAATGATGATATTTCATCAGTCTTGTTTTTGCTCAAGTTGAAAGGTTATATGTTTCTACTATCTACTGTAATAATGCTAAATATTTTATAATGCACATAAATTTTATGATATTTTTATATTGTTTTTAAGGCATTTACACAAAATGCGCCATATGTCCCAGTTCATGTTACTCTATCATCAATGTTTATGGCCACTCTGTTTTCTAATATTTTAAGATTTGTTTTGGTTCTGACACTCCTCCACCAGATTTAATTCCTTTCCTCCTCCCTATATGGTACCATTTGGAACACTTACTATGTAGTTTCCCAACTCATCTTTCATAGTTATTTTAAATATATATGTATATTTGAAAAACTGAATTGAAATACAATGGAAAAATGTATCTTCTAATTTTTGCAAAAATAGTATTGATTACAAATGTCATTCTATTTTATTTTTTCTCCACAGAATTATAGTTTCAAAATTTATCTGCATTAGGAGTTCCCTGGTGGCTTGGTGGGTTAAGGATCTGACATTGTCCACTGCCGTGGCACAGGTTCAACCCCTGGCTCAGACATTCTGCATGTCGTTGATATAGCCAAAAAATTTTCATTGCTGCATATAAATTAACTTACTGTTTCTGGTCACTGTCTAATATTTCACCATATGTTAATACCATGTTTTGCTTATCCATTACCCTAGTTATATATACTCAGGTTGTATTCAACACTTTATGTTCACTGTAGAGCATTAGTACACTATTTCCACATGTCCCATTGAGTAGCAAATGGGACAAAAAAAACTTTAGGGTTTACACTTAGAAATGGAATGACTGAGGTAGCAGTCATATACATGCCTTATTTTACATATTCCTCCCTAGAGGAACTATACCATTTCCCTCTCACCAGCAGTACTCAGAATTTTTCTCTCATCATATCCTTTGTCAGCCTACGTTTTTATGGCTAAGTAGTAGTACTATGTGTATATAGCACATCTTATTTATCCATTTGTCTGTTTATAGACACTTCAATTGTAGTCATATCTTAACTGTTGTAAATAATTCTGTTACGAATGTTGGGTGAGTGTCTGCCTCTTTTAGAATTAGTATTATTGTTTTCTTCAGATATATTCCCAGGATTGGAATTGCTGGGTCATATGATAGTTCCATCTTTAGTTTTTTGTTTTTTGTTTTTTTGTCTTTTTGCCTTTTCTAGGGCCGCTCCTGCGGCATATGGAGGTTCCTAGGCTAGGGGTCTAATTGGAGCTGTAGACACCAGCCTACACCAGAGCCACAGCAACGCAGGATCTGAGCCGCGTCTGCGACCTACACCACAGCTCATGGCAACACCGGATCCTTAACCCACTAAGAGAGGCTAGGGATTGAACCTGCAACTTCATGGTTCCTAGTCAGATTCATTAACCACTGGGCCACGACAGGAACTCCTCCATTTTTAGTTTTGTGAGGAACCCCCACACTATTTCCTACAGTGAGTAGTTCATTTTACATTCCCACAAACAGTGTGCTAGGGTTCCCTTTGCTCCACATTCTCATCAAGATTTCTTATTATTGTTCTTTTTGATGATAGCCATTCTGATAGGTGTAAAGTATCTCATTGTTGATTTGGTTCGTATTTCTTTGATAACTGGTGATGTTGTACATCTTTTCCTGTGCCTGTTGGTCATCTGTAAGTTTTCTTTGGAAAAAAAAGTCTATTTGGGTCTTCTGCCCATTTTTAAATAATATTTTTCAATATTCATAAATTTTAAATGTTTATGTAGTCAGAGTCATCACTTTGCTTTATATGGCATGTGCTTCTGTTTTTTTTTTTTTTAATCATCTGTTTCATCCCAAGATAATATGTTATCTTGTAATTTATTCTCTCTAGATTTTATCTTTCTCATTTAGATATTAAAACTATTGTATTTCAATTTTGTACATAGGATGGAATTGTAGAATATAATGGTTAATAGAATGATTTCTGAGGACAGACAGTGGAGTTTAAGTTTCAGTTCTACCATGTACTTTTTAGGCTACTTCATTTCTCATTCCTCAGTTTTCTCACCAGTAAGATAAGGATAATAGTTTGTGCCTCATGGGTATTTTGTGAAGATTAAGTGAGCTGTATGAGACTGGGCACAATATAAATGATAACATTAGGTTAGGATCCAGTCTTATATCTCTTTGTATGTTGAGTCTGTTTTCCCCACAGATGTCATTCAGCTTCTCCACAGGACTATGTGCAATCTCTTTCATATGCTAGTGTCCCATCTGTATTTGGCTTTATTACTAGGCCACCTGTTTGGTTGTGTTTTCTTGTTTTCCATGTCTCCCCAGGGCATCACACTGTTTTTATCCAATGACTTTCCAATAATATCTTAATACCTGGTAGGGCAAGTTCTCCATTTTGAGTTTATTTTCTAAAAACTACTTTAGCTGTATGGAGAACTTCTTTCTTCCAGATACATTTTAGCTACACTTTTTTATGCTGTCCCTGAAAACAAATTAGCCTTTTATTAAAATTGCATTTAATTTATAGATAAGTATAAGGAGATTTATATTATAATTAATTATCCATAGCTACAGTCTATCTTTCTATTACTCATGTGTCCTCTAATAGATACTTAAAGTTTTCACTATGAACATTTTCCACATACTTTTTTAGATGAAGCCTCATACTCTCTCTAGTTTTTGTTACCATGGTAAATGCATCTTGCATCCTATCTAGTTATTGATGCTATTGAGGAGCACGATTGATTTTGGTGTATTGATTTTTTTCCCCAGCCACCGTGTTGAGCTCTTCTCTTAGGTTTAATAGCTTATTTTCTGTGTTTCCAATTAAATAAATGGTCAAAACAATCTATATTCATCTAAACCTTCTCTCTCTCTTTCTAGTTCTCTTAATACACACCTTATTATTTCACACAGTTCTAAAAGATCAGTTCCAATAGATTAATAATGTTAGAAATTTTGATCTTGATTCTCTTGCTAAAGGAAATGCTATTTAAAAAAAAAAAAGGATTTAGAAGAATGAGAATTTTCATGGTAGCTCAGTGGGTCAAGGATCTGGCATTGTCACTGCTGTGGCTATGGTTACCGCTGTGGCATGGGTTCAGTCACTGGCCTGAGAAATTCCACATGCCATGGGCGCAGCCAAAAAATTTGTAGTATGATAAGTTTCATTAGTGTGTGCATATACTATGTATTTTGGTATACAGCCTTTATCAAGGAAGGATAGTTATTATCTAGATCTAGCTTTATAAAATTACCATACCAAATAGAGTTTGAAATTCATGGGATGTTTTTTATCCCATATATCTTTTAAAATGATCATATGATTTTCTTCCTATGTTGAGCTAATACAGTGAACCACATTAGTAGATTGGCTAATATTGAACAAGCCTTTCATTCTTCAAGGACCATATTGTATTAATTTATAGGTTAGCTTTTACTGTATTACAAATCACCCCAAAACCTAGTGGTTTAAAATAGGAATTACTCGGCAATTTGGAATTGGATTCATCTGTGCAATGTCTTACTTTTAGTTTTATCTGGGCTCATTCATAGAGTTTTCATTAGCTGATGAATCTGGTGATTGAGTACTGGTCAAAGAAAGCCACACTCATGTGTTTGGTGGTCTGCTTAGGCATTGGGAGCACCTGGTCCACTTGTCTTTAGAACCTACTTGGTTAGTCCACCACAACTGAGCAGTCCAGCTCCTTTGCTATTGTCTCATCATCTGGGTGGAGTATACCAAAATGCAGACATCCTGAAGTGGTGGCCCAGAAATAAGGGTGTTGGAAGTGGATCATACCATCATTTTTGAAACATCCTCTCACAATATCTTTAATACACCTTAAAACTCTGTGGAATAATCTTATATTTAGACTTTTAACTTCTTTTTTATGTGTGTGTCTTTTTGTCTTTTCAGGGCTGCACCCATGGCATATGGAGGTTCCCAGGGGTCTAATTGGAGCTATAGCTGCCGACCTACGCCACAGCCACAGCAACACCAGATTTGAGCCATGTCTGCGACCTACACCACAGCTCACTGCAATACCGGATCCTTAACCCACTGAGCGAGGCCAGGGGTCAAACCCACAACCTCATGGTTCCTAGTCAGATTCGTTAACCACTGAGCCACAATGGGAACTCCAACTTCTATTTTTAATAAGGGAATTTTTTGGTAATCTTTTAAAATATATTACCCATATTTGGTTTAACTTTTTCTACATCTAGCCCCATTATTCTGGTTTGGGATACTTAAAATATATTAAAGGGAATAGAAATGAGTATTTAATCTTAAATAAAATAGTCTTGGGTGAGTGGCTCCACTTGTCATGGAGAATGCTTAGAAGGCTAGGTTATCACAGTGAACTATTTAACCCATATGCACACCAAGCATTGCATCTCATTTATATCTTACTAGAATTCCTGTGTTGGATTCTTTGTTTTTAATTTAAAAATAATAAATACTTGAAAAAGTATAAACAATATAAGAGACAAACACTCCATCTCCCTAGTCTTTTTTCCTCAGGGAAAGCTACTATAAAGTAAAGATACCATTTTAAAAATATTTACAAGATGAAAATAATTCCTAAAAATCCTTGGGGGCATTTGATCATTAAAGGGTATGCCAAAGAAGGTAAGTAACAGTTTGATATCCAATCCAAAAATTATTGGCAATAAGTGTAAACAGTGCTTTAACAACATGGTCTCATAGAACTATAGATCTAAAGAAAAAGTCATGATCATTGGGTCCAAATTCACATTTTTCATATGAAGAACCTGAAATAATGAATTATTGAGTGATCTCTAATTCTCACAAATTCCACAATATCATTTTCTATGTCAAAGGATGGAGGTTGAGGGGAAATAAGAAGGAATAATGCCAGTTTAGTTTTAAAGAATCACGGAGGAAAGAATATTATTTCTTTTATAATTTCCTGGTAGATAGAGTCCTTTTAGGACTATTTGTCTCATTAAAGTATGGCAATATAGGACATTATCCAGAAAATCATATTATTTCACTTAAAGTCAGTCTTCTGGGCAAACACATCTTTAACTTCAGTTGTATTATATGGTATTTTAATTATGAAATTTTTTTGCTTCTCAGGTCAGTTTCTTTTAGTCATGTAGGCTTGTCTTTTATTTATTCCTCCCTCCTTTTCTCTCTGCTTCCTTCTCTCCCTTACTCTTTCTGTTTTTGAACCAGAAAGATTTCCTTACATATGCTGAGCTATGCAACAGCAAAATCCCAAAATGTAACTAATATTTTCTACAGAAGACAGTAACTAAGAAAGGATTATAGTAGAAGAATATTAGGAGAGTAGAAGGAACTTCAAGGTTTTTATTGTTTTGTTTTTGTTTTCTTTTTAGGGCTGCACCTGCAACATATGGAAGTTCCCAGGCTAGGGGTCTAATCAGAGCTGCAGCTACCAGCCCACACTGCAGGTCGCAGCAATACCGGATCCTTACCCATTGAGTGAGGCCAGGGATCCATTCTGCATCCTCATGGATACTAGTTGGGCTCATTGCCACTGAGCCACAACAGAAACTCCTGGGTTGTTTGTGTCTTAAAGTAGATTTGGAAGGTAAATTTCAAGTTCTCTTTCCTAACGCAGGGTACTAGTTGAGCCTTTATTTTGTTTCCAAAAAACAATCAGCTTACATAGTTTTTTAAACAGGGTTATCTTTACCTTTGGAAATTCATAATGATAAAAATAATATTATATACTTAAGAGAAGTCTTTTTTTTCCTCATGGGCTCACTATACTTCAGTTTACAGCCCCAATCTGTTTAATTCTCTAACAATCCTGAGAGGGAGCAAAAGGGTACATATCCTTCCCTTATTTCACAGATGAGAAAATTGAGGTTCCAAAAAGTTAAATTGGGAGTACCCATTATGGTTCAGTGGTAACAAACCCAACTAGTATCCACAAGGATGCGGGTTCAATCCTTGGCCTCACTCAGTGGGTTAAGAATCCAGTATTGCTATGAGCTGCAGTGTAGGTTGCCGACCTCAGATATGGCATGGCTGTGGCTGTGGCATAGGCTAACAGCTGTACCTGCAATTCAATCCCTGGTCTGAGAGAATTTCCGTATGCCATGAGCACAGCCCTAAAAAGAAAAAAAAAAGAGGTTAAATGATGCCACAAAGATCATTCTTTGAGGTGATGTGAAAGCCGGGAATAGCACCCCTATCTTCTTTTTCTTGCTCTTCTATTCTCCATCTGCTGATTCAGTCTCACTGTAAAAATGACCTGTACCAGGTCTCATATAGTCCCTGTGATGGACACTGTGCCAATGATAAGACTGACCAGGTACAAAGAATGCTGAGGCAAATGAAAAGTCTTTTCTGTTGACTCCATCCCGTAAAATTCCACAGCACACTGTATGAGACACGTGAGACATCCATTACAATCATGTTCCCATTAGCTCTCACTACAACTGGATTTTTAAGAAATTAAAGATATATCTTGTGGCCTGACTGCTAAAAATGAGTGCCTTGGGAGTCAGAGATGCATTGGTGCTCAACTAAGTCAAGGATGCCCTTTGCTAATTGTTTCTCCTCCATTTCTGAGAGAATTTAAATTCATGGTCAGCACCATATATTTTACTTCAGTGCTATTCATCATCCATATGGTACATATTTGCAGGAAAGAAAGTTGCCCAAGTCATTATATTCTTCCATGATTCAAAATCTTATGACCTCAGGTGGCAGCCCAGCTGGAGCTTCCCAGTGCATTAAATCATCCCTGTTGTGGACATACAAGAACATGACCTCCCATTTACCAAGCTATCTCTTCATGAAATGAAAGTGGAACTGAGAGTTTAAGGAAAGCTTTTGAAAGTTTCTGGCTTTTGTAGTCATCTAATGAGGTCCTCATTTCTTGCTGCTAAGCCTGCCCTTTAATTAGTAGTCACACAAACATCAATGATCATCAAACTGTCCAACTCTTCAGAGACATTTTTCTATATTTATCCCACAAGTGTGTGATAACAGAAACCCCTTATTCAGCAGTTATTTTGTGGCCATTACTATTTAGGAATCAGTCTTCCTTTATGTGTTCCTTCAAGAAAGACCTGGAGTTTTATTTTTCTGTTGCCTTTCAGTCAAATAGCAGAGCCCTTGGCACAGATAAGTACTCAAAAATGTTATATGGGTGGATGAATTTTCAATGGATTGCAACATTTGAACAACTAAAGTAACATTGTGATTTTTACTGTATAAAGCAAGGGGATGACTTCAGTCTGAGAAATAAATGCCTAGCATGCATGCTACCACTTTCCCTTCCATCTTCATTACAGTACTTTCTAATATATTCTAGCTTTTTTCCTCCTATTGGGTCTAGACATAACATCAGGATTCTTGTACAATATAAACAGTCTTGTGGAATATAAACATTGTACAGTATCAACAGTGCTTTAATCTTTGATTTGAGTGGAGACACAAGAAGAATCCTCTTTTCCATCCATGACATTGACACTGGGAATAGTAGATAATATTTATGTATAGATCTACAGGATGCAAAAAATACTTTTAAATAAATTATCTAGTAAAGATTCAGGGGAAAAAATATATGTTAACTTGATTATAGAAATTTGGTTCAGCCATTCAGCTTCATCCTTCAAAAGTCATGTCATTTATTTTTATTTTATTTTTTTCATTTTTTATTTTAAACCAAGATATGGGTCCAAATCATATCAAAATAAACCATAAAGATGGGAGAAAAGAGCCCTTCTAGGTATGATCTCTTTAGAGCCTGATGCTCCATAATTGTATCTATATAGAGAGATAATTCCACCTTCCATTAATGGGAAGTTGGGTTGGAAGGAGAGAGACACAGATACAATGGATAATTCTAGGCTGGCATAGTCATCAAGAAGTCCTATGAAAAATAATTTCTGAGAAGTCAAGAAAATCAACATTGATATACAGTGAGGATTGGAATTAACTTGACTCATCAGTAGTTGATGCTATTACCAGTGTGCCAATTTAGCAATGACTTAGTCAAGGCAATCAATGCTAGATACTATACAAACACTCCTTAAAGCCAAGTCTCTTAACTCAGTAAATATTTATTTCTCACGTCAGAGACCAATGTGAACTAGGTAGTTTATTCTTAGCTTTCAAGTAGTGAATCAGAAACCCATGCTTCTCCATCTGGAAGTGTTGTCTTAAATATATGATTACCTAAATTACAGCAGAAAGGGAAATGGACAGTAATGCATAATTATCTCTTGACCAGGCCTGAAAGTAGTAGACACATTTTCTTTGAATGAGAATGTAAATACATGACCTCTACTTGGATTCAAGGGAGACTGGAAAAGGTTATCATTTTGTGTGTCCAGGAAGAGGAAAATGCATTTCACTGTCTCATTCACCATTGAAGGCGGGTAATCTGTGACAGAGAGCAATGTTTGTAGATGGAGATGCATAAAGATTGAAGAAGATTGATTTCTTAATCATTGCAGAGCACTGTCCCATCTAACTGAGTTCTGAATGATAATAAGTTAAATCATCCACTGAAAACTTAGCAATCTAGTTTGTGTGCAAGATAATAAAAATTACAGCCTTATCACTTATTTAGCAAACCAACAAACATTTACATCTAGCAAGTACTGCACTGGCAACTGCCACCTTCTACTACTTCATTCCTGGGCCCTTGATAATTTCCAGTAGTGGGTATTAGTATCTGAGCTATCCATTTGGTGTGGATACTAGTCCCCTTTAACCTTCTTGTGGGATCCTCTCTCTAACCATTGTTGACAAAAAAACAAAGGAAATGGGCAAGATTTACTGCTCTGCTTATCAAAAAATGTCTTATAGAATTTGACATTTTTCTGGCCTTTTTATAATAATTTCTTGGCCTAATCAACACTATAGTCAAATTCTCCCTCAGTTTTATTTTTTTCTGAAGTATGTACACCTACATTTTCATCAGCCTTTAAAAAAGGATAAATATTTTGTTTATTTGTATTTGGAAAATCTCACAAGATCACATATTCGGAAATCCCATACTATGAAAAGATAAATAGTAGTAATTGCTTTTGGGATTTTTGTCCTCTTGTCCAACCAATTTTAGATCCCTTACCCTCTTTTTCTTCATTCCTTCCTCTCTTCCGCCCTTCCTCCCTTCCTTCCTTCCTTCCTTCCATCCTTTTTTTCCCTACACCAGTGAGGGCCAGGGATCGAATCTGTACCAAAGCCAGAGCTTTAACCCATTGCACTGGGCCGGGGATTGAACTCATGGTACGTCAGAGACAAAACCGGATCATTAACCTGCTGTGCCACAGTGGAAACTCCCTCTTATCCCTTTTCTTAGCAGCCTTTATTAATTTCTTATGTGTCTATCTGAAGTTTTTTATAAGGGTATGGCCACATGTATGTATTATGTTTCAAAGGTTATTGTATCATGAGTTCAAAGAAGTAGGAAACTGGACAAGGTATGGGAGAGAGCATGGAGCAAACCTTCCTCAACTCCGTGTGCTCACAAACTGGAGGCTCCCTGAACCCTGATCTTTGGGGTTTATGGAGGCTTCAGTGCATAGGCATAATGGAATATGGAATATGGACTAAATCATTGGCCATTGGTGACTGAATTCATTCTTAAGTGCCTTTTCCCTCCCCTGAGGTCAGCTGGGTGAGACTGAAAGTTCCAGCTCTAATTACAAGGTTGGCTCCACTGGCTGCCAACTCCCACCCTTAGGTGCTTCCCAAAGGTCATCTTATTAACATAACAAAAGACACCTTTATGACCTCATCACTTAAAAGATCCCAAGGGTTTCAGGAGCTCTATTGTAGAAACACGAATAGAGGCCAAAAACATATTTCTTTCTCTCTTTTTTTTTGCCACTTCTTGGGCCGTTCCCGCGGCATATGGAGGTTCCCAGGCTAGGGGTCGAATTGGAGCTGTAGCTGCCAGCCTACGCCAGAGCCACAGCAATGCTGGATCCGAGCCCCGTCTGCAACCTACACCACAGCTCATGGCCATGCCGAACCCCTAACCCAGTGAGCAAGGCCAGGGTTTAAACCTGCAACCTCATGCTTCCTAGTCAGATTCGTTAACCACTGAGCCACGATGGGAACTCCCAAAAATATATTTCATCTTATAAATCACCAGTTATCTAGATGAATGTTTCTACCACCCTAAACAGGTAATACTCACCAGGGAAATTGTTAATAGCTGATCTTTTGTAATAATTTTTTAAATTCAATTTTAAGAAGAGTTTTTTTTTTTTAATGTACAATGAAAATGTCTCCTACTGTATCTCTTTCCTATTTTTCACATTTTTTTAAAAATTTTAGTTTAACTTTGAAAATTGTCTTTAAGGTTGTTTTTAAGTTTAAATCTTCCAAGGTTAGAAAATTATAAGTGAAATTATTTTAGACTCAGTGAAATTGATATGATATTAGAGAACATTGACATCATACAGAGAACCTTTCTGAAATGATTTGCTACTATTAAGTCCAGCAACTGTAGCTAGAGGCAGGGAGGGGAAGGGAGAAAGAGAAAGAGCCCTGATAATTAAGACAAATTTGCAGATTGATGGCATTAAATTATCAACTTAACATCTCAATTTTAAATCAGATTTTCCAGAACACTAGTTCTATGATCATTCTAATTAGTTAGCTAGCCTTCTGATTGCCTAGTGTCTTCACCAGAAGGTTGGGAAATATTTTGTGTATCACCTATGCTTCCATGGGACATTAGTGAATGTGAAGTACAAAAAAAAGATTAGTATTTGAGAGTAAAATTAATTTGAAAAATGGTGGGTTCTATAAATTTAAACATATTTCATGACTGGAGGATATTTGGGATGTGGAATGGGCCTTAATATGCACTGTGATTTTTGATGTTAAATAGAGTTTGATCTGAAGTGTTTTTGAACTTCATTTAGCTATACAACCGCTTGTAAGTGAAACATTTTAAAGGACTCCTAATTCCAGTAACTTTGGAAAATGCCGTTCTAGTTTCAGTTAAGCCAATGAAACCTTAGCATTTGGAAGGAGGCCCATACACAAGCTCATTCAATTTCCAATATAGATATCTGTACTATACCCATGCTATAGGCTCACCCAGCTGTGGATGAATATTTTGATAACAAAATGCTCACCAGCCATAAATCACCCATTCTATATTTGGAATCTGTTCTTGTTAGGAAGTTTTAAGTGTTAAAACTTTTTACTATTAGAAAATTTTGTTTTAAAATTTTGTCTGTTGAACCTAGATCTGATCTCTAGATTAAGACAAATCCTACTCAAGTAAAAGGATCTTTATTATCTCAGGATGATTTCTATACCAACACATGCACACACATATCCACACATACACAACCAAATAGTTAAAATCATCCATAAACAGTGACCACAGATTGATTGAAAATACTTAAAAAGTAATTTTAACTTGAAATTTATGTCAAAATATATTATTATATAAATACAACCAGAAAATTTTCTTTCTTATTCAATGAAATGTAGGCTAAACTGAAATTATGCACCATTGTTAGAAGAAATTTAAAAAGAATTATGTCTTGTTTTGAGGGATTATTTCAATGAAACTGGATTATAGAACAGTACCCTGTTATTTGTTGCATGTTCAATGTTAGCAGCTCAATCAGACACACTAACTCTGGTAAAAATTTATCCAAGGGATTCATCAATTTTTCCAAGGCCTTCTCTTAATTATTTGATTCTCAAATATTTTTTCCTTAATGGTTTCTTTGTCTCTTTTAAATAATTATTAACTATACATCTTCAGATACCAGTGAATTTACATGTTTATTCTATCAGATATCTGGTATTATTTACAGTGGCTTCATGATATTTACATATTTAAAATTTAGATTTTTTTCATTTTTCAGTTGATTTGAATTTTATTTCTGTTTTATGGTATTATGCATCCACTGGTAAGTAAATCATGGAAAGAACATGAGTAGTTTGCCAACTTAGAAAGACTAGATTCTGTGGGCATCTTAAAATTATGAGGATTGAGATAATGAATAATTGGATGACAAGAAATACTGTTACATAAAAATAGGTATAATGAATATACTAAATCCTATTCTTTCTGTCCTTTCTTATCTTGGAGTCCTTTGTTCTGAAGTCCTTAATTCTCCCTTCGATATTAAATGCTTAACTGTTTGCAGCCTTCCCACCATTCTCCCCATTTCTAGGTCCAAATTTGATGAATCTTTTGTTTTCATCTTTTATTTGTGATGTGGTATTCATAGTCAAGCAAGAAGGTAGTTTTAAGATGTGGAGTTTTGGTAGTAAGGGTAAGGATAAGTTGTTTTCAACTAGTTCTAGTTTACTCAATCAATCCTTCTTGTGATCAACTTTCTGCAACAGAAAATATAGACAAGCAGACTGAGTGAGTCCCTGACTATGATCAGCAACTAACTTCTCCATCCTGGCCTCCTGGACTTGCCATTCTTCAGACACATCCTTTCAAGTAAAATCTCAGTCTGGTAGCTTGGCATTCAAGATACTCATAATCTAAGCCCCAAAACCTACTTCCAGTAGTACTCCCCACTTCTCTTTTTCATACAGTGAATATCCATTCACCTAACTGCATTCAGTTTTCTGGAGTACAAGCTCTTTTCCTTCTCATATATTCCAATGTATCCCTGTTTTCTTTGTCTAGGAAGTCCCTTCAAATTCTTTATAATCTTAATTCCAGCTTGGCCTTAACTTTTCTACTTTTACTACTTGGCCTTAGGAAAACATTATGCTTTCCAAGATCTAAAAGTTAATCAATCAGTGGACCATTAATCAGGTCATAGGTTGCTTCAACAACATTTTCAATTCAAATAAAATTTTCAGTTCTTAATAAAAGCAGCTATATTGATCCCATACAAATGTATTTAACTCATATATTTGACTTACTGCTATCTGAAACGGTAGTATAACACTTCACTGTGTTGGTTATTTTCACATTTTAATGTCTCTGTGACAGTATCACCTCTTTTTTAAGTAGTAGGAGTTAAAAAACTACAGTTGATTTGTTGTTATTCTATTTGTTTGATCCCATAATGTATCTTGGGGATATTAGGGCAACTTATATTCTATTACAGTATGCAGTATGCATGCACAATATTTAAAAAATCTCATGTATGAATATTGAATTTTACTGTCACCTAGATGGCAGATATGAAGAAATATGATTCATTAAAATATTTCTAATGTCCTGATTTTAAACTAGGAAGAAGTTTCTCAACGTTCATCTCCTCACACAGTCATAAAATTTCCTACTTTAACAAAAGTCACCTGGTCTTATGAATGCCAGTGAACTTGATTGTTCAATTTACAAGTTCATGCTAATGTGTTCTTTGTTAAATTTGGGAAATTTCCTTCTGTGTATCCATTGATATTTCACTATTCATCAAGGTGTTGTAAATTCTTGGGTGACCTTGACCTAAAGGCATCCAAATTCATGAAAATGAATCTGCAAATTGGACAATAGAATTAAAATAACACAATTAATAAGCTTGATGCTCCTATTTCATTCTTCACCTAAACTTATTAAAAGTAGGTTTTTTTAAACCTAAGACTGAGTTCTATATATAGTTCAGCCAGAAAGCAAAATTCTTCCTAAATCATCCTGTCTTTCAACCTAACCCATCAGCTTCAGCCTATATACAAAATGACAAAGTCAGACCTTGATTGTTTTTTATCTTTTCCAATTGGCAGTGTAGACAGCAATCAGGAACCCTGTTTGAGAGGAGTTTCTGTTATAGACTCAGAATAAATTTTTTAACATGACACTCTTATCTATGCTATGATCAAACAAGTTTATTGATCCAGTCATTCATTTATTTGTTCTTACAAAGTCCTGTGTTAATTTATTCAGAATGTTTCTTGGATACTTACCATGTGCCGAATACTGAAACTACATTGATGAGCAAAACAAATGTAGCCCATGGAGTCAATAATTTATAATTTAGAAAACACAACTGGATTAGAGTTACCCTTAGGAAGAATAGGTTCAGACAATAATTAGATAATCACATCAATATGTGAAATGAATAATAAACATAGGTTGCTATAAAAGCAAGCAAATGGAGACCTCATCTTTTCAGGGGATCCAAGTGTGTCCTCTGTGTCAGTGCTATTTGAACTGGACAGGAGAGATGTGTTAACTAAATGATGGGGAAAGAACAGGAAGATGAAACCTCATCCCTTTATTTATTGAGTCATAACCTACTATGTGTCTGTACTATTCTTAGTCCTGAAATGTAAGAAAAAAAAAGAATTATTTTACAAAAAATCAAGTGGCAGCTGGGTGGAAGAAGGGAATATTGCAAGATAAGGCTGATTCAAGGTAACCAGTGTAAGTGACTCTTAGGATTTTTCCCAGTTTAGATATGGTTGTCTCCTTTTGACTAGGAATGAACAGGGGGGTGAGGGTGGTTCAAATATTCCTTGGGACACAATTCAGAAGAATCCCAGCTATACTAACCACTATCTATGTGGTTACTTAACTCAGGCAGGTTACTTAACCACTTTATGCCTCATTTTTCTCATCTATCAGATGATAAGGTTAATAGTACCTACCTTATAGGTCTGGTATGGATTTGATAAGAGCTGAGGACTATGTCTAGCACTTGGTCTCTATGTTAATATTAAGTATTGTAGTTACATGATATTTTTGCAAATAATTTGCTAAGTTAGAAACAGATCGAATAAACAATATTAGATAATAGTGAATGTTGATATCGGATTTATTCAAAGTGAGTTGCAAGTGATAAATAAAACTTTCCATCCAAAGTCAAAATAAGGAAAATGTTGAAAGAGGCACAAATGATGATGTGAACTATTTTAAATGTATGCTCTATAAAATGCCACCTAGGAAACCTGGAAATCAATGAAATTTTGTTAATTCTATTTTTTTTTAATTTTTTTGGAAAGGGAAGATGGATGCTGACAATAACTTAAATGAAAGATTTTTAAAAATCATTCCCTGGGAACAGAAAAGAACAAACAAATGTTCATAATTTTGTGTCTTTGGCCCAAGCATTTCTCAAATGTCCTTGAAAGTTCCCAAAGACAATCTTTCCTCAGGAAAGTATTTCTCCTGTGAGTAAATAATGTTATGGCCTAGAAATGAAATGCAGTAATATATTACATTGCAACTGAACTGATAGCAAGACTGGCAATAGAAGTTAAGAAAAAAATGTCACATTGTGATCTAGAGTTTGAAGCTCCATATCTAAACTTCAGTAACTTCTAAAGGGCTTCCCTTTGTATAAAATCAAAATAGTCCAGAAAAAGATTTTGACTACTCTTTACTTGACTGTTAGGATTTATTTGGAATTATTATTGAATCATACATGTTCTGCATTCAGTTTTCAGTAGTTGAGGTGCACAACTGATAAGCTAGGTTTCTTTTCACCATAAAAATTCTCCTTTTAAAGAGTCTAATAGTAATGACATTGAAAATGCTTGCTTTTGAAGAAAGCTTCATACTTTCCAAAGTGCTTTATAAATGCATTTCTATGAGGCAGGTGGAACAAGTCCTGTCAACAGTATTTTACAGAAGATATAATGGAGGCTGTAAAGGAAGGCTTCTTGCTCAAGGTCATTCAGTGAGATGGATGTGTATTTCATCACAGGAATACTCAAAGTTCAGCAGGGAATCCAGTAGGGAAAGCTTAAACCTTTAGTTCATCTTTGCACAAGTATTTTTGCTTAAGTGAAAAATATATCCAAAATGAAGTACCGTTAGGCACCTAGTAACTGTTTCATGTGCTTTAGATTCTAGGGAGAAGAGACTTAGGCTGGGCATATTCTATCCTGATGAAGGTAACATAGATTATTCTGAGGCTCATCACATGGGTTTTAAAATTTGAATTCCTGCTTCATCCCTTACATGAAGCAAAATACTTAACCTTTCAGAGCCCGTTTTTCTATTCATTAAAATGGCTTTTCTCTAAAAGCCATCAGGCATCATTCTGTGGATGGCAGAGGTCAAGGGAGATTAGAGTTAAAACTTGAATTCACGTTAGGAGAAGAAGGCTCACATGGTAGGGAAAAGAGAAAAAGACTGTTGCAAAGGTTAACAAGATAGACCTGGAGACACCTGGAATGACAAAATGTGACTGTTGTTGCACCACTCTTCCCACTTCAGTTTCCACATCTTGAAAATGGGAATAATGATAAAACATGTCTCACAGTATTTGGTAGAGATTAAATGAACGTTAAATAAGCATGCAAAGTGGCATAGGAAGAATTCGATAAATTATTACATGTGAAAGTCTGTATAAATAAAATCTATCAATATGACGCCTCTCCATACCAAGTGACCATGGCACTCTTCAGTGTTCTAGCTGAGTCTGAATGTAGATTCATAATTTTATGCAACCAGCATATCAGACACTGCTTAAACTTTTGAATGTTGGAAATTCTTGCCCCTCTGCTCTAAAATAAATTAATTTTGTTTTAATTTTCATTTCTAAGGTATGTGGGCATAAATATTTTGATTTTCAAGTCAAAAAGGTAGAATAGCTTTATTTTTATTATTTTTCATTTTGCCTTTGGGAGCACTGACCAGCTCCATTTTCTTCTGCACTCAGGCAAAAGATATTTGAAGAAAACCCTTTAAATTTTTGATTTCACATATCAGGTAGTGGGAGCCTTTGCCTGCTTGATTTAGATTTATGCTAACCTTCAACTTTAGGGAAAGAATATAAATTAAGGCAATTTTAGACAATTTCAAATTATGTAATTCCTGATGTCATATTTAGCCATGATAGGGAATTAGGATTTGCCTAAAACATCTATCCTTTCTTTTCTTATACCTTGTCTTGTTCAGAGAGGACTTAATGTCTGTTCTGCCTTGAGTTTCTCAACCTGTTTAGTTGCTAAAATCATAGGGGAACCTTAGTTTCTATGATTTAATCTACCCAAATGAGATTGTGGCTTTGTGATTTTTTTTTTTTTTTAGCAAATATTTACTATGGCTCTTTTAAAATTTTTGAAAAAAATACATGGTCTTATTTGCAGATGTTGATAAGGGTTAATTAATTAATGAATTAAGTTTTTGGTTCACAGTAAAATTAAGCAGAAGGGATAGAGATTTCCCACGTACCCCATTGCTTCCAGCATGCATACCCTCCCTCATTATCAACATCCTCCACCACAGCAGTACGTTTGTTACAATCAGTAAACCTACATTGATATACTATTATCGCCTGGAATCCATAGTTTACATGAGGGTTCATTCTTGATGTTGCTGTACCTTCTATGGCTTTAGGCAAATCTATAATGACATTTGCCCAAGATTATAGTATCGTACAGTCATTTCACTGTCCTAAGAATTCTGGGTTATACCTATTCATCCTTTCCTCCTCACTAGTCCTTGCTAAGTACAGATCTTTTTACTGTCTCCATAGTTTTGCCTTTTCCATAATGTCATACCGTTGGAATCTTACAATATGTGGATTTTTCAGATTGTCTTCTTTTACATAATAATATGCATTTAAGTCCCTCGATGCCTTTTCAAATCATGTACTTTTTATAGAAGGGGGTATAACACAATGGTTAAGACAGGCAAGACAAGCTGAGATAGACAAAGCTGTGTTCTATTCCTTGGCTCTACCAATTAATATATAACCTATCACCACTAAAAGTTATAGTGCATGATGTAAATGCAAAGCATAGTTTTCTTGTTTGTTTTACTTTAAAATGTATTCATATTCTTCATTTTTTAGAGAAAAGGTTTGATATTGCTAAGCTATAATTACTGACATAGCAATAACACATTTTCATTAATTCCCTAATCAAGAAACATAGATGAAGACTTTTCTCACAAATTTATAAAGCAATGTCTCTGCAGATCCAATCAAACTAGTATAGTTTACTAGCAGCTGTTCATGGGTTGTTGGGTTTAATGGCCAACATAATTTCATTCTAGTATTCGTGGTTACAATCGTTTGGGCCTGGGCTTACTTCTCCCCATGGATTCCCTGACCTGGTTGATCTGTCTTTCCTGTGCTGCTGACATGTGAAAGCCTCATTCCTGAGAAGTGACTTCCCTATGAGCATCTTATATTTCATATCTCATTTCATTTTACTAAAGTGCATCCAAACACGGTCTCAGAATCATACACTCTCAAGAATACCATCAGCATGTTTCTAGCCAATAGGAAGAGAATGATCTAAAGATATTTCTTAGCTTATAGAAGCTTTAGAAAAGTCTATAGTGGCAGATAATTTTAAAATTGCAGCATATAACTTCTGGAGACTGGCTGACATTCTCATAGGAACCAGCATGAAAATTATGTTCAAAGGCATTCATCACCTCAGCTTAAAGGAGTCTGTTCCTTCAGCAAATGTATTAGTCCATGCTGCATCGTCACTTTGACTTATCTGTGCAGTTCAGTTCAAGCCCCCAGGAACAAAGGCTGCCGAGAGGTGACTTGTTTGGCTTGGGAGCCTGCTCAGTGCAACAAGTTTGCAGTCAAAATCAGAAGGAGCAGCTGCAGAAGGAGAGATGGGAGTAGATGACAGCTAATGATTCAGAAAAGCAATTTGCATGAGAGCCTTCTGCTTAACAGGAGGCAGCCTGTGCGGGGTGATGGTTTTCCATCCACTGCCAAGCTGGTTTCTATACCCTGAGTCCTCATTGTATCAATACCTGTATCCTAAGGGCATGCCTAGCCAACAGCTTCTACTTATCTGAGTTATAGCATGACTTTATATCTAGAATTTGAAAGAGATTTTCATTTATTAGCTCACATGGATCTACTTTATACTGAGGCTCAGGATGCTAGTCCCACACAAAGTGATTTAATCACAAACATTTAAGTACAAATCCATGGTCATCTAGATAATATTTTTTGACAACTTGTTGTATATGAGGCACTGCACTGGGCACTTTAAACACTGAATCTTACATAATAACAGACCTCTGAATTGGATGTTTAAGGTTCCTGCCCAGGGCTCCATATATAGGCAACAATAGTCAGAAAATACCAAAGTATTATTTATTAATAGTGAGATAGCTCCTGTTAACCTCATTTTGAAATTCTAATTGAGGTTTTCCTTCTTTCTCTTGCCCCCAAATCACAGGTGACTAGGTCATCGGACAACCTTAATCTAATTGCCTTATTCTTTGAATCATAGGCTGAACTACTGGAACAGTACTGTGTGACATGTTTGCCACTTTCAAATACAATAATTCTGCTCATTTCTCCACAGATGTTCAGGCTATCAATCAATAAAAATTAATAATTCCTCTTCTAAGAAGAAAGGGGATGAGGGGAAAGGCATAGGATATCCTATTCTCTCTAAGCACCTGAAGACTGAAGCGTGGTGAGAGAAGCCTGTCTCTTTGTAATGTGTTTTATTCCCTGTTTTATGGATGTGCACGTGGAAGATTGGAAAGGCTGAATAACTTGTCCATGTCATGTAGCCCATGCTTTTAATCTCTTTATTATACCACTTATCTTCTCACCTACCAATTTGCCTTTTGTACTAATGTCCTGAGAGACGGAACATTGTTCAGGATTGAAATGACCAACCATAAATAAGCTTGAAATGCATTTATATTTCCATTAGCTGGTATATTCACTTGTTTCTTTTAAGTGAGGTCTTCCGCCTTTTTAGGGACCTAAGTGACTAATGATGTGTTTTTCTTGATTGGATAAGAATTCTCCAACTGTAATATTCTGAAAAAAGAATCATGTATTTCTTTGAGCCCTATGTATGCTTCTAGAGTTGAGCTTCTAAATCACATAGGTTTCTGTTTTTCAAAAGAAAAATAATATATGATCTCATTTGTAAATGCGGCAACTTTTCTCCTAGCTGCAAGCAGTGACTAATGAGTTGTTGGGCATGGTAGAGACAGCCCTCCATTTTAGCAACTCTGGCATGCATGTAGCTCATGACTGTAAGAAGAGACCAGATGAAGATTAACATGCTTGGAATTATATTACAAATCAATACTGAAATAGAGCTTAACATATAATTCATCTGAAAGTGGCTCAGAACATGATTGCCAGTTATTTAATATTCTGGCCTAAGACAAGAAATATGGTATTTTGACTATGGTATTTTGAACGTCAGGTTGCAAATAGCAGTGCATTAATGCACTCAAATGAGTAGAGAATACTGAATAATTAAGTGAAGAGGAGATGGGAGACCTGCATTGTAATCTTTTGGTCACTGATGGGAATAATATGAATTTTAAGCCACATTCACTTTACATGTCATTTACTGCCTTGGTTTTCTCACCTGCAAAACTAGGGAGTGACTATAGTTCTGTAATAATCTTTGATGATCTTTAGGCCTATGATTCTAGAAGCATCTTGATTTAATACAGTTTGAAGATTTATGCCTAAATGCTAGCAAGAAGAAAAATGCACCCTTATTTCTAAACTGGCCTCAATGTTGCATTAACAGAGATAATGAAGTCTTTTGACTATTGTTCAGAAAATCACCAATTTAAAATTCATCTCCACTGTTGGTTTTTATTGTATGCTTAGCTTTTACTAGATCTGTGATGATTTTATTTATTTTCTTTTGCACTGGACTGGCAGCCTGAGTGGTTGAAGAAACACATCGATACTTATTTTAGGTACTTGGTTTTCAGAGCCAATTCTGTGTTCTTTGCTCTATGAATTATTTATTTAATTTGATGTGTTTTTCCCTGGATTCATAGAATTTCCTTTTGTCATGATGTTTCTTTCCATTTATGGGGCTGTAAATGCGGTGACCAAACCTCTCCAGTGGCTGAACATGAATCAGGTCTTTTGTGTGAAGGATGCTAGCTAATCACCCTGTTTATAGGTCTACTACATTTTTATTCATTTGCTTTTTTCTGCCAACCCCTGATAGTAGTATCTGTGGAGTAAATAAAATAATGATACCTAATACTTACATAAAACAGATCAGAAAAACTTGACTTTTCCCTGATTTTTCTTTATTTTTCTTCTTTTACAGCCACACTCGTGGCATAGGAAGGTCCCAGGCTAGGGGTCAAATCAGAGCTGCAGCTGCCAACCTACACCACAGCCACAGCAACACAGGATCTGAGACACATCTGCAACTTATGCCACAGTCTTGGACAATGATGGATCCTTAGCCCACTGAGCAAGACCAGGGGTCAAACCTCAACCTTCATGAATACTAGTTGGATTCTTAATCTACTGAGCTATATACTGATTTTTAAAATTTGCTAAGATTTTTGGCAATGCGCACTTCTATTTTTCTCCAAATCTTAGTTCACCTACTATATGGGCATAATTATGCATACAATGTGACGTGGTGAGCATAAAAGAAATTCTACCCCTCTGCTACCATACTGGGAAAAAACAATTGGATTGATTTTCCCCAAGTTTGCAGGCACATGTTTGCAATGGCCTCTTTGAAAATATTGACTACATGGGATACTGTGGGGCACTTGGAAGGCACCTTAAGGAGGTAGACAAATAACACCAGAACATAGCAATTGAAATAAAGTGAGAAGTATTTTGACTTCTCATCAGAAGAGAAATGTTCTGTGATAGTAATAGTTCTTAACTTCTGGAGATACATTAACATCTCTTTCAAAGCGTTAGAAAAATAGTAAAGCCCAGCCTGTAATTTACACCAACTAAATATGAATTTCTGGGGAGTTGGACTGAGGCATTACTATATTTTATTTTGTTTTGTGTTATTATTATTATTATTTTGCTTTTTAGGGCCGCACTTGCAGCATATGGAGGTTCCCCTGCTAGGTCAAATCGGAGCTGCAGCTGCCAGCCTATACCATGGCCATGGCAACACAGGATCCGAGCTGCATCTGCTACCTACAACAATGCCAGATCCTTAACCCAATGATGGAGGCCAGGGATTGAACTCGAGTCCTCATGGATACTAGTGGGGTTCGTTACTGCGGGGCCACAATGGAAACTCTGGAATATTTTAAAGTTTGCAGAACGTGATGGTTAATTTCATGTGTCAACTTGACTGGATCATGGGGTACAGAGATATGTTGCTAAGCATTATTTCTGGGTGGGTCTGTGAGGGTGTTTCCAGATGAGATTAGAATTTGAATTGGTGGATGGAGTAAAGCATTTCCCTCTCTAGTGTAGATGGGCCTCATCCCATCAAAAAGGCATAGGAAGGGAGAATTTGTGCTCTCTAGTTGAGTGCTTTATTGATCTCCTGCCCTCTGACTGTGACTTAATACCATCACCTTCCAGTTCTCAAAACTATACCACTGGCTTTCCTGGGTTTCCAGTTTAGATTTAAGATACAGGTATATTTAATATTTAACACATTTAATATGAATTACATGTATTAAAGCAATTACATGTGTTACATTATATTTATAATATATCTATCAGTTCTCTTCCTTTAGAGAACCCTGGATAATCCTCATGGTAATTCCAACATACATTAAATATTAAGAACTATATAAACGTTAAAATACTATGGTTAAAGTATTAAAAAAGTGGATGCTCTGAGGGGGTAGTTCTTATTACATGCACAACTCAATGGGGATAAGTAGTGATGTAAGTTACTTTTTCATTTTAAATGGTGGCTAGTAATATATATATACACAATATGGTAATATATGGTATATACATATGGTATAAAACAAGTATTGGTCGGAGTTCCCATCGTGGCTTAGTAGAAACTAATCTGACTAGCATCCATGAGGACAAAGGTTTTGATCCCTGGCCCTCCTCAGTGGGTTGAGAATCCGGGGTTGCCGTGAGCTGTGGTGTAAGTCACAGACATGGGTCGGATCCACATTGTTGTGGCATAGGTCAGTGGTTAGAGCTTGGAATTGACCCCTAGCCTGGGAACCTCCATATACCATAGATGTGGCCCTAAAATGATAACTGCCCCCCCCAAAAAAAAAACCCAAAACAGGTATTGGTCATCCAGCTTCTGTTTGAGTACTCCTAGTGACTCGAATAATCCACTTGGTGAGTTAAGTGATCCAACATATGAATAACTATAATTTCTACAAAGTACTTTCTTATATTTGCCTCCCTGAAGCATCTCACCCATTGGTCTTGGCTTGACTTGGTGGAACTACAGAGAAAAAAAATTGAGTTTCAAATACCCATGTTAGTACTTCAGAGATTTGCAATCCATTCTCATACCATTGAAGTCTAATTTGTTTCAGGACAAACATTCAGAGTTTTTCCTAGTAATACTATGAAAGTTTGTTTAGGCCTTTCACTATCTTGTTCACCAATGTTTCTATTTGCTTTTGTTTTCTAAAATTACTCCAAAAAGGGGCAGTGCTTAGAACTGAATCTAGTGCTTCTGTCATGGTCCTTTTGAGACAGAATAAGACAACACACACAGAAAAGGAAAACTATATTTCTGTTAAGTATATTTCTTATAAAATCTTCATCTGTATGCTTCAAAACTAAAAATATAGAGTGATATAAGTATACAACATTTTATATAATAGATTATAGATATAGAGTAGTAAGGAAAAGAATACTGAAATCATTCAGAATAACTCATTACCCAAAGAAAATTTCTTTCAGATCTTTTCAAATTCACTCATCTCTTTACTTTTTCTCTCCCTGTATTATGTGTATATTTAGTTGTGTGAACATCACACACACATATGCACACGTAGTTTGACCTAAATAAAAACACAATATTTAAAACCTCTGCTTTAAAATTTAAGTACTTGTCATTATTACATTGTTATAAATTTAGTTCTACATCAAAGTTTGCAAACTCTTGGCTGATGGGTTCAACTTAGCCCACAAACATTTTATTCTCCCCTCCCCACCAAGGTTTGCTCAATATCTGAAAAGCCTGGGCATACTGCAGCTTCTCCTAGAAACTGGGCAATCTACTGATACTGGCTGTGCAGCCTGATGTGGATGTGGCAGATGCTGAAAGGCAGGTGCTTCCATTGCCCTGGGAGATGTTCTCCAATGGGCTTCATGCTCAGCATTGCCTGTTTCATACACACAGCCTGTAAGAACAGCCTCTGCTGGATGAATTTGTGATCCCTGATCATCATCATCTTAATATCTGTAGCTGTATGCAATGGATGCACCAGAGTTCATGCCATAAATCCCCTTTTGGTAGTCCCTAATATTGGCTCCATGTTTCTCCTATTATAAATGGTGTCACAGCAAATATTTCTTTCACCTAATTACTTGATAGTCTCATGATGATGTCCCAGACTAGATATGGAATTGTGTCACAAAATAGACACAGAGGTTTTAGAACTTAGTTGATTCTTATAAACATTATCAGGACCAGAAAAACAGCCTGCGTTTTTCATTTGCCCTCTGTTAAGCAAACACTTGACCACTGTGCATGTAAAAACAGATCTAAAAACTAGAACTGCTCAAAAATGCATAGTAATTAGATTAATATTTTATTGTATAAAAATATAAAATACAGAAAAAGGTAAAGAAAAAATAAATATGTATGCACTTGTAGAATTCTTTCCATTTTTGCATTTTCCCAGTTATATATGCATACATATCTATATACACATATATATTTACCTGCACATTTTTATACACACATTATTTGGTAATGTTAGTACATGCTATTTATACAATTTTTATTTGTTTTATATTTTTCACCAGATGTCATCATGACAGTTTCCAATATGATCTAATAGTCCTCATTTAGATAATTTAAAAATTGTTTAATATTTCAACATACGATATCACTTATTTAAATAATGCCCTATTATTAGAAACTTAAATTATTTCCAAGTTTTTCTTTTTACATATAATGTTCCAATTAATGCCATAGTACCTAGATTTCTTTTAAATCCTTAGAATACATTTATACATATGTAATCACTAGACTAAATATCTGACTTGTGCTCCTATAGACCATCTTTTAAAAATCTACATTCAGGGAGTTCCCGTTGTGGTGCAGTGGTTAAAGAGTCCAACTAGGAACCATGAGGTTGCGGGTTCGGCCCCTGGCCTTGCTCAGTGGATTAAGGATCCTGCATGGCTGTGAGCTGTGGTGTAGGTTGCAGATGCGGATCAGATCCTGCTTTGCTGTGGCTCTGGTGTAGGCAGGTGGCTACAGCTCTGATTCAACCCCTAGCCTGGGAACCTCTATATGCTGCAGGAGTGGCCCAGAAAAGCCAAAAAAAGGCCAAAAAAAAACCCCCTACATTCAGACCCTTACAGTCACTACTATATCAGTTTACTTATTTCATTTGTTTTGCTCATTTTGCCCTGTTCGTAGATAGATAGGCAGATAGAGAGATATTTATTTTAATGTAATACATCTCTCATTGATCATATTGATTCACATCTGTGCCTCTTCTAAACACTCATGCACAGTTTTGGCATTAACTGTATGTTTTGCCAAAAAGTTAGTTCGAATTTCCTCAGATAATTGCTCAATACTGCCCCTCTCCTCACATACTGAAAAATGAAATTCCAATCTATTAACATTTGTTAATACAGGTAAAATTAAGCCCCACAATTTTCTTGTGAAACTTACTATTTGGAGCTGGTTTCACAGACATATCATAACATTACTTTCAGTCAAGTTGCATTTATATTCCGTATATGCATCAAGGCACATGAGGAAACAAATTCTGTGAAAAGATTTAAATTTGAAAATAATTATGTAAATGATAAATATTATTTCTTATTAAGTATAATTAGTAGTTGTCAAGCAGATCCTTTTCTGCCAAAGTGTCACATACCTTTCAAAATAAATGCTTATAATTAATAATATTTAGATAGAGGAAAAATGAGTTTTTCTCAACTTTTCCATCATAGTCCAGTTAATACCAGGCAAACAACTTGATGGAATCAATGGAAGCTTAGTTAAACAGGTGATAATCTCCTCTTGCCCTCCAATTTATCACTAAATGGCTTTTTCATGGATTGCAGTCATTAAAAGATTGTAATTGTAACCTTCTGCTATATTTACCATTAGAAAATTTCCTTTTAAATGGAGCATGCTGTGCTAATAAGTAGAGAGTTTGTGAGCTCTTGTTTATCATTCACAATGATTAGGTTCCCCTACATTTGAACTGTCACATCAAATGCCTGTTAAAATATTTTAAAATGATTTTTCTATCTGCCTTTCCTGATAGGAGCCTCCTTTAAGTGCATAGTTAATGTCTACATCACTCAGCCTCTCCTAAGAAAGACGAGAGTTGCAGAACTGCTCAGGAAGCTGAGGAAACATTGGAAAGAGCTGGTGGTATCTGCAGCACCCGTCAGTCTGTTCTGTTTGGTGTGATATTGCTGTTATAGCACATGCTGAGTTGTCAATAAAAATCAGAGTCAAAGCATTCTGTGTAGTGTAGGGAGGTGTGGGAAAAGGGTCATTCCAGTTACATAAAGATGGTGCATGTGGTTGCTAGAGTGTTCATATTCTTCTCTAATCATGTACAGAGCTTGTGTCCTCCTTCCTTGTCTCCATTACTCATCTGTTTTGGTCTCCCTGCCTCCCGCATCTTCCCAGCTGCTCATCTCTGTGCTTGCTTTGGAGTATCTACTGAGATGGCGCTGAGATGCAGGGCCTGATCTCTGCAAAAATGAGTCAGTCTTTCATGAGCCACACAAAACAAAATGAAAATCAGGAAAACTAGTGAAAGGATATATGAGCTAAAATGGAATAATTATACCTCGAGACCATGTTTATAAAGCAGACACAGCAGACTTCCTGCTATCACCCACCACGTGTGCTCTTCTTTATTTTTCCCTTTCAGGGAAGAGAGAATGGATTTATGTCAGTCTATTCATGCTTAGCACTCAGTGCATATTGTCCATATTTGTGAGATAAAACTAGGGGAGGATATAGCTGGAGTATTTCGCTTCGATAAAGTGGGTGAAGCAGGAAAGGGCCCTACAAATGGCCCTAATTACAAAGAGAAACTTGTTAAAATGAGTATCTATGAGAAGAACAATTAAGCAGTGTCTGTAGCCATAGGAAAGGTGGAAAGTGCTGATTCTCACACATCTCTCAGGTGCTGTCAGATAGTTTCCGGGGCTGATGGCGGGTTTGTGAGCCACAGAACTTGCTGGCATCTGATGGGAATAACTCTCCCCCACAGATAAGCACATCTATCCCTTCTAAAAGGCAGGCCCCTACAAATACGGTGTCTGGAGAGTCTAATTTTCCCTAAACTGCATGTGGCTGTGGAATGAAACTAAGCTAATATGCAGGCAAACTAAGGGTAGGGAAAATGACATCAGCTTTGGAGTGAGACAGAACTACACTCAAATCCCAAGCCAATCATTTATTTAGTAATGTAAATTGAACAAATTCTTTAAATTCTATGAACTGCATTTGACTCATTCGTGAGGCACAAATGGGGTCAGTCCTTACTGGGTTGTTGTATGCCTTATAAATAATATACGTAAAAGGCCTAGCACAGCACTGACATTAAAACTGACACTCAAAGTGGTGCTACTACTGTCACTTAGGAAAACTACTCTGTCCAATGTAGACCATCCTAAGGTGAAACAATATAGAATAAAACCTTATTCAGGAGAACTCATAAGTAGGAAAGGATTCAGCTGACAGTGTGAATATATCCTGTGGTTAGTTCTCAGTACATCAGTTTGTATCCAAGGATTCTCAAGACAGAGTGGAGGCAACATATTTCCAATTAATGTCACCATTAAGAACTAAAACTTTGTATATCTTGGGTTTCTAAGTGTTTGATTTTTCTTACACTTAATAAGACCTTAATAATGCACTTAATACACCTTAATAATGCATTAGGGTACTTCTGAGTTTAGCTCTTACTAAATTATAAATGCTATCATTTTATACCTAAGATGTATGCTTCACTCAGTGCAGGTGGGAAAAAACTTAACATTTTAGTCTGGCTGACTCTGGCATGCTGGGGTTTTAGTAAACAGAATAGCTGGTGAAGTCAGTAAAGTTGATGAGTTTCCATTTCTTAATGTACTAGGAGTATGTCAAGATGCCAGTTTCCAACTGCATACCCTTTCAGATCTTTTCTTTTTTTTTTTTTTTTTTTTTTTTTTTTTTTTTTTTTTTTTGCTTAAGTGCAAAGATTCTGCTTTCTCTGTATTTTTGAGACTGTTAGCTTGGCTGTCCCAGGCAAAAACTATGATATTACGAAAGAGTGACTTCAGTGACTCAGTGCCTCCCATTGGTCATTTCTCTCAACCTCAGGAGTAGCCTCAGGTGCTAGCTCCCATCAGTTACTGGGATGCCCTATATGTTCCCACCACCATCACCTTCACCACACCATCATTATAACCACTTCTATCAGTTCAGTTCAGGCTTCATATCTATTTATAGTCTTCACTACTTTACATATATTAGCTTGATTTGCTAGTTCTTGTCCCCCTTAAGCTGATATCAAATCATTTGTTCATTAGATAAAAGCAATATTAACCACTTAAGTCAGGAAGGGCAAAAGAGAACCATCTTATGTACCCATTTTGAATGATTGATAGTGGCTGCTAGAAGCACTGAATTAAAAAAAAAGTTAAGACACTGTCGAGCCTTAGTGAGGAAAAACTCCACAATTGATTTGCAGTGTCTGCCTTGGGTGAAAGAAAAAAAGAATAGAAATAAAATGAGTGGCATGCAGAACTGAAAGGATAGCGGTTCTTAGGCTCAATTTTCTTGCTCTTTATAAGCTTCTTAGAGACAGGGATCATGTTTCAACTTCCTATCATGTTGCTGAAGTGTTCGTTTGCAAATCATTCATTTATTTCTTCAGTCTTCCATTTATTCCTGCTGAATCCTTTCTGACTCAGAAACTTCACACACTCTATGTTCTCATGCTGAGCCTCTCATACTCCAGAGTGGCTTCTGTGGGGAGGTCTTGTCTTGTTTATCATTAAAAAACTCCCCCAGGTTATTACATCTTGCAACATCCTTCTATTTTATGCTATAGAGGTTATATGAATTTGTAATTATTTGTTAGAATGTTTACTTGTGTATCTGTTATTTCCGTTACTGAACTCTAAATTTCATGAGCTCAAGAACCATATATCTCTTTCTGATAAGCTACCTTATACAAAGCATACACATCTGGGAGAGGGTAGATATTTAATACATATTTGTTGAAACAGCAAATCCACTAAACTTTGGAGATTCAAATGTAATAAAACATGGATCCTGGCTTCACAGAATTCATATTGTAGTGAAGGAGAAGGTTGTTTAAATAAATTATCATGATGCAATGTGATAAAAGAAATACAGATGTAAGGAAATATCAGTGCCTAGATTCTGGGATAGGTGTTGAGGAAGCATCCCAGAGGTGAGGTCAAGATTGAAGAATAAGTAATAGTGGAAGTTTTAAGAAAAATAAAACATTGCATTTTGTCCTATTTGAATTTGGTATGTTCTACCATTAAAGTTTTTTTTTTTAATCAGTTAAGTTGTGTTAATATACATGTAGTATTGCCCTAAAAGCATTTTAAAAGAAATACAATGTATATCTTGCCTATGGTGAACACAAAATTAGGCTTTTCCTTCGAGGATAGTCATAGTGTTAACCCTTTATATATTTTTACTTCATGTGTCTGCTAATTGTTCTGATCTAATGGCCTTTAAAGTTCCTGGTCATTTGGAAAAAAGTCAGTGAGGATTATGTAAGCAAGAGTCTTCTAAAATTTTCAGCAGAAAATGGCTCAAGCATCTAATAAAATTAGAGTACATGTAGTTATAGTGAAATAATTTAGAGAAGTGAAATTGGGTTTATATTTTTAGGTTTAAATATACAAATTGGGGATAATAAAGGAAAAATAATTGCTAGTACAACAAGGAGATTTAAACAAAAGGCGCTTTTAGGTATACCACTGTTTCTTACAGCATCAATGATAAATTGTTAGATATTATTATATTGATGGTAGCAGGAGGTAACATGTCCCTTTGCAGTTGAAGACTTTTTAGAAATAAGCTGGAGGTTTCATGGCTTGATTATTTGTTTCTTCTCATATAAGGTAGAGAGGAAGAAAAGGAGGGGTAGCTTAAGAAAATATGGAGCAAAACATTTCCTTAAATCACATTTAAAAATAGAGTTTAATAAAATTCAAGAAAGTAGACTGAAAGGAAACAGTACATTAAAAAAAAAAAAAAACCTTTTAGGACTTCCTGTGTGGCTCACAACATAACTACTCCTGTTGGTTCTACAGTGGCTGTGGCTCAACCCCTGGCTAGGGAGCTTCCATGTGCCACAGGTGTGACCAAGAAAGAAAAAAAAAAAAAAAAAAACTTTTGTAATTATAATGAGCACTTGAGAGAGTTGGAGTGCTTCCTATAGGCCTTTAAAATTCCCCCCAAACATATTCTTTCATCTCAATTCAGTCATGTGTACAGAAGAATTTCCTTGTTGGGTTGGTAAAGCAGACCATATCCAGGCTCAGCTGGATCCACACAATATTGCAGCTCTGTATGCACTTGTATGTCATGTACAGTGAGAAGCAGATATAGTTTTTAAATCAAATGGGTGTTAATTCTTTAAAAGAACATACTCCAACAAATTTTAAATCAAAGTGGAAGAATTTATGCAAAATCAGTGCCATATTCAGCCCCTATTTTGAGTACAAGAGGTCACTGACTTAAAATGCATCTTACAACTTGCTTACGATCAAACTGAAAGAGGAGCAAGGGGAACAAAGGAAACTGCAGACCTGGGCTGCAAGATCATACTGGAAGTGTTAGTCCTCTTCTTGAAAGAATAAAGATCACTTCTGCGTCTTACACTTGGTTTTATAATCAAACAGGCAACATTTTACCAAATGTCTTATTTTAGAACGAAATAGCAGTAAACAATAGTGTTACCAGTCATTCTCAAATCCAGGTACAAGACTATGCCAAAGTGATACTCAGGGCTTGATACTATTATTCAGAAAAGAGTAAATCAAAAAAGTAAGTATTTTAAGTATTAGTTAATATAAGTGGCAGAAACCATTGACTTTTTTTTTTTTGTCTTTTTGTCTTTTTGCTATTTCTTGGGCCACTCCTGTGGCACGTGGAGATTCCCAGGCTAGGGGTCAAATCGGAGCCATAGCCACCGGCCTACGCAACAGCCACAGCAACGCGGGATCTGAGCCGCATCTGCGACCTACAGCACAGCTCACAGCAACGCCAGATCATCAACCCACTGAGCAAGGGTAGGGACCAAACCCGCAACCTCATGGTTCCCAGTCGGATTCGCCAACCACTGCGCCACGACGGGAACTCCTAACAAATTTTTTAAACTAACTAATACATAGGAAAAAAGCCAATAGGATCAGAGTGAAAAATTAAATAAGCACAAGATTGGGATTAAATGGAACAAAATAAGGAGTTTTCAGAGCTAAGTCAGTGAGAGTGAGTGGCTGGCAAACTCATATATGGAGACGATTTTTTTTTCCGTCTTCCAAGGAGGCATTTTGGTCCATTCTATAAAATCCAGAATAGGATTGATCATTGATTATGCCCTAGCCTGATTGTAATCTATTATTCATTCATTTACTAGGACTGAAGAGCTTAAAGCTTCTAGAATGGTGTCATAATAGGTGCTCAATAAATATTTGTGGATAAATGAACACTAAGAAAGTATTTACCAAGAGACACAGCAATATTTGTTCATTCATTTTTATCATTTAACAAGTAACAAGTCTAGAAGCCAGATAGAGTGAAATGGGACAGTGAGTGGGAAGTAAGGAAAGAAAGTCAGTAAATAGACAGGAGAAATGTCCTTTGCGTTAATTAGGACTCTTTGGTTTTACCTTTGGTCAAGAAAGAAGTTTATATATAAGAATACAGAAATTACCACTGCAGCTCAGTGGTAGGGAACCTGACTAGTACCCATGAGGATGTGGGTTCTATCCCCGGCCTTGCTCAGTGGGTTAAGGATCCATGGTTGCCATGAGCTGTGGTGTAGGTAACAGATACGGCTCAGATCTGGCACTGCTGTGGCTGTGGCATAGGCCAGCAGGTGCAGCTCTGATTTGTCCCCCAGCGTGGAAACTTCCAGATGCCACAGGTGCAACCCTAAAAAGCAATAAGTAAATAAATAAAATAATACAGAGGGTGTCTCAAAAATGCAAGGGCAAAGATGCAGTCAAGAACTTATAGGATCCAGGGATAGGAGCATACTTGGAGTCCAGGAAATCCTCTTTCCATTTCATTAATACTCTCTCTGCATATCTGCTTCATTCTTCCACTGAGTTTCTTTGCCTCCCTGTGCACAAGATAGTAGAAACCACCACCCCCTACAAGTATACACCTTTCAAAAGAACAACCAGACTGATACTTGAAACCCTAGCCCTGTTTCCACATTTCATGTGTTCTTCACAAATTTAGAACATCATTCCTCAAGACATTTATCTCTGATACTCTTGCCCCAAAGTTGAATTAAATTGAAAAGGGTCAATAGGCTAATCAACCTTCTTCAAGGTTCTCAGTGTACATCTACCTATTAGAAGTGCTGAGAAGTCCTCTAATATGTAAGCCTGCCCCCTTTGATTCATTGAGCATTTCCTAAACTTATTTCACGTGCATTCACCACTCCTACACACACACACACACACACACACACACACACACACACACACACACACACAGCACTGACTAATATGCCTGCAAGATACATTAAATGTAGTAGACATGGAGAACTAGAACTTGATCTATGTTATTCTTCCAGTGAGAGGAAGTGTTTTAGATAGAAGGGAAGGGGAATTAATAGAGACACTCAAATGATCTTTTCTCTTGATTCAACAAAATGACTGAGTCCCTTAAATACGCAGCATCCACATTGTATTTTGAATACATTCTTCCATTATAGTTAAATGTTGAGTAAAAGTTATTGAGTGAATACTAAGTTTATTGGGTTTCTGTGCTGATAATTTTATTTTATTTTAGTACACAGTACAAAGGAATTCTATTTATTTACATTTACATTGTAGGAATATGGCAGTGCTCCAAGAAAACTGTGAAATTCACCCGGAATCTCCCACCCAAAGAGAGCCATTGTTAACATTGTAATACTATGTACTCTTTGTGTCAGCTTGTTTTTTGTCAAAACAGGATTTTACTGCTTGAATTTGCATTTTGCTAATTATGTATGCAATGAAAATTCTTTTTAATTTAAGTTTTATTGAGGTGACATGGGTTTATAACATTATGTAAGTTTCATGTGTACAGTAATCTATTTCAACTCTTTTTATTTATTGCCTCTCCCCTTGAAATTCACTTTTTATTTACCCACTCTATGAAAATTGATACGGGCCCCTTTAAATAGGTTTTACTAACATCACAGCCAGCTGGCAAAGGAAAATCTATTTAAAGGTCCCATATCAATGGCACCTGGCACCCGAGGAACTTTGCAGAGAGAAAGGTTTTGCCTTGTGCTCTCTTGGAAGGCTACTGGAGGCTTCTCCAGTGCCCAGTTCTTGCAACACTTGTGACTTTTCTAGTACTCAGCTCTGCAGTGCACTCAGTTACTCCAGCATTGAAGGTTTCTCAGGCACCCAGCTCCCCAGTGCCTTGATCCCAATGCATACACAACTTCTCCAGGCACTGGCTTCTGCAGTGAACAGCAGGCAACATCTCCCACCAGCTTCTCCTATCAAGCAATTTTGTAAGCATGTGCCTCAGGTAAGAAATCTCCCCTTGAATAGCTTTCCTGGCACCCTGGAAAATACATTTCCAGGGCATGTTTCTAGAAAGTTCCATCTCTTGGAACCGTAGCAACTTCTTTACCACCCAGTGAGCCACTGCCATGCTGGCTTTAACCAGGTCTGGAGGCAGGGAGTCTTCTTCCTCAGCTGGAGGGCTAGTGGCTATCCTTATTTCTATTAACTCTGTATGTTTGGAGTTCTCTTTACTTGTCACTTCATTATTCTAATCCTCTTTCATAATAATTTTTTTGCTAAACTGTCTATACTCAAATTACTATTTTTTTTCCTTTTGAAAATAATTAAGTTCCCTAATCTAATATTAGTCCATGTATTATTGTTTTATTTTCAAGGTATCATGAACCCTTTTTATTTTCCCCACAACATTCTGTGAGTGTCTGTACCATTATTTTAATCATTTCATAGTGGTCCATGTAGTAGTAAATACTTCTTTTTTTCCTACTATGCCCTAATGTAATATTTATATATGTGTGTATATATATATATATGTTTCATTTTTCACACTTGTAGAAAATGCTCTAATGAACATAGTACACATCTTCTGATGTTATCCATTATGATTTTCTTACAATTAATTCTCAGTCATTTTGACATTTTAGTCGGAGGGTACCACATAAAATGCTTTATATTTTCCAAGAGAATATTGAACATATCATTTAGTGCTAATAAAATGTCAGGAAAAAAAAGTGAGGAAGACATGGATTTTCTTGTCCTTGCCACACATTTCATTGCAGGAATCTGACCAAAAAAAAATAGCTCTCATGTAATACAACTGAAACTAGATTTGAGATTGCATCATTAAATACCAATTATCACCAATCTCTACTAGCTGTTTCTGATTAAATGTTTTCTTTGTGTTTACAATTGGAGAATCCACCTCGTGACAAGGATGGTAAATGGGAAAGAAGGTGAATGATTCAGAATATCTTGGTTGTTCTTATGAGAAAGTGTTTTGATAGAGCAAACTGTTAACCTGAATGTTTTAAGCAAGTGGAATTTGGCTGATTTCTTGTGCTTTTCTGTAGAAAAGAACCGCTGTAGTTTCAGCTGGAAACCCAAAGCCTTGGCTCAGTTTTTTTGTTTGTCTGCTTTTTGAGGTGACTGCTTCATAGGTATAAACAATCTGGGATATTGAGCTAAAAACTGCTGAGGATCTTTCAGGTTAATGTGAACCAGCAGGGAGTTGATCCTGATTGACAACCATGGGAAATTCCCCCCACTAGGAAGTGCATGGGAGCAATTCCTTCTAAGAGTCAAACACTTCAGAGAGTGCTTCTCAAAGTGGTCGTCTTAATGCAGTGTGTGTTTCTGAGTTGCTCACAGGTGTTTCTGAATGAGCTGGTGGAAATACCCATACTTGTTGAGTCATTTGGCAGCTTGCAAGAGAGGCTGTGTTAATCTCAGGGAAGGATATATAACATATGCTGATATATAATTACAATATAATGGTAAAAAGTAGATATAGGGCATCATTATGTTCTTGAATATACATGGCATCATGGTTGTAATGGTCATTATCAATGACACAATACAATCACTGTCACTGGGCAGCTATTGTGTAGACAATATAACTCTTGTCCATGGATTAGTTTAGTTAATTCTCAGAAAGCTCTTCAGAAGTAGATATCAATAATATCCACATTTTACAGATGTGAATACCCAGGAAAAACTAAGAATTTGCCTATGATCAGTTATCCATCTGTTCAGCCAGGGCACAGAGTTGACAATCTGACTCCAAGATGAGGTGAGTACAGTGGCCTAAGCACCATGCTCCACTGCTTCCCACATGTTTGGAGCTAAAAATATCAAGTAGTGGATGTTAAAGAGAACCTTCCTCTACCTTCATTCAACTCCTTTCACTTTCATTTTAATGGAGTCTCTGAAAGACTTAATGTATCATGTAGAATTATCAAGTTAAATGACTGTATTTTTCACCTTAATTGACGATTTTGAACTGAATTGCTTGGACTTTATCCGGTTTTTTAAAATAATTCAATGTGGTCTAGCAAAGCTATCACAAGTCTCTTTCCACCATCACCATACCTGACAAATATTGCTCACATGTATGATGTTCTACCATGTGCTTATCCAGAATTAATGCACAAAGCTACACACATAAAAGTCAGTGGCTTCTGCACAGTTTCTCCCAGACCACGTGTAACTCCATTCTTCTGTCTCTCACTCATTCTAGGGTCTGTAGTTAAGGACCTACAAGTTTAGAGAAATTGAGAGAGATGTGAGGGCTTGACAAATAGATCCTGATCATCTATAACAAGCAAACAGCTGAATCACTGTGGTGGGCTTGTAGGGGACTCAAAAATACTAAGACATCTTGGGAGATAGACTTTGACACCACCGACAAAAATCACTTCACTCACAAGACAGTGAGAGGGACATGGGGGAGGAACATGTCATGGGGAGTGTTGAGTTTGGCCCATTTTCAAGTTTCTTAATTGGAATTCTACTGTTAATATGTGGGCCACTTCTGGGAAATTCTGTACCATGAGCATTTTGCTTAATGTTTAAAAAATCTGGCAAAAAGATGTGTAGGAGACAGAGTAGGTCTCAAATCATCAAGTTGTATCTCATAAATGAGGGGAGGTCAGTCCAACTTCCCAATTCCAAATGTATTGCTTTCACATAATATTATGGAATCACTATCAGGGAACTTGATTTTATTTATTAGTAGGCAGCATGGCATAAAACCAAAATAATTCGGTGTATAAAATCCCTACCCTGTGTTTGAGTTTATAACTAGAATAAATAATTTTTGGATTCTGCACATTAAAATATTGTTTCTTCTACAAGTTATAAAGGGTCAAAAAATTGTGAAGGCTTTCAATAATTATTTAATGAAAGCCTTCATTCTAGACATGAGAAAACTCCAGTTCAAATAAGTGACTTGATCCATACTCAACCAAAAAAAGTCTGTCAGTGTTGTAATCACAAATATCCAATTGCCCTACCTTCTAATTTTGTGATTCAGTTACCACACTATCAATCAATAAATCTGATTCTTCAAATGAAGCACACTTTGGCTTGGCTTTATAGGGTAAGATAAAAAAAGTAGGTGAAGAAAAAAACAGCAAAAATTAAGTAAATCTGAAATTTTAATTTTTTTTAACCAGAGTTATTTACATTGTTATTTTGGGCTTGGAGCAATAGATTAATGTTGC
This sequence comes from Phacochoerus africanus, assembly GCF_016906955.1. Lineage (NCBI taxonomy): Eukaryota > Metazoa > Chordata > Mammalia > Artiodactyla > Suidae > Phacochoerus > Phacochoerus africanus. The sequence goes on from NC_062544.1 coordinate 143,624,361, forward strand.
AATTAAATGGAAAGCATATCTACTCCATATTTATAAATATTTAAATTCTGCATGTGTCATGAAAAATGTAAGTAAGTTTTACAGTAGTGAGCTTTATGAAATTAATTTGTATTCTGTGTTGAAAAGCTCCATGGTAGACAATTAATGCATTAAAACACCAGCAGTTGCTGTTCTAAGGGCTACATTGACAGGTAAAATTAAAGATCTCATATTCCATCATTATACTGGTATTTATTTTATGTTTGTGTGGCCTAGCACATATGTAATCTTAAATTGAATATTTCCCTAATCAACAGGCTAAGGGTATCTTCTGGGCTCTGCTCCCTTCAAATGTAGGACAAATTGTTTAGTTGTGAATATTAATTTGTTGCTTATATAGTTGGGTACTGCTGCTTATTGTTTTCACTTAATGACATAACTTATAAAATTATACCTGTCTGCTACAATTGGATAAACTGGAAGGGCTCTAAATGCAGCTTGGTAAAAACTGTATATATCCTTCTTTATATTAAACAGTGACAATAAACTAATATAAATCAAAATTTAAAATAAACAGCTATATTAAAATATAAAGTATTGGTGTTCCTACTGTAGTGCAGTAAGTTATGAATCTGACTGCAGTGGCTTGGATTGCTGTGGAGGAATGAGTTTGATTCCCTGGCCCTGCACTATAGGTTAAAAGATTCAGCATTGCTGCAGTTGTGGCATAGGTCATAGCTGCGGCTCAGATTCAGTCCTTGGCTCAGGAACTTCCATATGCCATGAATGTGCCCATAAAATTAAAAAACATATATTACATATGTATATGATGTAAATATTTGGGAGTATATTAAATATTTAATTTACATAAAATTTTTAAATGTTTTTCAGGATTTTTAATGATAAACTGACACTTGCTTCCATCAACATGTTTTTCCTGTCAGATCCTGTTCTTTTAAGTGGTGACTACAATCCTAATCAAGATGTTTTAATAACATCTTTCCATTTTTGATTGTCATATTTGACAAGAGAGTTTTAATCATTTTTGCAACGATTCAAAAGTTTTTAAGCTTGTTTTTAAAAGAATTTAGTTTCTCTCTTCTTTCATACTCAAAAACTCATTGATGTATCAAATAACAACGTGTATGAGACTGAATTCTATACAAACTTGTTGTTGCCTTTATAAGTATGTTGTAATAATGATGGGAGAAGACACAGGATGTGTAAGAGCTGCCACATCTGTTAAATGGTCACATCATCTTTACATGAAAACAGACACATGAGGTAAAAACGTAAATCCATGCTGACTATTTGCACCCCTGACCTGCTGTATCTGTGCTCTGGAATGTTAGGTCTTGTAGCAGTCCCAGCAATCTTGTACACCATAAGCATTAGCATACACTGCAGCTGGCTGTTGCAGAAATTGATGTCCATTGGTAGAATGGTGAGAAAACTTTATGGACCCATGGATGTGGCCTTTCTCACTGTGTCTGCCACCTATGACCACTTTTGACCTTCTATCCGACTCTCTCTCTTGGGTAACCTGGGAGACTCCAGGGAGTCTACTTGTGACTGAATGTGAATAGTTCCAGGGTTCTTTGTAACCCAGGCTTCACCTGGAAGCCCCATAGTTTGAGGGAATCATTATTTCATGTCCTACTTAGAAACATCAGATTCATAACTGTTTGTCTAGACAGACTGCTTGGGACCCTCTGCTTTAGATGTGTGACTTAAAACAGCCTTTGAAAGAACTTTGAAAGTAGTGCCAAAAAAAGGGCAAATTTCTCTATGTTATCATTTCTTTATCTAGACTAAACCTGCAGCCTCACAGGAGCTGAAAACATAGACTTTCATACTGAGGACACATTTATTCTGCACCCTTCACTTAAGACAGTCAGGAGGAAGGTAACACACTTTACCAAGGACAATTCAAGTTAGGTTGGTGCTTCGCCTAAGTTAGTAAGGTTTATGGAAATAAATTGAGGTTAAAGAACAAAATAGAAAGTTTTTCTTTCCTTTTTAAAAAAAATACCAATAATTTTGGCTTAATTCTATCATTTGAATGATTTTGAAATGATTTAGACAGATGTGCATTTAAATATAAGTTCAAAATACATTATAAAGTCAGATGGAGAATATTTTGTTGGTCTTGATATGAAAATGATGTTATTCTCTATATAGTCTCTTCATTCATTTATTCATACTTGTATTCATGTATTCATCTATTTACACATACATTTAGATATTCACAAAATATTTGTTAGCGTGTTTTCTGTACCTGGCATTTGAGCTAGGTGCTGAGCTAGAAAGAAGGAAAAGTCATTGGAGGCTCTCCCAGTCCTGTGGGGTGTCACAGAGGTTAACACATAATTATTGCACAGTTGACAAGTATCACTGTAATCTTAGGAACTGCATATCAAGAGAGAAACATTTTACTCAGTCTTGCTATGTATTTGATTATTTATCTGCCCAAGGTGGAAATATACCAGTAGAGGTTGTGTTTGAAGGACATAGTCCATGTCCTAATCACTTTTAATGTGCCTGTGTTACATCAGATACTTTACATGCAGGTAGCTATATTCTATTAAGTGTATTTTTGTTCTATCTTAGGATCCCTCCCTACTTTCCCCTTCCCCCAAAGTATAGATTTTATTTTTGTAAAGAGGCAAGACTATATAATACTACCACTAAGGTTATGAGGTTTTTAGAAAAAGTCTGAGTTTTAACAGCTTTTTGAGGTACAATTGATATAACATAAACTGCATGTAATTAATGTGATGTTTAGACTTATGAATAAATCTGTGAAACCTGTTACTACAATATCCTATACCCACAAAAATTTCCTTGTACATTATTGTGTTACTATAGATTCATTTTTGTTACTCTGTAGACACACACAAATTTTCCTCATGCATTTTTTGTTACTGCAGATTTTCTAAAATGTTAAAAGAAAGGACTAATACATTCAATATCTGGATTCTTTCACTGAGCATAATTGCTTTGAGATTTATACATGCTATTGCATGTATCAGTAGTTTATTCCTTTTAACTGCTATATAATATTCCACTGTGTGGATGTATTTTTTAAATTTATATATAGTTTTATTTTTAATATGAATGTCTTTTATTTCTTCTTTTAGCTTTATGCGCTGACTAGACTCCCTAAAATAGGGTTGAAAAGAAGTAGGAAAGGAAGATATCCATGTCTTTTTCTCCGATCTTAGAAGAAAAGCAGTTGGTCTTACATTATTAAGTATGATATTTGTTATAAGTTTTCCATAGATCTTTCCTACTCATAATTTTCTGAGAACTTTTATTAGGGTAGGATGCTGGTTTCTTGATAGAATTTTTTATCTACTGAGATTATTAGGTGGCTTTTCTTTTTGTGTATTGCTGTATTAAATTACATTGATTTTTGAATGCTCAATCAGCCTTGTATTTTCAGAATTACCTTACTTGGTCCTGATAAATGATGCTTTTTAAATATTGCAGATTTTATTTTCTAAAATTTGGTATGGAATGTTTGCATCGGTATTCATGAAAGTGATTGATGAGAAGTTTTATTTTCTTGCAATACCTATCACTTTTGATTTAGGGGATCAGGGTAATGCTGGTTTCATAGAATTATTGGGAAGTATTACTGCTCTTCAGTTTTCTGGACTCAGTGTATAATTGATTCTGTTTCAAATATTTGGTAGAATTTATCAATGTAGACATCTGATCTAGAAGGTTTTTTATTATTACTCAATGAGTTTATTACATTTATACTTGTACAATGATCATCACAATCCAATTTTATAGGATTTCCATCCCACACTCCCAGTGCATCCCCCCACCCTCCAAACTGTCTCCTTTGGAGGCCATAAGTTTTTCAAAGTCTGTGAGTCAGTATCTGTTCTGCAAAGAAGTTCATTATGTCCTTTTTTCAGATTCCACATGTCAGTGATAGCGTTCAATGTTGGTGCCTCATTGTCAGACTGACTTCACTTAGAAAAATAATTTCTAGGTCCATCCATGTTGCTGCAAAGGTCGTTATTTCATTCATTTAATGGCTGAGTAATATTCCATTGTGTATATGTACCACATCTTATTGATCCACTCCTCTGTTGATGGACATTTAGGTTTTTTCCATGTCTTGGCTATTGCAAATAGTGCTGCAATGAACATTGGAGTACATGTGTCTTTGCGAGTCCTGGTTTTCTCTGGATAGATGCCCAGGAGTGGGAATGCTGGATCAAATGGTAGTTCTATTTTTAGTTTTCTGAGGAATCTCCATACTGTTTTCCACAGTGGTTGTACCAATTTACATTCCCGCCAACAGTGTAGGAGGGTTCCTTTTTCTCCTCACCCTCTCCAGCACTTATTATTTGTAGCCTTTTTGATGATGGCTACAAATAAGGTGGTCCCTCATAGTGGTTTTGATTTGCATTTCTTTAATGATGAATGATGTTGAACATCTTTTCATGTGTTTTTTGGCCATCCATATGTCTTCTTTGGAGAACTGTCTGTTTAGATCTTCTGCCCATTCTTTGATGGGGTTGTTTTTTTGGTATGGAGCTGTAGGAGGTGTTTATAAATTTATAAATCGCTTGTCAGTTGCATCATTTCCAAATATTTTCTCCCATTGTGTGGGTTGTCTTTTTGTTTTATTTAGGGTTTCCTTTGCTGTGGAGAAACTTTGAAGTTTAGTTAAGTCCCATTTGTTTATTTTTGTTTTTATTGTCAATATTCTAAGAGGTGGATCAGAGAAGATGTTGCTGTCATTTATGTCAGAGAGTGTATGCCCTATGTTTTCCTCAAAGAGTTTTATAGTATCTGGTTTTAAATCTAGGTTTTTAATTCATTTTGAGTTTATTTTTGTGTATGGTGTTAGGGAGTGTTTTAATTTCATTCTTTTATATGTGGCCATCTAGTTTTCCCAGCACCACTTATTGAACAAAACTGTCTTTTCTCCATTGTATATTCTTGGCTTCTTTATCAATTAGTTGGCTGTAGGTGTGTGGGTTTAATTCTGGCCTTTCTATCCTGTTCCACTGATCTATATTTCTGTCTTTGTGCCAGTACCATATGGTTTTGATGACTGTTGCTTTGCAACATAGTCTGAAATCCCAGAGCCTGATTCCTCCAGGTCCGTTTTTCTCTTTCAGGATGTCTTTGGCTATTCTGGGTCTTTTGTGCTTCCAAACAAACTTTAAAATATTTTGTTCGAGTTCTGTGAAAAATGTCCTTGGTAATTTGATTGCAATAGGGATTGCTTTGAATGTATAGATTGCCTTGGGTAGAATGGTCATTTTGATAATATTGTCTCTTCCAATCCACGAGCATGGTATATCTTTCCATCTATTGGTGTCACCTTTGATTTCTTTCATCAGTGTCTTATAGTTTTCAGAGTACAGGTCTTTTGTTTCTTTTTTTTTTCTTTTTTTTTTTTTTTTTTTTTTTGCTATTTCTTGGGCCGCTCCCACGGCATATGGAGGTTCCCAGGCTAGGGGTCGAATCGGAGCTGTAGCCACTGGCCTACGCCAGAGCCACAGCAACGCGGGATCCGAGCCGCGTCTGCAACCTACACCACAGCTCACAGCAACACCGGATCCTTAACCCACTGAGCAAGGGCAGGGACCGAACCCGCAACCTCATGGTTCCTAGTCGGATTCGTGAACCACTGCGCCACGACGGGAACTCCAAGGTCTTTTGTTTCTTTAGGTAGGTTTCCTCCTAGGTATTTTATTCTTTTGGATGCGATGGTAAACGGGATTGCTTCCCTAATTTCTTTTTTTTGATTTTCATTGTTAGTATATAGAAATGCAGTCAATTTCTGTGTATTAATTTTGTATGCTGTGACATTGCCAAATTCATCGATGAGCTCTAACAGTTTTCTGGTGGAGTCTTTAGGATTCTCTATGTACAGTATGATGTCATCTGCAAATAGTGATAGTTTTACTTCTTCCTTTCCAATTTGGATTCCTTTTATTTCTTTTACTTATCTGATTGCTGTGGCTAGGATTTCTAAAACTATGTTGAATGGTAGTGGTGATAACAGACATCCTTGTTTTGTTCCTGATCTCAGCAGGAATTCTTTCAGCTTTTCACCACTATATGGCCTTTATTATGTTGAGGTAGGTTCCCTCTATGCCCACTTTCTGAAGGGTTTTTATCAGAAATGGGTGTTGGATTTTGTCAAAGGCTTTTTCTGCATCTATTGAGAGGATCATATGGTTTTTATTCTTCAGTTGGTTAATGTGGTGTCTCACAATGATTCATTTGTGGATATTGAAGAATCCTTGCATCCCTGGGGTAAATCCTACTTGATCATGATGTACAATCCTTTTGATGTATTGTTGGATTTTGTTTGCTAGTATTTTCTTGTATCTTTGTTGTTTTTGTTTCTAGGTATTTTTTAATTTCCTCTTTGATTTCTTCAGTGATCCATTGGTTGGTTAGTTGCCTGTTGCTTAGTCACCATATGTTTGTGTTTTTTGCAGTTTTTTTCTTGTTGATTTCCAGTCATATAGCAATGTGGTCAGAAAAGATGCTTGATATGGTTTCAATTTTCTTTTCTTTTTTTTTCTGGGTCTGCACTAGTGGCATATGGAGGTTACCAGGCTAGGGGTCTAATCGTATCTGTAGCCACCAGCCTACACCACAGCCACAGCAATATAGGATCTGAGCCGTGTCTGTGACCTATACCACAGCTCTTGGCAATGCCGGATCTTTAACCCAGTGAGTGAATCCAGAGATTGAACCTGCAACCTCATGGTTCCTAGTCCTTTTCATTAACCACTGAGCCAGGATAGGAACTCCTGATTTCAATTTTCTTAAAGTTACCAGGGTTTGACTTGTAGCCCAGCATGTGATCCGTCTTAGAGAATGTTCCATGTGCACTTGAGAAGAATGTGTACTCTGTTGCTTTTGGATGGAATGTCATATAAATATCTATTAGGTCCACCTAGTCTAATGCTTCATTCAGGGCCTCTGTTTTCTTATTGATTTTCTGTCTGGATGATCTGTCCACTGATGTAAGAGGTATGTTAAAGTCACCCACTATTACTGTGTTATTGTCAATTTCTCCTTTTAAAGTTGTTAGCAGTTGCCTCATATATTGTGGTGATCCTATTTTGGGATCACCTATGTTGGGATCACCTATGTGGTGATCCTATGTTGGGATTTCAAGTGCATCTCCAGTGTCCTGCATTTGTAGCTCCTCTTCTCACAATTTCTGATTTTGGTGGCATAATTGTGCTGGATGATTTTGTATCTTTACTGTATATATGCCTTTGCTGGGGAGCCTTGTCATTTGTGGTATTTTTGTTTCTGGTTGCAGCCTGTTCTTTTCTGCCTAGAGAAGTTTCTTTAGTATTTTCGTATTTGTTGTTAAGCTGGTTTAGTGTTGCTGAATTCTCTTAGCTTTTGCTTATCTGTGAAGCTTTTGATTTCTCCTTCAAATCTAAATGAGAGCCTTGCTGGATAAAGTAATCTTGGTTGGAGGTTTTTTCCTTTTATCATGGTAAGTATATCATGTCACTCCCTTCTGGCCTGCAGAGTTTCTGCTGAAAAATCTGCTGATAACCTTATTGGGGTTCCCTTGTATGTCATTTGTTTCTTTTCCCTAGCTGCTTTCAAGATTTTCTCTTTATCTTTAATTTTGGTCAGTTTGATTAACATGTGTCTCAGGGTGTTCCTCCTTGGGTTTTTTTTATATGGTACTCATTGTGCTTCCTGGATTAGAGTGAGTGGTTCCTTTCCCATGTTAGGGAAGTTTTGGCTATTATCTCTTTGAATATTTTTTCTGTCCCTTTCTCTCTCTCTTCTCCTTCTGGCACCCCTATAATATGAATGTTGGTGCATTTAACGTTGTCCCAGAGTTCTCTGAGACTCTCTTCATTTGTTTTCAATCTTTTTTCTCTCTTCTGTTCCACATCTGGGATTTCCACTAATCTATCCTCTACATCGCTTATTCATTCTTCTGCCTTCTATATTCCGCTGTTGACTGCTTCTAATGAATTTTTTATTTCGGTTATTGTATTTTGCATCTCTTCTTGCTTAAGTTTTCTATCTTGGATCTCTTTGCTCAGTGTTTCCTGTAAATTATCCATCTTTGCCTCTATTTTATTTCCAATGCCTTTCATCATCTTCAGCATCAACAGTGTAAAGTCTTTTTCCTGGAGGCTGAGGATCTCTTGATCACTTAGCTGTTTTTCTGGGGTTTTTTTCTTTCTCCCTCATCTGAGTTATAGTTCTCTGTCTTTTCATTTTTATAGGTTTTTGGTGTGGTGACCTTTTTACTGATAATAGATTTGTAGCCTCTCTTACTTCTGGTGTCTGCCCCCCTTGTGGCTGAAGTTGGTATGGGGGCTTGCTGTAGACTTCTTGATGGGTGGCACTGATGGCTGCCCACTGGTAGGTGGAGCTTATTCCTATCCCTCTGGTGGGTGGGGCTTAGTCTCTGGATAGGATTAGAGGTGGCTGTGTACATGGGATGTATTTAGCAGCCTGTTTACTGAGGGCTGGGGCTATGATCCCACCTGGATTGTTGTTTGCCCTGGGGCTTCTCAGGGCTGATGGGTGGCGCCAGATTTTCCAAGGTGGTCACCTCCAGAGAAAGGCACACTGATTAATATTCCCAAAAGCTTTGCTTCCAATGTCCTTCCCCCACAACAAGCCACATTCACCCTGTTTTCCCAGGAGGTCCTCTAAGAACTGCAGTCATGTGTGACCCAGATTCCTATGGAGACTTTGCTTTGCCCTGGGACTCAGTGTACATGAAAGTCTGTGTTCACCTGTTAAGAATGGGGTCTCTGTTTCCCCCAATCCTGTGGAGCTCCCACACACAAGCCCCACTGGCCTTCAATGCCAGATGCTCCAGGGGCTCATTCTCCCAGTGCCAGATCCCCACACGTGGGGGTTTGGTGTGGGGCTCAGAACTCTCACTCCTGTAGGCGAGTCTCTATGATACAGTTACTTCCAGTCTGTGGGGCTTCCCACCCAGGAGGTATTTGGTTGCTTATATCGTGTAATCTCCTCCTACCTCTTGATGTGGCCTCCTCTTTGTTTTCTGGAGTAGATACCTTTTTGAAAGTTTACAGATCATTTGGTTGAAGATTGCTCCACCTTATTTGTGAATTTTGTTGTTTTTAGGAGAGAAGTTGAGCTCCAGTCCTTCTATTCCACCATCTTAATCCCATCCTCCTAGAGTTTTTATTGTGAAATTTTCCCCCCACAATTTGATATCTTTATAGATACCTATCTATTCAGATTTTGTATTTCTTTCTTTTTTTTTTGTCTTATTGTCTTTTTTAGGGCTGCACCCACAACATATGTAGGTTCCCAGGCTAGGGGTCTAATTGGAGCTGTAGCTGTCAGCCTACGCCACAGCCACAGCAATGCCAGATCTGAGCCACGTCTGTGACCTACACTACAGCTCACAGCAACACTGGATCCTTAACCCACTGAGCGAGGCCAGGGATCAAACCTGCAACCTCATATTTCCTAGTCGGATTCATTTCTGCTGCACCACGACAGGAACTCCTGGATTTTATATTTCTTTTTTTTTTGTCTTTTGTCTTTTTTGTCTTTTGTCTTTTTTGTCTTTTTGTCTGTTGTTGTTGTTGTTGCTGCTATTTCTTGGGCCGATCCCGCGGCATATGGAGATTCCCAGGCTAGGGGTTGAATCAGAGCTGTAGCCACTGGCCTACACCAGAGCCACAGCAATGCAGGATCCAAGCCGCATCTGCAACCTACACCACAGCTCACGGCAACGCCAGATCGTTAACCCACTGAGCAAGGGCAGGGACAGAACCCGCAACCTCATGGTTCCTAGTCGGATTTGTTAACCACTGTGCCACGACGGGAACTCCGATTTTATATTTCTTAAATGAGCTTTGGGGACTTGTATCTTTCAACTATTGCCAAAATGTATTCATAATATTTCATTTATTATCCTTTAATAATTATAGAATCTGTAGTTATGTTACATCTCTCATTTATGATATCAGTAATTTGTTTATTCCTCTCTTGTTTTTTTTCCTCTCATCAGTCTGACTAGAAGTTTGCCAATTTTATTGATTTTTTTTTCAAAAATTCAATTTTTGTTCACATGGATATTATATTTTGTTTTTGTTATTATCAATTTCACTCAGATCTTTATTATTTTCTTATGCTGAACTTGTGTATAATTTTTCCTTCTTTTTCTAGTCTCTTCATGTGGAACCTAAGGTTATTGATTTGAGATTTTGCTTCTTTTTCCAATATAGTCATTCACTGCTGTAAGTTTCCTCTTAAGTACTGCTTTTTGGTATTCCACAAATTCTGATGGATTGTGCCTTCAATGACATTTAGTTCAGAATTTTACAGGAAATGCTAAGCATGGTATCAGGCACATAAAGACAGAAAACAATCCATAATTGAGGCTCTTGTCATTGTTAATTAAGGATAATTATCCTTCTTATGGAGGATGATAATATATTGAAAAGTTAAACTTGTATTATTTTATATAACTCATTTCTAATAAGATTTCAATGTTTACTTTCTGTCTAATTCAGTGCTGTCTGATTCCTCAAGAGAATGGGTTTTCTCCTTCACTTTATTACATAGATACCACCTAAATAAATTCTGAATACCCATAAATGAATTCACTTTTAGGATTTCACTATCCTTTAAGAGGCAGCTTAAAGGATACTGATAAAGTGTATTGGTTCTAAACTTAGAGTTCAAGTTGTTGCTGTTACTTACCAGCTGAGAGAACTTTTCAACCTGTTTCTGAATGTAAGCATTGTTCTTCTATGGCCCATGGGTATAGCAACCACTTGCACAGGATATTTTTACCTTGTATTCCACCTGCATATAGATACAGATATAGATATAGATATAGATATAATATGCATTTAATATATATATGCACTTGATATGTATATATTAAATATATAAATATAATTTTTTTACTGGTTTCTTCCTGTGTCTCAAGGTAGAGCATTGTTTTCTACCTCTCTCATGTGCACTCCTATTTAGCCACATCTCTCACTTTCATTCCAGAGCACAGTAAGCAGCCCTCTTTGCTCTTATCCATCATTGATCCAGTCCCAGTTGCCCTGTCCTCAGAGGACCTGACTTTACAGGAAGGGACATTAGTTCCCAGATACTTACCACCACGTGCAAGACTATCAATGCTTCATCCATTCATTCAGTGTGTTAGGTTTGTAAGGGATGGAAATGGAATAAAATTGGGTTGTGATGATGATTGTACAACTATAAATGTAATCAAATTCATTTAAAAAAAAACAAGTAAAACAAAACAAAACAAAAAGAAACACAAAGAACAAAAAGGGCTTAATCTCTTTAAGACTGCAGCTAACAGTCTGTAGGAAGAGAGGGACTTTAAGAAAATAGTTATTCTGCTAATTATAAAACAGGTGGTTATGATGGGACGTAGAAGGAGGAATGAGAGCTCACCTGGTTGGAAGCAGGTGATCAGGGCTAACGGATTGACTTTTTCAAAACTCTGTTGAGGTATAATTTACACACAATACATTGTTCATATTTAAATGCACTAAATAGTATGAGTTTTAACATATGTATATACCCACAAACTTATCGTCACAATTAAAATATAAAATATGTTATCACTCCCAATTTTTCCTTGTACACATTTGCAATTCCTCCTCTCCATGTCTTACTATGTATTTATAAATTTTTTTTTGGTCTTGTTTTGCTCAGTGTAATGATTTTTTGATCCATCCATGTTGTTTCATGTATCAAAATCTTACTCCATTTATTTATGTCTGAGTTTTAGATCCCACTGTAAGAATATACCGCAATTTATCTTTCCATCTGCCATTGGGCATTTGTGTTGTTTCCAGCCTTTTCTTTTATAATGAAATCTATTATGAATTTTTGTCTACAAGTCTTTGTGTAGACATTATACTTTCATTTCCCCTCGGTAAGTATTTAGAAGTGGAATTTCTGGAACAAACTATCAAGGCATTTAACTGATACAACAGCACAAGTTGGAGGATACACATTAATGGATCTTTGAAAAAGGAGAATTGGAACATCTTTTGGTCCCTTCTCCCTGGATAACTATATAGTTCAAACCTCAAATTTGGCAGATTTTGCATCTGAGTTCTTGATCTTCCTTTTCAAATGTGGTCCCACATCAATGTTACTTAGTTTAGTAAATCGTACTACTGAGATTTGGGCAACACAGCCAGCCTTGACACTTGCTTCTCTTTCACCACCCTTATTCTATTGGCCTTCAAGTCTTAAATTTTTTCCCTCACTAAAATACTACTGTATGCTACCTATACTACCCATGCTCTGGCATAGGTCACTGAACTGTCCTCTAGACCAGTGGGACAATGTGCTCGGTATCCCCCAACCCTTAACTTGTACACTCATCTATTGTCCATCCATTGTGGTTAAGATAAAATGAGTTTCAAAACCTGATATACTCAGTGTAGGCCTGAGTATATTCCTTCACAGATTCAACGTTTAAATAGCTCTTCATAATCCTTGGGAAAATGTTCCAAATCTAGACAGTCTGTATGTGTGTATTCTCACCTAAGGAACATGGTTACATTGTGATTCAGTGTTATCCTCTTCTTCCATTTTGTTTTTGTTTTGCCTATAACTTTATTCAGGCCATCAGCTTTTCCAAGTTCTTTATTGCCTGTGGACTTTTATATTTTCAATGTCCCTGCCTATTTCTTCATGTTTTTGTCTAGCTCTTACTTAACCAACTTAAGTATTATGTTCCCTAGAAAGCTTACATATAGGTAAAATAACTTTTCCAACTTGATATTCTATACCAATCTTAAGCTCTTACAATGGTGAAGATTCTGGTCAGCCTCCCTAATTAAAAATAGGGCCTAATTAATTACCATTGCATTTCTAATCCTTAGTACAGAATCACCTTTTGAACATGTTAAGTGCTCTAACACATTTGATCATTAAAAAGATGGCTATGACAATGATCTAAACTTTATATAACACATGCATGATAAATATTTGAAAAGTTCCAGATTTATTAAATTCAAGAAAGGCTTTCCAATAATAAACATGGATGTCACCAAGTTCATACATTAATAGCCATTACTTGATTTATAAGTGAGTCCCTCTGTCTCTCATTCAAAATCTATTTTATACTCACTTTATATAGTTCTAGTAAATTCAGGTATCAAGTTTCTTATACCACAATATATTAGAAGCAGAAAACCCAGTGGTTTAAAAGAATAAATGCAGATGTGTTCAGGCATATACATTGCAGCAAAGAGTGAAGATACTGAAAAACATGAGCTTTTAATTGAAAACCTGTTAAGGAGGGCCATTTCGTCCAGGGTTATATGATGTGATACCATAATTTGATTAAAGTGGAGGCAAATTTGGATGTTACTAATTAAAATCTTGATCTGATGAAGCTACTGATAATCATAGGTACCCTTGATTGTGTTCTGTTGGGACAGAATTGAAGCTAAGCTCTCTTTACATTGTCTCATTGAATTCTAATAATGGCCCTATAAAATTGGTATTGATTTTAAAGAAGAAAAGGAAAGTTCAGAGAAATTAAATATTTGGGGTAAAGTTCAGAGAAATTAAATATCTTGGCCTTGGTTACCTAGCTTTCAGACATGACTCTAGCCTGCTTAGTCTAAGTAATCAAGAAAGGATTAAATTAGGTTTTTTTTTTACCCTATTTAAAGAAACAACAAATTGTAAAAGAAGTGCATTAAAAAACAGATTATTTTCTTTAAATTTTGGACTCTCCAGGGGGCAGTTCAAATTATCTAAAATAGTACTTAAGGTAAGAACATTTATTTCCCAGTCATACCAAATAAATGAAGTTTGTCTGTAAATGCTTTCCAGTGATTACATTACACTTCATGATTATCTGTAAAATTATGAAAAGACTCTAGCACACATTGCTTCCTGAAAAGTGTCAATAGCACGACACTAATGCTAGACAATGTATTACCCCACATGGGCTCATTAAGAGGCCCAATTTTCATCTTTAATTGCAAAGAACACATATCCTTCAAATGAGTCCATAGTCACTTTAACAAGAAGTACCAGAAGTGTAAATAGAATCTATTACCAGATCCATTTAGAATCCATTTATCTTTATGACTATATATGTTATGGATCATCAGCCCATGATCATACAGACCCCATCAACACTCATCTTCCTTATGGCAAGTTTAAAATGCAGTGTCTCTCCTAGGAGATTAATTCTTTTCACACTTCTGAGTGATAGACTCCTATATTCCTAAACACATTTTGCGTGAAGTAATTAATTCCGGCATTGCATTAGGTAAACATCTACTCCCCAGCTCTGTCTTTTAAGGAGTGTTCACCTCTAGGCAATGACTCAGGACAGCCAGCCCCCAGTCACCTCCTCCTCTCCCCCAGCCTCATCACTTTGTCTGATTCCTGACCTCCACTCTTTTGGATATATTTTACTGTTGGATTTAATAAAGCCTCCTTCACCCAATTCTGAGATCCAAAGAGATGAAGACTTTCCCTTCTCCAGCCTGGACATCTCCTTTATTTAGCATTTTTAAAGCCCACCAGTATGGTGTATGGCCAGTGCTCCCCACCAGTGCAAATATCATCCCTCCACATCTCTGTTTTTACCACTGATTCCTCTTTCCCCAGAAGACCAGCAGGATTAATCTCATGCTTTTATTCCCATTTTACTCTGTAACTTTCCAAAGTCCAAGTATTCAAGATATTTAAATACTGATTATTATCCCCATAACCCCTTACATCTCTAATCTTCCATCTCTTTCCATCTCCTCATTCCCCAAGAAATTCTGTGTATCCTTTGGAATATGCAGTCTCTCATTTCCAAAGTTCCCAATTCAGTATTTTCTTTTAATTTTTCCTTCATCTTCAGGCTTGGATAAAAAAATGACTTCCCCTGAGGACTCAGCTTTCCTTACAGTGTCCTAAGAGAAGGGCAGTGTCCTCTTCCATCCTCCTATTGTAGAGCTTACACACTAGATTGTCATTCTCTCCTTCTCCCTCAATGCAGCTTCTAAGACATTTTTCCTAATTAAAAAACAAAACAAAACAAAACAAAAAAAAAATAAAGAACCACTCAGCTTGTTTGAAGTTAGTACCAACAAATTGTACTATACTGGCTGCCATACTCATCTATTAAAACTCATTAATCTCTCCTCATTTCCCAAAAGTTTTCACTTGTACCTTCCTATCTTTCTGCCACTACTCTTGTCATTATTTTTGGAGATTCCAAAAATTTCATGGATTATCTCCTCCAAATCCCATTCTCTCAGCTCCCCAGCTTCTGCACATTTGGTGATCTTCTCTTCCACCAGACTTCAGCCATCCATTTGTTTTGAATGCACCTGTCATCATAAGTAAGAGTGCTGGAGTTCCCGTTGTGGCTCAGTGGTTAATGAATCCGACTAGGAACCATGAGGTTATGGGTTCGATCCCTGGCCTTGCTCAGTGGGTCAAGGATCTGGCATTGCCGTGAGTTGTGGTGTAGGTTGCAGATGGGGCTCGGATCCCACATTGCTGTGGCTCTGGCTTAGGCTGGCAGCTACAGGTCGTATTAGACTCCTAGCCTGGGAACCTCCATATGCCATGGGTGTGCCCTAAAAAAAAGGACAAAAGACAAAATAAAAAAAAGAGAGTGCCATTTCTCATATCTCATGTGCTAGCATCTCACATTCTCACAGCTCCTTCCTATCTTTCCATATCACACAAATAACTGCACAATTTGCTTCATCCCCTTCATATCTCTAATAACCCCATTCAAGTCATTTCCTCCTGAACCAGTTTAATTACTACAACCCTCCTTGTAATCCCTTTGATCATACTTTTTCTTCCTTTGCCCCTTTTCCTTCTCTTCCCCTTGCTTGACAACCCCATTCTAACTCTCTACCTGTTATACCCCTGAACCTATATGGCTTGAGAAAAGTAGACACGTGTTCTGACTGGTCTCATAGCAGTGGCTCAGAGGACCTCAACATCCTACCTCTAACTCCACATCGACCACCTTCTCCTCTCTACTTACATGTCCAGGTCATCCATTCCTTCTTCCTCGTTTGTTTCCACTCATTAATTCTACTTCTTATTTAACTGACTAATATTATAGACAGAAAAAATTTGCCTTGTCTTTCTACTATTAAATCTACTAATCCACCTTCATTCTGCCCTGGTTGCTACTTTCTTATTAATAACTAGGACCACACCAGCCACTGTGTACTTCAGTCCCCTCTCTATTTCACTCACCACTTTTGCTCAGCTGTTATTTCCCCTCTTTCAGTTGTCAGTCACTTTACTGATAAGTGAGTTTCCCTGCTCAATTTGTTATTTTTTTTTACTGGGTTGTCCTTATTGAAATATGAACATGCTGTACTTTATATCTCATCTTACAAGAAAAGAAAGAAAAAACTATAAATATCCTATAGCCAACCAGAGTATACCATATCTCTTTTTCCTTTTATATCAAAAAGTCTTGAAAAGTGTGCCCAAAGTCCGTTCCCTCCTAGTCTTTCATCAGTGCATTCCAATTGAGATTTCATCTCCACATCTTTAATTTTCCAAATTTGATAGTAAATTCTTATTTATCATCTTATGAATGCTGTGTACACTCTGAGCTAAACCTCTCTTAGCATGTATTTTGCTGTATTGTAATTATGTGTCCACTCTCACTGAATTTGGGGGGCATTAAGACTGTATCACATTTGTGTCTGTATCTGCATAGCTCTGCTCAGTTCCAGTACATAGTAGATACTGAGTAAATTTTCACTGAATAAATGCGTGACAGAAATGAGTTCTCCCATCAGTTAGTGACATCTATAAAAATTAAATATATAAACACTTGATCCAAAAATCAGGGCACTAGAAAATATTAAAAAGTAAAAAGTATGTTAGAGGTAGTCAAAATAACTAAAAGGGGGGCTCAAATAAATAATAACTGAGAAAAATACCTAGAACTACGAAGATAAAACCTGAGGAATATGAATACATTAAAACATCCTCCAGTAGTCCATGAAGACAAAACTAATATTAAAATGACTAGTAATGATGTCACATTTATTCTCATCCCCTTGACCTATTTAATTCAAGTGAGAAGAAGTTTACCATGACAAGGTTCAATTAGTGCAAGTAATCTGATAAGTTTCACCAAACTAGTGGTGCCAAGACTGGGATTCAAACCTGGAACTGATGGAATTCTTGCTCTAACCACTGTGCAATACTGCAGCATGAATTACATTTCCAGAGTGGTAGAGGAGGATAGTTACAGGTTTCATCAAGAAGACAACCCAATAGGAGAATAAATTGGAGAGGATTTCTACCATAAAAAAAAGTACACATACAGTAATCATTTCACTTTTTAAAATGTAAGCTGTTTACTTGTCTCCAGCTATTATCAATCACGATGTGATTGTGAGAAAGTATACTTCAAGGTTAAAGGCAGGGGGAAAACTGCCTTCAGCTCTGGAAAACTGCCAAAGTACCCATGTTCGCTTCCTTCCTCTGTAGCATGTAATTGCAGCTTTCATAAATAAGATTAAAAAGAGTCTCTTAAGACTTTGGGAGCCCTTATTTTCAGGTGGCCAGTATTCTGCAAAGTGGGTATAACTGCTGCTTCAGCATAAACATAAAATTCTGCAGTTTTGCCAGAAGTAAAATTATTTGCCAAAATAGTTACATGTGGAAAACTCACAAGTTGAAGGTTCTTAGGAACTTTTATTGACAGATATTCAGCTTTTTTGAGCTCAGCAACCCCAAGTACCTACTTTATAATTAGAAACATCTGTGTAATAGCAGTGCCAGAATCTAGATGTTTCTGGATGGGTAGACACACAAGAATGTATGAGTAGACTACTGCACAAAAAATACGTCTCTGCTAATGATTTAAACCAAGAAAAACTGGAAAGTAAACATGGTGTTCCTAAATTTCATCCACACACACACATTTTGGCATTTCTGAAATCAGGGCATAGCTTATAATTAATGAGGGCCATAAGATAATTGGTGGATTTTTTTTTTTCATTTCTTACACAAGGGAATGAATTGGTTTATGTGGTCAGCATCCTAATTTTGATGAAATAAACTCTAATATCAGGAGCATTCTCAATATGAATTAGAAAACATAAGTATTTTGTTTTAATTTCTATTGTGTACATCAGATTTTGCCAAGCTAGAGTTCTGTTGGAGTTTTCTCTGTAAACATTTGTTTTTGACACTTCAGTTCTTCCAAGCAGCAACCTTCATTTCACCTCTCAATTTCTGTACAAGACCTTCTACAATTGCTACTTCCATGTTCTCAGCATTGAACTACCAGCCCCGTACCCACTTCCTTATGCAAAGCTTAAATAAAACTGCTCTTTTCAAGGTCAGCGATAGCCTCTTAAACTCTTGATAGCTTTTGACACTATAAGCATCTCCTCCTCTCCAAACTTTCTTTTGCCTCTCATGGCAACTTGTCCTACTTCTCCAACATATCTGGTCCTTTCTTTCCCAACTATACTTCTAACACCCAACAAATATTATGTCTTAAGATTCAGTCTTTGTTGTAATCAATAAAAAATTATTTTAAATTAAAAAAAATTAGTTTTCAGTTTTCTGCTTTTCCTCCCCAAATCAACAAATTTCTCATTTTCATCTGTATTCTCTGTTAATAATCCTAAAAAAAAAATTGTTTCCATTTCTTCCCTCTCTTGAGCACTGGTCTCTGTCTGATAACCATTTTCAGTTTTTTTTTTTTTCCCTTGCATCAGCTAAGGATCTAACTCATTATGGTTATTTTCCATGGGATGCCCCTCCAGATTTCTTGGTATCTGATAGCAACACCATCATCATTCTCCTACCTCAGTGTCAATTTTGATTATCACTTTTTCCTTTTCTTTGACCCTATGTTGGATTGTTAACTGAGTACCATAAATGCTTTCTTCCAGATTTGCATTTTATCTGGCCTTCATTTTCTACTTTAATTTCTACCACTTTGGCCCAAATTCATGGTTCTTACCAGTTCCTCATAGAGGTAAGTCTGAGTCCCACCAAAGCACCATGATGCTTTCTTTCCTCGACCTTCACTAGCCAGCCTGGATACTCCTTGAAGTCAGAGCCCAAGCTGCAGGTTTGGCGTATAGGAGTCATTCAACACAGTTCGTCTAACTGAATAAAACTGTGTCATGACAACTCATCAAGAGTTGTCATAATACCTGGGAGAGAGAGAGAGAGTCATTGCTGTCAGATACCAAGAAGTCTTAGGTTTTAGGTGCAGATGAAAGCAGAAAAAAAGTATGTGAATGGTTATCAACATTAGCCTTAAATTACAGAAGGTTTGGACCCTAAATTGTAAGAATTTTGGCCCCTTGTCTTGCTTTCTCAATCCTGCTAAAGCCACTTCCTTTTTAATTTTTGAGATAACAAATATGATTGTTTAAAATCTCAAGGTCTTTCTCTTTCAAACCCTTTCAGGTTTTCAGACAACTTCAAATAAATTTTGAGAGAAATTTATGAAAATAAGTCTGTAGTCAAAGATGTGAGGTTTCAATGCCAATCACCTGGAGATTTAATCCTCTTTGAGCTAAAACTCATTTAATTTTTCTCCAGCTTTTTGAAGTATAATGGATGAGTAAGAATTGTTATGTTTAAGGTGTACAAAGTGGTGGTTTTGTGTATGTGTGTGTGTGTGTGTTTAGGGCCACACCTACAGCATACGGAGGTTCCCAGGCTAGGGGTTGAATTAGAGGTGTAGCTGCCGGCCTATGCCACAGCCACAGAAACTCAGGACCCATGCCACATCTGCAACCTGCACCACAGCTCACAGCAATGCCAGATCCCCAACCCACTGAGCAAGGCCATGGATAAAACCTGCATCCTCATGGATACTCTTTGGGTTTGTTAACCACTGAACCATGATGGGAACTCCAGTGTGGTATTTTGATATATTTATGCATTGTGAAATGATTATTAAAATAAGAAAAAAGATGTATTGGTAAAATTTTAAAAAATTAAATAAAAATTTTAAAAATCAAGCTAATTAATATAAACATCACTTTACATAGTTATCTTTTTATGGTGAGAATACTTAAGATCTATTCTCAGCAGATTTCAAAAATATGATGCATTATATTAGCTGTAGTGTCCATGCTGTACATTATGTCTCCAGAACTACTTCATCTTATAACTAAAAGTGTGTACCTTTTGACCAACCTCTCCTCCTTTCCCCCATTTACCTCAGCCCTTGGTAACTACCATTCTGTTCTCTGTTTTTGTGAATTTGAGTATTTTATATTCTAAATGTAAATGAGGTCATGCATATTGGTCTTTCTATGTCTTGCTTATTTCACTTAGCATGTTCTCCAGGTTTATCCATGTTTTGGCAAATGGTAGGATTCCATTTTTGTTTAGGGCTGAATAATATTCCATTATATATATACACACACGTTTTCTTTTCTTTTTTTTTTTTTTTGTCTTTTTAGCTATTTCTTGGGCCGCTCCTGCGGCATATGGAGGTTCCCAGGCTAGGAGTTGAATCGGAGCTGCAGCCACCAGCCTACGCCAGAGCCACAGCAACGTGGGATCCAAGCTGCATCTGCAACCTACACCACAGCTCATGGCAACGCCGGATCGTTAACCCACTGAGCAAGGGCAGGGATCGAACCCACAACCTCATGGTTCCTAGTCGGATTCGTTAACCACTGCGCCACAACGGGAACTCCACGTTTTCTTAATGTCATTTAATTTATCTGAAAATTGGCATATAAAATCTATCATATTTATTTTTTAAGGTTGCTGTAAATATCTTCTTAGTTAATACATGTAAAAAACATTAATCTGATTTCTAATTTTACTTTCTATAATTTAGAACTCTATCCAGTGAGAATTATGACTAAAGAATAATTGCTGTTCATTTTTTTGCCTGTTCTTCAAGATCCACATGAAAACACAATTTTAACATACTTTCTTTAAAACATCCTCCTCCTCTATGAATGTAAACTTCACCCTTCCTCTCTCATTCAAAATTTTTTCAATCTCCCTTCACCTTTGTCCTCATAAAAACCCCAATTCAATTATGAACTAACTCCTAACTAGGTGGCATTGACTGAAGTGAGCTGATAAATTAATTCACATTATATGCCATTGGATGACTACTAAAATGATCCCCATGAGCTATATACCCATAAACATAAACATTTCCTTTTGTTTAAATACAATATATTAAACAGCATGGTTGATAAATTATATACAATCTAAGTGCCAATTACATTTCTAATTGTTGCATAATATCTCATTATATGGAATTAATTCCATTTTACAAAATTTAGACCAACACTTCTAATTGTTGCATGTTATTCCATTGTGTGAAATTAATTCCATTTTGTAAAACTTAAGAGTCCAAACTGGGAGATTTGTTAACTGAATTCCTGTAATGGAATACTATTCAGTCATTGGAAATTATGATATACATCTACATTGACTTGGAAGGACTTGGTGAATATTACTAATATCATAAATATTATAAAATTTCTCTATAATACAGTCCTTGTCTGTGTATATGTACTTGTACTTATCTAAAAAGATATGCTTAAACATATAATAATTATTTAAAGTGATCAAATTATTTTTTGAAAATCATTATTTTACTTGTCTATTTTCAGATATTTCATATAATAATTTGTCATCCTTTTTAAATTAAATGTCATATATTATCAGAAGGAAATGCTTTGCTAATAAGGGAAGGGGTTTCTTACCTGATGTCAGGAGGAAAAAGGAAATATTTGGAGGAAGAAATGTGACCTATTTTAATGTGTCCCAAGGATTTATTCATTCAGCTGATAAGTATTAGCATCTGTCATATGCTAGGTACTGAAGAAATAAATGAGTAAACAAACTCTTGTTCTACTTTTGTGTACCCATTGTTTAATGAAAGAAACCAATATAAATCAAATTCTTATATGCATGTACAAGCACAAAGAGTAAAAGCTATAAAGGAATGCAAATGAGCTTCTATTTATAGCTCTGAAATAGGGTGGGATGTATGTGTGTAAAGATGTATGTGTATGGCTTCATTGACAAAGTGGGATTTTGGCTGAGATCAGAAATATACAAGTAGTTGACAGCTGGTGGAGAGATGAGGAAAGGTCCCAACAGGGGGAACTCTATTTGCAGGACCCTGGGTGGGAGGGAGCATGCCATTGCCCTTTGAGAGAAAGTGATCTTGAAAGCCATTGTGGCTGAAGCACAGAGAGGACAGGAGGAAGTTACTTGAGAACAATCCTGGTTTTCTTTTTGACATGTTGACTTTTGGTTTGTGGGCTGCACCTTCTTGCCTTTAATTTTACTAGCAGCACTTTTCACTCTCACCTCTGATCTGTACCTGACAGCTCAAGTAGGTGCTATAAGGAAATCACTTTTATTTTTTCATTTTATTTTATTTAATTAATTAAATTATTTATTTATTTATTTATCTTTTTTGCTTTTTCTAGGGCTGCTCCCGCAGCATGTGGAGGTTCCCAGGCTAGGGGTCTATTCAGAGCTGTAGCCGCTGGCCTACACCAGAGCCACAGCAATGCAGGATCCAAGCCGCATCTGCAACCTACACCACAGCTCATGGCAATGCCAGATCCTTAACCCACTGAACAAGGCCAGGGATCAAACATGCAACCTCATAGTTCCTAGTCAGATTGGTTAACCACTGCACCACAACGGGAACTCCAAGGAAATCACTTTTAAACTTTACAGCTTAGGCTGCCTTTGAGCCTCCCCAACCTAATATCTGCCTGGGAATAGCCACTCTTCAATGCCTTCTGGAGAGAATAACTGAGCACTGTTTTGCTTACATAGGTGGAAGGGTCTGCTGAGAACAGGCAGGCAGGAGAGGGAAGCTGAGCAACTTTTCAGCATTTTCACAAATAGTTCATACTGGAGTTGACAAACACTGTCCACACTGAAAAGTAACAGTTTTGATTTTCTGTGTAACCAAACCTTGTCATTTGCACCAAGGTTATGTGAAAGGTTTTGAAACCTGGAAGGAGAAATATTTTGCAGGTTATGTCTCAGAGGGAATATAGATATCTTTGGTGGTTGTATTAAGCGCCCCTTAAAAAATCTCCTCCAACCCAGATGCACATGATAGTGATAAGAATTTACTGTGGCTCTGCCAGTCTTAGCTAGATCCAGGAAATTGTTTATGCTTTTAGAACTTATTTTATGTATTTCAATAGCATCATTTTAATTTCCTTCTCTACCAGACCACATAATTAGGGCAGGCAGGAGGTGAAAGAGTTGAGAAAATATAATCCTCTTTCATAACTGGCTGTTCTCTTTTGCAGATCAAAATAGTTAGAGAAATATCTAAGGATGTAAGGTTGGACTAGTAACCCAGAGATCTTCTAAATGGAGAATTTTCTAGGGGCTCCAGATATACGTGGAAGAGGCTATATTCTTGCAGTTTGCGTTTCTTGCAATGAATAATGTTGTAAGAGGGAAGAGTCAGATTTTGCCAATTGATGAACTTTCCAAAGATTGCTCATTATATTTGATTCAGCCAAAAGTTTGTACACCTGAAACTAACACAATATTGTAAATCAACAGCACTTAAATTTTTAAAAAAAGGTTTTTTTTAAAAAAGTTTGTATAACCATTTCCCTGTCTTCCTATCTTCATTCTACAAAGACAACTTCAAAAATTGAAACCCCTGTTTAATTTCAATATATATATGATAAATCAGTGCATCTATTAGAAAGTTTCAAACTTTGTCAAAGAGGAAGTTGACATTTTTAAAGTCAGATATGGAAATGGTGGCAGTATCTGACTGTAAAGCAAGAGTTTTTGTAATTGCTAATAAACAACATAAATGGAACCCAGGTGTTACACTGAGATCAAGAGTTTTGGATCAGAGATCTGAGGCGTAAATGTGGGCTTCGCCATTTATCATGTATGTGACCCACGGTGAGGCTTAACTTCTTTCAACTTCGGATGCCTCCTCCATAAGGAGGAATGATAATAATATCTTACAGAATTGTAATGAAAATTAGCATTGATTAAAACATACCAAGTGTATGAGTGTATTGTAGCACAGTGACTAGAGGACTTTATTAGCTTTCAACAAATACTAGTATCACCATAGCCATTGCCTATATGCTAAACTGTGATAAGCTCTCCTCAGTTTCCTGTATTTAAATAACTCTATTGTTAGATACAAATGTCTTTTTATTTCACTTTCAGAAGTTGGAGTGAGTTTATGGAACTATGCATTATAAAATTGTTGTGTTTGGGTCTTCATTAGGAGGAATACTGTTGGGGGCATGGATACTTTATCTACATAATCAATTAGAATGCATGAGGTTAGCTACTGATAGAGAAAAAATGTAAAAGTAAACTCTAGGAGTTCCTATCGTGGCTCAGAGGTTAACAAACCTGACTAGCATCCATGAAGATGCAGGTTCAATCCCTGGCATCTGTCAGTGGGTTAAGGATCCAGCATTGCTCTTAGCTGTGGTATAGGTCACGGACACAGCTTGGATCCTGTGTTGCTGTGGCTCTGGTGTAGGCAAGTGGCTATAGCTCCAGTGGGACCCCTAGCCTGGGAACCTCCATGTGCCTTGGGTGCAGCCCTAGAAAGACAAAAAAAAAGAAAAAGAAAAAAACCCCTCTAATTTCCCACCTAAAATGTGTAATGTCAGCACATTATTTTGACGGCATGCTTGGGGGCCAGGCAGACACAGGTTGGGATCCCTGTTCTGTCACTTGATACAGTAGTTCTCAATCCTGGCAGTGGATCAGAACCCCCTGTTAGCATCCCACCCCAGGCCAATCAAATTGGTGTCTGAGAAGGAGGAGGGCAAGATTCTGGGCCTCAGTGTTAAAAAAAATAATAATAAACAGGAACAAACTTGTGTCAGGTTGATAATAGCTATTTGATTTAGAGCCATTTATTTGTCCTCTCTGAGACCTAATATATTAGTTTCCTGGGCCTGCAGTAACAAAGCCCTGCAAACCATGGGGATTAGAATAACAGAAATGTATTGTCTCTTGTTTTGGAGGCCAGAAATCTAAAATCAAGGTGCTGGAAGGCAGGGCTGCCCTCCCTCTGAAGGGTCTGGAGAAGAATCTGTTTCATGGTTCCCTCCCAGCTTCCAGTAGCTTTGGGTGTCCCTTAGCTTTTCAATGGCCATCATCTTCTCCCTGTGTCTGTCCAGTCATTTTCCTTCTGCACATGTGTATCTCTTCGTCCAAATTTCCTCATTTGATAAGGATACCAGTCATATTAGATGAGGACCTACCTAATGATCTCTTTTCATCTTGATTTCCTTTTTAAAGACCCTATTTCTAAAAAAGCCATATTCTGAAGTACTGGGAATGAGGACCTCAAATATCTTTTGGTGAAGACACAGTTCAACCCATGTTTGTGTACGCAGTTGGAAAATGGAGATAATAGTTGTATCTCTTTCACCATCTTGTCAAGAGAATGAAATGGGGTTATTAGAATGCTTGCCACAATACCTAAATAAAAATGAGCAATTAGCTACATTGTCAGGATCATTTTTGTGATATTTTGTTCCAATTATCATTTACTTTGTCCTTGTTTTTTTCTCTTTTCTCTGTTTAAAGATATAGCCAAGACTTTTGGGTTCCTTTGGCTCAAGGGAGGGTTTTATTTCAGGGTCAAGAAGGAGAGGCTGACATGTCTTTTGAGCCATCATGGAAAGTGTCCCAGAGGAGAAAGCCTGATCCTGCTACACATGCTACACATTCACATGCTACACATTCACATCCCCTCCTCACATGTCCCAGAGGAGAAAGCCTGATCCTGCTACACATGCTACATATTCACCAGGAAATGATTATTGTGAGATGAGATATGGGCCTAGGTTATCAACTTTTCTTAAAAGTACACCAAAAAAATATTACGTGAAAGTTACCAAAAATTAAATGTAAAGCCAAATACCATATGATATCACTTATAACTGGAATCTAATATCCAGCACAAATGAACATCTCCTCAGAAAATAAAATCATGGACTTGGAGAAGAGACTTGTGGCTGCCTGATGGGAGAGGGAGGGAGTGGGAGGGATCGGGAGCTTGGGCTTATGAGACACAACTTAGAATAGATTTACAAGGAGATCCTGCTGAGTAGCATTGAGAACTTTGTCTAGATACTCATGTTGCAACAGAAGAAAGGGTGGGGGAAAAGAAATGTAATTGTAATGTATACATGTAAGGATAACTTGATCCCCTTGCTGTACAGTGGGAAAAAAAAAAAATAAAAAAATAAAAATAAATAAAAAGGAATTTGGTAAAGAAAAAAAATTAAACAGTGACTAAATCTATAGTCAAACAAATCCTTAAAAAAAATTAAATGTAAAGCAACTACTTCTATCTCTGCTCAACTCCAATGTCATTGATACCATGTTGGTGGCTTGAAATTGACCTTGGTACATGTGCTTACATCACTGAAAATGAGCAAGCACTACAAAACAGTTGTTTTGGTTAATGGTGACCCCATAATTAACAGTTTAAAGCATGCCCCTTTTTGTTGTGGTTGTTTTCTTTTTTAATTTCTGAAAGTTTTAGTTTTAAAATTTGGCCCCATCAGTGCAGGGCAGGTAGTATGTCATAATAATGCCGTAAGAATTGTATATCCCTGGCTAAATAAAGTAAGTCATTATATGTAAGCGTATCCCCTTGGCAGTTCAGAGAAATATTTGTACACATAATCTGTTTCCATCTTCAAAATAGCCATGGGAGGTAATCATCACTATCTCCATTATACAGATGAAGAAGATGAAGACACTAACTACTCACAGAAGTTTATTGAACTTCTCCTGAGGTCACATAGTTAGTGATTGCTAGTGAATCATGAACATAAGCTTGAACCCAAGACTTCTAACTCTACATTGGTGTTTCACCCACCTTGGCTTATGTCATATATAGGACATTTTAAAAAGTAATGGGAATATCATAAATTGTGAGACCTGTTTTTCTGACCTAACACAGTAAATAATGCATGAATTAATGAAGGGGTTGGAGAAAAGCTAACTCATCAGTTCTTGAGAGTTCCTGGGAAATCTATGTAACAACACCATGGTTTCATCCTGACCATCCCTTCTCCTGGATAGTTGACAATTCCAACTCATATGGGCTCTTCAAGGATAGAGGATAGCAATGTTTGGCTAGGGGTACAGTGGATCCCCATCCCCAAACAGACATACTAGCTCACGGTAATTTCCTAGAGTACCACAGAGTTACCAGAATGAGCAAGTATTGGTTACTACTGGACTGTCAGTAAGCTACTGTATCCTCTATGCCACCTTCAGATCGTGTAAAGCAGAGATGCAGGTATCCTTTCCTAAGAAGTAGGAGCAACTTTTTCCTACCTGGGGTATGGAAGAGCACAGTAGACACCCTGCTACCAGCCCTCTGGTTAGGTTAGAAGGCACCTCTTTTTGTAAAATGGCAATTCTAGCTATTTCTTCCAGAAGAGAAATTTCCTCTGTTCTACCTGGTCCCTAGCCAGCAATGACTCAGGGCATCTCTAGCCTTAGAAACCAGCTCCAATACCTTCCCCTTCTGATCTACAGAAGGGAAAGATCTTCATTCATTCATTCATTCATTCACTTAATTGAGGCAGAGATTAGGTGATTTAAGAAAGCCCTAAAAGCATGAAGGGAAAAGTCACATTGAATAAAGTAAAAGCAGCAACACCTATATAATTTTATAACGTCTAAATGACTGCAGTATAATTAGGGGCTGTTAATCTATCAAACCAGAATTATCCAAGCCTCCCAGATAAATTCCTGGGTTCAAACTTATTATTTTGTCCTCAAAGGTAATTGCTTGAGTTTACAACAAATAAACATCAAAATAACAATAAAATACTTCATTAATTTGTCCTAATATGTATACATATTTTTAAAATGTTGGCTTAAAATATGTATCAAGAAAAATAATAACTTTCTTATTATTTTGAAACCATTAAAAACTTACAGAAATTTATAGGAACAATTCTTTCTGGAACCATTTGAAAATGAGTTTACCTCCTAAAGCTCTGAAAACTTTTAATGTACATCTCACAAACAACATTTCTTTTATAAACTCTCTATACAACCATCAAAATCAAGAAATTGGCATTTGCTACATGTCTAGTTCAGGACTATGCATTGGAAAATGTTTACCTTTGATGTACTTTAGACAGATGAATATTGGTTTCCATACATGTTTGCATACATGTATATTTAGCCTCATATTCTTCTTCTTTTTTTTTTTGCTATGTGTTTCAATTAATTAATTAATTCATCCACTTAATTGAGAAAGAGATCATGTATGTTAAGAAAACCCTTAAAGAAATGAAGGGAAAAGTCACACTGAGTAAAATAAAAGCATCAACTTCTACATAACTTTCTGGAGTTCATCATAGACATTTTATTAAAACTAAAAGTAAAACCTAGAAATAATTATTTTTAAAATATTTTATTCCATTTATTTAGTGTAATAATAGCAAGTAATGTTTATTAAATATTGTACAAAGCCTTTTACGATGTATTATCTCATTTAATCCTCACACAAGAAGGTATTACTTTTATTGTCTATTTTATAGTTGAGGCATCTGAATGTATCTGTCATTATTTCCAGCTAAACTTGTAAAAGAGAGATTTTTAGTATCAGCACAAACTTCTGAGAGCTATGTGGGTTGTAGTAAATGGTGTTTTCTCACCTCACTGATGTCAGAACATGCAGTACCATTCCTTTTTGAAGTGTGTTTTGCATCCCAGGGCAGGAAGTCACTCAGTTATTAAAAGACTCTTGTGACTTAACTCTGAATTAGATTTTGAGTGTGCAGATCTTCCTTAAACTTCTGCACTCCTGGAGTTTTCCACAGTGAAAGAGTTCTGATTTTCCTTGTCCTTAGGTCTTCTGAAAGAAGACAGAAAATGAAGGTGAGGAAGGAAATAGATGTCCTTTTTGTCCAGTTAGATAGAAATATATGATAAAGCATATCTGGTGAGGTCCCTTTCCATCCATTGTTATCCCTAGGGTGCCTTGGGTATCTTATGTTGGTGTGTGCTAGCTTGTATTTTCTGGGAGGTGGATGCTGAGATGAAAATTATAGTGCAACAGGTCTATTATAGAGGAAACTGTGAGAGTAAAAGAGAGGAAGTGGGAAGTGGCTTAGATCTGAGAACATCTCTCTCAGGAAAGTGGGCAGCCTTGGAGCAAAGAAAACTGTCTAGAAGCATCTTAGTCTCAGTGGAAATGGACAGGTGCTTGTGCCACTCCCTTGCTTGGTCACTGGTGCCCAAACAGCTTAAAGTCAGCTCACAAGCTAAGGGGTATCTTGATGAAGCCACTGATAAGGCCATTAGCAACTCACCTTCCTTGCAACTGGACACAAAGTCACTTCTTTAGGGGAGATCTCACTGGCAAGTCTTTGAGTCTGCTACAGGGTGAGGTATTCATGGAGCATTTCAGGGGGAGCTGGAACTGGAAGTAGAGCCAGAGAATGTGGGTGCCAGTTTGGGTTCCTCTGCATACTTGCCCTGACACTTGGAGCCTTCCTTTCATTCTCTGTAAAATGGAACATAATGTACCTCAACCATAGAGAGGGGTGGAAAGGCAAAAATGAGGTTGTGTATGTGTTCTTATGGTACATACAAATGATATCATTTACATCTGGAATCTAATATATGGCACAAATGAACCTTTCCACAGAAAAGAAAACCATGGACATGGAGAATAGACTTGTGGTTGCCAAGGGGGAGGGAGAGAGTGTGATGGGCTGGGAGCTTGGGGTTAATAGATGTAGACTCTTGCCTTTGGAATGGATTAGCAATGAGATCCTGCTGTGTAGCACTGGGGACTATGTTTAGTGAGTTATGATGGAGCATGATAATGTGAGAAGAAAGAATGTATACATGTATGTTTAACTGGGTCACCATGATGTATAATAGAAAAAATAATAAATGAAAGGTTAAAAAAAAAAAGCAAATACAAACCCCGAAAGAAACAAATGCTTTGCATTTTATTGTGGTTGTTGTATTATTATTCCCAAATAGTACTCATTCATAAAGTGAATAACTCTTAATTGTGCCCTTACTGTTTACCATGCTCCTTTTTAGCACTGAGATTATAGTAATGAAATGATCAGACAAAATCCCTGTTCACAAGGAGCTTGCATGCCAATGGGAAAAATAGACAAACGTACATATAAAATACATCAAGTTGTACCGCAGCCACTGTAGAAGCAATGCCAAGTAGTTATGCTGCGAGCCACATGGGATGGAGCATGATAATGTGCAAAAATAGAATGTATACATATATGTGTAACTGGGTCACTATGCTGTACAGTAGAAAAAAATTGTATTGGGGAAATAACTATTAAAAAATAATAATGAAGTATAAAAAATAAAATTTATTTAAAGTGAAAAAATACATATATATCAAGTCATGATAAGTGCTTGAAAGCAAATGAAGCAAGATACAGGAGTAAGAATGGGGATTTCATATTACATATGGTGGTCAAGAAGATTTCAATGATCTATTGATGTTTGAGCCAGATAGAGAGAAAGTGAAAGTGAGTCATCAGACTGTTGGGGAAAGAAAAAATTAGGCAGAAAGAATAGCACGTGCAAAGGCCTGAGATAAGAATGTGCCTAGAATATTGTAGGAATAGCAAGGCACATCAAATATAGTTGGAGAGAGCAAAGGAAGTATAAATGGAGATGAAGTCAGAGAGGTAAATCTTACACAGACTTAGCCACCATCACAAAGTCTGATATTGACTGATGAGATGAGAGATCTTTGGTAGGAATTTGAGCAGAGCTGGGTATGATCCCATAGGCTGATATGTTGGAGTTTTCTGTATGAAGAAAGTGCTGAGCAAGGAGACCATATGCATGACCTCTACAGTAATGCAAGGAAGGAGATGGTATAGACTTTGCTTTGGGGACACATTGGGAAATATTAGAGCATGTTTGTATATTGATGTGTTTAATCCAGAGATGAAGATAATCATGATGTGGAAGAAAATGGAGACAGTCTTAGTAGAGGAACTTTCAAATAAGCAAGAAGACAAGATATAATGCACAAAGAGGGGTTGGCTCTAGGGGCAAAGACAGTACAGCTGCTGGAATATATAGTTTAAGGGCATCAATACGTGTATGTGAGTAGCTTCAATGGGGAGATGCATGGGGGAATCTCTTGATTTCTTCTGTTTCTCAGTAAAAATTTATGAGCAGAGAAGGAAGTGGTACAAGAGGTACTTGAGGTTTGAGAAGAAAGATAGTCAGACTCAAGTCTACCAGAAGATCTCAAATCTTAGTGTGAAAGATCTCAAGGAAACAACTCTGATTATAGTTCCTTTTTGAAAGGGGGTCCTAGCAAGAGATTTTCAAGAAAACTGATGTGAATTTCCACATAATTTCCAGTTCTCTCATTTTCTACCTGTGTAATTAATAGGCATCTTTTCCTTGTCTGATACATGTATTAGCCAAAACCAGGGCTTTCATACTTCTTCAACCACAGATCTCCATAAGACGTTTTATATTTCGACCCACTAAAGACATACATTGATACACACACACACATAGTTGGAAGACCAAAGTTTAAAAAGCAATGTTTAGCTTTCCTATATAGGATGTTCTCTGATATTTTATATTCTACATGAATCTTGTTGTCCTAATGTATTTTAGTTTATTTTCTGATTTATTTGTTTTTAAGCCTGGGAAAGCTGGCTGTGAAATAGATTTAACAATTCACTAATGGGCCATGATCCACAGTTTGAAAAGCACATTTTTTTTAATTGAAAATACTTTTTATTGAGGTATAAGTGGCATATAACATTGTATTAGTTTCAAATGTACAGCATAATGATTAGATATTTGTGTAAAGTCTGAAATGGTCATCAGAGTAAATCTAGTTAAGATCCATCACCATACATAATTATAAGTTTTTTTCTTTTGATGAAAGCTTTTGAGATCTACTTTCTTGGCAACTTTCAAATATACAGCACAGTATTATTGATTATAGTTTCCATGATGTACATTATATCCCCATGACATTTATTTTATAAAAAGCAGTTTTTTGCTTTTAGTTTTTGAGTATAGCTGATTTACAATGTTGTGTTTGTTTCTGGTATACAGCAGTATGATTCAGTTATATATACAAATATATGCTTTTTCATCTTCTTTTTCATTATGCTTTATTACAGAATATTGACTCTATTTCCCTGTGCTACACAGTAGGACTTGTTGTTTATCCATTTTATATATAATAGTTTGCATCTGATAATCCCAAACTCCCAATCTATCCCTCTCCTCCCCCTCCCCCTTGGCAACCACAAGTCGGTTCTCTATGGCTGTGAGTCTGTTTCTGTTTTGTAGATTCATTTTTGCCATATTTTAGATTCCACATATAAGTGATATCATATAGTATTTGTCTTTCTCTTTCTGCCTGACTTTTCTTAGTATGATAATTTCAAGGCCCATCCATGTAGCAGCAAAAAAGCAGTTTTAAAAGACATTCCCTTAAGTGGCTTCCAGTCTCTAATTATAAGTTTTTATGAAATTTTAGAGAGAACATAAGGGGTAAAGTGACCTCAACCACAGCAAGCATATAATAAGTATATTCAGAAACTGGAACTGGACCATAGGCTAATTTTGTTTTAAAAATAGCTACAAAGATTTTTAAATGGAATAATTCTGCAATTTAGGTTTTTACATCTATATTAGGAAAAAAAAAACAAAAACAGAAGAATAGGCCTGCCTGACCTTAGTCCTCCTAGAGTTCTCCAGTCTGTTTCTCTCCCTACACTGGACTCACTTCCTTCATTTAGGCCAGTACCCTTAACACTACAGACATTTGTGAACTCTTCGCTGAGCCACAACGGGGGCTCCGAGGAGAGTACTTTTAAGAGAGAAGCAGAGCAAGGTTTGACAGAGATAGCAGAGGAGATGCACAGAGAAGAAGAGGCCAGTAAAGGTAGGGATAGAGTGATGTGCCTGAGGCCAGGAGCTTTGGGGCCATCAGAAGTTGGAGGAGGCACTGGAGAGAATGCAGCCCTGCCAGCACCTTAATCGTGTGCTTCTGGCCTCCGAACTGTGAGAGAATACATTGCTGTTGTCTTAAGCCATCAAGTTTTTGGTATTTTTTAATGGCTGCAATAGCCAGGAATTTATATAGCAAGGGCAATAGGAATTATCATTTTAGAACTTTTCTCCCCTATTTGATCTAACAAGTAAATTGCTTTTGGGCACTAATCTGCATTGTTTTCCATGATAATTTTCTGCAAGCAAAGGTGTTATTTAGTGAGCTGAGTGGTGAGTTAGGTAAAACTGTAAGATGAGAATGTTTTGTCTTGTTCTTTCCTTGAAGGGTGTGACTTGGGGAAAGGACGCCTTATCTGCATTATTTCAATTAGAAGAGAATACAGAAGCATAACAGTAAATGAAAAGCCCTCTTAGAACACTCTTCTTTATTAAAAATAATGGAAAAAAACTTTGTTAATGAATGGAAATATTAACCCAGCGTTCGGGTGTTTGTTATGCATTTGTTTACTATTGTTCTTGAAAGTTGGAAAGGCAAACGTCCACATATTTCCAGAGTAATCACTGATCATTGATAAATAGCTTTAAAAAAAGGAGAGAAGAGGTAGGGACAGTCACAAGACTCTTTTTCATTCTACCCAAGATGTTATAGGAAAAGGTTGCTGGGAGAGTGTATGCATGTGTACATATTTAGAGTCACCTCTGAGTAGTAAATGGGGAGATAAAAGACAAAGTCTTTCAACATACCTATTGCATTCGTGAAACACACCTCTAATTGATTCACAAGTATCTTCACTGAAATATCTCCCAGTAAAATTAACCATAAAGACCCACTATTTGACATCAGACTTACCAGTAGGAAATTTTGTAATGCTTCCTAATAATAATAATAAGGAGATGAATCTAACAATAGCAGGGCAGTGATTCCTAGAATAGGACATGTCAGGAGTTTATGATCTCAAGTTACGCTCCATTCAATGAAACATCCAAGGGAAGGAGAACTGCCTGGTTTTCCTGTCAATGGGTAGAGGAGGGCACTTGGTATCTCTGATGTTCACCATGAGCCTTAGCAACTTAGAGGTAAACGTATCAACAACCGTATGCTCAGAAAGCTTTCTGATTCAACAACCACATTTCTAGGACTAACAGTGATCATGATGATACATGCAGACTTATCTATGAGAATGTTCACTGCAGGGATATTTATTACTAGCTAAAATTCAAGCAATTTAATGTCCCCAAATAAAAATCAAGTAATTGTCCACCAATTTGATAGAATGCTCAGTAACAATTTTAAAAGATTACGAAAATCTGTATTTACTGAGATACTGAAAGGGCAGATTGCAAAGCCCTATTTACTACATTATCTTGTTGGTAAAAAATATGCAAGTACAGAAAATAGACTAGAAAGTTAGATTCTAGGTAATTTGTGATTATCAGTCTGGCCAGTTTCAGGATATTGCCACTTTCCTTTTTTTTGTCCAATGTATATTGATGTGCATGTTGCTCTGTGGGAGGTAACATGTTCCAGTTTATAAAAACAGGGATGAAACAATTATTAAATCATACTGAAACAGTCTTGACTCTCAACAAGGCTTCTTTTGTTTCCTATCCCGCTTCTAGTATTTCAGAATCAATACTCTATAGGGCCACATTTTAAAATGGAAACATTTTGCTACCCTCAACTTCAAAATGTCTTTTTAGTTAATTAATGTTCTAATGAAAAAGAAACCTTCATTTAGAAAAAGAAAAGCAAATAAAATTCTTACCTGAGTAATCAGATCTTAGTATTAATGGTTGATGCAATTTTATTTAATACTTTAGGGATTCACAAACCCTTAGAGAATATAATGTAAGCTATTTATCTTCTTTCTAGAGAAACATGCATACACAAAATGTTGTATGCGGTTTTGGGAGAAGGTAGTACTTTTTCATGTATTTTTTGAAGCCCATCACAAATACGTTTTCTCAGTTCAAATTAGGAATTCCCAGTTAAATAACCTTTAAGTTCCTTTCTGGTTGTGTTCTCCTAAGATAATGCAAATGTCAGTCTTGTATCTTTACTTGTATATATCACTAAGCACTGCTTCTTTGTCTTCTGTACAAATCCTTAGAATGTAAGAAAAAGTAGAGTGGCAAGTCTTATCTACTTCACACTTGGAAACCTTGAATCTGAAGCTCTCCCTTGGTAAGATCCAACTAATAGATGCAGACTGTTGCCTTTGGAATAGATTAGCAATGATATCCTGCTGTGTAGCACTGGGGACTATGTGTAGTCACTAATGATGGAGAATGATAATGCGAGAAAAAAGAATGTATACATTATGTGTAACTGGGTCACCATGCTGTACAGTGGGAAAAATAATGTATTGAGGAAAAAAAAAATAAAAGCGATCAGTTCTCATATGTGACAACTACTGTTGTTTGACTATAAGAATATCAAGTGATATACATTTCATGTAAGTATGTGATTAAGTGCTTTGTATACTGTCTGTGGTGAGCAGGCATTCACCCCAGTATGCATGGAATAGTGTGTTCAGTATTCTCTCAGCCACTCATCCACAAGTTCCTACTAGAAAGATAACCTAGGAAAACTTACTCACTAGGTTGTGAGTGAATTTCCCTAATGAAGAAATAAAAAAGAAATTGCTTATTATCCCAGATAAGAAATGAGAAACTATAGATTAAAAAAGAAAAAAAAAATTGAAGCTGGAGAAGTAGAAGAAAAAAAAAAAGGCTGTGGATTGAGGGAGATGAGCTCTCTTCATGATATGTCCAAGGTAAGCTGGTGAAATTACTGAAGTTACAAAATGCTATGTTTGGTAGGTATTTTTCCTGATGCAGAGACTCAAATGAGCTGAACTTTAGCTTGCCCTGGGAAAGAACTAAGTTAGAAGGAATGGATACGGAGGTGAAAACAGGGAGTCCTGGAAAAAATTTGTGGCGGTCATGGAATTCAGTTAAAATTTCACCAAAACTCTGAAGGATATTAGGACCCAACTGACTTTTGAATTGCATAGTTTTGGTATTTAAATTATAAATGTGTGATTCATTTATAATTCAGTTGTGTTCTTTTAAGGGAAAAAATCTTGGCTTTAAGAATCTAATATAGTTACATACACAGTCTAAATTTAGGCATCTTATGTAATTCACCACAATTTCTGGGCTTTCTTTGCTGTGGGTGTTTTTCTCCAGCACCTTCTCTGTTGAAGGTGAACAAGGGCCTTGGAAGAAGACAATGGAATCTCTCCATCCCTGCCCCAAATTATTTAAATGAGGCTCCAGAAGTGTCCTTGGTTCTTTTTATAAATCATTGTCCATTTCCAAAGGCTGGTGTTGGTCCCTCTTGGGTGTAAAAATTGTGTTACAGGATAATCACTCAGTGCACTAACAGTCTCCTTAATGGAGGGAAGCCATCTCTGTCACACGTCCTCTGGTCACTTGAATACTCTCCAGTCAGTAGCTTCTGATCCTGGGTTTTCTAGCCTCCAGGAGAGGACTGCATGATTTTTATTGAAATTGTATTTTGATGTGTCAGGACAGGTGGTACAAGGAAGTCATGTGGAAAAATAGAACATATAATATCAACACCAATTGTAATATACAACCTTTTGTCTATTTTTACTTTCTAAATTATGGTACAGTAAAGCTGCTTTTGGTGCATAGTTCTTTGAATTTTAGCACATGTATGGATCCATGGAAACATCGCCACAGTCAGGATAAGAGAAATTCCATTACCCTCTCTCATTCCTCCCTGATAGATTCTCCTCCATCTGCTAACCTTGGACAACCACTGATCTGAACTTCATCTCTATAATTTTGTCCTTTTGAGAATGGCATATCAATGGAAACATACAGTCTGAAACTGTCACCTTCATGTCTTTGAGATTGAGATTCATCCAATTTGTTGTGTGTGTTTCTACCGTTATGTTTATTATTGCTAAGTAGAATTCCATCATAAGGATGTACCACAATTTGTTTATTCATTCATGCATAAGGAGAATTTGGGTTGTTTCCAGTTTAAGGATGTTATAAGTAGAGGTATTAGGAACATTCATATACATGATTTTTGAAAGAATATACTTTTTTTTCATTTTTCTAGAGTAAATACCCAGAAATGGAATTGTTCACCTTGGATGTTGAAAAAAAATTTAGTGGGCAAAGTTATTCTTTAATTATTTCTAATTATCAAATCATCTCCACTTTTCTTTGGAAATACTGCTTTCATTGATTTTTATCTTTGCTCTCAATATGCAAAAATGAGGATTGAAGAACAATAAGTGTGAAAGTTTAGGTGCAAACACAAACCACTAAAAAGTGACACATATCTCTGACTATCTAAGAATGTTCAGGAAGAAAAGATGCCAAGCTACCTCAGGTTTGAGAATATATAAAAAGAGAAAAATGATAAAAATTGGTAAATAATTCATTTTCAGGATAGTAGTTTCATTTTCAAGAAAAATTAGGTCTGGAATTTCTACCCTGGGTATAGAGCATGAACTGACATAAACCACTGAGGAAAACTTCTAGGGTTTCTGTGGTTAGGGACTTTCATGGCTTCAGTAGAATGAAGGGTTTACTCTGCTTAATGGTTTCAAGAAGTTGCTTTCTCAAGAGTAATAAGAGAACATCAATGACACTGTGAATTAGGTGTTTACTGAGGGTCTCATTATCCTTTAGCATAATTCTCATATGTGAAGTCAGCTCAAGGTTTATTCAGAAACCAAGTTTCCCATTTTGCCAGAGTGTAAAAAAAAGTTGTAAATTATTGTGCTATATTTGTTTTTGAGTCTGACTTGAATAATGAAGCTCATTTACAAATTAAACAATAGAGAAGAACCTCACTTGTACAAAATTCCTGTTTGTGGGCCTAAGTGCATTAAACTTGGTCTACAATTCTACTTTCAAATGACGTTTGTTTAGTTTCCTGTTTTCTGAGTGCCAAAAATTGATAGATTCTACTAAAAAGATTGCCTCATTTAATCCATAAAATGACCAAAATAACCTTTGCATGGTTTATATACTTTTGTTATGATAGAGTCTAGAGCTTATACAAAGCACAGGGTACTGACAGGGGAATACTTCCAGGGAATGGCTTGAAGGGAGAATCGAAGCTCACCTGTTCTCCTGCTGCTCTGCCACATTTGGTATTTGAAGACTTCTAGATATTCTTTAAATTTAGAAATAATTTCTAGTTAGCCTCTACTAAAATAGACATGAATTCCTTGATACCATATCTGGGGGACAATACAGTCTTGTGATTAAGAAGATAAATTAAAAAGGCAAGAGTTCAATGAATGTAACCTTATCATCATTATTGCCATGATTATTACTATTATTTCACCAATTATACCTGTTGCATGACAAAAAGCAGAGTGCAGAATAGCTGGGGAATTCCTCAGGGCAGCAGAGGTGGCTGGTTAGGCGTGGCCCAGTGGTGACAGACTCCTAGCCTGGTAGGCAGGCATCCAGCTCCAGCCTAGCCTCCACGTGCACCCTGGGCTCCACATTGCACAGTGGTGAAGTATTTCCTGGGCCAGAGAGTGCTCCAGAGTTCCTGGGCCCAAGTGTTCGCTGCCTTTTGGCAGCATACCTGAATCCCTATAGCAAACATGTCTTGACAGAAGACATAGTGCACAGGGAGGTGACCCCTGACCAGAAGCTCCTGTCCCAGTGACTCCTGACGAAGACCATCAGAATGCCCTTCTGGGCTGAGTGACTGTTTCCTGCCAGTGTTGCTCACTCAGTGCACATCCTGGAGAATTCTATTGTGGACCCTCAGAACCAGACCATGATCACTTTCACCTGGAACATCAACTACACCCAGCGGATGGTGGGGGAGGAACGATGTGTTTATGGTGTGAACTCTGATAACAATGGCTAGACTGAAATCCAACAGGAAGCCTGGGTCTCCTCTAGCTTATTTGGCATCTCCAGAGCTGTCCAGGAACTTGGTCTCACGTGGTTCAAAAGTGACCAAGACTATGAAGAATTTTGAATATATCTTGGCCAAGCTGAAAGTGAGACCCCTCCCTAAATCCTTGTTTGAAACAGCCAAGGAAGCCAAGGAGAAGGCCAAGGAGATGGCACTGGCAGCTACAGAGAAGGCCAAGGACCTTGCCAGCAAGGCAGACACCAAGAAGCAGCAGCAGCAGTTTGTTAAGCCAACCCAGGCCCTGGGGCAGCAGCACAGCAGACCACCCGCTCCAGTTCCTATGCCCTCTCCCTCTTATACTTTATTATTAAAAGTCAACTTCCGGTCCTACTGTTTGGGTGGTGGGCTATGAGTGGTGTCCTGTTTGGCATCTCCAGCACACCAGGCCAGTTATCCATATCTGAGCTGGGCCTCCTTATTCCTACATCAAGTGGCTGAAGACAGAGGTGCAGTGGTCCATGGTCATGGTGTCCAGATGAAGTGGTCATAAATACTAGACTGTAAGCTCCATGAGGGCAGGGACCTTTGTTTTATTTTCTGTTGTGTCCCAAGTACCTGGAACAAAATCTAGCACTTAACAGGCATTCAGTAAATACTTGCTGAATTTAATTAGCTCCCCCCCAATAAAATAGCTGCGGAGAAGGAATACCATTTCATCAGTGCAAATGAAGTATCTTTCACTGATAATCCTGCTGTATAATATGGATCCTCTAACTCTTTTAAAAGCCAGTGTGTTACAATGACACTTCTTAGTCAAAGGTATATATATTTCTTTCCATCGACATTTACCGAACTCATCAGTAGTCTATTTTCATCAATGATTGATTGCCAGGCATTTCATTGTAATCATAGCAAAATGTGCCATGACTATGCTACAGAAATTTTCTTCTTTTTTCTTCATGAATCTTCTCTCATTCCCCCAAACCCATCCCACATGAGACCTAGAAAGTAGGCTGCTAACAATATATTTCATCAAGATGGGTCTGCATGTGTCAAACAGCTTGTGTATATGTTTGGAGAAGAAAAGCAGCCCATCATAGTTCCTCACATTTTTTTCTCCAACTTCAGCCAGACCATGGAGCCTGGGGCCATTGCTAGAGGTGAGGCTCACACTCCTTGAGTTCCTGTCATTCATCACATATTCAACATGTATTTCTCAAACCATTTTTGCAAGTATGTTGTTTAATCCCTGGAACATGCTTGCAAGTATACCATATGGGTTGTGTGTTATAGATGAAGAAACTGAAGGGTCAAATGTCTTGCCCAGTCTAACATAACTAATGAAAGGAAGACTGCTGATGTGGATCCCTACTTGCCAACTGAGCTCCATTCCTCTTTCTACGATTCCATAGCTGCTGAGGTGGAAAGAAAGGGATGTGGGTGCTGGCAGAAGCACGTTGGCCTATATGTAGCAAGGGCCTGTGTCAACTCTGGGAATGGGCTTGACTACAAAGGGGGTAAGTTATAGAGGTATCTCAATATTTTTCTGAAATGATGTGTGAGAAGACTCCCCAGCAATGTTATCATGGCTCAAATTGACCTAGTTATGGGCTTTCAAGACTCCCTGTAATTCCACCATAAGCATTAATTTCATTACCAAAATCGATTCTTGTTTTCCTCACTTATTATGGTCACCCTCTGAGGTTCATACCTGGCTTCTGTATCACATTGTACTGGCTCTTTCATGTTCTTGGAATTAACCACAATGATTTTCTAAGCTCTCTTTACTTCTCTAAGTTCGCTGTTTGGAATAGATTCTCGCCATTTTTCACATGCCTAGCTAGCATCTGCTTATCATTAGGATGCTTTTCCCAGGAAACCTGCTCCGGTTTCACCTATTCGTGAGAATAAAAGATCCTCTTCTGAGTCCTTTGGCCATTCTTTGCATAATCTTAGCTCTAATTTGCCCTCTGTCACTAACTATTTTTTTCTCTCTCTGGTGAGTTAGTTCTTATGTCCCTTTCCCTCTTTTCTTTTTGATTCATTGTATTTTCCCTCCCTTCCTACTTGCCTTTCCCATTTCTTCCTTCTAGCCTTTTACTCTGCCTTATGACAAGTATTTCCTGGGCATGCACTTCATTGTAGGAACTGATATGAATTATAAGAGCAAAATGGTAAGAAATGTAAATGATTTCCCTGCATTTAGGGCACTGACATTCTAATGGTAGGGGAGACAGACAGCAAACAATTAGTACAAAAAAATACTTTCAGAACTTGGCAGTTCTTTCTTGGCTACAAAGAAAACCACATATGATAAATTTATGGCAAGTAGATAGAAATACTTTATTTTTTAGTTAATTAATTAATTAATTGGCTTTTGTCTTTTTAGGGACGCACCTGTGGCATATGGAGGTTCCCAGGCTAGCAGGTCGAATCAGAGCTTTAGCCCCAGGCCTATGCCAGAGCCATAGCAACACCAGATCCAAGCTGCGTCTGTGACCTACACCAAAGCTCACAGCAACGCTGGATCCTTAATCCACTGAGCAAGGCCAAGGATCGAACCCACAACCTCATGGTTCCTAGTTGGATTCCTTTCCTCTGTGCCACAATGGAAACTCCTATTTTATTTATTTTAAAAAAAATTATTTAGGTATAGTTGATGTACAAGGTCATGATAATTTCTACTGTACAGTAAAGTGATTCAGTTATGCATATACACACATCCACTCTCTTTCCAATTCTTTTCCCACATAGATTATCACAGACTACTGGGTAGAGTTCTCTGTGCTATACAGCAGTCCCCATTGGCCAATCCTTCCTTATACCTAGATGGTAGTACTCTAAACAAGGTGGGCGGTAGAGATTTCTCTAAGATCCAGTTGAGTTGAAACTTGAGTGAACTTGAGGATATTCAAGGAGGAGATAGGAGAAGAGTAGAAGTATATTGAGTTGAAGTTTGAGAGCTATTCCAGGTTAGGTCATGCTAGTTACATGTAGCCACTATTTCCTAAGTGCAGTGGAAGGCCAGTAGATATATTTTGATGGGGAAGTGGCATGATCAGCTTACCATATTCAAAATATCACTGTGGCTGCTTTATGAAGAGTAGCATATTTAGGCCCAATCTGGAAGATTTCTGGAAGCACAGAGATTGGAAGATGACTATGAACCTGGTCCAGTGTGAGACCTGACAGTGGTCTGGGCTAGGTTTGTAGTGATGGAGATTGAGATCATCTCTTTGATACTGCTGTTCCCTTTCAGAAGAACACTGTATCCTTAGAGGCCCACAAGTTCTAGGCCCCTTTCATGCATGAATCATCCCTGAGGATCAGTCTGGCACCTGGGGAAGCTATGATAATCCCAGCTTTTGTAGGTCATCATGGACCACTCTTCCCGGAATCAGCACCTGGACCTATTGAGTGGTCATCCAGAGGCCCAGCAGGCACAACATGGGCCCAGTAGTTCTCCAAGAATGCAGTTCTATCGCTAAGGGAATTAACTTTCTTAAAGTGCTATGTTGATTTTACTGAGTCTCACAATGACAGGTCTTAATGTTATCCTTGTAATTATTAACTCTAAATTCTTAAAGAATAAACGTGTCTCAGCTCTAGCTCAGGTACACACTATGAAATATGTTTACTGGTTTTCTTTCTATTTTTACATACCAGAACTTTATCATACTTCACACCATTTTTTACCATTTCACATGACAGCACTAGAGATTGAGGTCTTAATTTTTAATTTTTATTTGCAAATCTTCCAAATAGCAGATTATCAAATTGTGCCAAATTATTCATTTAGACACTAAGTTCAAAACCATTTATAAATTTTCTATATTTTGAATTGCAGATTATTCTGAAAATTAGCCATGCCTTG
This sequence comes from Phacochoerus africanus, assembly GCF_016906955.1. NCBI lineage: Eukaryota > Metazoa > Chordata > Mammalia > Artiodactyla > Suidae > Phacochoerus > Phacochoerus africanus. The sequence continues at coordinate 143,667,110 of NC_062544.1, forward strand.
ATACCACACACACCAAAGGTAGGATTGTTGCTGGGCCATGTAGATAAATGTTCCTAAGGAAATATTTCCCAAAGGTGCAAGTTTGTTCTTGAGGTATTAATAGACAGTATTGCCAAATAAGTCTCCTTATTTCCTATCATTTCTTTAATGGGAATTTAACCAAAATGTACTTTCTTTAGGATGAGATTTCTTAAATCCTTCAGAATGCAGATATGCTATGAAGTTCTCCAAGTGGGCATGGGGTGGTTTAGGAAGTACAACATTTCTCAAAATAAATTGACAAGATTACCCTTTTACACAAAGCTTCTAAAAGTAGTGGTTTGTGGAATAAACATTAGGGCATATCACTTAAAGGTATTTATATGTTCAAAAAGCAGTTTAAAAAATTATTCTTTTGTCCAAGGAAATAATGAGGCCTTAATCATTTCATATGCTTCATATAATTTACCTTGTTGGATCATGCTATTAATAGTACTTCAATTAATGTAGCATAGTAAATTCCTGACATAGGGAATTTTTTAAAGTTTACTGTACTCTCAGATTTTAAATGAGGGTGAGGTGAATTGCCTGTGGTGACATGGCTGCTTAGGGGCAGGAGCCAGTTTTTGGTTCTTTATTCTATATTTGTAACTGCTGTGTTTCTGGCTACCAGAAATGAGTGGAAAACCGACTCTTATCTCAGGTTTCCTTCCTCCCGTCAGGATTCATCTTATTTTTTTCCAGATTCATACTCTGGATCATACAACTAGTTATAAATGTGATGAAAAATACATAATATATTTAAAACCATAAAGTATTATATGAGGAATTGACCAAACCTAAAAAGGATGAATGCGTATACAGGTAAGTTCCAAACTTTGGGTTCAAAAAGTTAATAGCTATTGCAATTTGAGGAATATTATTGGTGAGAAGGATGTGGGGATCCTAAATGATGACTTACTAAATATAAATCATCAGCATAGCACAGCTGTGAGAAGAGCTAATGTTGTCTTAGAATTCATGACCAGAAATATAGTTTACAGAATAAAAGAGGGAGACTCATGTGTGCTAGTGAGTCTTTTCCTGGAACACTGGCTAAACATTCAGAAATGCGAACAGCAGTTGGTTCCATTTATCTTCAGAGATTCTCAACCCTAAATTGTTCTTTTTCTGTGCCTTCCAAGAGCACAGAGTGCCAGCCGACTCTCCATTTCCTCTTTGAATTGCTATATTCCCTCATTCCTAAAAGGTTGTGTAACAGCACTGTTAATTATCTATTCCAATGAGAGCATCCTGTGGACATCTTGGTAGCTAGATACAGGCAGACCTTCCCAGATTCTTTCTTTTCTTTCTTTCTTTCTTTTTTTTTTTTTTTTTTGAAATCCTTGAAAACTGAAGGCAGGTGATGGAATTTTGGATTAGATAGTTATTTTGCTAAAAAAAATCTATGAATAATGCTGTTCTTCTGGCCATATTATTTAGTCCACTACTTCCTTAACATTTAAAAGTTTCATGAGAAGAAAATAAAAAATGTAAAGCAATCAAGCAAATGAATCCAATGGTACAATTTCATGGACTCTTTCAGGGGGGTCCGAAAATGGGTATCTCTTTACTTTTTAAGGTCCATTAATTTTGGACTAGGAGACAATAATTAAGAGTTACATTTAAACAAAAAAGGAAACTTTTGGAATTAACTTTTACTTCCAAACACTAGACATGCAAGATTTTATTTTATTTTTTGTCTTTTTAGGGCTGCACCCAGGGCGTATGGAGATTCCCAGGCTTGGGGTCTTTTTGGAGCTATAGCTGCTGGCCTACACCACAGCCACAGCAACACCAGATCCAAGCTGCGTGACCTATACCACAGCTCACAGCAATGCTGGATCCTCAACCCACTGAGCAAAGCCAGGAAACGAACCTGCAGCCTCATGGTTCCCAGTCAGATTCATTTCCACTGCACCACAGCAGGAACTCCCAGTGCAAGACATTTTAAAGTTACTACTCTTATCCTTGTTTTCAAAGTTTTTAGCGAGGGACATAGACATGTTAACAAACATTTTGAATCCATAGTTTTGCCACTTAATAGAAAACTGAAAGAGGGTTCAGAGAGGAGGAATTGGGAAGGTAAACAGAAGATTTTGTAGCTGAGACAAAGGCACAAGTAGAAAGACAGAAGTAGCAGGAAGATAGAAGTGTAGTCATAAACTGAGATCCATGGTATTTTTGAAAATGGGCATTGGTCAAAAAAAAATTGTCCTTAATATTCCTTCCTTGCCTTGTCTATTTTGCTGTGTGCTTCTTGATATAATTTACTGCTATTCAACAAACTCAATGCAACAAGTATTTATTGAGTCTCTATATACACCAGATAGTGCATTGGTTATTTAGGCTGCAAAGATAAATATTTAAACTGGAACTCTTAGAGTCAAGTGGAAGAGATGCTATGCACATTCAAATAACTGAAATGCAATGCATAACTGGTCACCAAAACAGGAAGACTTTGCCTTTGGGGGCTTATAAGTGGGTTATGTCACTGCTTCATATCAGTAAGGCTGCCAACAGGGAACAGAATCCAATTCAGATGATTCAAAAAATCTTAATGAAGAAAGTATTTTTAGAGGGCTGCGTAGGTTCAAGGGATGCTGAGGTTTCAGGGGCTAACAATCATGGAAAACTCAGCCCAGGGGCCAGGAGAGGAAATTGTTTCCTGAAGCTAGGTAATGGCTAGAGGTATGGAGGAGGGCTGTTCCTCAGGAGCCGAAGTTGTGAAGAAAAGACAACACTAACAGAAAATATGGCCTCGAACAAAGAAAGTGTGAGGAATAAACACCTCCAATTTTCTCTTTTCCTACCCTCTTATTTTCTGTGTTGCACCCCATTGACCAAGGCAAATTCAAATCCAACTCATGTGAGAGGCTGGATAATGCAATGTCAGCTTCCTAGGACATAGATCAGAGCTGGGAAAGATAGGAGAACTATCTAAGAATGAGGAAATAAGTGCAAACCCCTTGGTGAAAGTATTAAAAAGGAACAGGTCACATGAAGAGCAGGTCACATAAACCTTGTGAGCAGGTCATATAAACCTTGCAGCATAAATGACATGACTAATATCAAAAGAAGGCATTCCCAGGAGTGTGAACAGATTTAAATGAGGCAAGGAAGTAGAAAGTAAGAGACAATAATAATTCAGATTGGCTAATATATGCTATAAAATATATAGCATGTGTCAGGTGAGTGGCCTTGAAAGGGGATGGAGGAAAGCCTTGGATGCCTAGCTGGACAGTTTGTACTGTGGTTGGTAGATGAATGGTTTTTACCTAAAAAGAATAGCATGTTGGAATACGTAATCTAGTGTCACAAAAGATGGTTTTGATGGCGTAGAGCCTCTTCAGAGAAACCAGGCAGGAGCATATTGTGGTGTTCAAGGTTACTAATTCTGTTGGTCTGAGAAAGATTTTGGCCATGGAGACAAAACAGGAAATTATAGTTCTAGAGCTGACAGGGTTTAGCAATGGATTAGATATGGAAGGATCTGAACCTGGGTGATCTGTGTTAGACCTTAACACAGGGAAGGAATTCAGCAAGAAGTTAGGTTGAGGGAGGAAGCAATGAATTCATATTCAGTTTCTTGCTGGAAGGTAATCATTTGGAAATGAGTTGAGGCTTGAAATTGCAGATTGGGAGTCAATTTGATAGAGATGGTATCTGCCTAAGAGTGAATAGGGTTGTCAAGAATAGAAAATAACATCATTATGTTTAATAGTGGAAACTTGGTGAGTAATATTTTAGTAGAGGTAATTATATAAAAAGAGTTTAATACAAGATATAGAAAGATACTTTGAGGTAGAAGAAGAAAGGGGGAACATATTGGGCCATTATAGTCCATGAAAAGAGGCATTTTCAAGGTAAAATATTTCTGAGTAATGCTTTATTTTCTCTAAGAAAAGACTACTGGGTTGAGTAGTTATGTAAATTACTCTTCCAGAGACTTTGAAGGTGAAGGAGCAGCATGAATGGAAGCCAAACACAGGGACATGACAGGGGAGGAATGTGGTTTTGTTTTTCTGATAAAGGAGACCTAAGCGTGTTTATAGGGAGAGCTGAAGCAATTCTCTTATTCTCATATTTTCTCCCTGTTTTTGTTTAAATGAGACAGTATTTATCATCTTTAATATTGTTTATTAACAATACTCTCAGGTCCACAGTTTTGAGATACTACTTTCTGTTTTTTTGTTTTTGTTTTTGTTTTTTTGGTTTTTGTCTTTTCAGGGCTGAACCCAGGGCATATGGAGGTTCCCAGGCTAGGGGTCTAATCAGAACTGTTGCCGCTGGCCTACGCCAGAGACACAGCAACACCAGATTTGAGCCATGTCTGCGACCTACACCACAGCTCACGGCAACACCAGATCTTTAACCCGCTGAGTGAGGCCAAGGATTGAACCCACAACCTCATGGTTCTTAGTTGGATTTATTTCCACTGTACCAGGAAGGGAACTACAGGAGACACTACTTTGTTAAAGTGACCCAGTGAGGAAGTAAATTACCATAACATCCCAATACTTAAAGCAAAATGCCAAAGTTCACTTTTTTTAATGTTAAAAATTTTAAAAGAAACTTTTAAAAGAGTATTAGTAGGACATTTATCCTGGATGTTCTAGTTTTTTATTTAATCTAATATAGCACAGTTTTTTTTTTTGTTGTTTTTTTTTTTTTTTTTTTTTTTTTTAAGGCAAGTTACTTCTTGCTGAGTATGATTTTTATTTCTGTGGACCTTGGCCAGTGATAGTAACATAAAATATTTTCTTTTATCTTTTTAATAATCATAGCCCCTGATCATATGGTAGATGCTTAAAAAATAACTTACAGTGTTTTTCTGAGGTCTTTCATAATGAAATTGTGTCTGGATGGCTGACATTTGTGTTTATGTGTTTAGAAGGAGATTTTAAGGATGTGCCATTACTATTTCTGGTTCTCCCCATCCAGACCAGGCAGATTACACTTCCCATCTTGATGTCGGTCAGGGTCACGTGACTTGCTTTTGCTAATGAAAAGTAAGTAAAAAAGACACATTTAAGGGTTGGCGTACACTTCTCCATGCCCTCTTCTCCTCTGGTTAATCCATGTTGGTATCATAAAAATGTGGGAAATTCATTCATCCTGGAATCCTGCATGACACTTATAGAACATAGCCTCTGTCAGCTAACCTGTGTTCTTCATGAGATATAAGTGATAAATAAAATTTGTTCCTCTAAGCAGAGGTTGCCAAACTTTTTTTTTTTTTTCTGAAAAAGACAAGATAGTAAATGCTTTTGACTTTGTGGATCATACAGTCCCTGTTACAACTAGGCAACTCTGCCATTGTAGTGCAAAAGCCATCATGGACAATAAGTAAAATCAAAAACAAAAACAAAATACCATGGGCATTTCAATAAAACTTTATTTATAAAAGTAAGCAGCAGACAGACATTTTACTAACACATGCTTTAAGCTTCAGAGTTAAGTTTGTTATGCAGCATAACCTAGTTCATACTGTCTGATATAGCTACCAACTATACTTTACCAAGGGAATTTGTGTGAGATCTGAACAAATGTAGTGACAATTTGTGGTTCTCTATGAGAATATATGAGAATATTTGTTAAAAAAGTACCACATAAAATTGATTTGGGTTCAGATTTTTACTTAATCAGAAATCAAAAAATTAGGGACACAAAAATGCATAGGACAGATGTTTAAGAAAGAGCATTTCAAACATTTAGAAATTTTCATCAAAATGAAACTTTCAGAAAAGAACACCAAAAGAAAGACTATTTGAGAGGCTGTGACAAAGGCCAGGGAATGAATTATGTCTAAGCAAGTGTCCACGGGAAGAGCCTTCCTCACTTCTTCCATATCACTTAAATCCTAATATAAGGAAATTTGGGTTCAGGAGATAATTTTTGAAGTTTACAAAGAGCCAAAAGTAGTCTTCTGGGACACTAGTAACTTTTTATTTCTCAGAGTTCACTGCCAGCCAATTGTTTAGCTGTGCACTCTTTGTCAAAATGTATCTACTTGCATACTTGTAATGTGGCCTTTTCTGTACATACATTACACTTCATCAGAAAGTTGTTAACATGAATTATTTAATGAAATAAAGTGAAGGAAATCATTTCTGAAGTGTTGCATAATAAATGCCCAGTTAGTTTTAAGAGTGATTTGTAAAGTGTGATTATTGTGTCAGTAAACTTCAGCTTTCTATAAACCAGTCAGTGGTTCTCTGGGTGATGCTGTATTTGTGAATTGGATCTTGAACTCCCTTATTTTCTAAATAAGTACTTTTCTTGGTCAACCTCAAAACTATTGGATATCTCTTTGGTGAGAAAAATGTACCAAATTTTCTCCTTTCATTAGCAGAGAGAGTTCTCTCAGCCAAATTTATTACTTTCCTCAGAATTTCTGTCACAAAGACAGAGGTTATCTTTCTTTCTGTCAGCCTTTGTTTCTTATCTCTTGTCTGTCATTTATGGGCCTGATTTCCTGCTTCATGGAAACAGAAACCTGAGCCAAGAATTGCTTATAGGAGCTAAGAGAGTCTTACTCACCAGGATCAAGATCCCTAGCATACAGATTCAGGGAAGAGGTGAGCGCAGAGTCAGTTTTGAAGGAAAGTTATCTGCTTGATTCCCTGGTCTACAAACATTCAGAATACAGAATAAATGTTTCAGAATAAAAACATTTCATATACCTGCAACATAGTAAGAAGCTGTGATTTAAAAAAAAAAGATAGGTTAATAATTTTAATATCCTCTTTTTAATTATCACTTTTTGCTCACTGTGAGAGAAAAAAATATATACATACTTAATTCATTATTCCATAGCTAGCTGTTTTATTTTCCCTTTTTTGTGTTAAAGCTGGTTTTATTAACCATATTGGATAATAATATTTTTTTTTGGTTCAGTGCCATGAATGAGGTTGCCTTTCTACAGAGGTAATTTATTTTTATCTCCTATTAATAGAATCTTTGTCTTAGTATCTTAATAGCTTAAGTGAATGTGATTACTATGTTTGAAATACAAGATGTATTAATTTTATTTTTGAATTAAACTTTATAATATGAAATTTCAATAATAAACTGCCCTGGTTTCATTATGTAGCATATGGACATAGTAGAGTAGCTTATATAATATTTTTCAAGCTCTTTTCTCTTTTACATTCAAGTTTTTTTAAACAATTTTTCATCAACATGTATACAACTGCAAAATAATGATATAGGGTCTGACATTTTACAAAGCACATTCTGAAGTTAATAGGAAAAACAGGGACTAGCAGTAGAGTTCATTAGAACTAAGTTTAATTTTCATCTCTACCACTTTGGTCTGTGACTTGGAACAACTTAATTTCTTTCAAACCTCAGTTTCCTTATATGTATGACAAATACATATTCCTACTTCATATAGTATTATCTGAAATAATGGGATAGTAGGCATTCAATGCATTGTAATGTCTCTTATCTTTCAAAGATTTAATCTCCTTTAAGTTGCATGATAGTGTTATTGGAAGATAATTGTTTCAGTCAACCACTTAGTGAAGATTCCTCAAATTGTAGTGGCTTACAACCATCAGAACATTCTAAATATGCCAACAGCTGTGGAATGACTGATGTATTTCCAAATCTCTCTCTTTTTTATTTTCCTGGGGCCCACGTTTGTATTGTGGCCACTATTTAGGATAGCAATTTTCAGAGTGGGAAAAGCAGGGGGTACTGCCACACTTTTGCTTGAACATGGCCTGTGGTGCCTCTGCTCACATTCCATGTGATTGAGCCTAACAGTGAAGCAGGGATGTGTACACTGACTTTAGAGGTACTTCAAGGGATATGTCAATGGAGAGGAAAAAGAGAACAGATAATGGGAAATAATGTAATAAGCCCCAGAGCATAGGCGATTAGGTAATACCTAGTGTAGTAGGGGCCTTTTTCAGAAAGTTCTAGTCAGGCACTGGTGGTAACTGATACCCTAGCCTTCCAACAAAATTCAAAATGAAGTAACAAATAAAAATACAAAAAAAAAAAATTGGAGAATGTCTAATAATACAGAAATTTATAAAGGCTTTATTTGTGTGCATGTAAATATGGTTTTAAGGGAGGGACATACATGTTAGCTTTATCCATGTGTAATTTATAGATGAGCTAGTTGATTATGAACTTATTTTTTAGACCAAATGAAAAAAAGATATCTATATTTGTAAATCAGCAAATAGGCTCTTTCCATATGTAAAGAACAGCTTGTTTCAGAGTTTCAAATATAATAAGATTAAATTTTAAATTGAGTTGAAAAAAGAATAAGCTGAAGATAAATTGAATTACTAGAGTATTTTCACTTTTCAAAACTGAATTAAGAGCTTTGAAATTAATTTATTCTTGAACAAGTTGTGCTGAATGTAAGTTTTGTTTATTAACTTGTCTTTGGACCAACTCTCTTGAATGAAAATAAAATTATTTTGAAACTTTAGTTTTCATAATTGTATACTTCCCTAAAACTTTCTTCTGTAATAAACATGAACTGTACCCCACTTGAAAGTAAAAATTCCATTTGCACATGGATTCACATTGCAGGGACTCTTACTGAAGTGTTCATTCACGTCTCCAAACCAATTACTTATTTGAGATATATAATTCATTTTAATCTTTAATTATATGTTTTTGATTAATGATGGAAATAATCTAAAATTATAGCCTCCATATTCCATTTTAATTAGTGGGAAACTTTCCCAAAAATTGAGAAACTTTACGTGTCATTTGTTTTAGTTTTTTTAACAATTAGAAGTATGAAAAGACAGATAATTCTATTTGAAGATTGAATCATTAAGAATTCTGAAGAGGGAGTTCCTGTCCTGGTGCAGTGGAAATGAATCAGACTAGAAACCAAGAGGTTGTGGATTTGATCCCTTGTCTTGCTCAGCAGGTTAAGGATCCAGCGCTGCTGTGAGCTGTAGTGTAGGTCACAGATGCGGCTTGGATCTGGCCTTGCTATGGCTGTGGCATAGACTGGCAACTATAGCTCTTATTCGACCCCGAGCCTGGGAACCTCTGTATGCAGGGAGTGCAGCCCTCAAAAGACAAAAAGCCAAAAAAAAAAAAAGTAATTCTGAAGAAAGGTTAAAGGTTAATACCTTGAAGGGTTTTATGGTTAGAAGCACAGGCCCTGATTCAGACAGACCTGCCTCATTTCTAAACTCATTCCACAACTTTCCAGATTCATATTAGGGAAAGTTTGTATAGTTTTCACTAGACTCAGGTTCCACATCTGACAAATAGAATAATGATATGTTTCCTCTGATAATTAAATTAGAACTAATGTGCTTAGCAGATAGTATTCACAATTAACTCATAGTTTTATATTATCCACCATTTAACTCCATGTATGTTCAGATATACATATTACTGTCAAATAATCACTAATATACACATGTAAGATGTAAAATATATTTTGAATACATAAATGAAAGGATATTGTTGAATACCTACTTTATCCCAAGCACTCTGTTATTCCCTTGGAGATACAGAGATGTGGGGCAAGGGGCGAAAATAGAAATGGACACTAGCCTAAAGGGAGAGGCATTAAGAATTATAGTGCTCTGCATTAAACATATGTGATAGGCATTTATTTGCAATACAATGCTGTACAGTGATTTAACATTTTTAGATGCTCTTCAGAGCATACAAAAGTCTGATATATCACTGGGAAATTACTATGGATTTTGCTCACTCTAAGACTGACATGTAGACATGAGTCCCTGAGCTAGCAATTGAATCTAGGTCTCTGTCAAGCAAAGGCTTCAATTTTGGTTTTTTTTTTGCACTTTTAGTTAAGTGCCAGATGATTGCTATTGTAGGAGTAACTAACGCAATGTAGTAATATAATAACGGTATAATGCAATGGTATATGTATCAATTCCTGTGTAGTAACCTCTCCCTTAAATGTAGCAGCTTAAAGCAACAGTAAACATGTGTTATTCTATTTTTATTTTCGTCTTTTTAGGGCCGCATCCATGGCATACGGAGGTTCCCAGGCTAGGGGTCCAATCAGAGCTGTTGTTGCCGGCCTACGCCAGAGCCACAGCAACACCAGATATGAGCTGCATTTGTGACCTACACCACAGCTCACGGCAATGCTGGATCCTTAACCCACTGAGCAAGGCCAGGGATCGAACCTTCAACCTCATAGTTCCTAGTCGGATTCATTTCCACTGTACCACGACGGAAACTCCATTATTCTTACTATTTCATACAGTTTCTGTGAGTCAGGTATAATCAGAGCTGCTTAACTGACTCAGGGTCTCTTAGAAAGTTTGAGTCAAGGTGTCAACTGGAACTAAAGGTCTGGATGGAATTGGAAAATTCACTTCCTAGATGGTACAATCACATGGCTGTCAAGTTAGCACTAGTTGTAGGAGACAGGCATCAATTCCTTGCTAGCTGGACTACTCTAGAGGGAAGCTTGAGTGTCTTAAATTCATGGCAGAATACGTGATCCCAGATGGCTCAAGGCAGAAGCCACCTAGAGTTGTATGACCTAACCTTAGGAGTCACACTTCATCATTAATGCAGGACTCCATAGTTAACCAGGCAGCCACATGAAATGAAGGATGTGACTAAATGGAAGAATGAGTAAATGAGTAATAGGACATTAGGATATCTGGGGTCCATGTTAGAGACTGGTTACAATAGTAAAAATAATAATTACATTTTTACAATGTTCTGTGACTAACTGGGAGGGTTTGAAAGTACAAATGCAGTTTGATGAAAATATTCATTTTTTAAAAAAAATTGAATAATTAGAAGAACAGGTATGGGATATTAAATGGGTAAAAATTTTAAAATAAAATCTGATTATCTTAGTAATAAAAAACTTGAACTTTCCTTTGAGGACAAAACTCTTTTTAAGAACTAGCTTAATGCTTGAAATTGTTACATGAAATTTCTGATCAAGACATTTTTATGATGGTCTCTTCAAATTCTTGATAAGCACCTTTAATGAGATATTCAGTCACACAAGTATATAATAAAAGAATTAAAATCATCTTATACCCATTTAAAAATTATACCAAATTATGTTTAAAGATTATAATAGCTCTTTCTTTTAAATTTATTGTGATAATGGGAACAGATTCAAAATCCAATCATTTTTTTTTCCATATCAAGTGTTTCAAAATGATGAAATTCTAATTTACAAAATGCACTGTATTTTTGGATTAGGGACTTACAACATGTTTGGATGCCTGTTAAAAAAAAAATTCAGAGAAATGTCTCTTAAATACATCAGACAATGGATTGACAGATCAATATATAAGAGGACTTAGATTTCAGGCAGCTGGCTGGAGTGTTGTCTATCAGGAACACCTGGTTATCATCTCGAACACACAGTCCCCTCTACAGATTTTGCACCTTGTACACGTGAGGAGGCCCACATTTTGCATCCAACCACTTGTTGAGATTGATGCCTAGGTGGTAGTTCATGTCCCTTGCCAAGTCACCACATCATGGTGGAACAGCAAAGACTAGATAGGATTTACCATTTTCACTGCCAGTGAGGACCCCAAACTTTACAATCTTACTCAGTAGTTCCTCCCTGAGCCACTTTCTTTGCAAGTCTAAATACTGTCCTCATAGGTAGAGGGGAGCCTGCCACGAGATCTAGCCAACTAGATTTTGGTGGGCTCCACTTCCACCCAAGTAAAGGGACTCTACACCTTTTACAGAATCATTTGTATCTTGCATGCAACATAATATAAACATCTCATACATGAATATTATCTTATAATCCAATTCTGGCATCTTTAAAGTTCTGAAAATGTCGGTAATACTGCATTTTATGAATGAACTTGTGTTCATTAGTAACATATGCTAATTTGGGTATTTGAAGATATATTCTATATGCTTCTTGAAAATCTTTCATGCACTGGCTTTCAACTTGGCTGATCAAAAAACTCATCTGGGAAGATTTGTTTGTATGATTAAAAAAAAAATCTGATGATTAGGCATTGTTAGTTATGACTGTTGGAATAGCAGGTGTCAATTTAAATTTAAAAAATCCAGGATTACTTTAGATGTAGGAAAATCCAGAGACACCAGAAATGACATTAGAATATTTTCTGGCTCTGCTTATAGGCAGCAGCAGGCTTACTTCATATCTTCACACTGTGGTTAGCATAAAGAAGGTGTCTGTTTCCTAACAGCTCCAACAAAGAGCTCCATACGGAATCTTGTTTTCTTATTGCTGAGCCAGGCAATGTGGTGAGTGGAGAAGAATGTTCTAACTGGCCATGACTGTGCCATGTGCCTGCTCATGTAATGAAGAGTAGAGAATCAGTTCTTTTCAAACCACATCTCTGAGATACAGGAAAGGCATGATTCCTGAAAGGAAAAGTGAGATGCTATATCAGCAGGAGAAATAGATACGTGGGAACCCTTCCACTCTCCCCACCCTCTCCAAATTCATTATATTGGCTAATCTAAATTTTAAAATGTAGGGCTTGATTCTTTATTTTGAAAGAGTTCCCTAGGAATTTAGAAACCACTGGTCTACTGTATATCATAGACTTTATCATTTCTAAATAGATAGGATAACAGAAAACTAATTCTATCTTTACATTTTACTGAAACTGAGAGGATACACTGAGCTTCAAAATCACACCAGTTAGGAGTTCTCTAGTGGCCTAGCAGTTAAGGATTCAGCATTGTCACTGCTATGGCTTGAGTTTGACCCAGGGCCTGGGAACTTCTGCATGCTGTGGGCAGAGCCAACAACAACAACAACAAAACAAAAACAAAAAACAAAGGCACACACAACAATTAGATCACCAGAGAATATGTGAAAAATACATCTCTTTTTGCTGTGAACCGTAGTGTAAGAAACAGTATTATCATTCAGTGTGAATATCCCCAGGATAAATCCCTGTTAAATCATTCTTGATAAGTTGATGTTCATCTTCCCATCAGATCATAGAGATTGCTTATCTAATTATCTTTGCCTTTTTACTCTGGATGCAAGGAGGCTCAAATGGAAAGTTATTGTTTTGTCACATTAATGGTAGAATTCTTTGTGACTATTACATCCTTTATCCCATTCCTCATAGCTTTGTTATTCACTGTCTGATATTACAATAATAATGGAAGACATACTACATCATTTTAGAAAGAGAAATTTGAAAATTCTCATTAAATTAATTTTTGTAACTAGCAAAGTAATTTGTAAAAATTAATATTGTGTATACCTATTTATGTGTGAATATATATATGACATTAATTTTAATTCAGAAACTTGAAGTATTTCTAATGAATTAAGTTAAACAAGCATTTGTTGAGTACCTACTATGTGTTAGGATCTGATGGAAATATAAGAATAAAAAAGAAGTGGCTCTTTCAAAAGAGCTCACAAATAATATTAATCATTAAGACATATGTAAATAATTTCAAACAATGCAAAATATCTCAAGACATGTAAGATGGTCTGTATATTAAGAATTACAATAACTCTTGACAAACAACTTGATAGCGCTCATGTGACTATTACCTCTGGGTAGATAGAATATACTGCATAGAGGTAATTCAACTTGGGTCTCCAGAATGCATGAGATTTCTCAAATGATTAGTGACAGTGTGGCTCATTACAAGAAGGCTCATAAGTGAAGCAGGTGACCTTCTCTTGACTCTTGGCTCTCCTACTTAACAGCTGCTGTGTGTCCCTCATCAAGTTTCTTTGGGCCTTTGAGCTTCTGTTTCCCATCCGTCAAATGGAAAATATGTCTGCACCTTCCCTACAGGATGGTTGTGAAGATTAAATGACACAGCTTATATAAAACAGCAGAGGCGTTAGTATTGACGTATTGGCCTTAGAGATCTTCCTTATAAGTTTAACCCTTCTGGTATTACATATCCCAAATAAAGATAGTAGCTATTATCTTACTAACTCACAGAGATTCAAATAAGTTTATTAGCAAATATATTTTAATACTTGGAATAGTTCAGGGTCTCTGAGAATAAATTATTTCACTCTCTTACTTTCCCAATTCCCAGTCACTGTACTGTGCCTGGAGGTAGCCCCATGGCCTAAAATAAAAAAGGAATCGCTAACCTCTGTCTGAGTTTGCCCTACCCTGAAAAATTTGGCATACATTTTCCTCTTACTAGAAATGTTGATATTATTAAGGGATTTTAAATTATCCATTACTCTAGAAAAAGCTCAAGTTCATCCATTGTAACTTTCTTGAGCCAGAAAACACTAAGTCAGTCACATATAGTAGTTAGCAGTGGCTTCAAATTGAATACAAACAGAAACTGCATCTAGGTTTGACAGGTTTCAGTCTTGGGAAGGAGACCATTTACCCATTAACTGACTGTTCACACCAAGGACCTTTCATCCTTGGCCTAACTATCCCTTCAGAACTAGGACTACAAGAAATGTTCAAAACACTCCCTCTTTTCCTGTCCTGCATTCAAATTAAGGTGAAACATTATCTTTTCGAAACCTCAAGTTCACCATCTGATAAGGAAAGACAGCATAGACTTGCCATGCATCATTGTAGATGGACGGAACAGTGTTCATGTGGATGGGAGTCTGTAAATTACAAGAATGCAATTTTTATTTTATTTAAAATTGTTTAATATAGTCAATTTACAACATTCTGTCAATTTCTGAGGTACAGCAAAATGACCCAATTTTGGTCACACATGTATTATGTTCTTTTTCTCACATTATCCTCTATCATGTTCCATCAGAAGTGATTACATATAGTTCCCTGTGCTATACAGCAGGATTTCATTGCTTATCCACTCCAAATGCAATAGTTTGCATCCACCTATCCCAAGACAAGTTAAAAAAAAAATAAGTTCACCCACAAGTTTCTTTTGGCCTCTTTATTGGAGTCACTTACAATGGATGGATTCAATTCTTGTGATAAAGTACCTCTCTGATCCAGGAGTTGTAATAGAGCTAACTGGCTCTGAAGCATCTATGAAATAGCCTGGTGCTCATTGTAAGTTTTTTTTTTTTTTTTTTTCCCATTGTCTTTGTCAAGAATAAATGACTTAGATTATTGTAGTCAAGCTTTCTTTTGTGTAGGGCCTGGTCTTGAAGGAAATTACTTGGTATTCAGAGCAAACACTCTTAACTGACTGGGGCTCTGATGACAACTCGCATCATCACTGGAGACCTTTAGACACTTACTATGCTGATTTGCCAAATGTGTTTATATTTAATTAAGAGAACTCTGCTCAAACAGGAGAAAGCTGCTGAATGAGAAACTCCATTGTTTGGAAATTTGCATCCCCTCCAACAGACAAACAAAAAGAAACAAAATTAAAATAGCATCTTGTTAAAGGAAAATGTTTTGCAAAGAGACGAAATAAAAAAAAAAAAAAAACTGTGGGATGATGATTTTGTATTTCCCACAAATACAAATTTACGTCTACAATTTTAAATGAAATACCCAATTGTTTTTACCTTATTTCAGGGCTAGGAGTGGACTTCAGATTTTGAGTAGCTTGACCCTCTGATCTCCTCTCTAGTCCTAATCTCCCTCCTTCCTCCCTCCATCTCTCTCTCAGTCCTTCTCTTTCTCTCTCTCTTGGAATGAGCTCAGAACCAATGAAGAAGATTTAGATTCTGTCTGTGCCCCATATTAATAGCATGAATTTAAATAAAACACCTCGCTTCTTTCAAACTCAGGTTTTCTTGTCTGAAAAGTGTGGGTGATAATAATGACTATCAGAAACTGTATGTGAGAATTGGATTAAATAATGAATGTGAAAGGACTTTCTCCAAAATTGTATAGCCTTTGTTAGTAGGATTTAATGACTTCTTTAAACTAATCATTTCAGTATTCACTAATTCTTGCTGTCAGGAAGGCCTTTGTTTATTCCAAGGCAAGTAGTTTCTGCTTTATTCATTTAAGCCAATTTCATACCTTTCTGTCCCAGAAATAAAATAAACTATTGCCTAGACTCCTTTTTATCCTTTCCTTGGTTTTATTAAGGTTTATCATGCCATAGTGATAATAACATCTGTATCACCATATCTTCAGCATTTCTATAACCGCATATTGAATGTGCACTGTGTTAAATTTTAAACTGCATAATGTAATTAACTCCTCTAACAACTATGACATACAGTATCTGGAATTGAAACTACTTTGGAAATGAGGAAAATGGAGTTTGTAGAACTTGTCCAACGTCTTAGAGCTGCTAAGTGGCAGAGCCAGGTTCATACCCAGTTCTGTTTGCCTGATCCTGTGTATGCTGTCTGCTTTCTGTTGTTAGAAAGGATTGACATCTTTTTGACACTGCATACGGGGTAATTACAAGAGAGAGAGAGTTCTTAACTAAGGGTTGGGGGACCTCAAGGAGATCCTTTGGATGGGCTTAGGGAGCCTGAGAATATCTGGAATTGGATGCAACATGTTGTGTAGTTGAGTAGGTTACAGATTCTCAGACTGGACTCCAAAAGACTAGGAGCCAGGAAGATACTCTAAATTAACTCCTGCTTTGATCTTCAATAAAGGAAACCCTTCCCCAAACTCAGCATTCAAAACAATGGGCTTTCCCAGTATACCTGCAAACCCACACCTTTGCAGGGAATTTACCAGGCAAAATTATGGATATTTGAGACTGTAGAACTGCAAGATAATGCAAAAAAGAAGGTCTCTGTGACACTGCACTGTTAGGAAAACAACTGCAGAAGAAGAGCCAGGTTAAGAAGTGTCTGCCAGAAGCCTGGAATCAAATGGTTGATACTTGGTTTAAGAAAAAGAGTGCAGGAGTTCCCGTCGTGGTGCAGTGGTTAACGAATCTGAATCCGACTAGGAACCATGAAGTTGCGGGTTTGGTCCCTGCCCTTGCTCAGTGGGTTAAGGATCTGGCATGGCCATGACCTGTGGTGTAGGTTGCAGACGTGGCTCAGATCCAGTGTTGCTGTGGCTCTGGTGTAGGCCGGTGGCTACAGCTCCGATTGGACCCCTAGCCTGGGAATCTCCATATGCCGCAGAGTGGCCCAAGAAATAGCAAAAAGACAAAAAAAAAAAAAAAGAGTGCAGTGGATACAGGCCAAGACTGTCAGAATCCTTAGAATCTCAAGTCAGAATTCTTAGGTTGTATTCTCTTTTCCTCCTGGTTAGCTCTGCAATTTATGAAGATTTTAAATTTCCAAAGCCTTGGTTCTATAATCTGACAAAAATATTGGGAAAGAATATTTAATAACCATAATTCATTTGTAGAATTGTTACATGAATTAAATGAGGTGTTTCATATACCTGACTAGAATGGTACCCGGTTTAAATATTAATGTCAATAATAATAAGTAATGTTATTAGCACAGACATAATTGAAACCCCATATGTGTAAAGGAACTACCCATGACTATAAGAAAATAAACTTTATTACTGCTGGGGAAATGGCTTGGATCATTAGTGTTGGAAAATAAGACACATGAACACAGAGAGATCTCGACAAGGCTCGAAAATTTCAGAAATTTCAGATAAAACTCCTGGTTTTTCAAATCCTCTTAAAATATCCAAGCATCAGACAACAAAGAATTGGAGCTGAGTGCTGGGGCCTCTTCTTTAGATAGACCATGCTGTCTCAAGTTGACCATGGCCCTTACTGCTTCCCATGCAGCACCAGCTTCCCTTTGCTGGACCAGCTTCACTCATGTTTCTGGGTGCTCACTGCATTTGAGCTCTAAGGAAACTAGATATCTCAGCAGCAGCACCTTGGAAACCCAGAGTATGGTTTGGTACTTCAATAGCAGGAAGAGAAAATTCAAGCCAAGGTATAGAACTCCAAGGCAGGGTTAATCTGATTCCAGCAGTTTAACCTCTTTCTGAGGTTAATTCAAAAGCTTTATTTCAGAGGCAAGCTCTCTTTTAGGAATCTTCATTTGCAAGACAAAGAACAGAATAAAAAGAACCACCAGACACCCAAATGGCTGCTATGTTGTTTCCTAAGGCTTTTAAGTAGGAGCCCATATATAAAATGATACCTTTCCCACTGTTTCTATTACAGATTCACTTAACATTTTAAAATCTCTTTTTAATCCTTCAAGACTGAAGAAAAGAGACTCCCCATTGTCATACACAGGGCTTTTGCAGAACAGGTAACTATGACTTTTTCTGTTTCTAGGTTTACTTTCAATTGTTAGTTTTATCTGAAATTTCCTAATTAAAAAAACAGTTCATTATAATTCTAAACATGTATAAAAGCAGAAGATAATATTTAATGAAACTCCATTTATTCATCACTGAGCTTCTGACTTGATCAATCCACAGTCTTTCTTGTTCCTATCCTCCATTCTACATTGATTATTTTGAAGTAAACTCCAGATATCCTATATTTCACTGTTCATAATTTCAATGGATTTCTCTAAATGTCCAGGACTTTAAAAAAAAAAAAACAACTTAATCAAAACATCATAATCCCTAAACATCATCAAATATATATTCAGGATTCTAATTTCCCTAATGGTTTCATAATTTTCCTTAATATTTTACATATATTTCCTTTTTTTTTCCTTTCAAGAA
Source organism: Phacochoerus africanus (assembly GCF_016906955.1). Lineage (NCBI taxonomy): Eukaryota > Metazoa > Chordata > Mammalia > Artiodactyla > Suidae > Phacochoerus > Phacochoerus africanus. The sequence continues at coordinate 143,685,643 of NC_062544.1, forward strand.
TTTGTTTTGGACTGAGAGCTAAATAAAAGCAATATACCTGTATTGCAAATTTCTTTTTTTTTTAAATCTCTTAGTATGCCCTCCATTTTCTTATGTATTTTTATTCCTTGTAACTAATTAGTAGAAGGAGCTGCATTATTTTAGCTGTGATTTTTTTTTTTTACCATTTGGATTTTTTTCCTTGTAGTGTTAATATGTTTGGCCCTCCCCAGAATTTTCAGTATATTGATAATGATATATAAATATTTAACCAATTTCCTCATTCTCCTCCCCCTTCCCCTCTTCCTCTCCCTTCCCTTTCTCTCCCTCTCCTCCTCCTTCTCCTTCTTTTTGTTAAAGAATATGTGTACAATCACAGTGTTGTGTACTTCTAAGTTGCATGCGTATGAAATCTGAATGCCTATCTTTTAGTAATGTTACAGCTCTTGATAATCATTGCCTAAATATTAATCTATAAAGAGATTCAAACAAACAAACAAACAAACACTCTGGGTATCATCATCAGCTTATGACTGATCGAGGCTTTCTTGCTTGTCTTGAACCTGGGAAGAGAGGAGCTTCAGTCTTATCAGTGTAATTAAATCAGTTAAATTAGTATATCTTTAAAGCACTTAATATTAGCTAAGATTTTACTTTGTTTACTATGTTCTATAGCATGTCATTTATGAGATATTTATTGAATTGTTACCTCTTTCCTTGCCTTGAGTATAAGCTCCTCAAGGAGAGGGTCTATATTGTGTTCAACCATTTTACCTCCAACATTTCAAAACAACACCTGAAATATATGTTCCCAATGAATATTTGATGAGTATATAGATGGATGTGAGAGTTAATCAGTGATTCAGTAATTGAATGGATTAATACATGCTATTCCAGGTCCTATTTTTTAGTCTGTTAGGGAACACAGGTGAGTAATAATGTATCAATTATCTCTTGCTGCTCAACAAAGTAACACAAATATTCAGCAGCTTAAAATAACAAAAATACTATCTCATACTTTCTTTGGGTAAGGAATTCAGGAAAAGCTTAACTGGGTGGTTTCAGCTTAGTATCTCTGGGGAGATGGCAGTTAGGGTGTCTGGTTGGGCTTTGGTTATCTGAAGGCCTGGAGGATAACTTCCAGGGTGACTTTCTCATGTGGCTGTTGGCCATAAGCCTCTTTTCCATGCCAGTTATTGTGAGGAGGCCTTAGTTCCTTGCAATATGGACCTCTCCATATAGCTGTTTGAGCCTCCTTCCACCATGTCAGCTGGCTTCTCCCAGAATAAGTGATCTAAGAAAAAGCAAGAAGGAGGCCACAGTGCCTATTAGCACTTAGTCTCAGAAGCACTGTAAACTTCTGCCTTATTCTACGTAATAGAAATTAGTCACCAGTTCCTAGCTACACACAATGATCTTTTGAAGAAAGTGTCAAAAGATTTGGGGGCATATTTTCAAACATCAAAAGTAATAATCACCATAAAGTACAGTAAAACCTATGGTAGAGAGATGTCCAAAGAGACCCAAAGAGGACTAAGCAATGAATTAGCAGTTTTTAAATCTGGGCTGAAATCCTGACTGGCTCATTACAAACGTGTGATCGTAGGCTAATTATTTTCCTTCTTTGGGTCATAATTTTGATAACTGAAAAGGTACAGAATTGAACTTGACTATAACAATAAAAATAATAAAACATAGTAAACTTTCCTGGGCCCACACTATAGCACCAGCTCTTTAAATGCAAAACATGAAGTACCTTTTATCCTCTATGTAGCTGCTACTGTTTTGTTTTATAGCAGAGGAAATGAGACAGGGAGATTGAATGACTTGTCCAGAGTCACCTACTGGTGGAGACATACAAGTATGCCAAATGTAGGTATGCAAAAGGAAGCCCCTGTGAGGCTTTTACCAGGATGAAATGGGATTAATATTGTAATTCTTATAATCTTCTTCAGCATGTCTCTTTTGACTGCAGTTTTAATTCTAGTTTATACCCTTGGTTCTAAACCTTGCTCCTCAATTTGTCCTTTGTGGTCCAGTAGCTTCAGCATCACCTGGCAGCTTATTGGAAAAGCAGACTCTCAGGCCACATTTCAGGGCTACTAATTCAGAACCTGCATTTTATGCATTTTAACAAAAGCCCCAACTGACTCATATGCACATTAGAATTCAAAAAGCATTTTTCTTAAGGACTTTGCTATCAATGTTTCTAAGGAAACTTTCAGTCATAAATATAGGTCTAAACTCTGTACATTTAATAACCATGTGAAAGGTATGTACATAAAAGAAAATGAAACTTTTGATTTATTACTATAGTGAAATTATTAATGTTTCTACATCATTCTTTTCCAGACAATTCTCAACAAAATTAAGAAGAAGCATTTAGACTTCATAAAGAGGTTACAATTTGATATTGTACTTTAATAATTATAGCAATAAATACCTAAGACAGGGCTTTGGGGAAAATTCTCTCTCCACACCCAGAAGAGAATGAACTTTTTTGTTTAAGTCTCTTAAGTATTAATACCTCTGAGATGCAAGGCAATTTTGCTAATCAATATTGAACAGAAAGTTACAGGAATTGGGGAAAATTTCATAGCCTGAGTTGTTCAGAAGTAACTATAGGAAAGGTAATGTTACTCCCACAGTCTGTCATTAATCATCATGTTTTCCTTCGTCTGACGTGGAAAAGACATATGTCTAGACAGGCTTTACTAGTGATTCTTCACCCACCACACATTACAATCACATAGGAAGTTCCAAAAAATACTGATGCCTGGGCTGATCCCCAGAGATCCCGTCTTACGTGGTCTTTGGTGAGGTCACTTTATCAGGATATTTAAAAAATCTGTTTGTGTGGTCTAATTTGCACCCAGATCTGAGTACCATTGACCTAGAGAATTACTGTGAACAATGATTTGTCTTTTTCTTCCTGATTGCTAGGTTAATGCTAGTTTAATGGCATAAATGGAGATGAAATGAAAAGTTACATAATCACCTCTTATTTTCCTAGTGCATTCACTGGCTGAGTCTTTTGGTTCCAAGTACCCTAAGAGTCACCTGTGAGTTAACTAAAGGGGAGAGGCAATTTTCTGGAAGGGTGTGAGATAGTCCATGAAGTTGATGACAATGCTGTCCAACATAAATAAGAACCCTGTATCTAATTGTAAATTTCTAGTGGCCATGTTTTTTTAAAAAAAATACAAACAACCAGGTAAGACTTTAATTTTAATAATGTATTTAATTTAACTGAAGAAATAATTTTAAAAATGCCTTTTTTCTGTCTTCTACTCTACTCTCATCACTTCTGATAGCAGATGTGTGTGGATTTTTCCTACTTCAAGCAATTCCCCAACATATTAACCATCTGGAGTTGTCACAGGCTCCACAGGTTAAAGGTTCAGTCCTGTAAGACTGGTCCCCACCTATCCATCAGTCTTCTGACCCTAAGTCCAGGATGTCACCTGTGCTTCTGAGGACAGGCGATAAATCAGAGCTTCCCAACACCCCAAGCTCAGATCCAGTAATTTGCTAGAAGGGTTCATAGAACACATGAAAAGAGTTTACTTACTAGGTACTGGGGAAGGTATGTGACTTTCCATCTCCTCTCCTGTTGCATCACCCTCCCAGGACCTCCCTGTGTTCAACAACCCAGAAGCTCTCCAACCTTGTACTTCAGAGGATTTCATGGAGGCTTCATTATGTAGGCATAATTGATTAAATATTTTGCCATTGATAATTTATTTTAAATTACAGTGTAGTTTATTTAAAATATTTTGTTAGTTGCAGGTGTACAGCAAAATGATTCGGTTAAATATGTACATGGTTTTTCAGATTCTTTCCCGTTATAAGTTATTGCAAGGTACTGATATAGTTCCCTGTGCTATATGATAAAACCTTGTTTATTTCTTTTATATATAGTCATATGTATCTGTTAATCCCTTATTCCTAATTTATCCCTCCCCCAGCATTTCCCCTTTGGTAACCATAATTTTCTTTGCTATATCCGTGAGTCTGTTTCTGTTTTGTAAGTAAGTTCATTGGTATTATTTTTAGAGTTCACTTAAAAGTGATAGCATATAGTGTTTGTCTTTATCTAACTTATTTCATTTGCTATGATAATCTCTAGGTCCATCCATGCTGCTGCAAATGGCATTATTTTATTCTTTTAAGGGAGAGAAGCTGGGTATTGAGTTCTATTAGCAATGGCAAGAATGAAGTATTGTAATTGGTAATTGAACTCAATCTCCAGCCTCTCTCCCCTTTTAGGGGGGACAGAGGGAGTCAAAGAAGTTGAAACTTCCAATCTTCTAATTAAGCCCTTTGTTCCCCTGATAACAAGCTCCCTTAGAAGACCATCCTGGGTCATCTCATTAACATAAACTCCATATGTGGTTGAATGAAAGGGGCTTGTTATGAATAACAAAAAATCACACTTTTCACCTTTATCACTCTTATCATATTGGGGTTTCTAAGCTCTGTAAGAGCTCAGTTCCAGGAATAAGAATAAAGATGAAATACATATTTTTGTTATAATTCACAATCAAATATATTCAAAATATTATTTCGACATGTAATAATATTATTAAGAAGGTATTTATATCCTTTTTTTATACCAAAGACTTCAAAATCAGATGCGTATTTTATATTTAAAGTACAATTAAATTTGGACTAGCCCTATTTTATGCCAGTTTGTATGGGAAATGATTTCAGACACCTGGAATGAGGAAAAGGGTGGAAATACAGAGAAGGGGACAAAGATGCATTACTAAATTGGCAATACCTACAGATTGTCTGGTGTTTGACCCCATGGAAACTTCTGAGGAGTCTTCTTAAATATGTCTGAGAACTATTACACCTTGAGATGAAAGGATAAAAGTTTTATCCATCACTCTCTGGACAAGGGTGGCTCCATGGCAGTAACTGGCTCCATGGCTTACCTCAGACTCACTGAGTGGGAATCTGCCTTTCAACAAATCCTTAGCAATCATGTGCATGCTAAGGCTTCAGAAGCACTGTACTACACTGTGATTTGATCAATTAACTTTTAAGATGCTCTTTAAATCATTTCACAGGTATATTTCCTAAAAGTAACTCATAACCTGAACATTCAATCAAATGCACCTCAGGAAACCCCACTGTTTTCAGTAGTGCTTCTCAAATTATTCACCAGATGTTGGACTTCCTTGTCCAAATGCAGATTCCCGCTTCACACTTCATACCTGTGAAGTCATATATATAAATTTTAGGGTTGCATCTGTAGCATATGGAAGTTCCCAGGCTAGGGGTTGAATGCGGTTGAATTGGAGCTGCGGCTGCTGGCCTAGCCACAGCCACAGCAATACCAGATTCAAGCTGTTTGTGACCTACACCAAAGCTCATGGCAATGGTGAATCCTTATTTAACCCACCAAATGGGGCCAGGGATTGAACCCATGTCCTCATGGATAACAGTCAGGATTGTTACCACTGAACCACAACAGGAACTCCTAATGTCATAATTTCTGATGATAGGATCAGGAGCCTGAATTTTGAGCTAGCTACATATACAATTGTTACATCCATTAAAATTTGAGAACCACAATTCAAAGGGATGCAATTGTGAAATCTCTTGCCCAGAGCCTCCTTTTATAGGCTAAGTACAAAACTATAAATAACATCTTGATGTTCTTATATTTAATATGGAATTTTAGCCTATTCGTCCATTTTAAATGCATTTGCTTATTTAATCTTTTTTGAGTGTCCACCATCTGCAAGACTCTACCTATATGCTTGGAAATTTATGATTAAATAAGACACTGACTTTTGTCTGAAATACTCAGTCTGGGGCGTTCCCTGGTGGCCTAGCAGGTTAAGCATCCAGTGTTTTCACCACTGTGGCACAGATTCAGTTTGTGGCCCAGAAACCATTGTATGCCATGAGCACAGTTAAAAAAATTGAAAAATAAAAAATAGTCTGGTTGACAGCACGTAGACTATCATTCAATTTGATGAGGACCACTTTACATAACGTACAGTAGTTTAAGAGCCAAGAAGAGGGCTCCTCAGTTATTACTGTGAATGGAGCCTTTTAGGGAAGATGGGAAACCGGATTACTTTTTGAAGATATGTACAAGGTGGTTAGATCAGCATCATTTTAATAAGTTCTTCCAGATTATGTGTTTCCTAGGCACAGTTTTTTATTGATTCATTGATCAGGTCATAGGACTATAACTATTGAAAGTAATAACCAAATAATTATTTTCAATTCTTAAGCATATGTGTTTTCCCTGTCTTCTCAGACAACTGTACAGTCCTTAAGCCGATGGGTTCTCTATTTCCTTTGTAGGTTCCCAGTGGCATTTAGGCAAAGTATATAAATGCACATATTGTGCAACTAACTCAAGAACATGTTCCTATAACACACAGTAGAGCAATTTCCTCTTAATGGAGAAGAAGATATTGATTTGACCTGATTATTTTTTTCTCTATGGGGGGTGGCTGTAGAGTGGGGATAAGTGTTGTCTGCCCATAATTATCCACTTAGTACATCAAAAAAGAACTTTAAATTGATGAACTTTAAATTACACTGGACTTTGAGTGATGGCAGTGCCATCGTTACCTAGAAAAGGTCACATATGTGGAAATTGTCAGAAATCGGAAGCCGAACACCCAGAGACACTATGGGGCATTTTTTCAAGTCTCATTTGTGCATGGGTCCCTGGGGAGGAAGAACACTTCTGATGAATGGATCAAAGAGGTGAACCTGGTCTAGGAAACCTTAGAGGGAATCTTGGCTTAAAACGTTTTAAGACAAAGTGGGGTTTAATTTCTTAAGTTTACTAATCTTTCTGCTTATTCACATGGTGGACAATAATTTGTGGACTGTCTACATTTTGTCATTTGTTGTTTCTGTTGAAACCTGGTGTGACCTCACCATTGCCTAAAGCATTACAACACTAAGGGCCTTTCCTACAGGAAAATATTTTACACAGTGCTAACTATATAGTTAACCAAATGTGTTGCTATGTAAAAGAAAACTATACAAGAGCCATACAAAAAAATAGGCACTGTATGGAGATGCCATTGTCTAATGTCCCAGATTCATCTCGTTTGGTTCTAGATCAGATGGAACTGGCTTATTCAACAAATATAATCAGTGCTATGCCCGGAGTCCACATATTTCTTGGGGCCCAAGAAAATGTTTTAATTCCTTTTAAAATCAGAAGGAAGAAAAAACCCCTGAACTTTTTGGTTAAAGAAAATGTCTGAATATATACTATTAATGCATTGATCTTCGTATCAATACAGTTGTAGAATGTAATTTTCATTTATTTTATTTTTATTGTTTATAAAGGAAGAACCATGCAAGCCATGGTACCTTGAACCCGTAAAGGTCATAATACAGCTTTAGCAGCAGAAACAGGGGGCTTCCCCCTCCCCACCCCACTAGGTGTCTGAGGATTGCTTTCCTTGACTAATGAACTTCCTTCTGAAGGATTGTGTATTACTTTCCCAGGGTTGCTGTAATATCAAATATAATTAAAAACAAAAAACAGTAACAACAACAACAACAACAATAACAAGTACCACAAACTGGCTCAAAATGATAGAGCTCTTGTTCTTCTTTCACAGGGCTAGGGGCTAGAAGTCCAAGATCCAGGTGTTGGCAGAGTTGGGTCCTTCTAAAGGACAATCTATTCCAAGTCTCTCTTTGAGCTTCTGGTGACAGGCTTTGATTCTTGGTTCCCTTGCTTTGCAGCTGCATCCCTTCTGTCTTTTGTTGCTGCTATTATTACATGCTATTCTCCCTGTATGGTTCCATCAACATTTCTCTTTTCTTATAAGGACCAGTCATATTGGATTAGGACACATTGTAATGACCTCATCATAGCTCCATTCCATCTGCAAAGATTTAGTTACAAATAAGGTCACATTCACAGATACTAGAGATTACAACTTCAGCATCCCTTTTTGTGTGCATAATTCAACCTATATAGATTATTTACACAGGATACTCAGAAGAGGACCAAACAGAATGGATGGTTCCCCTCCTGAGGGCAGAGAGGTGAGATGCTGATTAGTCATCTCATCGTAGGTGGTGTTGATGACAGAGGCCCAGCCTCTTCTCTCCTGTCGCTCTGTGATCCTCTAGTAACTAGACAACAAACCAGGCCTTTATTGCAGGGCAACAGGCCTACTCCCTTGCTGGACAATTTGTTCAAATCGCTGATGATGTCTCTCCTCCGGTCTCTTTTTCATTCTGGGGAAATCTTATCACCGCTTCTTATTTCTTTCAGAGGTGGTGTCTCCTGATATCCTCCTTTTGTCTTATTTATAAGACCTATTTAACTGAAAATCTGAAACTTTAATCATGGAAAAACTAGTTTCCTCTTATCTAGGTCAGAAAAGGCTTAATGTTTAAACCATCTCCGGGGGGGAGAGGTGATAGAAACCTTTGTCTTTTATGGCAAAGGAAGAAAACAAACCCAAACCTGCCAAACCAAACATAATCACTCTGGTTCCAAAGTAGAGCGAACTGGTCACTTATACCCTGACATGGGTGCCATGCCACAGAGGAGAGAAGAATTCATTTTTCTTTGAGGGAAAATTGTGAGCATAGTAGCCTTGTAGAGGAGATGGTACTGGAAGTAGGAAGACAAATTGATGATTGCTGGGCACAGACAGAGAATTTTTTGGATCAGGGAGGTGGGAAGAGGATTCCAGGCACAGCTCCCAGCATGAATAGAGAATCCAGAGTCACAGCAGATGACATGTTCACAAAATGACAGCCCAGTGTGAATACAGGACTTCTGGATACAGGACTGGAGTTGTGGAGTGGCAGAGTGCAAGTTGAGCCTAGAAAGGGCTATTTATTAGACATCATTTTACCATGATTCTATATGGGAGAACTATTGAAATTTCTCCTATTGGAATTACTTCTACTCCAGGAATCTAAGTACACAAAAGTGATGCCATAATACAGATGCCCCTGGGTGGGAGAAGGATGCTAGTTTTCTAAGGCTGCTGGAACAATAATCAGGAACTTAGAGGCTTATGACAACACAAAGGTATTATCTTGCAAACTGAACGTCGGACATTGAAATGAATCCCACTGGATGAAAGCAAAGTGTTGGCAGGGCTGTCTTCCTTTCGAGAGGCTCTGTGGAAGAATCTGTTTTCTTAGCTTTTCTGACTTCTGAAGGCAACCCTTATTCCTGGGTTTATGCCCCTCTTTCTATCTTCAAGGCTAGCAATGGCTGGTGAGTTTTTCTCACACCATATCACTGAAACACTATTTTTGCCTCCCTGTTTCAGTTATGGGGCCCCTGTGAATACCTTGGACCTACCAAGATCATCCAGGATAAACCTCTCCTTCAAGGTCAGGTGATTAGTATTCTTAATTTCATCTATAATCTTTATTTACCTTTGCCATATCCATGGGGTCTAGGCCTTAGGGAATTGGAAGAAGGGTGTTATTCTGTTTTCCATAAAGTTCCCTATTTATATAGAGCTGTGGCAAATGTTGAGATGTAAGTTTTCATATGCCATTCCTGCATCCCAAACTCCTCTCCATCATCTCTGTAAAAGCTGGGGCATCAACTCCCTGAGTCATGCCTGTGTGCACATGAGTATGTTTTAAGAACAGAAGTAATGGGATAGTCTTTTGCCATTTTTCTGTCTTCTGCTCCCCCCCCCCCCGTTTCTGGCCTTCTTGCACATGTGTTTGCTCTGCCTACATCTTATTCTAACCTTGGCCTCCTATGCTCTTTTAGAAACCTTATCACCCAAAAGTCTAGTTAGAGGGGATTAGCCAGTAACCATGACTAAGAGAATGGCATTTGCAGCATCTTCATTTAAAAGGCAAATCCTACTCTGCATGGAGCTCTACCATTTCTTTACAAATGGTAGGAGTCTCCAGCACCAGAATTAATGTGCTGATGTATTTAAGCCCCTTATAGCTCATGACACCTACCTTGTAAAGCCTTAAATGACTGAGAAGATGCTGTTAGGTGACTGCCTGTGATTCTTTATCATCCCCCTATTCCCTGACAATGACTAAATTGCATTTTTTCAGGGCTAATCATCCACTTTATACTCTAAGCAAAAGTGGGTGGAGGAAGAGGAACTGGATTATGGAAGCATCATACCAGTCATATGAGAGAGCATGATGGGACCTGACATAACCTCGTGATTTGGGGAACATGACTCATGCAGCTTTGCTATCTAAGACAATCTGCATTTTATTGTAGGCAACAGCGAGATTGTTACCTGTCATAGCCACCTCCAAGTTGCCAGGCACCTTGTGGCCAGTAGAAGAAATAAGCATAGCATGCATAGTTTTAGCCTTTGCATTTAAAGGAGGATGGCTGAATCCTGAATAAAATGCCTCTTTTATATCCCTGTCATTTACTCCTGCTTATAAGTGGTGCAGGACAAGAGGATTCGTGGCATTGAAAGTTCAAGGACTTTTCTAATCCTGGGAGTTTTCTCTGCTATGTTTTTGAAAAAGGGATTAAATATACCTTTAATAACACAGTTTGGAATATTTATCACCATGACATCTCTCTAGAAGAGAAACATCCTCCTGGCACTTAGGAGAGAAAAATGTTCATTTATGACACTGCATGCCCAGAAATTATGCCCATGGAAGAATAATCACTGATAATATGAACTTGATTTTTCTCCAATAAGTTCTTTCTTGCCCTCATTCAGCTAAACACCTAATGCAGTTGTTGCTAATAAAGCACAACTGTTGAGTCACTACTCCCTGCTCTATTTCAGCAGAAAATATGAGATCTCACTATAACGTTTCTCCACTGAATTACAAAGCTGCCCAAGTTCATGCGTTTGACCCCAGTCTACCTTTTCCTGCTTGATTTACTCTGCTCCATTACCAAACTTCTGGTTCTGGCCAGGCTTCTCTCTACAGTGCCCTCTCCACTATGCTTTGCCACTAGAGAACACACAGCCTTCCAGGGACAGCAGGAGTGCCACCTCTTACATGAAGCCATCACTAATCCCCATCATCTATCTCCGGCTGAGCCTTGAAATTGCCCAGAACTCATTCTCTTTTCTCAGATACCTATACCCTGCTTTTAATTTCTTTTGTATTACCAGTTGATACTTGGGACCACAAACTGGTGGTGATTCACAGTGTTACCCTATTCTCAAGACATTTTAAGGCATTGCAGTCAGTATCTCAGAATTAGAATATCTTAAAATTTTTGATCCTTGAACCCTTTAAATGTGACAACAGCTGGTAACCTTGGGCCAACATTTAAAATGGCAGCAATTAATGAGAACTGAGTGGCAACCATCATCTGTACCTATGAATATATTCTTGAGTTTGCTAAAGATCACACTCCTCCCTTTTAATTTCATCCAGCCAGCTTTACTCATTATGTTCTTTCATAATGATCACTCCTAGAACTTTGCACTAATACACAAATTGGCCTTTTCCCTTCCCTTTTGTTTTTCTTTTATTTATTATTACTCTGATTCTCTACTGTTTGCTTCCCACATAGATGCTGAAATAATCTTTTTTAAAAGGGGGAAAAAAAGAAAGACAAAAAGTGTGTAAGAGGTTGTCACCACCCTATTGGTTAACCACTTCCCACCCCCAAAGATGTTCTATTGAATATAGAGAAATTGCATATTCCTCTGGTAGTGCCTCCCCACCAACCCCCCACTGGATATCTCTCTCCCAGGTACTCATGATGTTTCTACACCATTGTCTTTCTCCCTCTTCCTTGAACATACCAAACTGTTCGATCCTTACATATTTGCTTTCCTTCCAGATATTTTCAAGTTTTATTGAGATACACCTGACATACATCACTTTATAAGTTTCAGATGGATAGCAGAATGATTTGACTTACATATATTGCAAAATGATACCACAATGAATTTAGTTAACATCCATCATCTCATATAGATACATACGAAAATATTTTTTCCTTATGAGAAAAACTCTTAGGATTTCCTCCTTTAGCAGCTTTCACATACACCATACAGCAGTGTTAAGGATAGTCATCACCTTGAATATAACATCTCCAGTACATGATTATTTATGTTGTACTTTTTGACCGCCTCACTTAATTTTTCCACCCCCTCCTCCCACATACCTCACCTTTGCCTCTGTTCTGGCACCCACAAATCTGATCTCTTTTTCAATGAGTTATATAACCCAGAGAACTCTGCCCAACTTCTGTGAAAAACTAGGTGGGAAAAGAATCTGAAAGAGAATGGATATGTGTGTGTGTACAACTGAGTCACTTTGTTGTAGAGCAGAAATAATCACAACCTTGTAAATCAACTATACTTCAATAAAACTTTTAAAAAATAAGAAAATAATTAGGTAAAGTGAGCTGATCACTTATACCCTGACATGGGCACCATGCCACAGGGAAGAGCTCATTTTTCTCTGAGGGAAGATGTTGAGCATAAAAGCTTTGCAGAGGAGATGGTGTTGGAACTGGGAAGACAAATGACTTTTTCTAGGCCTAGAGAGAGAACAGCCCACAGCATGAACAGAGACCCCAGAGTGACAAAAGATGACATGTTCACAAAATGACAGTCCAGTATGGATACAGGACTAGAGTGTGGGGTGGCAGAGGGCAAGTTGAGCCTAGAAAGAGCTATTTGTTAGATATCATTTTGCCATGATTCTATATGGGAGGGAGGTTAATTACACATTTCTCCTTAGAAGTAAGTACCTCTCAATGAGTTGTTTGTTCTTAGATTCCACATATAAGTGAGATTACACAAGATTTGTCTTTATCTATATGACTAATTTCACTTAATATAATGACCTCAAGATATATCCATGTTGACACAAGCAGAACTGAGTCATATTCCATTGTGTGTGTATTCATATTCATCTGTTGATAGGTTGTTTCCCATGTCTTGGCTGTTATAAAAAAAAATGCTTCAGTGAACATGTGGGTGCATATATCTTTTCAAATTAATGTTTTCATTTTCTTTAGATACATACCCAGAAATAGAATTGCTGAATCATGAGGTAGTTCTATTTTTAATTTTTTTAGTGACCTCCATACTGTTTTCCATAGTGGTTGCACCAATTTACATTCTCTCCAACAGTGTACAGGGGGTTCCTTTTCTCCATAATCTAACCAACACTTATTATCTCTTATCTTCTTGATGATAGCCGTTCTAACAGGTATTGAGGTAGTATTTCACTGCGGCTTTTATTTGCATTTCTCTAATGATTAGTGATGTTGAGGCTTTTCTTTGAAATCCTTACATGACTGGTTCCTTCTCATCATTTAGGTCTTAGGACTTATTTGACCACCCTGTATTAAGTCACCCTCATTCCTCCCAAATTACATTAGCTTGACTATTTCTAACTTATTTTCTTTTGCTGCTTATTTAACATAATTCTATTTATGTAGTTCTTATTTTAATGCATTACAATATAATCTCCTGGAGAGCAAAAACCTTGTTTTTTTATTTTGGTTTCCCTAGGCCTAGTGTAGAGCAGAACAAACCTAGGTGGATAAGAGTTAAAAAGTTAGCTTACTAAATATTTGTATCTGCCTGACTTCTAACTTATAATGTCATATAATAACTCTTTCTGCTTTTTATGCCCCATAAGTTTGTTAACATTTTATAAATGGACACCCATCTTTGTTGATTTTTTGAAAAAACTAAAACTAAAAATCAGTTAGTGCTTTATATATTTAGTAAGCATTTAACATTGTGTTTATAGATTGACTCAAGAATAGATTTAAAAGGCCAAGATGATGAAATGTATTAATTGCATTAGTTTAAAAACTTTCAGAAAAAAAAACTTTAAGATAATAACAAATATGGATCAAAAATAGTGAAGATAGACTTCCATTTCTGGCCAAGCTGGAATAATGGCTATCAAATTTATGCTTTTGCCCAAAACAACCCTTTAAAAAAATGAAATATATAAAATAATTATATATTAAAACAGCGAAAATCAGGCAACTAATAAATATTCCTGGGGGATGGAAAATGACAAGGTGTGACTCCCATGAATGTATCAGCTAACTGCAAAAGATGCTTAACACAGTCATTAGGGAAATGCAAATTAAAACCACTGTGAAATATCACTAGACACCTATTAGAATCTTTAAAATGAAAAAGACTGACCATACCAAGTGTGTGCAGTGATACAAAGAAATAGGAAGTACCAGTTGGAATGTATAATAATGCAGACACTTTAGAAAACAGTTTGGCAGTTTCTTAAAAATTAGACATCCAAAAGAAATCAGAACTTTTGCCCACTGCTAGAAGGAATATATAGTGGTACAACCTCTGTGGAAAACAATAAGGTAGTTCCTCTAAAAACTGAACATAGAATTACCATGTTATCCATAAGCTGCACTTCTAGAATTAAACACTCAAACAGATATTTTGAATAGATAATTTGAAAATGTAGTGTATGAAGTTTCTTACATCTGCTACAACATGGATAAACTTTGAAGCCTTAGGTTAAATGAAATAAGCCAAGCACAAAAAGGACAAATATTGAATGATTCCAATTATATGAGATACCTAATGTGTTTAAATTTATAGGGAAAAAAGGATGATGATTGCCAAGGATTGGGGAAGGGGAGATGGGGAGGTGTTTTTAATGCGTTCAGAGTTTCAGTTTGAGAAGGTAAAATAGTTCTGGAGATAGATGTTGGTGATGGTACCAAAACAATGTGAATATACTTAATGCCACCAAACTATACACTTACAAGTAGTAAAATGGTAAATTTTATGCTATGTGTATTTTACTGCAATAAAACTTTTAGATATTCACTTACAATATGATCCAGTTATTCCACTTTTAGGTCTCTACCCAAGAGAAAAGAGAGCATATATTTATACAAATACTTTACATAATGTTCATTGCAGCTTTACTTCTAATAGCCAAACACTGAGGATAATCCAAATATCCTTCAACATGTAAATGGATAAAAATATTGTGCTATCTAATTCTTTAGCAAATAAAAATGAATGAACTCTCAAGCACACATCATCTTTTATGCATATTAAGATAATTATGTTGCGTGAAAGAAATCAGGTGTACATTCCATGATGTCATTCATATAAAACTTTGGGAAATGCAAATGAATCTCTAGTGACAGAAAGCAGATGAATGATCGCTTATGGATTTGTATGTGGCAGGATGGGGGAAATGGGAGTGAAAGTGAGATAGGAGGGAATGAAGGATTCCAAAGAGCCATTGGGAAACTTTTTGGGGTGATGGATATTGTCCTTTTATACTGCACTTCTGGGTTTAGCCACACTGTAGCAGGTGTAAGAATTTCATACACCGCATTATATTTACCTGTTTGTGTGCCATAGGGTATTTGGGTTGTTTCCACCATTGGCTATTGTGAATAGCACTCATTGTGAATGTTGATTTATCTTGATTGTTTTGATTATCTAACATGTATATTATGTCATAAATCATCAAATCAAACACTTCAAATCTGTGTTGTATTTCTATTATACCTAATAAAGCGTGTTACGATAGTAAGTCTCACACAAAAGTCATCCTGTTGTATGTACCAGAAGTCTGGCCTTCTGATACAAAAGCCATCATTATTTGTGAAGGGCACAGCCAAGACCTGGCTCATAGTCACAGTAATTTGATCAAACAGATCCTGGAAATCATTGATTTAAGAGATGGAATGTATTTGGTGTCCATGCATCTTAATGAAAATTAATGATAATGATTTGGAATTTAATGGATTCCTTGCAGTCTTATTGAAATTTAATAGAAAGTGATATAGTATAATTTGAAATCAATTTAAATTATCCAAATGAATAATGAATATGCCTGCCACAAAATTGTCTAGCATCTATTATTTAGAAGCAAATGATTCAGAATCAGGTTTACCAAGTACTCTAGCTCTTTTGAAGTGTAGCATTAAAGCATCATCCTCTCTTGGCTCTCTTTGGACAATTCCTGGAACAGAAGAAAAAATAGACTCTATGTTGTACTTATTAAAAAAAATTATACTTGTACCAAGAAATACCATATTTTGTATAACATTTATATAAAGCAAATGCATCAACACTATCACAATATTCCACATTTCCCACCATGGCTTAGCAGGTTAAGAACATGCATTCTCACGGAGAACCCAGCATAGTCTCTGTGAGGATGTGGGTTTGATCCCTGGTCTCTCTCGGTGGGTTAAGGACCCAGTGTTGCCACAAGCTGTGGTGTAGGTCACAGATGCGGCTTACTTCTGTCATTGCTGTGGCTGTGGTGTAGGCCAGCAGCTGCAGCTCCAACTCAGACCCTAGCCTGGGAACTTCCATATGCCATGGGTGTGGCCGTAAACAGAAACTCACTTAAAAAAATAACAATATCCCTTAGGTAGGAAATGAACAATGAAATAAATAACTCTGTCCTCATTTTATAGATGTAAAAATTGCAATATCTGCCAGTTAAACTCAGGATACAAGTGCAATTGCTTCATCCCATGGCTCTCCCTTCCTTGTTTTTACTGTGGATGCTTGCTTGCTTTAGCTTTCTTCGAAACACTAAATTCCTTCCCACCTAACACTTCTAGAATGCTTTTACCTTCACACAATTTGCATAATACCTTTATGTCCTCAGAGTGACCTTCCTTGAATTTCATTGAAATCTGGACTTTCTTTAGAATGTTACCCCAAACACTTTATCTTTATAGTCCTTGATATTGCTAATCTCATGTGTTAACTTTGTGTTGATGTATTAATATTAACATATAACACACACCTTTATTTCATTTAAATTCCCTCTCCCCAGTAAACCATATGCTCTGTTTCCATTTTGTTCATCCCTAGTACGTTGCATGAGACCTAGTAAAATATGCATCTGGTAAATATATGGTGAAAATCCATCAAACAGAAACAGAGATTAGTGACTTGGCCAAGGAAATTCAGCAAGGCATATTAACACCATCTTCTGACCTGTACCCCCTCCATTAACCCGCTTAGGTTCTAACATTGATAAACAGTTGAGGGAAATGGTAATCAATGCTTCTCTGTCCAAGAGAAAGATTTGCAGATGAATATTACATTTGAAGTGCCTGATCTCCTAAAATATGTAAAAGACATCTCACATAGATGTCAGCCACTATGGGAGTTAATTTGGTAAGCCAGCTTGTGGAACAATATGCTCTTCTACTTTAAATGATGCTTTTGCTGTCTAAAATTTATTCAGGCCTTCTGCTGGAGAGGAATGCAGAATCTATACTTCATTCCCAAATGCATGGCTGATTGAGTAACTATGGACAAATGTGGCTTTCAGCCCAAACTACACTTATATGCTCTGGAATTTATCCTGTGAGTTATTTGGTTAGCTATGAGGTAGCCAGGTAAGCAACTCTGTAGTGTTTCATTTCAAATTTCATAAGGCTGTTTGAGGATTAAAGAAAATAATTTATAAAAAACACTTAGAATAAAACCTAGTAAGTACTCAATAAATGTTAATTATTATTATTACTCTCATGCTTAGGAGACAGTCAGCCTGAAATATACTTGGAGACAGATCTTCTTTCTTCACAGGAAGTGAGAATCGTTTCCTCAAGTGTACTTTGGATCAAATTTAATAGAATATTTTTTAAAGCTTGAGTAGATAGATGTCTGGATTTTTGAGTTGTTTACCCTGAGACACTGCTGTATGTGTTGTGAATAGGAAGTGACTAGTAAACCCATAGGCACAAGGTTAATACAAAAATAATAAAAAGATTCTCTCATATTCAGACTATGGATTGTGAGGTGGTGAAGGAAATTCTTTGAAAAATGATCTAGTTCTAGTCTATCTTCTCATATTGTAAATGAGGAAATTAGAACCCAGTAAGTAACATGCTCAAAGTAAAAAAGTAAGTTAAAGATGATACCGGGATTAGAATCTAGACTCAGTTTTCTCCTAAAATAAGACTGGGATTAGAATCTAGATTTGACTTCCCAATGCCCTTTAATTCATCCACTTCTATAGCAGAATAGCTTTCAAGGGCAGACATGGCAAATTACCATAGCCTAGGTGGACATTTATTCTCTCAGAGTTCTGGAGGATAGAAGCCTGAAATCAAGGGGTTATCAGGGATGGTTCCTTCTGGAGGGTGCCAGAGAGGACCAGTCCCTGGCCTCTCTCCGAGCATCTAGTGGTTGCTGACATGCTGGGTGGTCCTTGGATTATAGACACATCACTCTGGTCTCTGCCTCTCTCTCCATATGGGCTTCTCCTCCCTGCGTGTCTATGTCTCTTCTAATTAGGACATCATTCATTGGATTTAGTGCCTACTTGAGTCCAGTAGGACCTCCTCTTGACTCATTGTATCTACAAAGTCTGTAACTCCAAATAAGGTCATATTCTGAGATTCCAATTGGGTATGAATTTTATGATATTCTATTCAAGTCACAAAATGTAGAAACTCATCATGATTTGTTAAAAAAATAAAATGAGTTCCCATCATGGCACAGTGGTAACGAACCCAACTAGTATCCACAAGGATGTGAATTTGATCCCTTGTCTTGCTCACTGAGTTAAGAATCTGGCATTGCTGAGAGCTGTGATGTGGGTCCCAGATGTGGCTAGGATCCTGTGTTACTGTGGCTGTGGCATAGGCCAGCGGCTGCAGCTCCAATTTGATGCCCAGCCTGGGAACTTCATATGCTGCAGGTACAGCCCTAAGAAGAAAAAGGAAGAAAGTAAGAAAGAAAGGAAAGGAAGAAAAGAAGAAAGAAAGAAAGAAAGAGTTCCTACTGTGGCATAGGAGGCTAAGGATACAGTGTTGCTGTAGCCGTGGCATAGGTTGCAGCTGCAGCTTCTTGGATTTTATCCCTGACTTAGAAACTTCCATATACTTCAGGTGTGGCTGAAAAAGAAAAAATAAAGTGAATTTAAATTCAAGTTTTCACTGTTTGTACTTAGGGATAAATGCTAAAAGCAATGCTATTTATGAAAACACTTTCAAAATATAACTGTAAAATTGGAGTTCCTTTCATGCTTAAACATACATATTCTCAGGTTTATTCTTGCAGTTTTCTTCTTTTATAGCCCAACCATATGCAAAATGCTTCTGAAAGGTATTTCTCCCTAAGACTGCAGGTCATCTACCTTTAGTCACCTTTATCTTTTTCTCCTTCCCTAAGGGTCTTGATTTACTTTTACTTTGACTAAGAAACAATAAGCAGAAATTTTACCAGGAGGTCGCAGGTTTGCACTGATAGCTTTGTATCCTTGGGAAACATTAATCGCAACCAAACTGGGAAAGTTGGTCACCCTAGCTGGGTTCTTGAGGGAAAGTGACTCCAGGGGGTTAAAGCGATGAAGAGGACTAACTGGTATCCACTGGCTAACTTATGATTTTTCTGAAAGTGCATTCATCAGGGAATTGCCTTAATTTATAGGTACAATAGAACAATGATCAAAACATTCAGTTATGGTTATTTGCCACAGTTCCCAGGCACCATTTATAGAATATGTGGTTTGACGTCTTCTTTAATAGTCATCTTCAATTTGATTATATACACGTGTTTAATCTGAAGCACCATACAACAAGATATGGGACGTTGCCAAGGGTAGGCCAAGGGAAAGGTTTTCCTGTGGGTAAGATTATTCCCAGCTCCTTGAATGATCTCATTCCATTATTGCTCATTTGTTCCTAAATTGGACTCATTACCCAAATCACTTGAGGCACATCTTGCGAAAAAAAGATTTTCTGACCCCATCACTAGAAGTTTAATAAGTCTCTGATGGGGATTAGAAAGCTGTGTTTATCAGAAGCTACCCCAGGTGTTTGTGATAATCAACCAAGTTTACAAAGAACAATTAATCCATTGAAATAATTGGCCTACATTAGAATTATCAAAAAAAGAACCAACTCCCAAGCACTGACTGGACAAATGACTCTCACAAAAAGAAGCGTCCCTACCTGATGTACAACTACTCTAGAATAAAGCATAAGAATAATAATAAAACTTGAACATAATGATGCCCTTCCAGACTTTAGTAGCCATGTGATTTGAGAACTGTTCCATCCATCCCAAGTGCTACTCTCTTTGTCTGATCTGGCAGTTTTAGAGTCAGGAACCAGAAACATATATCTGTGATGAAATGCAGTAAAATATCCAATGATGTGTGTATGGCAACTAGGACCTGATGCAACCTCAGCATGACTGGTCAGTCGAAGTCGAAGTCTGTGTTGATTCAACACTCTCTCCCAGGAAAAAGTATTGTGATGGTGGCTGGGGGACAGTGTGGCAGTATGGAGGGAGATCTCTCAGATGTTCAGAAATGATAAGACATCCAGAAAAAATGAAGCCAGAGGTTACAGTTTTGGAAGAGCCAATCCTGTTCAGAGAACATGTCTTCATGAGGGGTTGATCTTTGCTTTGTTCATGGGGAGGCCCATGGATGTTGGTTGGCAAGAACTGGATGAGCAGATAGAGGCAGGAGTCTTAGCACTAGTCACCTTTTGAGATGAGAAGCTTCACCTTTGGGGGCACTGTCGGTTTCCCCTGTGGCAGGAGGTGTAGGGTTTTTTGTTGATAAAAGATTCCTCTTCAACATCAAAGAAGCACATGTCTGAAATGCCAGAGCACTGGCTATTCCAATAGCTGCAGAAGAAATAAAAGAAAAAAAGTGGAACAGAAAAGCCTTAAGAGTAGGGTGGGTATGAAAGTCACTGAGAAAAACACACAATAGAAAATGCCATTTCAGAGCCTATACAAAGAGGTGCAAAACAAAAGTACTGTCTGCAAGAAATAGTCCAAATAACGTATTTCCTGTTAGATGTGACTAAAAAGGAGATATAATATCATGGCTATGACTGGCCTTCTCATGACCCTAGAGACATGTGAAAGTGAGAAAATGTCAAGGGTGTAGGGATTTTGCACAGCCTAGTCCAAGTCCCTTGTCGTGAAATATTCATGGGTTCTTTAATCCCAGGTAAAACACATATGTAG
The DNA here is from genome assembly GCF_016906955.1 of Phacochoerus africanus. Taxonomy (NCBI): domain Eukaryota; kingdom Metazoa; phylum Chordata; class Mammalia; order Artiodactyla; family Suidae; genus Phacochoerus; species Phacochoerus africanus. The sequence goes on from NC_062544.1 coordinate 143,706,552, forward strand.
CTTAATCTTCCCTTGGTCTTTCCCATTTTCGAACATTTCACTGAGCAGATACTACACATTGGGCTCTGTTGCTAAAGTTGTGACTTTGTAGGGGTGGAAAATAATTTTCCCTCCACCTTCCCTTCTTAGTTCTTAGCTGAGACCTCTATATTCAAAGACAGATCAACAAATATTTGTTGGAGTTCCCATCATGGCTCAATGGTTAATGAATCCGACTAGGAACCATGAGGTTGTGGGTTCGATCTCTGGCCTTGCTCAGTGGGTTAAGGATCTGGTGTTGCCGTGAGCTGTGGTGTAGGTTGCAGACTCGGCTCGGATCCCGTGTTGCTGTGGCTGTAGTGTAGGCTGGCAGCTACAGCTCCGATTCGACCCCTAGCCTGGGAACCTCCATATGCCACGGGAGTGGCCCAAGAAATGGCAAAAAGACAAAACAAAAACAAAAACAAATATTTGTTAACATGCAAACTTGATGTACCCAGCAGATACCTCAGAAAAGTGGGTAACTCTCAAAGAGGTGGTTTTAGAATTCAGGATTAAATATCTTTTTAATAGTGAAAAGGGAGAGGCTATATAGGCCTCTAAGAGAAGAGGAAAGGATTTTTAGGACACTGAATGAGCCAATAGAATAATAGATGGGAAATTTGATAGTTTGTGAGAGTATGTCTGGGTGTGGGGTCCATTTCTAATCTCTTCTCCTGGAATGAGTCAGTCTTCCCTGGTTGGTAAAACTCATTGAGGGGGAATTTGTGACTATTAAGCTCCTTTTGGATGGTTTAGCTTTAGGTAGATAAGAGGGGTTCAGAGAAAGCCTTTCCCTGCATTTGCAGTTTTTCAAGCGCCTAGGGCTCCAAATAATCATTATACCAAAGTGGCATATTTTAGGGTTGTGTGTCCTGAATTCCTATAGTCACCCACTGGGGGGCATGCTCTTCTCTAACTTGCTTCATTTTGTTCATTCATGACAAAAAAATGGTATGTTTTTATTACTCTCCTTTTACAGATGAGGAGACCTAAGACTGAAACAAATTAACTTATCTGAGGGAAGGGCACCAGAGAAGGACATAAATCCAGGTCAAACTCCAAACAGACTGTTCTTGTGGCCCACACTCTAGAAGTTTTTATGGTTTATGGATTGTATGATAAATAACTCTGAAAAGAGGAGATAAAGAATAGAGAGGCTGATAACCAAGTCATGTCCACTGGTTTAGAGTAGAATTGAAAAGTAAAGGAAGGAGTAAGGACATTAAAGCATAAGTACATTACAATGTAATTCCCATGGCTAGTTGTATTTATGGGAGTGAATTTACTTGACTTGCTCTGTGGAGTGAGAATGTGCCTCATATTGCTTGGCCACTGCCTGAATGATAATTTTGAAAATGGGAAGAGCTCCAGAGGTCATAATCTCCAGGACAGCATCCAGATAACTACACTCAGAAATGATTATGGAATCTCTCATTGTACAACTAATTCATTAAAAATATTCTCTGGAAAAGGGGAGAGGTGAAGTATAGTCCAATTAGAGTTCAATGAATAGTTAATTGGACTATAAAACAGACATTTTATTTGGATGACTTTTTTTGTTAAAATCTGTATACTTCCACTGAATGGCTAGAAAGTTTTCCCCATTTAATATAGAAATTACATTGCACTTCATTTTCTTTGATAGTGTTCATATTTTTGCAGTTTAAATCACTGTTTTCTTGGAGTTTCCACTGTTACTCAGCAAGTTAAGAATCTGACTAGTATCCATAAGGATAAAAGTTCAATCCCTGGCCTCCCTCAATGGGTTTAGGATCTGGCGTTACCTCAAGCCGATGCATAGGTCGCAGATGCTGCTCGGATACAGTGTTGCTGTGGCTATTGCATAGGCTGGCAGCTGCAGCTCTAATTCGACCCCTAGCCTGGGAACTTCCGAATGCCACAGGTGTGGCCCTAAAAAAAATCACTTTTCCTCTGGATACTTAGGAACATCTTTATTGCTTTTTTAAGACAGTGAATAGTAGTTATAAACTCAATGACAAAATTTGAGTAAGATTTAGACAAATCTTGAACTGTCCTGTGTTTCAAGTCATTCCACTTACAGTGGTTAGGCTGAAAAGTTTCTTGAAATTTATGAAATGAAGGGGACATGACAGAATGAGTGACTGAGGTATGAGTGGTCTGTACTGGGTGTCGCATTTCTCCATCCATGAAACGATCTAACCACCGAGCCCCCTGAATCATCTGAAATAATGATGACACGGGAGTTCTCACTGTGGCACAGTGGAAATGAATCTAACTAGTATCATGAGAATGCAGGTTCAATCCTTGGCCTTACTAAGTGGGTCAGGAATGTAGCATTGCCATGAGCTGTGGTGTAGGTCTCAGATGCAAAAGATAACACAGCAGCATGAGTAGTCAGTGAATGTTTACTAGCTAACTCAACTGATGTGCTGCAAATGGGTTTACATTATCTTTATAAAGAACAAAGTAATGCTTATCAGGTGAAAGAAACATACCCAATACATTACTCAGTTATGAGGAATCAGGATACCAGACAGCATGGGTTTTAGAACCTGGCTCTTTCACTTACTAGTAGTGAATTTTTGGATAAATTATTTACATGCTCCTATCTCAATTTCCTCATCTTGAAGACAACAGTAATGAGTTCCTGCTGTGTTACAGTGGATAAATGAGCTGGCTTTTCTCTGTGGAGGTGCAGGTTCGGATGCCGTTGTATTGGGTTAAGGATTTAGCATTGCTGTGGCTGTGGCATAGGTTGCAGCTATGGCTCGGATTCAATTCCTGGCTGGGGAATTTCCATATGAAAAACAATAATGAAACTACCTTCTGGTTTTGTTTTAAGGATTAAATAATTTCATCCACATAAAGGGTTTTAAATAGTGTCTGGCACATAGGAAGTGCTAAATACACATGAGCTATTACTTTTTCAATTGGAACAGGGTTGCTTTTCTGCAGAGACATAAAATATTTTTCCACACCTCTTTGAAGAACTGAAAAGAACTTTAAACACACCACGTATGATTGAAAGAAGGAACCCAAAACCATGCAATGCATTTAATATTGTGCTAAATTCCTGTAAGAATAGGGAAAATTTATTTGGTACAAATATTTTAATTTCTTCAAGAAATAGAACCTGTTACTGCAGCAACAGCAACACAGCTGACTATGATGAGTTCATAAAATAAAAGGGAGAGTAGTCATAGAAACCACAAAGGGGAAATTATACTCTAAGCTGATTTCCAAGTCTCTAGTTATTACACAATAAACTAAGATCTCATAAACATGGAAATATATTCTAAAATACTCAAGTTCTAGCCTACTAATTTAACTAAAGTCTAATTGTTTTCCACATTAAAGAGATAGCCCCTTTTTTCAGCTCACTGCTCTTATTCTGATAATGAAATATAAGAAATGGTATCATTTTGGTCATAAGAAAAGACTTTCAAATTAATAAAGTTTTTCTCTTCACATATGGACACTCTTTTCTTGACTAAAAGGGATTGATTTGCTGCAACTTTTTTGTAGCCCCATCCTCAACTAGGACCAGGTTCTCTGACAGCTAGTCCCCCTACAACATTGTTGAGAAGTTATTTATATATATCTTAAATTCTCTTGAATCATATTTAGAAAAGCTTTGCTCAACCAACTTCCATTCTATAGCCAGCCAAGAATGGAGGCTCCAAGGTATTCATTAGAACCCATCCTTACAGATCAGTCTTCTTAAAAATCTGCATCTTCCCTCTACCCTCAACCTTACTATCCTGCCAACTATTGACCAATTTGCCCAAGTGTCCTTCCCCTTTCTTTTGGCCCTGAGCTCAAAAAAATTTTATCATTAGATGAGAGAATGCAAAAGCAAAGCTTATTGATTTAGCAGCTACCCAAGAAAATCTTTAGCTTTGAGGGTCAGAGCTCATGGATAAAAAGGAAGTCACTTTATACAGTGAGGAGCTTGGCAATTACTCACCTGGTTATGGAATCTAGGGTATCTATGAATCTAGCAAACTGTGATTAACTTCCATTAATGATGATGAGCTGGCTAATGTTTATGCCTGGAGTCTATCATGCAATGATAAGTTTGTTATAGTATTATTCTAGATAATTCTCATCAGTAATAAAAAGTCATTGATATAATTGCAATTTTTATTTAACTTAGAAAAAGCTGAAACTTAGCCAATACTTGCTCAAGGGAGTTAGAGGCAGATCACAAGGTGATTAATATGAAAACAAACCCTATTTTCTTTTATACCAACACCAACCATCTTAACTTTTATGCTAATGTTTCTTAAAGTAGGGTCTTCAGAAGGCAGCAACAGTATCTCCAGAGAAATAGAAATGCAGGTTCCCAGACTAGATAGTCCTAATGAATTAGCAAATTGGGAGAGGGGAGGAAGGCCAAGCCATCAGTAGCTCAACAACTTCTCCAGATGATTCTGATGCCTGTTAAGGTTTGAGGACCACTGCTTTATGCTACACTGCCTCGTGTTAAAAAAAAATCTCTTGGATCAGGTATCAGAAAATGACAGTGGAGCTTTTTGGGGTTCTTATAAGCCATGGTTCCTTTGAAGAAAGAACAAGTTGTTACAAAAAACTTGGGGTAACACCAAGACTCCCAAATTTCCTAAATTCCTGTCATATTGTGGCATGATATTTATGATCCTAACCATAAAGGAAGGTAGATTACATGAAGAAAATTGACTGTCTTAAGTGAGAAAGTATGTTTTTATGTTTTGTGACAGGTATTATATGGATCAAGACATTTCATTTAGGTCTGATTTCTCTAATGAAGTGCACTGGAGTAAAAAGCAACTTTCCTTATCCTGAGCATTTGTGACAGCTTATTTCTTTTCAAGAGATTAGGGCAATGCATATGCTAATAAATCTATGTGGCATCATTTTTCTTGCAAAGATGACCATATAGCACATGCATGTTGCATATATATTACTGGATATACTGTAATAGGAAAAAGCAAAAAACCACATAATTTCCACCTAGGAAGTATCGATCAATAAAAAGTTGAAATTTAGTTCAGTTTGATGAGGTCCCATTGGTCTATATTTGCTTGTATTTCTGTTGCCTTGGGAGACTGACCTGAGAGAATATTTGTAAGGTTGATGTCAGAGCAAGTTTTGCCTATGTATTCTTCCAGGAGTTTGATGGTGTCTTGTCTTACATTTAAGGCTACAGGCCATTTTTAGTTTATTTATGTGCATGTTATGAGGGTGTGTTCCGGTTTCATTGATTTACATGCAGCTGTCCAGGTTTCCCAGAACAACTTGCTGAAAAGACTGTCTTTTCCCCATTTTATGTTCTTGCCTCCTTTGTCAAAGATTAATTGACCGGACCATAGATGTCTGGGTTTATTTCTGGCTTCTCTGTTCTGTTCCATTGGGCTGTCTGTCTGCTTTGGTACCAGTACCACACTGTCTCGATGACTGTGGCTTTGTAATATTGCCTGAAGTCTGGGAGAGTTGTGCCTCCTGCTTGGTTTTTATTGCTCAGTATTGCTTTGGCAAATCTGGGTCTTCTGTGGTTCCATATAAATTTCTGTATTGTTTGATCTAGTTCCGTGAAACATGTCATGGGCAATGTGTTAGGGATTGCATTGACTCTGTAGCTTGCCTTGGGTAGTATGGCCATTTTTACAATATTAATTTTTCCAACCCAGGAACATGGACTGTCTTTCCATGTCTTTACATCTTCTTTAATTTCCCTGATGTATGTTTTATAGTTCTCAGCTTTTAAGTCTTTTACCTCCTTGGTTAGGTTTATTCCCAGGTATTTGATTTTGTGGGGGTACAGTTTTAACAGGTATTGTATTTTTGTATTCCTTTTTCTAATATTTTACTGTTAGTATACAGAAATGCGGCTGACTTCTGAATATTAATCTTGTATCCTGCCACTTTGCTGAATTTGTTAATCAGTTCAAGTAGTTTTTGGGCTGAGCCCTTAGGGTTTTCTATGTATAGTATCATGTCATCTGCATACAGTGAGAGTTTTGCCTCTTCTCTTCCTATTTGGATGCCTTTTATTTCTTTTGTTTGTCTGATTGCTGTGGCTAGGACTTCCAGTGCTATGTTGAATAACAGTGGTGAGAGTGGGCATCCTTGTCTTGTTTCAGGTTTTAGTGGAAAGGCTTTCAGCTTTTCTCTATTGAGTATTATATTTGCTGTGGGTTTGTCCTAAAAGGCATTTATTGTGTTAAGGTATGTTCCCTCTATACCCACTTTGGTTTGAGTTTTGGTCATGAATGGATGTTGGACTTTGTCAAATGCCTTTTCTGCATCTATTGCGATGATCCTGTGGTTTTTGACTATACTTTTGTTAATGTGGTGTATGATGTTGATTGATTTGCTTGTGTTTAGTTCAAGAAGCAATGCCATTCTTTGGTTATTCTGCCAGAGTAATTGAGGAAAAAAATTCTTTGAGAATTCCTAGATAAAGCACACTGTATTCCCCTGACTATGGATTTGATCTCTTATAGCCAATCTGTCTTTTGTAGCTAAGTGGCTCTTGTGACTGTGAAAACTGGTACTTTATATATCATTCCATGTTTTGGAATGTGTCAGCATAGGAAAGCATATCTGGTTTCCCTGGTGCTATGCATGGCCTTTTTAAAATGATGGTTTTGGCATGTTCATGACTACCAGTCTTGCTCATTACTATATCCCCTCTACCAGATAACTAACAAGTGCTTAGTCATTGTCTACTGGGCATGGATGTCAATTGGACAATGCTTCCTTCATTAGTGAAGTTTTTCTCTAGCCTACTGCCCTTGTGTTCTTTTCACTGAGCCAGTATATCCTTTCCATGGCCACCTTCCAACATTGAGAGCTTATAAAACATATTTTCTTGAAGCTTAGCGAGTCACCTAATGTTAGCATTGCAAGGAAGCTCAGAAATGTCCTACTTCCAGCCTCTCTACAACATGACTGAATACTGATGACTTTTTCAACACTTCTAGTGGAAACTTCACTGTTTTGTTGTGTGGTGTTTCATGATTCCACCATCTTTCTGCCACCCTAAAGTCTTAACTTTGTTGCCTTGTTCTATTTTCTAGGGTACCATATATGACTCTTGTCCTTTGTCCCTTAAAAGACTGTCTTAAGACCAGAAGCACAGTTTGCACAGGGCACAGGTTAGAGATTCAGATTCTCAAGTACATTCCAAACCACTGACTTGGAATCTTCATTTAAAAATCATTTTAAAATTCACTAATCTTTTTTTTGCAATTCCTAATCTAGTTTTAGTTCTATCCAGTATATTTTCTTTCATCTTGGACATTACAGTTTTCAGTTTTAGAAGTACTATTTGCATCTTCCCCCCAGTCTTCCAAGTCTCTACTTAACATGCACAGTCTTTGTTACAGCTTCTTGAACATATGGAATACAATCATAATAATTTTTTGATGACCTTGTCTAGTAATTATATGATTTGTATTTTTTCCTGGGTTGGTTTCAATTGGTTGATTTCCCTCCTCATTTAGGTCATATTTTCCTTCTTTTTTGTATGCTTGATACTTTTTGTCCCACTTCTTTATTTTGATTTGAGTTTGATTTTATTTCCTTTTCTTTTGTAATCATTGCCAAGTCTGATGTCAAGGCGCTTATCCCATATATTTTCTTCTGGGAGTTTTATGTTCAGATCTTTAATTCATTTTGAGTTGATATCTGTGTATAGTGTAAGATACTTGTCTAGTTTCATTATTTTGCATAAGCTTGTCCAGTTTTCCCAATACTATTTACTGAAGAGGCTATCCTTTCTGCATTGTATATTCTTGGCTACTTGGTTGTAAGTTAATTGGTCATATATATGTTGGCTTATTTTCTAAGCTTTCTGTTCTGTTTCATGGATATTTATGTCTGTGTTTATGTCAGTATCTTGCTGTTTTGATTATTATAACTTTGTAACATAGTTTGAAATCAGGATGTGTGATGCTTCTAGTTCTGTTCTTCTTTCTCAGGATCGATTTGGCTATTCAGGATCTTTTGTTTCACACACATTTTAGGATTTTTTTTTTTATTTCTGAAAAACATATACTTAGAATCTTTATAGGGATTGTCATGAATCTATGGATTATTTTTGGTAGTATGGATATTTTAACAATATTAATTCTTACAATCTATGAGCAAAATGTCTTCCATTTACTTTCTTCAATTTCTTTCTTCAATGTCTTGTAGTTTGTGGTGTACTAATCTGTTACTTCTTAGGTTAATTTTGTTCCTAGATATTTTATTCTTTTTGATGTAATTGATATGAGATTATTTTCTCAATTTATCTTTCTGATAGTTCATTATTAGTACATACAAATAGTGCAGTTTTGTATATTGATTTTGTATTCTTCATCTTTCCTGAATTTATTAGTTCTAGGTTTTTTTGGTGGAGTCTTTATTATAGACAGATAGTAATGTCATCTACTATTAGAGATGATTTATTTGGAAGTCTTTTATTTCCTTTTCTTTTCTAACTGTTCTGGCTAGGAGTTACAGTACTATTTTGAATAAAATGGAAGAGTGGGTGTCCTGGTCCTTTCTACTCCTTAAAGGAAAGCTTTCAGTTTTTCACCACTGAATATGATTTTAGATGTGGACTTGTTATAGATGGCATTTTCCTGGAAATCTTTAATCGGCTATCAAAATTGTTGAGTTCTGGATATTTTTATCATTAGAAATAGTCTTGAGCTTTGTTCTAGGATGTAATTATATTACCTGGAGCCAGTTTGATACTTTTTCATCTTCCTTTTAAACATGGATGGGTAGAACCATATCAATGTTAAGTAAAGAGGTAAGTTTTCTCCACCAATCAAAAAAAAACACCATTCTGAGTATTCTATTCAATGCCCATGAATTGTGAGGTTTCCCATTTTGGCTAATAGAGAAGTTCATTCCTTAAGTTATGTTGACTGAGAATGTGCAATTTCAATTGTAAATTCTCAAAAAGTCCCAGAATGAACTTCATCTGGTAAAGATCACACCTGCTGATAATGATTTCTTCCCATTTCTTCACTGAACTTGCATTGATACATTTTTTTTTAACCAAGCCCATTTTGCAAGTCATATATATTCTTCTTCTTCTTCTTTTTTTTTTTTGTCTTTTTGCCTTTACTAGGGCTGCACCCGCAGCATATGGAGGTTCCCAGGCCAGGGACCTAATTGGAGCTACAGCTGCTGGCATATGCCACAGCCACAGCAACACAGGATCCAACCATGTCTGCAACCTATACCACAGCTCACGGCAACACTGGATCCTTAACCCACTGAGCAAGGCCAGGGATCAAACCCACAACCTCATGGTTCTTAATCGGATTCGTTAACCACTGAGCCATTACAGGAACTCCAGTCATATATTATTATTATTTCTTGACAAATTTTTGAGGTGAAATCAATTCAAGCATTTCATTCCCATTCTGTTGATATTTATTGTTGCATCAATATCTCAATGGGCAAATTTTTTATTTGTTCATTCTTAGCTTTTAGTATGGAAGCTCAACTATGTATAGGAAGATGAAGTTTTGTAAAAGCTATTCTCAAATGCCCTTGTGACCAGTAATAACCTGTGTTAGTGTGGGAAAGAGTATTCTACTTTTGGCCTATAACCTATCCTTATTCATTACTGTGAAATGTTATAAGGTTGAATTTTATAAGTTTGTATATTATTGTTGTTAACATCAGCTGTAATACATTACACAGAATTTCCATGATGTAACATCAAAACATATACATCCTACTCTGATGTTTGGCAGACAGCCTTCAGTGTGAAGTGCCTTCCATACTGTGGTATTGGAATATTATAGGACCACTTCCTGAATCCTCTGCCTTTTCCTGGGAAAGAAGTAAAGAAAGAATGCAAGAAACATCAATCAAATTTCCAGGCTTCATCTTGCATGGAAGAAAGTCTTGGACTCTTTTCTTGAACACCATAAGGAGAAAAGAGGAATCAGTGAATATTGAGCTGGAATCAATGAAAGAAGTGGAAGATTTTTAGTTTGCTCTTACTGTTTTACACACTCAAAAGAGTTTCTAATATGTTTATATTTTTGGTTATAATTTCTTGTCTCCATCTTTCATTTATCCCTCCACTCTATTCTGGCACCACCCAGCAAAAGTCAGCCTGACTCTAATGTGGGCAGGCACAGATCTAATGGACTTTTCCCTTATTTGTCTCTCAGTGTCCCTTTTCAATTTGGTGGGTGGACAAAACAATGGGTTACCTTCTCATTCAGATTTGTCCTTAGGCTAACATGAGTCAGGAATGCTGGCTCTGCCACATGTTGTAGAGATACTATAAAACAATGTGTACACACACACACACACACACACACACACACACTTATTTGTGCATATTTCTACTAGCAAGGTAACAACACTTTGCTCATGGTTTTTAATCAGTTCATATTTGTTTTTCTTACAAACTTGTTTCTTCAAGACATATAATGGGAGAGGTAGTCTATCCTCTGATTCATGAAGCTGTTGTATATGTTTCTTAGGATAGAGAAGGTCCTCATAACTCAAAGAAACTAACCCAAGCACTTGATGAGTAATTATCTCCAAAAGCTGGGTAAATTCCCTCTTTTTCCTTTTCCATTCTGCTGCCCCTATGGAGTAACAGTGTTGCAGGAGAATTTACTCTTGAAGTTCCTGTTAAGATTTGATAGTGTTGTTATTTGCACTATTTGTAGACTTTCTTAGACAGGACCATAAAGTGAGTTGGAAGTAGTGAGTATGAGCATTTCATAGAATCAGAGAGTTTTGGGAGCTGAAGCTAGAACTGGACTCATTTCAAATAACTTACATGCACAGGGTTTATGGCCTTTCTCCAAATATCAACATTTCTTCAATATGAGGAACACTTTGCTTTCACTTAGGGCGATTCGATGGGAAGACTGATTATCTTTTTCTGATTTTGCCTTTGCTTACTGCCCTTTTTTTCAATCTAGCAGCAAGCAGACATTTTGCATTTTCTGATTTGCAGTTTTGTCATTTCTGGGATATCTTACACAAGGTCCTCCCCTTCAGGGGGCATGTACAGTTTATATGGGTAACTGGTATACTCTCTGAAAAGTTTATTCTGAACAGTAAAGTTAGATGAGTGAATCTAGATACAGATTATTGAAAAGGAAAAGAATGGATTCATTTATGAATTCAGAGGCAAAATCTTTTCTTTTCTTTTTTTTTCTTTTTTTTGCCATTTTCTTGGGCTGCTCTCGCTCTCCCTCGGCATATGGAGGTTCCCAGACTAGGGGTCGAATCGGAGCTATAGCTGCCAGCCTCCGCCAGAGCCACAGCAACGCAGGATCCGAGCCGCGTCTGCAACCTACACTACAGCTCACAGCAACACCAGATCATTAACCCACTGAGCAAGGGCAGGGATCGAACCCCCAACCTCATGGTTCTTAGTCGGATTCGTTAACCACTGCGCCATGACGGGAACTCCTGCAAAATCTTTTCTGATTGATAAAACTTCGGTTTCTAAAAATGATAATCTGACATGAAAGCCTTTGGATCCCCAAAAGTAGTGTATTTTTGCTACAAATTAGGTTCTAATGAATTCTGGGAAGTAAATCTCTAGGGGCAGTGAAGTGGTTTTTGAAAAGAAAGAGAAAGGCAGAGCAATATATAAATAAAGAATGAGTGAGAGATAAGGAAGTGACCTCTGAAAAGAGGAATGAAAATACTTATTAAATATGTCTGAACCATTTGGGCAGGTCTAAAGATGGAATTGAGGTTTCATATATTTAAATCTATCTTTGTAATTGCAATGGTATAGAGCATGGACTGGAAAAATCCAGTCTATGGGTCACATCTGGCCCACCACCTGTTTTTGTAAATAACGATTTATTGTTAAATAACTCACTAATGTATTTTCAATGGCTGCTTTTGCTCTATAATGGCAAAATTGAGTAGTTGTGACATAGAGACTAAATGGTCTTAAAAGCTGAAAAAATATTTACTATTTGGCCTTTTTATAAAAAAAATTTGTCAACACCTGCAATACACAGTAAACATATAGTTAGTCAAAAATTGTTGTGCCCAAATCCGTGTGAACAGTTAGAGCTACTATACCACTGGGAAAAACCTGTCTGAGTTTAAAATTGAGTTTGGCAGTTTTTTGAGGGACATCATTCCAACCCCCAACTCTCTAGCCAGTAGGAAATCAAGAGCAAGAAAGGTGAAAGATTTGTCGTCACAGCAAGTATGTGACAAGGTCAGAATAAACCTACAGACTTCTTCAGTTTCATTCAGACTTTTTCTAGACATTGATAAAGAAGGCTTACATTATGAATGAACAAGTGGTTCCTTTTATTTAGTATGTGGCAGGAATCCCTCACCAGTTAGGGAACTGGTACATAGTGGAATGCTCTGTTCTGGATCCTACCCCAGTTTAATCTGAGACAATTTAATCCACTGTTGGTGGGAATGTAAATTGGTGCAACCACTATGTAAAACAGTATGGAGGTACCTAAGAAAACTAAATGGAGAACTACCACATGATCTAGCAATCCCACTCCTGGGTGCCTATCTGGACAAAACATTCACTCAAAAATATACACGCATCCCTACATTCATCCCTATAAGCACCATTCATAATAGCCAAGGCATGGAAACAACCCAAATGTCCATTAATAGATGAATGGATTAAGAAGATGTAGTACCTATACCCAGTGGAATACTCTTCAGCCAAAAAAAAGAACAAGATAATGCTGTTTGCAGCAACATGGATGCAACTAGAGGTTCTCATACTAAGTGAAGTAAGTCAGAAAGAGAAAGACAAATACCATATTATATCACTTTTATGTGGAATCTAAAATATGGCATAAATGATCCTATATACAAAACACAAGCAGATCACCGTCATGGAGAGCAGATTTGCAGTTGCCAGAGGGGAGGAGGTAGGGAGTTGGATGGACTGGGAGTCTAGGGTTAGTAAATGCAAACTGTTACATTTGAAATGGATAAGCAATGAGGTCCTACTGTAGAGTACAGGGAACTATGTCCAGTCTCTTTGGTTGGAATATGATGTATGACTGGGCCATTTGGTTGTACAACAGAAATTGAAGAAATATTGTAAATAAACTATACTTTAATAGAAAAATATAATGCAAACCTATTGTTTAATGAAGATTATGGAAGGGACTTTGGGTCAGCATTATTATAAATTGTGGCTTATCTTTCAAGGAGTCTCTGTATTGACTCCAAGGATGATTTTGCTCTTAAAAATCTCTGTATTTTGAAAATTTTAATAAGACTTCAATTTACCAATTCTACCAATATAATTCAGACCCTTGGTGCTTAATTATACTTCTTTTGCTGCACTTTCTTGATGATCAGTAATGGCAATGAGAAGATTTTGATGTTAAATAACTTCCTCTGACATGAACATAATTAATCATCTTTATTCCAAATTCAGCATGGCAATGAAATGGAACACAGCTGAATGTGTGCATTGAGTTCTTGGAATATTAAAGTTCTCCACAAAAGTTTGATTTCCTATATTTTTAATTATCTCTGACTTACATTGTCAAGCATCAGAGACAAGCAAAGTAACAAATTACATCTCAAATTTTCTCACTCTTATTTCCAGTACCACTGAGTCATTGCCTTTTTATATGCCAAAGCACATAACTCTGAGGTGGGTTAGTATCTGACATGGGAATGTTGAATAGCTTTTTCATCCTTGTTCTTTGTGATATTGTCTGTACTTAGGTATACACAGAATCAGTACTTTGTCATTCAAACTAGTGTCTCAAGTGTTTATAGTAAATATTTAATTTGTGCTAAATTGATACTTGTATTTTTATTTTTCTGAACAAAGTAGGTGCATGTTATCAGTTCAAAGGGAATAAAAAAGTAGCAGCAGTATTGGGGTGTATTAACTTAATTAGAATTAAATATAGTTTATAGGTTTAGAAATACAAGGTTTACTTCCCCTATGTGTTAATACAGTTTCTTTGCCATGAGGATTCTACTCCTCAATTAGAGAAAAAAGTGCCTTTCTGGAAGTTAAATAACTGAATTTTCTTTTATCATTTCTCAGGGATTAAATACATATTAAAATCTTGAAGTATCTCCTTCATCAACATCTGTCCATTCTTCTCATACTTGTTCACTGAACAAGTTTTGATTGATAGCTTAGAGTTCCCAGCCTCAATTATGCAGCTGAAATAAATGGTGACCCGCACCAAACACTTTGTCATTCTCACACATCATGTAATATATACAGTGAGGAAGGTGACTATTCATAAAATATTTCCACAAAAAATAAATGTAGAATGACATCCCAAGGAACATGTGGAGGAAAGTTATGCATAGGAAACCTGACAGACTAGGGATTTTAGGCCCCTTTCTGTTTTCAGAGTTTGTGAGCTGAAAACTAAAGGATGACTAAGGAGTTAATTAAGGGGGAATGGAGGCCAGGGTGACTAGTGCTCAGGAAGTCAGCTGCTCGGACAAAGCTTCTGTCATAAACGAGGCAGAGCTGTGACTTGTTCAAAAAATCAACACTGACCATAATTCAGAGTAAGAGGCCATGGACGTAGAAAGAGGAGATCACTGAAGAGATTTTGTCTTTGTCTAGGAGCAAAGCCATTAAAGGGTTTCATCAGAGAAGACACATGGCTATTTTTGAGATTTGTAAATAGCACTTCTACTGCTCAGGGGTGCTGAATTAGAGCAGGGTGAGGTTAGAAGGGTACAAGGCTGCGGGGATATCTGTGCTGAGTGGCATGTGTATGATGGGATGTTTTGTGCTTCATAGTTTCCTAACTATGGAATTTTCCATGGACCTCACCCATGTAGCCTTTTGTGAAATAGAAGACTCTTCTGCTAATGAAGAAAGAGGAAAACAGATTTGGAAGTCTGTTCTGAATCAAAAGCCTGCATACATCAAACTGCTCATTATCAGCTTTACTAATATATTATAAGGGGGTTCCCATTCTACTTATGAAAAAATTAAGGTTTATAAATCTTGAGTTACTCTCAAAGTCACAGAGCTTCTTAGCATGGGGATGAAATGTAAAACTGTGATAGTTTCATCTCTGAATCCAGGTTTTACCCAATAGAGTCATCTTAGATTCCTCTTTTAATGTAAATATTTTAATAGGGATCAAAGACAAGGTAGATTGTTTAATAGAATCTAATGAAATTCTAGAAAGTAAATCCATGTGTTTCTTTTAAAGGTACAGCTAATAATCTCAGAGGCAAATTAAATCATAACCTAAAAATTTCAGGGAAGAAAATCCACAAAAGTTAATTCCAGTTTACTATCTCAGTAATTTGTACAGAAGTGTTTTTGTATTGAAAATCTCTAATGTAATATGGTCACCTGTCAGAATTTGGAATAGAAAAGCACCAGTAATGTCCTATTATTACAGTAGAATTCAACATGTAAATACTTCCTCTTTTTTGCACAGTATTTGATTCATCACCAATCAGATGCCAATTGAATGAAATTTTCATTTGTTTTGAAATTATAATTATACTTGTTTTATATTAGTTAAATGTATTCACATGTGAAAACTCCCCAGAAAAATGTGAATAAAAGCATTAGAACTTTATTTTCCTCATTTTTAAAATGTCCTATATATGTATAAAATGCATACTTTCCTACACACATATGTATACATACACAAATTTCCTTAGAGTTTAGAGGCAGCTGCTTTAAGGTAAAACTCTTAGAGGTGTTTGCAACTGAGATAACATAGGGTTTACAATACAAGGTGTGTAGAATCAAAGCCTTCATCTTGGAAAGGAAAGTTCTTTATAAAACATCATTTAAACTTTACAAAAATACTGACTCCTTTCTCATTTGGTATTCACCCCAATTCTCTGAGATTAATTAATTGAAAATAATGGTTGGTCTGAACTTCAGCGTAGTTTAGGCCCAATGAGTAGAAAAACATAAATTCCTGCTCAGCTGAACATGGTAGTAAAGTTCCAAACCAATTGTAAGGGAAGATGACTGTGAAGCTGAATCCAAGAAAGCAATTTTTGAAAATATTTGCTTTTATCTTTCAGGACTTCAAATAGGCTATATAAATCTGAAGAGTGTCCAGCTGCAGAACATATAAGCCATTGCATCTTGGATGAGTTTTTCTTTTTAACTAAAACTACTGCTAAAGAAAATTCTTTGAAAAAGTCTGTCAAATATCCTTTGACTATAAAGTGTCCAAAAGAATTGGGTACCATGAAGATTTCTCCTTTTCTTCCACCTACTTAGGGCCATAGTTTAAAAGATTGGTTTAAGTTTTTTAGTGATTGAAATTAAGTCAACAATTTAAAATGCCTTTTTTAAATGCAAGAACATTTCTTGTATTCTGAAATGGCTTCTATTGATTTCAGCCAGAACAATATTTCAGAAGGGTTTAGAGTGAATAATTAAAACAGGAAGAGAGGCTGACCTGCAAGATCAACCTATAATCTCAACATCCATGGGCAACTTTATTTAATAGTTTGGAAACTAACTAAACCTAATCTAATTAACTTGCTTAGCTACAAAATATATTTATGTGAAATAATTTTTAATTCTTTGTGCCAGAAGGAAAAATGCTGCTTCCCTCCCTCTTCATAGAAGCACAGAATCTTAACCTGGAAATGAATACATCATGTTAGGGAAAAGTGATCCCATTGCTTTAGAAATTCTCCTTCTTCTACTTTGCTCCAGGGGTCTAATTTCAGAGGTTCCTAGTTCTGAAAAAGTAACAAAATATTTAGACCAAAAATTATTTTTTTAATTAATGATTGTTGCAAATCATTGTTTGCTTTGAGATTGATTTCCTTAATTTTTTAACTCAATTTTATTACATTTACAATTGTAAAACAATCATCACAACCCAACTTTATAGCATTTCCTTGACTTAAAAAATATTTTTTAAGTTTTTAATTTGATAATGATTCTTATTTTTTCCATTATAGGTGGTTTACAGTGTTCTGTCAATTTTCTGGTGTTCAGCAAGGTGACCCAGTCACACAAACATGTATACATTCTTTTTTCTCACATTACCTTGCTCTCTCTTAAGTGACTAGATACAGTTCCCAGTGCTATTCAGGAGGATCTCTTTGCTTATCCATTCCAAAGGCAAGAGATTGCATCTTTTAACCCTAAATTCCCAATACATCCCACTTCATCCTCTTTGGAAACCACAAGTCTGTTGTCCATGTCCATGCTTTTCTTTTCTGTGGAAATGTTCATTTGTGCCGTATATTAGATTCCAGATATAAGTGATATCATATGATATTTGTCTTTCCATTTCTGACTTACTTCACTTAGTATGATAATCTCTAGATGCATCCATGTTGCTGCAAATGGCATTATTTTGTTCTTTTTTATGCCTAAGTAGTATTAAATTGTATATATATATATATATATATATATATATATATATATATACACATCATCCTAATCCATTCATCTATTGATGGACATTTAGGTTGTTTCCATGTATCGGCTATTGTTAATAGTGCTGCAATGAACATATAGGTCATGTGTCTTTTCCAAAGAAAGGTCTGTCCAGATACATGCCCAAGAGTGGGATTGATGGATCATGTGGTAGTTCTATGTATAGTTTTCTAAGGTACCCCCATACTGTTTTCTACAATGGTTGTACCAGCTTACATTCCCACCAACAGTGCAGGTTCCCTTTTCTCCACACCCTCTCCAGCATTTTTTATTTGTTGACTTGTTAGTGACATCCATTCTGACTTGTTTGATAGTGCACCTCATAGTAGTTTTGATTTGCATTTGTCTAATAATCAGTGATGTTGATCATTTTCTCAGGTCCTTGTTGGCCAACTGTATATCTTTGTAGAAATGTGTATTCAGGTCTTTTGACCATTTTTCCATTGGGTTGTTGGATCCTTTGCTGTTGAGTTGTATAAGTTGTTTGTATTTTTAAAGATTAAGCCCTTGTCAGTTGCATCATTGAAACTCTTTTCTCCCACTCTGTAAGTTGTCTTTTTGGGTTTTTTTATGGTTTCCTTTGCTGGGCAAAAGCTTGTCAGTTTGGTAAGGTCCCATTGGTCTATATTTGCTTGTATTTCTGTTGCCTTGGGAGACTGACCTGAGAGAATATTTGTAAGGTTGATGTCAGAGCAAGTTTTGCCTATGTATTCTTCCAGGAGTTTGATGGTGTCTTGTCTTACATTTAAGGCTACAGGCCATTTTTAGTTTATTTATGTGCATGTTATGAGGGTGTGTTCCGGTTTCATTGATTTACATGCAGCTGTCCAGGTTTCCCAGAACAACTTGCTGAAAAGACTGTCTTTTCCCCATTTTATGTTCTTGCCTCCTTTGTCAAAGATTAATTGACCGGACCATAGATGTCTGGGTTTATTTCTGGCTTCTCTGTTCTGTTCCATTGGGCTGTCTGTCTGCTTTGGTACCAGTACCACACTGTCTCGATGACTGTGGCTTTGTAATATTGCCTGAAGTCTGGGAGAGTTGTGCCTCCTGCTTGGTTTTTATTGCTCAGTATTGCTTTGGCAAATCTGGGTCTTTTGTGGTTCCATATAAATTTCTGTATTGTTTGATCTAGTTCCGTGAAACATGTCATGGGCAATGTGTTAGGGATTGCATTGACTCTGTAGCTTGCCTTGGGTAGTATGGCCATTTTTACAATATTAATTTTTCCAACCCAGGAACATGGACTGTCTTTCCATGTCTTTACATCTTCTTTAATTTCCCTGATGTATGTTTTATAGTTCTCAGCTTTTAAGTCTTTTACCTCCTTGGTCAGGTTTATTCCCAGGTATTTGATTTTGTGGGGGTACAGTTTTAACTGGTATTGTATTTTTGTATTCCTTTTTCTAATATTTTACTGTTAGTATACAGAAATGCGGCTGACTTCTGAATATTAATCTTGTATCCTGCCACTTTGCTGAATTTGTTAATCAGTTCAAGTAGTTTTTGGGCTGAGCCCTTAGGGTTTTCTATGTATAGTATCATGTCATCTGCATACAGTGAGAGTTTTGCCTCTTCTCTTCCTATTTGGATGCCTTTTATTTCTTTTGTTTGTCTGATTGCTGTGGCTAGGACTTCCAGTGCTATGTTGAATAACAGTGGTGAGAGTGGGCATCCTTGTCTTGTTTCAGGTTTTAGTGGAAAGGCTTTCAGCTTTTCTCTATTGAGTATTATATTTGCTGTGGGTTTGTCCTAAAAGGCATTTATTGTGTTAAGGTATGTTCCCTCTATACCCACTTTGGTTTGAGTTTTGGTCATGAATGGATGTTGGACTTTGTCAAATGCCTTTTCTGCATCTATTGCGATGATCCTGTGGTTTTTGACTATACTTTTGTTAATGTGGTGTATGATGTTGATTGATTTGCATATGTTGAACCATCCTTGTGAACTTGGGATGAATCTCACCTCGTCATGTTGTATGATCTTTTTGATATGTTGCTGGATTCGATTGGCTAAAATTTTCTTGAGAATTTTTGCATCTATATTCATCAAATATATTGGTCTATAGTTTTCTGTTTTAGTAGTATTTTTACTTGTTTTCTTGTTATGGTGATTGTGTTATCATAGAATGTCTTTGTGAGTGTTCCTTCTTCTTCAACCTTTTGAAAAGGTTTAAGGAAGATGGATATAAGTTCCTCTTTGTATGTTTGGTATAATTCTCCTGTGAAGACATCTGGTTCTGCAGTTTTGTTTGTAGGGGGTGTTTTTATGACATAGTCAATTTCATTTCTAGTGATTGGTCTGTTCAGTAGATTTATTTCTTCTTGACTCAGTTTTGGCAGGCTGTAAGTCTCTAGAAAGTTGTTCATTTCTTCAAGGTTGTCACCTTTTTTGGCATATAATTGTTGATATTATTCTCTTATGGTTTTTGTATTTCCGCATCATCTCTTGTGACTTTTCATTTTTCATTTCTTATTTTGTTTATTTGGGTTCCTTCTCTCCTCTTCTTGTGAGTCTGGCCAGAGGTTTGTCAATTTTGTCTGCCTTTTCATTGAACAAGCTCTTGGTTTTAGTGCTTTATTTTTTCTTGTTTTTTGAATCTCTATTTTCTTTTTTTTTATCTTTATGATTTCCTTCCCTCTGCTGATGTTCGGTTTTGTTTGTTCTTCTTCTAATTAATTTAGGTGGTTGTTTAAGTTGTAGATTTGAGATTTTTCATTTTTTTTAGGAAGACCTGTATTACTATGAATTTCCCTCTAAGCACTGCTTTTGAGGCATCCCATAGACTTTGAGTGGTTTTTGTCTTAATTATCATTTTTCTCGAGGTACTTTTTAATTTCCTTCTTGATATCGTCATTGACCCATTGGTTTTTTATTTGCATGTTGTTTAGTCTCCATATAGTTAGTTTTTTTTTTTTTTTCATTTCTTTTCCAATGGTTGATTTCTAGTTTCATACCACTGTGGTCAGAAAAGATACTTGAAATAATTTTTATACTCTTAAATTTGTTGAGGTTAGCTTTGTGCCCCAGTATGTGATCAATCCTTAAGAATGTTCCATTTACACTTGAGAAGAATGTATATTCTGAATTTTCTTGGATGTAATGTCCTGAAAATGTCAATTAAGTCTAAGTTTTCTATTGTGTTATTTAGGACCTCTGTTGCCTTATTGGTTTTCTGTTTAGACGATCTGTCCATTGATGTGAATGGGGTGTTAAAAGTCTCCTACTATGATTAGGGGAGTTCCTGTCGTTGTGCAGTGGTTAACGAATCCGACTAGGAACAATAAGGTCGCGGGTTCGGTCCCTGCCCTTGCTCAGTGGGTTAATGATCCAGCGTTGCTGTGAGCTGTGGTGTAGGTTGCAGACACGGCTCAGATCCCGCATTGCTGTGGCTCTGGTGTAGGCTGGTGGCTACAGCTCCGATTGGACCCCTAGCCTGGGAATCTCCACATGCCACGGGATTGGCCCAAGAAATAGCAAAATGACAAAAAAAAAAAAGTCTCCTATGATTATTGTATTCCCATCAGTTTCTCCTTTTATGTGTGTTAGTATTTGTTGTAGGTTATTGGGTGTTCCTATATTAGGGGCATATATATTAATTATTATAATACCCTCCTCTTGAATGGATCCTCTTACCATTAAATAGTGTCCTTCTTTGACTTTCTTTATGGACTTCATTTTAAAGTCTGTGTTTTCTGATAATGAGTATTGCAACTCCTGCTTTCCCTGTCTTGTCCACTGGCATGAAATATCTTTTCCAATCTCCTCCCTTTCAATCTATATGTATCCTTTGCCCTAAGGTGAGTCTCTTATAGACAGCAAATTGTAGGGTTTTGCTTTTTTATCCAATCTTCCACTCTGTGTCTTTTATTTGGAATGTTCAGTCCATTGACAGTTAAGGTAATTATTGATAAATATGCATGTATTACCATTTTAAACCTTGTTTTCCAGTTTATTGTGTTTCTCCTTTCTTCCTTTCTGTTTTTTTGGTTGGATGATTTCCATTTATTTTATGCTTGAGTACTTTTATTTTTAGTTTCTGTGCATGTAGTGTTTGGTTTTGATTTATGGTTGCACTGATTGATAATTATGTTAAACCCTTCCAGTATCTCTTTTTTTTAGCCTGAGAGTTATCTCAGCTCAAACACATTATTATTATTATTATTATTATTTTAAAGAGTCTCGGTTTTCTTACTTTCCTTGACCACAGACTATGATTCTGAGGTCCTTTTTAAACACCTTCATGTTTGTCCTTTTGCTGTTCCTTGTGTTTATCATCACTCTTACAGTAATTTCTTTCCCAACTGTTAGATCTGTATGCTGGCATATTTAAGTGATTGCTTTCTTTTTTTTAATATTTTTTTTTATTTTCCCACTGTACAGTGATTGCTTTCTAATTGTGGTTTCCACCATCCTATTTCTTCCTACTTCTTTTTTTATTTAGAGAAGCCCTTTCATTATTTCTTTTAGAATGGGTTTAGTATTGTTGTACTCTTTTAGATTTCATTTTTTAGAAAAATACTTTATTTCCCCTTCTATTTTAAATGATATTGCTGGATAGAGTATTCTAGGCTGCAATTTTTTTTTCCTTTCAGAACTTTGAATGTATCTTGTCACTCTCTTCTGGCCTGTAGTGTTTCTGTAGAGAAATCAGCTGATAGCCTTATGGAGGTTCCCTTATAATTAACACTTTGTGTTTCTCTTGCTGACTTTAGCATCTTCTCTTTATCTTTAACATTTTCCATTGTATTATAATATGTCTTAGTGTGGTCCTATTTGGGTTCAACTTGTTTGGGGCCCTCTATGCTTCCTGTATCTTGATATCAATATTCTTCAGATTTGGAAAGAATAATAAAATATAGTTTCTTCAAATATATTTTCATTCCCCTTTTCTTTTTCTTTTCCTTCTGGAATTCCTATTGTGTGTAAATTGGCCCATTTTATATTATCCCATAGATCTCTTATATTGCTTTCATGTTTTTTCATTTGGTTTTCTGTCTGTTGACCTGATTGGGTGATTTCCATTATTCTATCTTCCAAGTCACTAATTCATTCCTCTTCATTATTCATTCTGCTCTTTAGTGCCTTTTGCTCAATTTGCATCTCTACAAATGAATGTTCTAATTTTTCTATGTTCCTCCTTATATTTTCTCATTCCTTTCTAAAGGAATATGCATTCCTGTTCATATCCTCTCTTAATTACTTGATATTCAGCCTTAATTACTTCAGTATTTTCACTATCTCCCTTTTGAACTCAATGTCTGTCAGATGCAGAGGTCTGTTTCATTGTTGACTACTTTAGGTGAATTCTCCTGTTCTTTTAACTGGGAATGATTCCTGATCATCTTCATCTTGCTTATGCTTTTCTTTTTCTGTGAGTTTTAGGAACCTAAACTGCAGTTTTGGAGGGCTACTTCTATCCAAGAGCACCACTCTCTATTTAGTGTGGGGTTACTATTTATTTTGGGGAGTTTGAATATTTGCTGTCTCTTTCTTCAGTGTGAAAAGGCTGTTATTCCCAGGTTGCTAAGTGTGTTTTCAGGGAGAAATAGGCAATGGGTAGGGCTAGTAGTCAGTGCCTGGTTGCTGGGCTCTTAACAGCAGCAAGGACCTGCAGGTAGGTGGTGCAGGCTACTCTCAGATGCAGGGTCCTGGGTTGTGGTATTGAGCCTTAGACAGATTTACAAGATTCCCAGAGCATTTGGCAATGACAGTGGCAGAGTTTGTGAGTTCCCAGGTAAATGAGAGCAACAACAGGTAGTGTTCAATTGCAATGCCCTCCTCTCAGGTGATTGGTGCTGCAAGTGGTGCCTGTTCAGGGATCACTAGAGGTCGTGGACTATGCCCACCTCTGGAGTCAGTGATAACTGCAGTGGATTGTCCCCACCACCTGTAGACATTGCAAGAATCACCCTGTCTTGCTTAGCCCATGCAGGAGGTGCTGCACAGGGTGCTTCTAGTTTCAGGGTCCTGGGAAGTGACAATGATCAAGCTTGTGTGTGCTGCCCAGAGTTTGACAATAACACCAGCAGGCCAAGTGTGTTCCCTTGGGCATGAGAGCAACAAAAGATGTTCTTCAGTTGCAATTCCCCCCTCTGTGGCACCCTTTAGGTGACTGGGGCTGCAAGTCATTCCCGCTCATGGCCCCTAGTGGTGGTGGGCCATGCCCGCCTCTGGAGTCAGAGATAACTGCAGTTGTTTGCCCCCATAACCTGTAGACCATTCAAGAAGCACCTCATCCTGCTTAGCCCCCACAGGAAGTGCTGCAAAGCCTGCTCCTAGTTGTAGATTCCTGGGAAAGGACAGTGGTCAAGCATCTGGGCACTGCCTAAAGCATTTGGCAGTGCCAGTAGCAGGGTGGGTGTGCTCCCAGGGGAGCAAGAGCAACAACAGTTGGTGTTCCATCACAGTGTCCTCTTCTGTGGTGCCCTCTGAAGTGGCTGGGGCTGTAAGTGGTTCCTGTTCATGGATCCCCAGTGGTGGTGGGCAATGTCCACCTCCGGAGTCATAGATAACTGCAGTGGTTTGCCTCTGCTACCTGCTGACCACAGAAGAAGCACCCTGTCCTGCTTAGAACCCACATGAGGTGCTACATAAGCTGCTCCTAGTTGCAGGATCCTGGGAAGTGACAGTGATCAAGTATGTGGGCACTGTCCAGAGCATTTGGTAGTGGCAGCAGCAGAGCCAGTGTGATCCCAGGGGTGCAAGAGCAACAACATGTGGTGTTAGGTCATGATGCCCTCCTCTCTGGTGTCCTCTGAGGCAAGTGGGTCCACAAGTGGTGCCTGTTCATGGATCCCTAGTGGTGGCAGGTCATGCCCAACTCTGGAGTCAGAGATAACTGCAGTGTTTGCCCCCACCACCTGTAGACCACACAAGAAATACCCCATCCTGCTTAGCCAATGCAGGAGGTGCTTCACAGGCTGCTCCTAGTTGCAGTGATCAAGGGACAGTGATAAAGGATCTGGGCCAGAGCATTTGGCTGTGGAAGGAGCAGGGCGGGTGTGTTCCCAGTGGGGTGAGTGCAACAGCGGGTGGTACTCAGTTTCATTGCCCTCTTTTTTTTACCAACCCCTGAGGTGACTGGAACCATAGGTGGAGCCCACTCACAGGCCCCCAGTGGTGGCAGCCTGTAGCACACCATTCCCTTGCCTGTGGCTCTTTAGCCCCTTAGGCTGTCCCCAAAGAGCCAACCCTAGTCCTCTCCCCTGAGCTGACCTATGGAGCCTGAGCCTCAGTGCCCAGCCCCTGCCCTAGTATCTCAGGCTGTGGTGTCCTGGGTGGTGGTACAGATGACCTGTGAGGCTCTCACTCTACTTTGCCCTCTTCAGTCTAGCTGCTTCATATTTCTTGGCATCTTTGAGGTCCCTCTGTCTGGGCTGATCTCCTGGTTGGTTAGGTGGTTTCCCAGAGTGTGAGTTCCTTTTCTTTTTCACAGCTCTCTCTCAGGAACGCTAGTCCCATCCTCATTCTTTCACTATCTCTTACTCTCTGTCTTTTGTTCTACCCAGTTATGTCAAGAGTTTCTTTCCCTTTTTGGAGGTTTAAGTTCTTCTGTCAGTAGATGTTCTGTGTGAATCATTTTACATGTAGATGTGTTTGTTTTTTTTTTTAATGTGTTTGTGGAAGAAGGTGAGCACGATGTCTTACTCATCCACCATCTTGATCCTTCTCCTCCACAATTCTGTATTATAAAATAGTCTTTGCATTAAATAAATTTTCCCAACTATAGAAAAATATATGTGTTCTGGGGATGTTTCAAGTAGGCTAGGCTAAGATAAAATGTTTGGTAAGTTAGATGTATAAATGCATTTTTGACTTAGGCTATTTCAATTTATTATGGTTTTAATGGGAAGTACCCTATTGTAAGACAAGGGAAAAATGTATATAATTTTCACATATTTTCTCCATTGTAGAGGTCACCTTTTCATGTTGTTGATTGTTTCCTTTGCTCTGCAGAAGCTTTTTTAATTTAAGGTAGTTCCTTGTTGATTTTTTGCTTTTGTTGCCTTTCTTTTGGAGTCAGCTCTAAAATCTCAATGCCAAGACCTATGTCAACTTATTGCCTGTGTTTTCTTCTGGGAATTTTGTGATTACAGGTCTTATTTATAAGTCTTTAATCCATTTTGGGTTTATTTTTGTGTATGGTGCTACATAGGGGTCCACTTTCTTTTCTTTCTCTTTCTTTCTTTTTTTCTTTCTTTTCTTCCTCTTTCTTCTTTCTTTCATTTCTTTTTCTTTCTTTCTTTCTTCTTTCTTTCTTCTTTATTTTTTTCTTTCTTCTTTTCTTCTTTCTTCTTTCTTTCTTCCTTCTCTTCCTCTTCCTTCCTTCCTTCCTTCCTTCCTTGCTTCCTTGCTTCCTTCCTGCCTTCCTTCCTTCTTTCCTTCCTTCCTTCCTTCCTTTCATGTGGCTGTCCAGTTTTCCCAACACCATTTATTGAAGAGACTCTGCTTTCCTAGGACATAATTGACCACATATGTATGGGATTATTTCTGGGCTCTCTATTTTGTTTCATTGCTCAAATTGCTTGTTTTATGACAGTATAATACTATTTTGATTATGTTAGCCTTGCAATATAGTTAAAAATCAGGAGAATTGATGCTTCCAGCTCTTCTTCTTTCTCAGTATTACTTTGGCTGTTAGGATTTTTTTTTTTTGTGGTTCATACAAATTTTAGGATAGTTTCTTCTATTTCTGTGACAAATATCATTGAAATTATGATAGGGATTGCATTGTATGTGTTGAGTTTTTTGTGGAGTGTGGAAATAATTACAATTTTAATTCTTCTAGTCCATGTGTGTGGAATATCTTTCTATTTATTTGTCTCTTCAGTTTCATCAATGTTTTAGAGTTTTCAGTATGCAGATCTTTCATCTTCTTAGTTAAATTTACTTGTAGGTATTTTGTTATTTTTGATGCAATTGTAGGCAAGAGTTTCTTATTGTCTCTTTTGTGTAGTTTATTATTAGTGTAGAGACACTGTACTGATTTTTATATATTGATTTTTATTCTAAAAATTGACTTAATTACTTCATTTAGTTTTTGGTAGCGTCATAGGTGCTTTCTTTACATAGTATCGTGTCATCTACAAAAAAGGGACAATTTTACTGCTTTCTCTATCATTTAATACTTTTTATTTCTTTTTCTTACACAATTGTTCTGCCTAAGACTTCCAGTACTATGTTGAATTAGCATTGAGAGAGTGGGCATCCTTGTCTTTTTTCTTTTTTTGCATTCAGATGTCCAGCACCATTTGTTGACAAGACTATCTCCACTCCATTGTATTTTCGGTGCTCCTTCAACAAAGGTCATACTACTTACTTAAATGGCTCTATTTTGGGGCTCTCTATCCATTTATCTATTTGTCTATTCTTTTACCATTCACACTGTGGTGATAACTGCCACTTTACTGTATGTCTGGAAGTCAAGGAATATTACTCCTTTCAGCTTTGTTCTTTTCCTCGATGTTGCATTGGCTATTTTGGGTCTTTTGCCTCTCCATATAAACTTTAAAATCAGTGTGTTGATATTCATGAAATAACTTGTTGGGATTTTGATTGCAAGTGCATTGAATCTGTAGACAAATTTTGGAAGAACTGACATTTTGACAATATTGAGACTTCCTCTCCATGAACACGAAATATCTCTATTTATTTAGTTATTTTATTTCTTTCAACAGTTTTATAGTTTCCCTCATATAGATTTTGAACATATTTTATTAGATTTCTATCTATATTTTATTTTAGTGAACACTAATGTAAACAATATTATGTTTTTAATTTACTATTCCACTTTATATTTACTATCTATTGCTAACACATGGAAAAGTTATTGCCTTTTGTATATAAATGTTGCATTCTGCAACCTTTCTATAATTGCTTCAAAGTTCCACAGTGTTTTTTTTTTTTAATCAGTTTTCTCAGATATTATACATAGATGATAATGGTATTTATGAATAAATATCATTTTATTTCTTCCCTCTAAATCTTATAATTTTTACTTCCTTTTCTTCTCTTATTGCATTATACAGAATTTCCAGGATGATGTTGAAAAGGAATGGTGGTAGGGGACATCCTTGTCTTCCAGGAAAACTTTGATTATGATATTAACTGCTTTTTTTTTTTTTTTTGAGGTGACTGGATATTCCTTATGAAGTTAAGGAAGCTTTTCTCTATTCTTAGTTTACCAAGAGATTATATGACTGCAAATTGGATTTTTATCACATGCTTTTTTTCTGAATATACTGATATGGATTTTTCTTTTTTAGCCTGTTGATCTGATAGATTAAATCAACTGATTTTTAAATGTTCAACCAGCCTTATACACCTGAGGTAAATTCTACATGACCATAGGGTATGACTGTTGAATTTGATTTGCTAATATTTTGTTTAGATTTTGCATCTGTGTTCATGAGAGTCCTTAGTGTATTATGGTTATCAAAGCCCTTAGTAAATTATTCATAGTTGTTTTAAATCCACAGTCTCCTAATCCCAATATCACTGCCATGTCTGATTCAGATGCTTGCTCTTTCTCTTCAAATTCTGTTCTTTGCCTTTTGATATTCCCTGTAGATTTTTTTCTTGATAGCTAGGTATGATGTGCTGGGTTCAAGGCCTGTTCTGTAAATAGGCCTTCAGTAATGTGGCAGTGAGGTATGGGGGAAGGGTAGAGTTCTACAGTTGTATGATTAGATGTTGTTCCTTTAGAGACCCTATTCCTTGGAATGTGAACTTTACAAGAATTTCTCGGTTGTTTTCTCCCTTCTAACTTGGGAAAGGATGGCTAGTGACTTGGACTTGAGTATTTTCCCTCTTCCAGGTGATTTGTGTTCTGGTTATATAGTTTCCCCTGAGTGAAGGTCTTATTAAGAAGGGCAGAGTGCTCTGGCTTTTTTCAAAATGGTTCATTTTTCCTTCTCTCTGGCAGGATTGCTAAGGGATTTTTCTCAGATTTATTGTGGCAGCCTGGTGAAGCTTCTAGAGGTAAATCTCACAATTTTGTGGGCTCCTCCACCCTTGTCACTGGGTCCCCTAGATTTTTTAACCTCATAATTGTTACAGGGATCTTCTAGCAACTAACCAACTGCAATTTAGGGAACAAGCACTGGTTCCCATGGTGGTTTTCTCTCATGAATCTCTGCTGTGGTAAGTCACAACTACCCATATTTGCCCATGTGTCTCTCTGGTCTTGTGGGCAATGGTTTGCCTGTGTATTCCCCTCCCTTATGTATCCAAAGGAGCATTCATTGTTGCTTTTTCAGTTTCTTCAGCTTTTTACTTGTTATGATGGAGTAGTGACTTCCAGGTTGCTTACAGATGGAACCAGAAACTATCTGAGAGTTCATTTATTTTCATTTTTAGTTGTAAGTATGTATATTCAGGTTGTCTATTTCTTCTTGAGTGAATTTTGTTTGGATCCTTTAATTAATTTGTCCACTTAATCTAAGATTTCTTAGGTATTGCAAAAGTTAATCATATTTTTCTTTTTTTTCTCGTCTTTTTGCCATTTCTTGGGCTGCTCCCACGGTATATGGAGGTTCCCAGGCTTCGGGTCTAATTGGAGCTGTAGCTGCCAGCCTATGCCAGAGCCACAGCAACACGGGATCCGAGCCACGTCTGCAACCTACACCATAGCTCACAGCAATGCCAGATCATTAACCCACTGAACAAGGGCAGGGATGGAACCTGCAACCTCATGGTTCCTAGTTGGATTCGTTAGCCACTGTGCCACGACGGAAACTCCCATATTTTCTTCTTATACTTATTTTATTGAGATATAATTCTAAAGCCTAAAACTCACTGTTTTAAAATTTATAATTCAGTGGGTTTTTTTTAATCTATCTCATCACTCTTGTGATACTTGTAAATCTTCTGTTATATTCCTAATATTGATAATTTATGTCTCTTCTTCCCTGTTCAATCTGGGTAGGGAGCTATCAATTTTCTTAATCTTTAAAAAAAAAGCTTTTAGTATCATTATATTTTCTCTATTTAAATTTATGAAATTCTACTCTTTGTTACCTTTTTCCTACTTTTTTGAGAGGGAAGAGTTAATTTGTTTTGTTTTTTTCTCCCAGATTTCTTCAGATGGAAACTTAGATTCTATATTCGATACTTGTCTTCTTTTCTAATATTAGTGTTTAATGCTATAAATATTTCATCAAAACATTAAATTATTTTCATGCATCCTACAAGTTCACAAATATGGTGTTTTTACTTTCATTTAGTATAAGAAATTTTATAATTTTCCTTGTGATATCTTGGTTAGTTAATAGCACTTTAGAAATGTACTTGTTTAATGTCCAAATATTTGAGTATTTTCCAATTGTCTCTTTGTGTTTTCATTATTTTGTTTTGTTTTAATGTAATTCTTATGTATTCAGGCAACATACTTTGTGTGACCTAAGTCTTTTCAAATATATTGAGACATCATTTTTTATGAGACATTCAACTATCATTTGAAGAATCTTAAACAACAAAAAATAAGATTTTTGTATTTTATTTTACATTTACTACTTCTGGTGCCCTCCATTTCTTAGCATATACCAGCATTTACTTTTGGTATTATTTTTCTTCTCTCTGAAGAACTAAATTTTTTTTTGAAGTTCAGTCCTAAATAATGAAATCTTTCAAATTTAGCATTTCTTTAAAAGTCTTTGTTTTGCTCCTAGATTTGAAAGCTATTTTTGCTAGGTATAAAATATTTGTGCCCCCCCCCAACATTTTTGTCACCACTGTTTATGTGTTTTAAAGATTTTACTCAGTAGCCATCTGGTTTGCATTGTTGATGAAGAGAAACCTACTGCCATTCTTATTTTTTGGTTTGTTTTCTCTACGTAATGTACTTTTGTTTCTATTACTGGTTTAAAATTTATCTCTTTATCAACAATTTTTAGCAATTTGTTGATGATATATCTTGGTTATTTTTGTTGATGTTTAGTCTGCTTTGCGTTCATTGAGTTTCTTAGTTACCTATTTTATAGTTTATATCAAACTTAAAAATGTTTAATTTTAAATTTCCTTCTGGTCACCTCCTCTTGTCTCACCTTATGAGACTTGAATTACCAAGACTGCCTGGTATTTTTCCCTCTGATCACTGATAACTCTGTTGACTTTTGAAAAACCCTCCAGTGTATTTTCCACTCAGTGTACTTTTAAGTTTATATATTGTATTTTTATCTTTAAAAATTCCATCTGCTTTTTTTATATTATATCATTTCTTTCATCTCTTGGACACGATTTCTTCCACCTTCTTGAATATATAGAATATTTCTAATAGATGTTTCCTGTCATTGCTAGATCTATTATTTTTTATTATTTTTATTATTTTTTAAAATTTTTATTTGGCTTTTTAGGGCCGCACCTGTGGCACATGGAGGTTCCCAGGCTAGAAATCTCGTTGGAGCTACAGATACTGGCCTACACCAAAGCCACAGCAACATGGGATCTGAGCCTCATCTTCAAACTACACCACAACTTATGGCAACACCAGATCCTTAACCCACTGAGTGGGGACAGCGATTAAACATGCAACTTCATGGTTACTAGTCAGATTTGTTTCCACTGCACCACAATGGGAACTCCTATTTCTGAATTTTTTTCTATTGATTTTTTTTCTCTCCTAATTTTGGGTCAAACTTATGTTTTAAAAATACTTATAATTTTGATTATAAATTGTCTATTTTACTTTGTTGGTTGCTGGATATGTTGTATTCTTTTTGTTTCTGTTGAATTATGTTTTGGTGCAAGGTTAAGTTACTTTGAAAGCAATTTGCTACTTGGGAAGTTGGCTTTTAAGTTTTATTAGGTCAGGTCCCATATAGCCTTTAGTCTCAGGGTAATTTGGCTCCTGTACTTAATGCCCTGTGCAGGTGGGAACATAAATTATCCTCATTCCTCTTATAAGCTTTGAATATTTCCCCATCTACTCCTTCCCTATGGAACTAACAGCCTTGTTAGTTTCCACCCATGTATGTACAGGTCATTATTTGGCCAAAGACTCTAAAGGACTCCTTTGTAATTTCCAACCATCTCCCTGTGCATCTTTCTCTTCTTTGTGTCCACCACTCTCTTTTCTGTCCTTGATTTTCTTTTCTTTTATTTTTTTGTCTTTTGTCTTTTGTCTTTTTAGGGCCACACCCATGGAATACGGAGGTTCCCAGGATAGGGATCAAATCAGTGTTGTAGCTGTCAGCCTACAGTACAGCAACAGCAATGCAGGATCTGAGCTGCACCTGCAACCTACAGCACATCTCACAGCAACACTGTATCCTTAACACACTGAGCAAGGCCAGGGATCACACCCACATCCTCTTGGATACTAGTAGGGTTTTTTAACCACTGAGCCACTATGGGAGCTCAGTGTCCTTAATTTTCTATCCATCTTGAGCTCCCTGAAGCCCAGATTCTTCAACTCATGAAGTTCACCAGGCTCTGCTTAGTTTTTCTTCCTAAGCTGTGCCCTGGAATTTCTCTCTAGGCAACGAGTGTAGGTGATTATAGAGTTACTCTAATTTGTTTTCAGTCTTTCAGGGATAAGTGTCTTCTTTCTGCCTGACATCCAGTGTCTGGGAACCATATGTATGTATTCATACACCATAGGTATATATATGGTGTACTAATATATGTGTACATGTATTAATACATGTGTTTATATATTCATAAAATTATTTATTTCATATATAGTCACATGTAATATGAATATATGTTCCAGTTTTCCTGTTGTTTAAGGTGGGCATATAAAGTATAAATCTAGTCTCTTTTCTACCATCATGACTCCAAATTCTAAATTCAGTTATTGGTTTTATATCAATCACTTAATGTGCCCTTTCCATTTTTGTTTGTTTCTTTCTTAGACCAAATCCAAATCTTCTGTAGTATTGGAATGATATTTTAATTAATTCTCTAGGATTATCCTTAAGATACCAAAGAACACATTGGCATTTTCTTTTTCCTTCCCTCCTCCCTCCCCCTGTCCTTTCTTCCTTCCTCCCTTCCTTTCAGCTGGGGAGGGTTGATGCTTGTCATTAGCTGTTTCTCATAACAATTTTTAATGCCAATAATTACACTTAGGTTGCCAGAAAAGCTGATTGCCTCTTTATTTAAATCATATATTTTATAGTTGGAAGACCATTTTGTTGAACTCATGTTTAATGATCATCACTTTTATGCACTAAAATCAGGAACTTAAATATATGCATTCTGCATTTACACACACTCATGTTCCTCTCACTATTTTTTCCCTTTTCCCCTTTTTTTGTCTTTTTAAAAAATTATTTTTCTATTGTAGTTGATTTGCAATATTCTGTCAATTTCTGCTGTACAGCACAGTGACCCAGTCATTCATATATATGTATATACATTCTTTTTCTCACATTATCCTCCATCATGCTCCATCATGAGTGACTAGATGTAGTTCCTGTGCTATACAGCATGGTCTCATTTCTTATCCACTCCAAATGCAATAATTTGCATCTATTAACCCCCAAATCCCAGTCCATCCCACTCCCACACCCTCCCATTTGGCAACCACAAGTCTGTTGTCTATGCTTACGAGTTTTTTTTTTCTTTTCTGTAGATCAGTTCTTTTGTGCTATATGTTGGATTCCATATATAATAAATATCATGTGGTATTTGTCTTTCTCTTTCTGACTTGACTTCAGTTAGTATGAGAGTCTCTAGTTCCATCCATGTTGCTACAAATGACATTATTTTGTTCTTTTTATGGCTGAGTAGTATTCCATTGTGTATACATACCACTTCTTCTAATCCATTCATCTGTCAATGGATATTTAGGCTGTCTCCATGTCTTGGCTATGTGACTACTCCTGCAGTGAACATAGGTGTGCATGTATCTTTTTCAATGGAAATTTTTATGGATGTATGCCCAGGAGTGGGATTCCTGGGTCATATGGTAGTTCTATACTTAGTTTTCTGAGGTACTTACGTACTGTTTTCCATAGTGGTTTTACCAATTTACATCCCTACTAACAATGAAGGAGGGTACCATTTTCTCCACACCCTCTCCAGCATTTAATATTTGTTGACTTGTTAATGATGGCCATTCTGACTGGTGTGAGTTGGTACCTCATTATAATTTTGATTTGCATTTCTCTAATTATTATTGATGATGAGCGTTTTTTTCATGTGCTTGTTGGCCATCTGTATATTTTCTTTGAAGAAATGTCTTTTTAAATCTTCTGCCCATTTTTTGCTTGGCTTGTTTGTTTGTTTTGCTGTTGAGTTGTATAAGTTGTTTGTATATTTATTTTAGAGATTAAGCCCATGTCAGTTGCATCATTTGAAACTATTTCTCCCATTCCATAGGGCTTTTTTTTTTTTTTTTATGGTTTCCTCTGCTGTGTGGAAACTTGTAAGTTTGATTAGATCCCACTGGTTTATTTTAGTCTTTATGTCTGTTGCCTTGGGAGGATTCCTTCCCTATTGTTAAGGAGTATCATTAGTCCTTATAAGATAAATTCCCACTGTTCTTCATCTCAGAATAAATACTTTCACTTCTTTAAGTGACAAGCAACTCAAGAATAAGTCACATTGTGAAGCTACTCTGGAAGATGATTGCTTATTTCTTTGGGGTCTATTTACCACCCCAACCCAATCATTTTGGAATCTCCAAAGAAATCTTCTGTGTACTGGGCTACCTATATTTATTAGATACACCTTCCAGATATTTTAAAAATCATGTACTTGTTTTCAAATAGTGGGATAACACAGAAACACACATCTTCATTATTTTACTTCTAAAATTAGTATAATATTTTGTTGCCTCATTAACTTGAATTTGAATTGTTATATCAGTATTATACTTTAGTGCCTGATTTTACCATAGACCTCATAGATGTCCTTATTAGGTATAAGGTTTTGAAAAGATAATTCTCATTTTCCTCACCTGATTTAATTTTCTAAATCATCCTATGTTACAATTAAATATACTAATTTGGACTGTGGAAGTCTGTAAAATATGTGAATGAATGAAAATATTAAAAGAAATTCAATTAGGTCCATTTGAAGATCATTTGGTGTGAAAAGCTAGGCTGACAAAGTAAGTGTTGTCTCTGATAGATCCCTAGGAAACTTGTTTGAATTAGTAGATTGGAATGATTTTCAATTAACATATGGGTTGTTTCTATGCAAATAAAGGTTTCTCAACTGCTCAAGGGAATGTTTGAAAAGTTAATTTAATTACAATAGTTGTGAGTATTACCTCTGAAATCTGTTTACTCATGTATTTATACATATCTTTTGTTTTATAGATGATCCTTCATTTCAAGTATCATTTTTGAATTTAGTATAGTATAAAAGTAATTCAGTGGTTATCTCTAGGTGGTAGAAATATGAGTGATTTAAATTCCTTCTTTAGACCTTATTTTACTATTTTTAATATATTTAATCACCTTTTCCCTAAATAATTAATTCTCATCCACATTGCTGATAAAAATGCCCATGAGCTTTCTCTCCAACAAATCAGACATTTTCCTTTTTTCAATTGAATTATGACAAGTCATTGCATTTTGCAAAAGAAAAAGACTGTGATACTTCCAGAGAATATATGTCCTACAGGATATCTGCTTTAGATGTACTGGGGTGTTTAAGTTAGATGAGTTTATCTCTAAATTTTTTTTTCCACTTTGAATTTTGCAGCTGGAGAAATTGGGGTTCAGTAAGATTTTAGGGTGGGTAGTGTAGTTTGTACTTCAGTGATTCACTGTATCATGATTTAGCAACTCCTCATATGTTAAGACAATCTCCATCTCCATTGCTTTCTCTCTTTCTACTGATTAACTTCTTGTTAATCAATTGACCAGCCCAGGCAAATAAATGATGCATAATGAGGGCAAGGGTTCATCACATACCTAGGTAGGATAGATTCTTCAAAATGTGTGACTTTCAGTTCTTACATCTTCCAATAGTATTTGCTTAGTTCCTCTTCTGTGACCTAATGAAATTTTCAGGACATATTTCAATTGTCTTATTTGAATTGGAATGAATACTTAGACCTTAATTTTTATGACTACAAACACAGGAAGCATTCTATATTTTATAAATTCAGGAGATCCCATTGTGGCTCAGCAGTTAGTGAACCTGACTAGTACACAAGGATGCAGGTTCGATCCCTGTCCTCTCTAAGTGGGTTAAGGATCTGGCATTGCCATGAGATGTGGTGTAGATTGCAGACGCAGCTCAGATCCCACGTTGCTGTGGCTCTGGTGTAGACTGGCAGCTGCAGCTCTGATTGGACTCCTAGCCTGGGAACCTCCATATGTTGCAGGTATGGTCATAAAAGACAAAAAGACCAAAAAATTTCAGATCCCCTTTGATTGAATTCAAGAAGCTGAGCTTTTTGGCCATTATGAGATGAATAATCTTATGCAATGCTCTTTCTTTAAGCTACTTGTACTCTTAGGTAACTAGATCTAAAAATGTCCATAAGCCAACTCTACAAAGTGTCAACTAAATAATTTTCTATTTGTAGATTTATGTTCTATGCATTTTACATTTGGAAGTGGTCAACACAAATACTATATTAAAGCTCTTTCTTCCATGAGAATTGGTTCATTTTGAATATTACACTGATTGATATTAAACATTAAGTTAATAACATTGGTTGGCTCGGTTTGTTTGTACTGAGTTTTTGTTTTTGTTTTTCATCATATGTTTATCCTTCTAGTTGCTCATGAAACTTCAGTTTTGATTGTTGGCAATGTTGTCATTTATTTGGTTAGAGTATATTTAGTGGTATTTCATCTTATATATTTTAAATAGAACAAAGTGAATGCACATAGGACCAAGAGATTTAGGTTAATTTTTGAATGTTCCAAAGCAAAGGATTTCATATCAGCAAGATGATTCTAAAGAGTGACTATAAACCTCCTCTTTGAAGAATCTCTCCTCCATCATTCCCTACCATTGTTTAATTCACAGATTTTTAAAATAGGAAAAATCTTTAGAAAACTTCCTATTCATTTTTTTTCACTGTGAGATAAGAAAAAAAGACATCACTAAACCTTAAGAGATCTGTTTATATTAGTTTTGTTGATTATTACTAGTAGTAATTATTCCCAAGAAGACTTCTAGAGTTCTCAAAATGTAACCTAAATCTTTCTCAAAGAGTTTCTTTTCTTAGAAGTGGATAGACTGTCCACATACTTGAAAAATTCAGCCTCAGTTAATTCCCTGTTTCCTATAATTATTTGAAGGGAAAAAGGACAGTTTCTGAGAAGATGGAACAGTTTCTTTGGGAATCTGTTCCACTTGGACTTTATCACTGTCCTTCAGAGTTGTTGCCTTTTAATAACTGGCAAGGTCCTGGTATTCATAACTACGAGTAACTACTTCAGAATATTTAGGTGGTCTAACTGTGACATCATTCTGTCACCAAGGTACCAAGATTCTAACTTCCTTGCTGTAGTTTGGTATAAAGCCATTGGGAATGACTGTTCAGAGGGCACTAACTTCACAACTGCCACCACCATCACCATGAGAGTATAATCACATTTGGGTGGGACTATTTGACTAGTTTTTGCTGCCTAAGAGTGGAAAGATATCTCTTCATAGGGACAAGATCATGAGAAACAGATATACCTTTTCTGCCTTCCCTTTCTTTCTTTGTTTACTGAGTACAGAGGAATCTGTGACTGTGGTTGTCACCAATCTACAGAGTAGAAGGAATTGCTTTGGGGAGGAGAGCTGCCCATGAATCAGGAATATCCTTAATGACTTGTTACAAGAATGATAAGCAACTTTGTTTTGTTAACCCACTCCAGTTTGGGTGTGTATTTGATACAGCCACCAACTATACAGTGACTCAAATGGCTTTTTGGATTAATCATGTCAAATAAAAATAATATACTTATTTATGTACTGCCTAGATATATTTCTCCATGTCTACAAATGAAGAAATAGACTATTTTTATTGTGAAAAGTAGGAGAGAAAAAAAATTCATGTTGGTAAATATAAAAGCATTGTTTTTGAAGCATATGTTTATATTTCTAAGGATATCATTATCTATCTCTCAAGCTCATTTCCCACCTCACATGTGATGTCTCATCACTTTCACAGTGCCTACTGTCATACTCGGGGACTGATTTATAGACTGCCTTGCCATTGAATACATAAGACTTCTTCCAAGCTATTTTGGTGAATGTAATATAAAGCCTTTTAAGCTTTTATTTGGAATTCACAGTTGTGTTAGTTCAGGAATTTTGTGATGTGTTTTCGTAAAAGTATTAAGATTTATATGCAGGGAAGACTCCTGAAAAATCTTATCCCTCATATTAGGATTTGTGGTATATAAGATAAATCTCGAGGCTGTGTGTGAAAATTCAGCAAAATATAGATACATTCCTTTTATAGTGGTTGAATTTTTCTTTGGTATTTGAAGAGTAACTGTTGGCTTTAAAACATGGCAATAACAATATCACAAACAGGAACAATAATAATAGCCAGCATTCTTAAAGCTTTAGCTAAGTGTCAAGTACTGGTCAAAGTTTATAGCATAAAATTAACTCATTTGATTTTCATAGAAAATCACTAGCATTATGGTCACTTACAAATGAATCAATTAGGGACAAAGACTTGAAGTAGCTGTGTAGGTCTCCACAGATTGTAAGCTGATGTTCAGACTAGGAGTTGGTCATTGTTAGTCACCACACTTCAATGCCTCCCAATTAAGAACTGGGAATTGTGATAGGAGAGAATAAAAGTGTTACATCTACATCTTCCTTTACTGGAACAACTATGAGTATGTGAATTAGACACTTGAGCCAAGAAAGTGATAAAACATAGGTTTAATGATGAGGAGTGACATTGGGTCTCAACGCTGGATGAGAAAAACAAGATTTGATGTGGAAAGAAAGGAAAAAACTAGAATATGGGGGCCTTTGCATGTACAAATCACATTTACTAATCCTACCTCCCAAAACACCCAGCAGAATTGTTTCTACCATTGAGTTGTGAAGCAAAGCAGCTGAATCTCAAAGAAGTTAGGTAAATGTCTTGTCAAACTAAGAGTAAATATAAGATCTGGGATTCAAATCCAGCCTTTTAAAATACAAAGTAGCAAATTTGTTGCATTATTACCTATATAGCATATTAAAAGGATCTTCCGGGAAGAATAATTGTACAGAAACTCTTATAGAAATTAACATGGTAAGAATAAAATAGCTTACTTAGGATAACCCTAGAAGATGAGGGAGAAAGATGTTCAGGAATTAGGAGATGTGTATTAATAGACAGGAGGAAGCATTATATTGAATATAAATATAAATAAATAAATATATATATATATGCACACACACAACATTTAACATACAAGGTATTTATATGTTGGATGGACATGTAAGTTCTGTACCATTTTGGTCAGGGAGTAGGGCTACAGTGTTTCATTCTAAGAAGAGAGAATCGAAATAAAGAAACCAAGAATACGAAGAAATAGAAGATGTAGTTTCTATAATTCAGTACATTTAATTGTGCCAATCAATCCCGAGAGTTTGCCATTTTGAAGAAATATGACCCAAATAATGGTCAACCCAACATGTAATTTGGTAATGCTAATAATCAATAGAAAATTTCAAGTACAAAGCTGACTTTTAGCATGTGTCTAATCCTGTATTCCCACATCTAAATTGAATGACATTGTTGATCTATGTAAAAACATAGTCTATGTCGATATTAGATGTTTATCATTAACAAACTTAAAAATTCTGGTAATTTCTGCCAAACAGTACATAAGACATGAAGTTTCACAAAATAGTTCTTTTATCTGTGCTTCATCATAGAGAAATAGCTCTTTGGGAGGAATACCTTATGTTTGGCAATGTCCCTTAAAGAACTACACTAAAACTGTAATTGAAAGAAGCAATGATGGTCTGAGGGACCAATTGATTTCTACTGGTGTTTTGGGGGAGCCGTGATAAACATCAGAAAGCCATACTAAGAAAAGAACACTTTGAAACATTTGTTTTCTGCCTACCTTTCGCAGAGTAAAACAAACAAAATTTATCTTATCTGGCTGCCATTTTTTTTCAGCCTGTCTCCTGTTTCTTATCTTGCACACACACTCCTTGATGCCTGCATATTGATCTCGTGGCCCAGCCCTCACCTGCTGAAGCCTTTTGATCTGGAGTGTAGCATGTTTCCAACCCAAGGACAATGAAGACCTGATAAAACCTTGTTATACAGAGCTTCCTGAATAAGAGATTGTCTTCATTTATTAGATTCATTCACACCCATTAATTTTCCTTCTGTCAAGAATTTTATCTAAGAGACTCTTGTTCTATATTGCTCAATGTTGGATTGATGGCAATTGTCAGGGAGGAAAAATGTCTCCTTCTACCCTTCTAGGTTCTTTGGCTGGTTTAATACGCACATTAACATAAGACAGATTTATGGGAGAAAACTAAATTTAATTGTGTATGTAGGGGGGTCCTCATAACGATATGAAACCTGCATAAGTTTATATACCATCCTGAGCTAAGAAGAAAAGGGTAGGGGTCTGGGACTTCAAAGGGAAGGAAGAAAATTTATAGGAAGATGGGGAAGCAAATGTTTGATAAACAAAGGTTTGGAATGCCATGCAGAGATGGTGGGGCACAAAGAGGACTTTGAACAAGCAAGCCTGCAAGTTTCCTCTTGGTCTACTGGACCTAGCTCTGGTGGTAGTTCCCTTCCTGGAATAGCCTATCCATCTAGATTCCTTTGTTTTTTTGTTTGTTTGTTTTTTTCCAGTTAATGTGGAGGTAAAAAAGAAAAACTTCTTAGTCTTCCATTTCTTAAAAATAATCAACCTAAAAGAATCCCATATGAAAGAAAACATTTGGGTGTGTCAGAATTTTTTTCCCCTCCACCATGTTTGATCATAAGCCTAATGAGTAAGCAGAAAAAGCTAGTGGTTAGAGAAAGGATGGTTTGGACAATCAGAAATAGTAGGAAAACAAAACAAAACAAACACACACACTAGCTACATCTCAGATTAAATAAATAGATACCTCGGTTCCTGGGAAATCTTAATTCCTTTGCACAGAGTTCATTCTCCATAAATTTAGTAAGACTCTAATGTACCTTAAAATAATTCCTTTTTATGGGAAGTAACTTGGGTAGGTTTATGATCCTTGCAAAACAAAATGTTTTGGTTAAACCACATCAACTGAAAAAAAGAAATCTGTTGGCAGGAAGTAGAAACTCCCTTTGTGGACAGCCCCCAGATTGTTCCTTATTCACTAAAGTGCTGGATTCCTTGCAAATTAACACAAGAATTTTGAAAAGTTACTTTTTGTTCTCCATCGGAGTTTGCATGTTTGAATAATGTGGTCCAGAAGAATCTGTACTTAGTAGTTAAGGAAACCTAAGCTGATCTAACAAGTGAATTTGGAAGTCCTTGTGACTTAAAGCAATGAAAGTTGGTTTCTCATTCATTTGGAGTAAAAAGTGTTGGGCACATAGGTTCAGAGCCCCTGACCTACCCACCCAGTCCTTCAGGGGCCTACACACAGAGGGTCTGCCATGTTTAATGCATGACTCCCAAGAATTCTGTGACTGTCTGTGGAGATCCAAGAGAGAAGGGGGAAAAAGAAGTAGGGAGTAGGGATAGGAAACCATGGTTCAACTCTGGAAAGGTAATACATTATTCATACTCAAAGCTACTTGGCCAGAATTTAATCATAAGGTAATACCTTATTGCATATAAGCTTACAGATAATGGTTTAATTGTGTACCTAGAAGGAAAGGAAAAATGTCTGGTGAACAACCAGCAAGTTTGTGCCATGATATTTCAAGCTGTAGTTTGGATTAGTTGAATATATCTTCCTTTGTTAAACAAATATAATACTGCTTATATAAATATATTAGGAATAATTATATTTCACTTGAAATAAAGGAGTAATTTAACCCACACCTCAGCCTTTTTAGAACAACTGCCACCATATGATGTGATTATTATAAAAAATAGAACATTTTATATATCTTTTAATTTCTGGTGTATAAAGATATTGCATCCATAATGCTGAAACAAGAAATTTTTTGACAAATCATCTGAGACTGGGAGATTGCATGGAGATGCAAAACAGATTCAGATGTGTTTTAAAAATACTTAGGGGTAGTTGCTGATAAAATAAGTACAGCTTATATATCTTTCTAAATCACCAGTGGAACAAAGGGAAAAATGATAGCTGTATAGACGTACCATCTATCCTGGTACAACACATGCTTCTACAATGTTAATTAACCCATGTGCTATTTGTTAGTCAGCATAATATGGAGATCACCTTGATTTAGAGACTTTTTTCTGAGTCCCTTTAGGATTTTTACCATCCAGTAACAGTAGTTGCCGAGGTCCAGCCCCAGCAGCCAGGGAGTGCCGAAGGAGAGGATGGGCTACAAACGGCGTGGAAAGAATTGGAGCCAACTCCTCAGCTGCATGCTGCAGATGACCCAATTTATTAAATGAAAAGCATCAGTTTTTATACCCTATCACAATCAGGTTTCGTGTAAGATTTGACATTAACATTTGATTTAAAGCCCTTTTGTTCCCTCCACCCAAGATACAAAAAAGAAGGTTAGTTAAAACATGTTCCTTTCAACTTCAGATTTTCCTTCAAGATTACAAACTTAAAGTTTCACACTGTATTTTTCTTAAAAGGTCAACAACAGTAGCTATTCTATTCTATATAAAGAAAACAAAGCTTTAATAAGTAATAAACTATGATACCTAACATTCTTTAACTAAAGTTGTATGTGGTTAACAAAACGCATGAAAGCCTTGGGCTCATGGCATTCTTAAAACCACGATTTATTTGGCGCCAGCAAGCTAAGCGTATAACCTATTGTGCTGATTTACGTAAGTTCCAAACCACCAATTTCAATAGAAAGGAGTATTATACCCAAAAATTAGCAAATGCCTCCATAAGGGATAAAAGTTACAGGTGACACTGTTATTTGATAAAAAAATATATCTATTATAGAAAATAGCAATTTATAGGCCAAACAACATTTTCCCAGCCCCAAACTTCTTTTTAAGTAAAGGGACTGAAATCACGTTACCCCTGTATACTCTCACAAAATAGGTGCCATAAATTGTTACTCCAAAACAAAGGCTTTTTCCATTACATTGTTTAAATAACTTCACTCTGTTTTGGTTCAAGTGTTTTATGTACCCAGGGCAAATCTTTAGCAGTAAGAAAGCTGTGAATAGAGATAGAAAAGGAAGGATAAACACAGAAAAATAGATTAACATATTTTTTAGGGGATATCATTTTTATTTTCCTGGAGCCGATGTCTTTCAAGGGATTGCTCTGCAATCCTTCTTCTTTCTTCAGTTTGTCTGTAGCTCTGCTAACCAGACAAGCCTCACGTATCCCTAATCCTTCTTCTTTCTTCAGCTTGTCTGTAGCTCTGCTAACCAGACAAGACTCACGCAGGTGCCAACTGTGGCTTTGCTTTCTTTACTGGAGCAGCCTTATGGCTCCCGAAAAGTAGTTAAGCAGAAAGTACACTAGCAGAGCTGGTTATAGCAAACTGTGGAGGAGTATTCCATTGTCCTAGATGCGTATGATTTACAATCTTCTGTGAGGACCATTTTTAATCACGTGCTCCATCTTGATAGTATTTTGTCTAACATTGCTTAGTATAGCTTCTTTATATTGGAAGTGTAGTATGTCTTTAAAAATGAGATAGTGGAGTTCCCGTCGTGGCGCAGTGGTTAACGAATCGACTAGGAACCATGAGGTTGCGGGTTCGGTCCCTGCCCTTGCTCAGTGGATTAATGATCTGGCGTTGCCGTGAGCTGTGGTGTAGGTTGCAGACGCAGCTCGGATCCCGCGTTGCTGTGGCTCTGGCGTAGGCCGGTGGCTCCAGCTCCGATTCGACCCCTAGCCTGGGAACCTCCATATGCCGCGGGAGCAGCCCAAGAAATAGCAGCAACAACAACAGCAGCAACAACAACAAACGACAAAAAGACAAAAAAAAATGAGATAGTAATTTATTAGGTTTTGTTTGCTAGTGAGTGAGATACAGTAGTTGTACAGATTTGAAGGCTTTGCCCTCAAACCTACTTTTCTCATAAAC
The DNA here is from genome assembly GCF_016906955.1 of Phacochoerus africanus. Classification (NCBI taxonomy): domain Eukaryota; kingdom Metazoa; phylum Chordata; class Mammalia; order Artiodactyla; family Suidae; genus Phacochoerus; species Phacochoerus africanus. The sequence goes on from NC_062544.1 coordinate 143,750,027, forward strand.
CATATAATTTTTATTGATGTTGTAGAATGTGAAGTTCTCAACAGTGTATATATTCTTTTACAGGAGGTAACATGTCTGTGTTCAGTCATAAGTGTCAAAAGCCCAGTTGAAAACTGCCTCAAAGAAAATGGGTGTATATTAAATCACATCACTGGAATGCTCAGGGATTTTGCTTACTTCAGTCCCACCCACAGCCATGATTAAAAAAAACAGTTTTTAGTTATTCATTGCTTTATCTTTATCTCTTAACTTGACTCCTCTCAGTGGATTTCAGTTTGAATGCAGGTTATGTCCGTAAGGCAGATTAAGTGGAGATTTTCAGACTAAGGCTCATTTTCATAAAGTCATGATACACACACACACACACACACACACACCAGTCTGGAGTATTTTGCAAGAAAGTCATGATATAAAGTGATAATTAAAGAAACTTTAATAAGGAAGCTATTTGCAAGTTTCAGACAGGTTTAGAGACAAATACTAGGGATGAGGGGGCACCCTGGGGTAGCCTGGAGGAGAATGTTTACAGTCCTACCCTGAAGGAATAAATGGTAGGGTGAGTCACCGGAACCATCAAGTGCTATAGTTTTAAGTGAGAGCCACCAAAAGGAGCTATCTGTGGCCTTCAGTAAGAAAACAAAGCCACTGCCAAACTGCAGCCTAGAGGGAGAGACCTGGAAGAATAGATATTCCAGCCTCATTCTCTTCAATCTAGCCAACCTCAACTGAATGTGAGGAAGGCCATAGCAGTCACCTTCTAAGAGTATGCGGCAAGGTGGAAATTAAATATTGAGGGGGAAATGAAGACTGTCTAACATGGCCAATTTAGCCACTTGGGTAAAATGTTGTTATTTTATTTTATTTCATCGTCTAGTAGGTATATGTAACTTTTAGGGAAAGTTCTCATTGGCCAATGTGGACCAGAAGTCCACATGTTGTGGCAAGGGAAATTGGTGTTCTGATTGAGTAACTTTGCCAGTGTGAGTGTATATATGAAGTGATTAAGAAACTAACCAAAAGTCATAGATAAGCATGGATTTTTCAAACAAAACACTTCTGTGAATCCCAGAAGCTGATAAAGTAGGACATGGTGGACACAAATGGTTTTGAGACACAAATTTTCCCTTTCAGGTGACTTAGCACAGTAGATTCCAAGTATTTTGCACACATACCAGTCAAATGATTCACTTTTCCACAGAGGAGGAGTAAATACTGTGGGTGAGCAGTGTACATTAACCACAGTGTTTTGCTTTGGAGAAATGTAGGGAAGGTGGAGGAAGAGCATACTTTCTCACATCTCAAAAATATTTATATCCTCCAAGTCTAACCCCAGAGTGGAGAAGAAGAGCTGGTCAATAAATATTTTATGAAATGGTTAACTATCAGAGTAACTATTTCCCAACTGTATTATATTTACATTTCCCTAGGAAAAAGAACAATAACTTGCTTTAGGCAATGTAGTGTCTAAATCCACACTGTAAACGCACAATGCTCTCTCCTTTAGGGAATAAAGGCTTGCATAAATTCCAAATGAATCCTAAAGATTGAACTGATTTTCTGTTAATATATTTTAATTTAATAGTTAATGCTACAGAAGAATGTAGTTGTGTGTAAATATTATTCCAATGAAAGTATTTAAATTGTTTTTCAGGTAAGATCTGTTCCTTTGGTTTGATGGTAATAATGACATATTTTTTTTTAAAAGTCTCTGTAGGAGTATAATGGACATCAGGATGATTATTCTCCCTGTCTTATCTTTTCCCACAGTAATTTGTATCTTCAGATAGCTTCTGAATGACTTAGTACAGTCATTGCTCATAATTCCTTTATAGTATTGTGAGAATGAAAGTTTAAATGATTGAGGAGTAGAAGAATTGAGAAATACAGACAAGGCTGATGAAAAATTTTGTTCATCAGATAGAATACCTATCTATCTATCTATGTATCTACCAATCTGGGTCTCAATAGTGTATATACATGTATTTTTTTTGAGAATCCTATAATGCACTGGACATGTGAATGGTCAACTGGTTTAATATCACTAAAATGACAGTAGTTTTTTTCCTTTATTTTCCTTTTTAAATTGTTGTTCAAGATTTATCATTTCAAGAATGTTGAGGTTTTCCATTTTCAATCATCCAGTGAGAGAGAATGTTCATTCTCCTGGTAAGAACATAGTCATAGTGTGTTCATTTATAAAACTCAGCTTCCCATTCTGTGGTGAACAAAACAGTGGGTCCCAACTGAGATAAGATTAGCAAGATAAGATTCCTTTTTTCTGTTTGATTCTTACCTAGACCCACTTTTCTATGCATGGGCATTTGCTTTTAGGACACTGTCCTCTTTGGAATAGTTGGGGGAAGAGTTGATGGGAGTCAAATAGATGGCACTTTTCTGTCATTGCTAAATTAACCTTTACCACTTCTCAAAAGAACATCCAACACTTAAGAAACCCAACAAGTTTCATCTGGACAAAATCTCCTACCTGTGTCCTCACTAAGGATGAAAAATATTCTAGCCATTCTGGAGGTGAGGAAACACGTTCCTCTACTTTCCAAATATTCTTAGCTTTTTTAGTGTTTACTCCCATCGTGTTAGGATGGTTTAACGGCTCACTGTCTACATTAGAGTGAAGGTGTCAAAGAAAGATTAAAAACTGTTGTTCCCCACACCAAGGATAAAAGATGTATCACAAAAGGAACCATAAAACAAGAAAGAATCTTTTAGTAAGGCCGGGCCTTTAACAATAAGTATGTAAAGTATTTATTAATTCAGAATCACACCAAATTTACTTTCTTGACAAGAATTTTGTTATTTTTTAGTATCAATCAGTGACTAAAGAAACTGACTGTTCAATAAGCTGATTTGTGAAGTTAGTGTTGAATTCCTTTGGGAATGAATTCAATTTGGTCATGTTAAACCTACAGAAGCATTACTCCTGATTTATAATAATACTTAATATTTACTCAGTATTTCTTAATCTTGGAGAACTAATAAAAAGAGTATTTGAGTAAAATGTTAAATTCAGCCCCACTGTTACTATGACAACTGCAAGGAAAGGAAGTCTGTCTTCCCCTTTCGTGGATAAATTCATTTCTGTCATAGTATTTGCCACCTGCTGGTAGTCCTGGATCACTCTCAGTGACAGTAGGATGCTTGGTTCCACCCAACGTGAGATTTCTGTTTGGAAATAACCTGCAGAACCTCTTGGCTGTGGGAATGATGTAGATATCTTCTTTCCCCTTAGGCTTTGTTAACAATCCTAAACTCTCACGGTGGAGCCAGGAAAAGCATCTGACATTGGGGGGGTGGGGCTCTGTAAGACATGAACTCTTACATAATTTTGGCAAGTTCATTTATCTACTGGATTATGCCATATCTTAAGACCTCACCTCAAGTTACTAAAGTTGAAAAATATCCCCTAACATTATGTGTTTAGAAACAACCATATTGACAACTCTTAGGACTTTTAAATATGTTTGTTTGATGGGCTGCTATTTTCTTGAATCATGTGACCCTGGCTAAAGTTTGGCAAAATTTAGATGATGATACTGAAAACTCCTTAATGTTCATGGTTTCCTACTGATTTTATAGGGGGACTATAAGAAGGATTTAGGGGTTTCAAAGGGAAGATTGATGGTCCTTCTATTAAGTAAACTTTATGGTAACTAATTGGATGCATTTTTATATGATAGCAAGGAATACAAAAAGATTAATCTTATATATTACTTTGTTTCCACGTAACAAGTAGTCAAGTGCCGCTATTTTATTTTTGATGACAAATATACCAAATGTGTGAGCAATGTGGTAAGGATCATTTCAAATCAATACAGTGATAAAAGTTCAATGAATCTGAGCTATGAAGAAAGCACTTTGAATACTCTGCCTCTTCTATCTCAAAATGATGCCTTTTGTGCCACACCTGTTGCCTTGTCAAAATGGATGCTGATTAGCTAATGGCGATACAGTTCAAAAATAATGGTTCACATATTCTGCTAAATCCTTGGAGCTGAAAAGAATCCATGAGGAATGTTTGATTAATCCCCTTGTTCCAAGGCAGACCTAGACCTTCATATCACAGACAAGTAGGCTGTCTTCTTTATTATCTGAACTTGAAAATAATTGTAATCTTCCCCTAATAGCTGACTGGCAGTTCAAATTTAAAGAAATCTTTGATTCACAGATGACTATGGAATGGACTAAGGGTTTATTATAGGAAAAAAGGTATTTATCTAATGCAAAAAATACTTGTTGGTGAGTTCTGCCAGACTTATATATGTTAGTCCCTCACAGACAGTTTATGCTAAGATTTCCAGATTGGACTGGTTATGGGAAACTTACTTCACTAAGTATTTATTGAGCTCTGTCTAGGGTTAGAGTAAATTAGGTACTTCTGATTAAAGTGACAGATACTCATTCATGGTTTCCTTGCTCTCATCTACAAAGGATGGGAGAAACAGATAATGTGTCCTGCCTTTGATAAGAACTAAATGTTCTAAAGGAGGTGGAAAGACAATGTCATTGAGATTAAACACACCACAAATATTATCTTCCTATTGGATTTTTTTCCTAAATTGTGAAGATATAAATAAGAATACAAATTGTGGGGGTTTAAAGAAAGATCGCTAGAGAGTGTTGTTATGTAAACCTCACTGAAAGGCTTTCAGGCAATACATATGGCAAGAGGAGAAGGATGGGGATAGAGATATTTTTGTTGCTATAATTACTATTAAGAATGGCAACAACACATTTTTGAATGTTTCCAGTGTACTAAATTGTATTCTAAGCATTTTTAGCATATTGACTCATTCAATATGCGTAATACGTCTGTGGAGTTTGCTGTACCATTCTCCCAATTTTGGAGCCAAAAGGAAATGAGGCTTAGAATTTGAAGAACTTGTCTAAAATTCCACTACTAGAGTAGTAAAGCTCATATTCAGATCCAGTCAATCCTATAAACATAAGCATGGAATTAAAATCACTTTACTTGAATCACAAGATGTGGAGAGTTGACCAATTGGAACTAAGGGTAGAAACATTCTTTGTGAACTATGGTGTGTAAAACTGCATTCAGATCCATGTGATGTAGGGAGCACTAGTCAGAGTGTGGTCTGTGGGCCTCCTACAGTTGTGTTTGTCACTGTTGAGTGTCTGTATATATAGAAAACTTGAGAATCAGTACTTCTGGGTTTACAGATCATCATACTAAGTAAGTCAGACAGAGAAAGACACATAATATCATATGATATCACTTATATGTGAAATCTAAAAAATAGTACCAATAAACTTATTTATAAAACAGAAGCAAATTCACAAATAAAAGAAACTTATTATTACCAAAGAGGAAGGGCATGGTTGGATGAACTGAGTATTGGATTAACAGATCCACACTACTATGTATAAAATAGATAAGCAACAAGGATTCACCGTATAGCATAGGGGACTATACTCAATATCTTGTGATAAAGTATCATGAATGGACTGGGGGTTTGGGATTGACATATGCACACTGTTGTATATGAAATGACTGGTCATTGGGGACCTGCTGTATAGCACAGGGAACTCTACCCAATATTCTGTGATAATCTATATGGGAAGAAATTCTGAAAAAGAATGGATGTGTGCGTATGTATAACTGAATCACATTTTTGTACAGCAGAAATGATCACAACATTGTAAATCAAATATACTTCAATAAAACTTTACAAAATGAAAAAAATATAGATATATACATATATGAGTATGTATAACGAAATCACTGATGTAAACCCCAAACTAACACAAGATTATAAGTCAATTATACTTGAGTTAAAAACAAAAAAATCAACATTTCAAAAAATGTTGTGACCATTTGACAGTGATGTTATGTCTGTTGAAACTATCAAAAACCTGAATTTTATTTTATAACTTTTCATTTCATATTTCTAGGATTTATTTTTAATATAAATATAAGCAATGATCAATAACATTGGAATTAAAAAAAAAACTGGTGTTTTATGGTATAACATTTGAGAACCACTGATGTGGAATGATGACAATCCTGATTTCTATTAATTTCTATTATTCTTTCAATGGGTTTAATATCTATCTAGTAAGATTAACAGATTTAAAAGAAGGAGCATAATTGCCATCATCTAGCACTGTGTTTTGTACATGGTAGCTTTTCAGTCAAAGCTGGCTAAACATGTTATCGTAAGAATAAAAACCAAGGGTTGCTTGACAGCATTTTCATGACATCTTAGTCTGCTGAAAACTATTCTTGGAGAAAGAGAACTAAAGCAGAAAGTCCTCTTCCAGCAGAACCTCCTTTAGCCAGTCTGTTTTTGTAATTTGATCCTGGGGGAAAGAGCTAGATGAAATAAAAAGGCTCCTGTCAGGGATTTATGAAAAGAATTTGCAAGAGATTTGGAGTCTGGAGGGACTTGACTCCATCTTCCACAATAGTTTGTCTTGAGTATTGATGCTTTAGCACTATGACTTGAGTACTCAGAATGACAACTGTCCAAGTAAAGGCCCTGGTAATGATTGCCCAGAAGGTCCCCACCACAGGCAACCAGGGAAGGATTTTGAGAAGTAAGGAGGCAGCCTTTGCTGCTGCCTTCAGGGATTTCAACCCAATGTGCTATTTTGCCAGGATCATCCTTGAGGCCTTTCTTCCCTTTGACTTCTGTGCCTCTGGAGGCCCCTTCGACTCCCCGTGGATGGCTTCCTCTTGATGTCTTTTCCTGGTACAAAACTTCTGGCTTCTCAGGCCTGAATTGCCACATACCTTTCAGAGAATATTCTAGACAGTCTTTTATTGAATATCTGGTCCCTATGCCATCCTATTTCAGCAATCTTCTGTGCCACATGCCTATAGAGTTTTCCCTTCCAGGGTTCAAAATAACTTTAAAAAATTTTTCTGGCTGTATTCCTCCATCCCAGATTTTTAAACCATGATGAAAGTAATCACATTTAATATTTTAAGGTAAAAAGAAAAAAATTACTAAATGAATGAATAAAGATTTACTATATACTTTCTATATACAAGGCACTCTACTGGGCAGGGGGAGGGTGCAAATATGGGTCAGTTCCTCATTCAGTATTTATTGATAAGTTCACTGTTAATACACACTAGGGATAACCTTAGAGCATATACAATTACACAAGTTTGAATAGAAGAATACAAAATAAATACGAATAGAAGGTCCCTTGTTTTCTTCTCACATCCCAATGGGTCATCTGGAACAATCCTTAGGCAAGTGTATCCCACTGTCAAGACCACTGTTCAAAGGTGTGATTATGCAGGTGTTAGATAAATATATCACGAAAAGAAAAATAGGTATCATAAAATTCACAGATAAAATGTTATGAGTGATCGATATATTATTTCAAAATGAATGGATTGTAAACATCTGCCTCAAACACACTACACATCCAAATCTGATAATTTTTCAAATTAAAAATTAATATGACAGAGCACAATGATTACCAGCAGAGTTTGGAAAATGTTTTTGAAAAAAAAAAATCCTGATGGTAAATATTTTATGTTTTGAAGGCCATGTGGTCTTGGTCACAACCAACTCCACTCTGCCATCTGTAGCAGAAAGTCACAGCTGTACTTTCAATAATGAATTAATGAATGGTTTTTGTGAGTGTAGAAAATCTAAGTTGGCAATTTCTTAATCCTGCTGGAATCCTGAGATTTTTTTTTTTCATTTCTTGCCTATGGTAATTAGAGTTAATAGATATGATCAGAATGAGATAACTGCCATCTTTGAAGTGAAAAAGGTACAGAGACACAGTTTTGTGATTTAGAAACATTTGCTTTAAAAACTCAAACCAAAAAAAATTATTTTTACATAATTAGAATTTAAGTAAAGAAGAAGGCTGTGTTTTTCTAATATTTGTTATATGATGTATAAGAGTAGTAATAAAGTAAGTTGTATTTTCTATATTTATTTAGCCTTCATTTTTTAATGATTTTTATTTTTTCCATCATAGCTGGTTAACAGTGTTATTTAGCCTTCTGATTTATGTTAAAGTAATGTTCAGACCAGAGCATGAACATATCTTTTTCCTGAGAGATACACATTCTATAAAGACTTCTATGTTAGGTCAAGAGAATGAGGGAACTTAAGCTAACAGTGTCACTTCACCCTCAATGTCTCTATTTTGTCAATTATTAAATGAGAATAATGCCTACAGATATTGTGAGGATAGGTGTTAAAGGTCATTTTGGTCTTTGAAAAAATCAGTGCTATGCAAGTCCAACATAGCATTAAAATCAAAATATCTTCTATCTTTTAAGCAGGCAGCAATGACTAATAGAATCAAAAGGAGAGAATTGTCTAAATGGCTGGTGAGTTTGAAACAGTTCACATTTTCTTCTTTACAAAATTAATCCAAGTTGACCTGGGAGTACTTTCTAAACAGAACTGAATGTTTAACCATCACAACTAGTCAGTGTTTAGTTGATGTTTGAGAGAAGGTACCAAGGAAAGGGCTATGAGTAGGCAGGAAAAGCATTCCCCTGGCATAGAGATCTGGATTAAGTTAGCCTGTGTCTATGGGGTTGTGTTGTTGCTGTCAGCCTGAGTTGAGGAGTTGATAGAACAGGGGTTTAGAGATGCATGTTGCACAGGGGCTCTGGAAAGCAATTTAGTAAAAAAAAAATCGCAGTTACCTTGTATAGCGGTTTTGCTATCTCTGCCCTTATTGGGGTTGTGAGAAGCCCAGGGGGTTATGCATATGAGAGAAATTTGCATAATTTCTGAAAAGGGGAAGAGCTCAAAAATATTTATCCATGTGCTCCTAGGGCTGGGTATTCTCATCCAGAGTTTAACAAATGGCATTTATATATAGTTTCAAATGATGCAACTGACAAGGACTTAATTTCAAGAATATACAAGCAACCTATACAACTCAACAGCAAAAAAGCCAACAACCCAATTGAAAAGTGGGTAAAGGACCTGAGTAGACATTTCTCTAAGGAAGATGTACAGATGGCCAACAAGCACATGAAAAAATGCTCAACAACACTGATTATTAGAGAAATGCAAATCAAAACTACCATGAGATAACACCTCACACCAGTAAGAATGGCCATCATTAATAAGTTCACAAAAAACAAATGCTGGAGGGGGTGTGGAGAAAAGGAACCCTCCTACACTGTTGGTGGGCATGTAAGCTGGTACAACCATTATGGAGAACAGTATGGAGGTACCTTAGAAAACCATACATAGAACTACCATATGAACCAGCAATCCCACTCTTGGGCATATATCTGGACAAAACTTTCCTTGGAAAAGACATATGAATCCACATGTTCATCGCAGCACTATTCACAATAGCCAAGACATGGAAACAACCCAAATGTCCACTGACAGGTGATTCGATTAAGAAGATGTCGTGTATTATATATATATATATACACACACACACAATGGAATACTATTCAGTCATAAAAAGAACAAAATAATGCCATTTGCAGCAACATGGATGGAACTAGAGACTCTCATCCTGAGTGAAGTAAGTCAGAAAGATAAGGACAAATACCATATGATATCACTTATATCTGGAATCTCATCTGAGACACAAATGAACCTTTTCACAGCAAAGAAAATCATAAACTTGGAGGAGAGACCAAGGGGGTGGAGGAGGGAGTGGGATGGATTGCAAGCTTTTGGTTAATAGATGCAGACTCTAGTCTTTGGAATGGATTAGCAATGAGATCCTGCTGTGCAGCACTGGGAACTATGTCTAGTCACTTATGATGGAGGATGATAATGTGAGAAAATAAAATGTATACATGTATGTGTAACTGGGTCACCATGCTATACAGTAGAAAACTGAGAGAACACTGTAAACCAGCTATAATGGAAAAAAATAAAATTCATTATATAAAAAAATGGCATTTATTTGAAACAAAGAATTATGGATTTCCTTAATATAGCCACCTTAATTCTGTCTACCCATTATAACCAAGCTTCTAAAATGAATTGCTCAGTGATATCCCTAAGCCGTCCTTTATCGTCTCTTTTATAGTCTCTATAATGTCTATTATTTCTTCCCCTCCAACTCACTCCACAAACTTCACCAGCCTGTCCTTTTTTCCATCATACTCCATCCAAAAATATGGTCACCAAACACTTTTTTTTTTTAATTAATTTTTTTTTTTTTAGGGCAGCTCCCTCAGCATGTGGAGATTCCCAGCCAAGAGGTCTAATTGGAGCTACAGCTGCTGGTCTATGCTACAGCCACAGCCAGCCAGATCCATGCATATTCTGTGACCTACACCACAGCTCAAAGCAATGCTGGAGCATCAACCCACTGAGTGAGGCCATGGATCGCACCCTACAACCCCATGGCTCCTAGTCAGATTTTTTTCTGCTGCACCATAATGGGGACTCCAACTCTGGGGTTTTTAAGATCAAAGCCTAATCTTATTAAGTTGCTCGGTGTTTTCTACACCATGAAATATTTTTCTTTTCATGACACATTTTTAATAGAAGATTTTTTTTTCTGTTTTGTTTTTTTTTTGTTTCTTTTTTTTTTAAGGGCCACACCTGCAGCACATGGAGTTCCCAGGCTAGGGGTTGAACCAGAGCTTCAGCTGCCAGCCTGCACCACAGCCACAGTGACACAGGATCCAAGCCATGTCTGCAACCTGCACCATAGCTTACCACATTGCCAGATCCTTTAACCCACTGAGCAAGGCCAGGGATTGAAGCCATATCCTCATGGATACTAGTCAGGTTCAGAACCCACTGAGCCACAATAGGAACTCCCATATTGTGGGCCTTGTAATACCAGGGTTTCTCTTTGTCACACCAGCTCTCTGTCTCTTCACTGGGTACACTTTGCTTCATAAATATCACTTGCAGCCATGAAGTTATTGACCAACTTTCCCATGACAAGTCCAACATGGAGACTCTCAGTTAGGTGTTACTGTGAACTTGACAAGAATAGACAATCCTATTTACTTGGCATCTCTTTCTTCCTGGTTGTTTTGTAGGTGGCTGAACTATAATGAGTTCAGGGTACACTTCCTAATATAGTGCAATGATCTTTGTTATATACTATACTCTCCTGGGTCTATAATATTCCATTTAGTTTCTTCTCATCTTATAATTTGACATTAAGATATATGGTGATTATATTATCTTTCTATCTAGGAGACTAAATATATAGACCTCTTTTTATCATTATTCTTTTAAAAAAATTATCCCTAAGAGCCCTATACCTGGATGAGAATTGATACATTGACACTCAAAATATTTAGCAAATGAATTAATCAAGTTCAATGGAAAAAGTGTAGGCTAAGCCACAGAATCACAAAGACTTGATTCATGTTTCTAGGCCCTGACTCCTACCTGTGTTATTTAAGATAATTACATATCTTCTCTAAGTCCTCCTCTTGTCATCTTAGTCCTGTTGATAAAAGCAGCTGGAGTACACAGTGCTTGTAAGAGTACAAATGATGCCAGACTGTAGGTATCTACCACAGTGCCTGAGAAAAAAGCATAGTAAATAATCTTAGGTTAATTCATCACTCCTTTTCTAAGCCTGTACCAGTGTATTTTTTTTTTCACTGATTGATCCAATAATGTATGAGCAGCCACTATGTGTAAGAAAAGTTTCCAGATGCTGAAAATACAGCAATAAACAAAATGGGCTGTATTCCTACTCTTGTGATGACTGCATTTTCATAGGGGGAGACAGATATGAAATATATTACTAAATACATTTACTAAATTTTAAATACATTCTCTGTGAGTATGAAGAGGAAATATGAAAGCCCTTCTGGTAAAGCACCATCTGAGCATTTTTATGTATCCTGCCAAAACGTGGAGGGTGAGTATTGCAGCAAACTGAGCAGCATAGACTTGGGGATGTTCGGATGTTCCTGGAGCATCTTCTAGTACAGCTGGGGAGGATTCTTGGTCTTTGAGTGGTAGCAGGGGACCTCAATACTATAAGGTCTTTCAGGTCTTTATAGAGACCCTCAGTTTCTCTTGAAGAGAGATGAGGGCTATGGGTGTGTTTTTTTGGGGGGGAGGGATTTGCTTTTGAGGGCTACACCCTCGGCATATTGAGGTTCCCAACCTAGGGGTCCAATAGGAGCTGCAGCTGTTGGCCATAGCCATAGCCCCAGGCACATGTTATCTGAACTGTGTCTGTGACCTATACCACAGTATACTGGATATTTAACCCACCAATTGAGGCCAGGGATGCAACCAGTATCCTGATGGATACTAGTAGGGTTCTTTTCCAGTAAGCCAAAACATGAACTCCCGTGGGTGGATTTTAAGCAGAGAGGTTACCTGATTTTGACTTAGATTTAAACCAGAGAAATCACTTTCCAGAGTGAAAACTCAAAGAACAGGGGCTGAAAAGGGAAACTAGGGAGGTGTCTATGAAAGAGTCTAGGCAAGATACAATGGTGATTTAGTCCAAGATAGTCTTTCTCAAGGGTGTTTTCTGGAGCAACAGCATCATCACCTGGGTCCCACTTTCTGAATTTTTGACTCTAGAAGTTGGTGGGGTCCAGGAATCTGTATTGTAACAAGTCTTCCAGAAAACAGTGATGCTGAACAATGGAAAAACATTGCCCTTGGACACAAATACCTTTAAAAGCAGTAAAAATTGGTCAAATTACTGATATATGTTGAAGGTAGAGCTAGTGGGGTTGACTGATGACATTATGTGAGATATGAATGAGAAATGATAATTGTGAGGTCTTTTGGGATTTTTGTTTGGTTTTGCTTTTTAGGGCCGCACCTGAAAGTTCCCAGGCTAGAGGTCAAATCAGAGCTGCAGCTGCCAATATACACCACAGCCACAGCAATGCTGGATCAGAGCTGAGTCTGCAAACTACACCACAGCTCATGGCAAAGCCAGATTCTTAACCCACTGAGCGAGGCCAGGGATCAAACCCATATCCTCATGGATATTAGTTGGGTTCATTACAGCTGAGCCACAGTGGGAATTCCAATTGTGAGGTTTTTGATCCAAGAAAATGGTGGAATCAAATCACCACATGCTGAAAGAAGATTCTTGGAGGAGCATTTGGAATGAGGATCACTTAATTCTGGCTGTATTCATTTCAATGTGTCTATTAGGCATCCAAGTGAGGTTGTTTGAGTAAGCATGTGGAGATTCAAGTCTGGAGTTCTTCTGTTTCTCTTAATAAATCTCTTTATGTTGTTATGTGGAGATGGACATATTGCAATTCTGGGATTTTTTTATCCAAGAAGTGAAACTAGAAGATAGCCTGCAGAGATTAAATAACTATCTAGGGCAGCTTTTAAAAATTACCTCAAAAAGAAAAGTGAATTCTTAATTTTTTCCTAAACTAATTCCTTCAACTTGTCATATGCTCTGGATCACCTAATAGAATCTCTGAAATGAATAAGCATGTTTTAATGAGCCCAGAAATTAAAATAATCCCATTATTCTTTGAAAGATAAAGGTAACACAAGCATTTCATATCCTCAGGTAGTACTCTGTATCTGATTTAACAGCTTGCTGAGAGGCTGGGTTACCTTAGAACCCATAGTGTGGCATTTTTATGTAGATACTACCAAGAATCTTAATAGTCTGTGAAATCTATTTCACACCAGACCTTTTAAGAATCCGCTAGGCCTCATTTGCACCAATCAATTTAATTTTGAACAGTCAGGTCTCAAAATTCTATTGGCTATTGATATATAATTTCTTCTTTGACAAAATCCACATGCCTGAATTATGTATCATGGTATCCAATTTCCTCTTGATTTGAAATACTATAGATTTTTTTTATGCTTAAAGGAATCAAATGTCTTTGTTTTTAACTAACCATATGCATGAATTTATAATGGAATAATTAGTTTTATTTAAACCTGTTACAGGATTAAAAATCTAAAGTAATAGCATTATTATCTACCTAATGGAAAACAAGAGTAGTTGCATAGTTCTGTCTTGAATGATTGTCCTGATATATTTCAATGCTTCAGAGATTCAAAAGTAGCAAACTTAAAAAAAAGTGTTGGAAACTAGAATAAACTTTAGAGCTAAATATTCTAGGTGTCTTGTAAATTGAATAAAGTTTTGTTTAGTTGAACTTTTTTTTTTCTTTTTTCTGAGTCCCTAAGTAGGAGGACTTGAGTGGTGGTACTTATTAAGTTAAAAATCCTTTGGGGTCTTCAGTGGACTTTTAGCCTATTACCAAGGGGCTAGCTTGATTGCCAAAATATCTTCATTCTCATCTAGGTGTGGAAATGACCCAGTCTCAAAACATGGATATTGTTCAGGTTTTTAAAGTTATTAAAGGCTATTCAAACCCAATAGAAATGTCACATACTTTAAAGATGAAAATTTATTAATCAAATGTAAAATGATATGTGACGTGTAATTAAGAAGATAAAATAAGTGATAAAAATTGTTATGGCAAACTTTGAGCTATAATGACTTGGCTTTGAGTTGGTAGGAAAAAGTTCCTTCCTGGGTCAAAAATTTGCTGAAATTGTTTCTTGGAAGAAAGGTCTGTTAATCCTAATATGTCTAATAATTGCTAGCTCTGTGCGCTTGTGGGTGTTCATATTTCATGGTTGTAGTCTTGCAATCCACAACTGCCTTTCACTGTTCCATGTAACACACATTTCCATTCACACCCAGCTTAGCTCAGAGCTACTTCAACTTGAGTTTAGCTGCTTGGACATGTGGCTGGCATTCTGGTTCATGAGTTGCAAAGGCGCTCACTTCCATGAGGCTGATTTGGCTTTGTTAGATGACTCTGTCCTGTCAGTCATTGTGTGGTTACCGTGGCCTCCTCCCTGGAAGTGCAAAGGCTGAGTTTCAAGTTTAGTGGGAAATGTAAACAAGGGCTCTGGAAGGAGTGTTTTTTTTTGGAAGTGAGATGGCAAGATGTTCACCTCTGATGTTTTGGCTGGAGGGTGTCTAGTGCAGATAAGGATCTGTGGACATTTCTTGCTGTTTTATAAATATCGTAACACCAATACCCATATATGAGATGAGGTTTTAAAATAATAGTTATACTACAAACAATAAATCCTGAAACAGAGTGGTATCTTTTATTGAATTCCTTAAAAACTGTCCAATAATGTAAGGCTCCCTCTTGATGTGTTTATTTAGGGGAACACATCACTGTTTAGAGAATATACGGAGGCTGAAATTACCCAAATCAATGCTTATTTTGCATACTTATATGTTATATAATAAGAACAAAGATATGTTAGGAAGAAAATTTAAGATAGAATTGATATATACTCTTAAAAATATTACTTCATAATTATAAGTATTTGGTATCATTCTATGCATGTCTTCAAATTCACTTTACAAAGTAGTAAATAGTTATATAAATCATGATTATACATTTATGGAATGAATACCAAAAAATGATTTATTCTAATATTATGGAATTCCATGTTTCACCTTGGGATAAAATTTTCAGGAATAGTATTATACTCGAATAGAAATCATATCTGAACAATACACAAGAAGGATAATTTACTTCAGGTAAATGTATTACAATACATAGTCTAGTGAAAACAAAGATGGGTAACATTGAAGGAACAAATAAATAATTAAAATAAAATAAAGTACTTTTATTTTGGCAGGGAAGTAATAAATATATAAATGAATCTATATATAGACACAAAAATTATATATAATATATACCTACATATGTGTGTGTATGTTTGTGTGTATTGCTTTTTAGGGCCACACTCATGACATATGGAAGCACATGGAAGTTCCCAGGGTGGGGGTTGATTCAGAGGAACAGTTTCTGGCCTATGCCACAGCAGCGTAAGATCTGAGCCGTACCTGTGACCTACACTATAGCTCATGGCAATGCCGGATCCTTAACTCACTGAACGAGGCCAGGGATGGAATCTGCATCCTCATGGATCCCGTTGGGTTCATTACTGCTGAGCCATGACAGGAACTCCTCTGTATGTATATTTAAAAGTTCAACCTTAGGAGTTCCCATTGTGTCTCAGTGGGATAAAAACCCGACATGGTGTCTTTGAGGATTCAGGTTCAATCCCTGGCTTTGATTAGTGAGTTAAGGATCCAGCATGCCACAGCTTATGATATAGGTTGAGGATTCAGGTTCAATCCCTGGCTTTGATTAGTGAGTTAAGGATCCAGAATGCCACAGCTTATGATATAGGTTGCAGCATGCCACAGCTTATGATATAGGTTGCAGTAGATGGATCCAACATTGCTGTGGCTATGGTATAGGCCAGCAGCTACAGCTCTGATTTGACCCCTAGTCCAGAAACTTGCATATGCCACAGGTATGGCCCTGAAAAGACAAAAAAAATTAGAGTACAACATTAGCTAAATAAATATTGTAAATAGGAATCTATCATGTGTGTGTGTTCATGTTTGTGTGTGTGTCTGCATGTGCACATATGTGTTCCTAATATATATACTTGAGGGGGCTAAATAAATTGTATTTTATTAAATTTGAGATCATAACAAAAATGAAGATCTGTTTAAAATTTGAGTGATTTCTTTTTTGGTGCAGATGGTGTTTCCTTACTGCTCTCCACATCTTATCTATTAGTATGTGTAGTTTACATCGCTATGTTCCTTTTTAAGAATAAACATATCCCTTGAGAGGACAAACAGCATAAGTTTTCTTTAAGAGCATTGTGTTTTCTTTCTAACATTCAGTTGAATGGTGAATATGTTGGTTTTTACCAGACATGGTAGTAAGGGGAGACATGATGTGGTTGGAGCAACATACGAAATTGGAGCTGAGTATCAGCTTCAACATTGTAGAGTCTGGGCTTATTGCTATGGCTATTAAACTGTTCAAATGTTAAATGGGAATGAAAATCCAAGCTCTATTTACCTCATTTCTTAGGAAAATCCAAATCAATTGTAAAATCTTAGAAATGTAAGACACCATACTTAACCATCTAGGACTTTTCTCTCTAAACATCTTCTTGCATATCCTTGATAAGTAGTTGGCAAGACTTCTTTAATATTTCATGGGGAGATCTATCTGCTAGGCATCACATTGATTAGATAGACTTTTATACTGAATGGTTTGTTTGTTTTGTTGTTGTTGAGTAGTATGAGTTGTTTGTTTATATTGGATATTAAGCCCTTGTTGCACTGTCCAGAAATATTTTCTCCCATTCTATAGATTGTCTTTTTGTGTATTTTATGGTTTCTTTTGCTGTGCAGAAGCTTGGGAATTTGATTAGGTCCCATTTGTTTATTCTTATTTTTATTTCTATTGCCTTGGAAGACTGTGGTGTCTTAGGTTTTTTTAAATTATTTTTATTTTTTCCATTATAGTTGGTTTACAGTGTTCTGTCACTGTTCTACTGTACAGCAAAGTGACCCAATCATATATGTATATAGTTTTTCTCACATAATCCTCCATCATGCTCAGTCACAAGTGACTAGATATAGTTCTAATGCTATACAGAAGGATTGCATTACTTATCCATTTCAAATGCAATAGTTTGCATCTATTAATCCCAGATGCATTATATACCTAGTTGGGTTTTGAATTAATCTAGGATGACCATCCCAAATGAAGCTTTATCAGGATAAATAAATATGCATGTAAGGATGTGTAGGTGTGAGTGTGTGTGTAAATCTATGTTTTTATAAAAGTATACCTTAAAATTAAAACAACACTTTTAGGAACACAATTTAATGTTCTTTTAATCACAGATCAGTCAAGCTAGATTGGATTTGAGCATTCAGGATTTCTGTTAAAACAGAGGAACACATGAGAACATTGGATATTTAGAGGGTAAAAGTGAGGGATATGTAAAGGATGGAAAGTATTTCTAAAGAATTATTTCCTGTACTTTGTGCTAGTTGCTTAATACCCTGGGGACTGCTGCGCAATAACTGATGATTGGATTGTCTAGGGATTGGCAACTGGATGTCACTCTCCTACTCAGCACTTCATTCATTTTTCAAAACAAGAAGCTCTCAGGGAGTCTAGCTGGAGAAAGCTGCAAAGTCCCTAGCATGTGTCAGTGAGCTGAAGGGAATAAGGGGTTAGCTCATTTTTGTCCTTTCTTGTTAGGCTTGTATAAGAAAAAAGGACAAAGGAATAGGAAGAGGGGAGAGCCAGGTTCAAGAACTCAGGGTTGGGATCTTGGCTTCACATGGAGGTCACTCTGGCTGCTTCCTGTGGTCAATGGGAGGATCCTGTGCTACTCCTTCTGCAGCTAATCAGGATTTCAGCGGTGGAGCTGCTGTTCTGGTTCTTCCTTCTAAAAGTGAATAAGAACATGAAATGGGCACATTTCCTGGATAAGGTGATAAGTGCTAGGTAAAGGATGACATGATGAAAGGACAGAATGATAGCAAATGGAAGAAAGTCAAAACTCTGACATAAATTTAGGGGCCACTTAAATAATAATCCCTAAATATTTGATTGATAGATATGTCTTTTCTTCTGATGACTCAGAGAGCTCTTTAATGATTAAGAGAGTTAATTTATCAGGAGTATTTTTCTAAATTTTCTAGATAAATTAACCTTCCAAGGAGTTTAAACTTTGTGGAAAGTTTTCCTTTGATCCTCCAAGTAAACAGTTCTTTTAATTTCATTAAGTTTTTGGATGCAGGTGATGGTTCTATCTGATGCGTGCCAAGCTCTCTGCTAAGTGATTGTGTATCTTCAATGCCAGAATAGACTCAATTTTTTTCTCAACCAAACTAAAAGATTATTTATAGCTATGATGACCTTTTACCAATTGATGGCTAGAACAATGACAAGCTTGTTGACAAGAAAACTTTCAGAATCTAGGGACTTGAGAGAGACAACTGAGGGGAAAGAAAGATAATTTAAAAAAAAATTTCTTTTTTTTTAGGGCTTAGGTGAGGCCTATGGAAGTTCCAAGGCTAGGGGTCAAATCAGAACTGCAGCTGCCAACCCACACTGCACAGCATCTGCGACCTACACCACAGCTCACTGAAGGCAATGCAGCACCCTTAACCCACGGAGCGAGGCCAGGTATAGAACAGACCTGCATCCTCATGGATACAAGTTGGGTTAATTTCTGTTGAGCCACAACAGGAACTCCTTTTTATTATAACTTTATTTTTTGATAGAGATTTTTAAATATTTTTATTCCCTGATAAGTTGACCCACAGAACCAAATGTTAAAAACCATTCTAAGTCAATACTGTGTTCTAAACCCCAGAAGACAGAGATGAAAGAGATTAAATGGGTGAATGAATGATTTCAGAGCTGAAATCTCCCTAGAGTAGAGGTGTTCCAAATCCAGTGCAAGGATCCTATAGCATGAGGGTTTATGAAATTAATTTCTTTATCCATCCAAAAGTCAAAATTTATAAGAATTAAATGACTATACAAATGTGAAGTGACTTGATTAGTATTGATAGGAAAATGCTCTACTAATTGATCCACTTTGGCTAATACTTAATATGAGCTACAACATGGTTTATTAAGTGCAACTGTTGAATAAACTGTAGATTTTACAGTCAGACTGGCCTGGGTTCTCTACTGCTTAATTACTGGGTGTCCTTGAGCAAAGTAGCTAACATCTCTGAATCTCACTTTTCTTATCTGTTAAAATAATAATGACAACCCCTAGGTAAAGATCGTCCTGAGAAGATTAATGTTGAGAAGATAAATGTGGAGTATCCAGCAATAACCCTGTGGTTGTCCATGGCCATTAGCTATTATTGCCATTACTCTGTCCCTTGGCCAGGGTTTAGTACCGTTTCCCCATCTTGGGACATAAGCCTGAATTGCCTACAGAGGGGGGATCAGGGTGGAAGAAAAAGTCAGTTTATCCATTCTTCATGGTTGCCAATATCCAGGAAGTGTTAATGTAGTGATTTCCAGGAGGGGCATTAATTTGAGTACATCTTGAAGTAGAAGCTAAGAGAGCCTTCAAAATAACTTGAAGTAGGATCTAAAATGTATTAAGAAATCAAGAATTTGTATTTGTCAATATGTGACATGTGGAATTTAAAAATGTCAAAAATGGAGTTCCCTTCATGGCTCAGCAGTTAACAAACCCGACTAGGATCCATGAGGATGCGGGTTTGTTCCCTGGCCTCGCTCAATCGGTTAAGGATCCGGCATTGCCATGAACTCTGGTGCAGGTTGCAGATGCGGCTGAGATCCCACATTGCTGTGGCTGTGGTGTAGGTTGGCAGCTGTAGCTCTAATTCGACCCCTAGCCTGGGAACTTCCATATACCGTGGATGCAGCCCCCCCCGAAATAAATAAAAATGCCAAAAATGGTACATTATTTGTAAATGGTATTTACCTAGAATAAATGTTTTGTTTAATGGCTACAGTGGTGCAAAGGATGGTAGGAAGTGGCTGTCATCTAAGTATGTGGCCTTGGAAAACTCATGGTTATGGTTTCCACATTGAATGTGAGCTGTTGAAAGAATTCCTTTATTCATTCTGTCCACCTCTAAAAGTTACCCAAAGCCATGGTAGATGCCAGAGTTTTACTGACTTCTGATCCCATAGGGGTGCCAGTAGTGCCAGCAGAATGCCCCAAACAAGTGGTTCCTCTGATCATCTCCTCTCTCTCCCCATCCTTTTGATCCAAAGATTGGAGAATTGGAAATTATTCCTTAGAATCACTTGCAGAGCATGGCACAAGGTGTTTTTTTGGTTTGTTTGTTTGTTTTTTTAAGAACTTAGTTAAGACTTTTCTAAAAGCTCTAATCTTATTATTTGGAGGAAATAACATCCTGAGAAGATGCATTTGTGTGCATGTGCTGCTGATCTCTTCAAAGAAAGGGCTTATACAGTCACCAGTTTATTACTGCTTTCACTCAGAAAGAACAAGCCAGCTTTCCACAAACACCCCCACCTAAAAGAAATATCAATTATGAAAATTATGTGTGAACTTTTCATTACTTTTGGTATAACCTCTCAGTTTTCTAATGGTTTTGGTAAAAATTATATCTTTAGGGAAATTCAAATTCCATTTGCTAGAGTTACTTTATTTCAAACCATTCACCTCACGCCTCACAGAATTCAATAGTGCCAGGAATAGCATAAAATCTATAGAAAAGAAAATAGGATAAAGAAATATTATTAAAAAAATCCAGTCATAAAATTGATGAGAAAGGTATAAAAGTATAGACTTATGATCTTATGTAATTTTCTTGCATCAGCTGTGGGTTCCATATAATGGAATATTTTATATATTCAGTTCTCTAGAAGGCTATTTGTGTTACTTTCATAGTCCTCAAAACACATTTGTTCTCATTTAATAGTATTCATTCAACAAATGCTGACTGAGCTGTGAGAAAACCAGAAGGATTGTATGTATTGTTTCTGTTCTTCAAGTAGAGTTTGGAGGGAACTTAAACATAGGAAAATTACAAGTGAAAGCAGTAATTGACTGATTATCAGGATAGTTGATCAAAACACTGAATGATAAAGATATTCAGGAAGGGAGTTGACAATATAAATTGACTTATGCATTTTGTTCAAGAATGTGGCATTTACACTACATCTTTGAAGATTTTGTGTTTGAATTGTCAGAGAAAGGGAAAGATACTAAAATTGAGCTGGCAGCTGGAAAATAACTACATTTAAAGGAGTGTTGAGAGAGAAACTTAACTAGAGTAATAATGGAATACAAAACCAGATGCTTAAGTTAATATTGAATTTAAAAGAAGTGAATTATAAGGTATACAGTATTTTGCTTTATTTAATGGATAGGCATGTGACAAGTGGGATTTGAGTACAGTAATGTTATGAGATTTGTGTTGTTTTTGTCTGTGTGAAAAGTGGGCAGCCACTGAGGA
Organism: Phacochoerus africanus; assembly: GCF_016906955.1. NCBI lineage: Eukaryota > Metazoa > Chordata > Mammalia > Artiodactyla > Suidae > Phacochoerus > Phacochoerus africanus. The sequence goes on from NC_062544.1 coordinate 143,771,801, forward strand.
AGAGAGTCTGAAGGATTCACTTGTGGAAGGGGGTGAGGTCAGGCTGGTGATGAACAGATGTTAGGAGGCTCCATGCTTGTCATCTTGGCTTGAGTGTAGAGGCATTGGGAATGGGATGGAGTGGATATTGAAAACAAGGAAGAGTTTCCAGAACATGGAAACTCAAGACTGTTCCCCACCATGATACTGGTAGAGGTCTCTACCCATCTCTTTATAAATTGAAGACTTTGACTAACTGCCACTCACCTCTGATAACTGGCTAATTCATTGATACTGCACAATCATTCTTATAGTGTCATAGGCAATTATACTTCTGATTAGCATGACCATAGATAATTGATAATATTCCAGACCAATTTTTTTTTTTAAGTTGGATTTCATTAGCCTATAGGTAGAGAAGTCTTACTTCTGCCAATTATTGTATTTAAGGAACTCAGACTTGGCAACTAGTGACATGAAATAAAGTTAAAAAAAAGATGAAATTCTAAGTTTGAGAAAGTGATACTTTATCATAGAATGAATGCTAAATCAAGTCAGCAATGAGCCTTTGAAATGCTTAAGAAAATAAAGTTAGCCTCTTAAAAAATTCTTAAGCTATTACAGGATAGTACAGAGTTTTTTCAAACAATGACTTAAATAACCTGGAAGTTAAGAAATATATTTGAAAAAAATGAAGAAATGTTGAGATGAGATGAACATTAAAATTTGACTCTAAATGTTTACCATGCTAAATAGATCTGTAATTATTTCTTTGTCCCAAGATACTGATATTGTATGTTTCCCTTTTTGGAACATCTATATAGATATTATGTACACATTAATTGATATAAATTCTTCAGCTCTGCAGAAACGTAGAAGAATTTTATAGTTTCATCAGAATCAAAAGGATGTATCTGTGGGTCCAGCAGTGACCTTAAAATGTACCTCTGATAGAGTGGCCAACGAATTTGTTAAATATTGATAACTAAAGGCACCTCTTAGGACTTAAACGTCCACGAGGTGTCTGTAGAGACATAAAGAGATACCACAGCAGGTAGCAGAAGCACAAGACATTATTTCTGCCTTTTGATAGAAGATGTTTATTATTTCCATCAAACACAACACATAAAATACCTTATAAATGGCTGCAAAACACATTATGAAGTGCCTCCTGGTGTGTTTACACTAGTCTATTTTGAACAATTCCCTTTGATACAGACATCAAGAAATGACCTTTCTGGCAGCATCTGCTCCTGTTTGAATTTGCACTCTCATCTAGAGTCCCATTATCTCATTAAATCATTTATGTGCAGGAGGAGAAATGTGGTAGTGACTAGAAAATCTCACAATTTGTTTTTTATATGTTCTGCCTTTTTGACAAACACATTTGGAGTAAAAAAAGCTATAGAAATAACTTAATTAAAGTTAGGCACTTAATGTCAGGAGTGAGTGTTTTTGACAGTGTGGAACAGACTAAGTTTAAAAACTCAAAGTAATTTTGGAAGCTCAGAATATTCTAGCACCTACTTATGCTTCTTTATACCTTATGTGAGGGTTTTGCTTTAGCCCAGGGTAGGAAAGCTCATTCCGGATCAATATTGCACTTATCAACCTCTATGCAGACACATGGTATTACTTTGCTACTTGAAACTTCAATTTTCTCATTTGTAAAATGGAAGAATATATTGAATAAAATAAAGTTTCTTTTAAGCCATAGAGTAAAGGAGTCAATAATAACAATGGATATAGCAGATCAGTGTCACATTATGAGTCCTGGGATCAACTTTTTCTATGGTTAATGAGCCACCTTCAGGACAGAAAGCTTAAGAGGTATAGTTTCTTCATTGGTCTTAAATTTGACACATTTGTTGTTCTATCCATAATATTAAAAACAGAGGTTTTAGTTACAATTTCTTTGTTCCTTCTGAGATCCGCTATTTCCTAGTTCTGTATTTTTAGACAATTTTAAATCATTTTGTACCTCTGTTTATTTCTCTACAAAAGTGTTCATTGGAAATTTTGAATAAGATGATTTATATTAAATAGTTGAATGTTGACTGACACTTAGTGAGCCTTCAAACATTAGGTCCTGTTGCTTATTATTTGTGTTGATATTTTCAGTTATGTTACTCTTCTTTGAATGGGGGCATCCAGTACCTTCACGAATCACTTGTGATCCTGAAGTAGCTTCAAAGCCTTTATAATTACAATGCCTAAGTCAGAATATTAGGTTCATGTTTGCAGGAAAGGTAGCAGTTATGTTTACAAAAGCTCCACTGGAGTATCTGGGGCTAAGCAAAAAGTTACACCTCTAATGCTTTCTCCCAATATTAAGCTTAAAGAAATCACTGAACTTTTAAACTCAGATTTAGGAAGGACACATAGAACACTGCCAGTTACTCTCTTTCACTTGGAAATATGAGGCAGTTAAAATATTTTAAAATTTCCAGTGAGGCAACCAGAACCTAGTTTGGTTAATAGACTTTCTAAAGTCATTTAAATAGACCAAGATAGAGAGGTAAATATTACTGGGTTGATGACATGGATGTGTGAGTGTCTGTGTGTGTGAGAATTGAGAGAAAAGAGGGAATTCTTATACTCTGTTTAGGTAGTTGTTTTGCTTTTTTAAACTTAAGATATTGAAACCAGGTAGAGTTATGCTAAACTTCAAGGAATTTATCATTTACCATTAAATACCTACTGTGTACCAGAAATTATTATAGATACCATCACCTATAGCATCCCATTTAAAGTAATGTGGTTAGAGACTAACAACCAGAAAACAAAGTATTAGCCCAAGTGTAGATATTTTAAAAAGGGATATATATTTTTTCTTGCTGTGTACTAATTAGAGTTTATCTCCACATTGAATTCTTTAATATTCATTCACTTATCCAAACATTTTAAAATGTCTATTTAATAAACAGTATTTGTTAAATAGGGGTACTATTCTGGATGTTAGAGATACAACAAGAGATAGTATAAATTAGTCCATTGACCTCAAAGAGCTTTGAGACAGCCAATAAATAAATAGATAACTAATTTAATATCAGATAGTGGCGATGGCTCTGTGGACAAGAGAAACAGATTAAGAACAGCATGATTCTCTAAAACAAAGAACAAGTGTGGCAGATTATCTTATTCAGTCCTCTATATCCAGCCTACATAATTGGCCATACAGACGACTTTATGCATACCAGGACTATGACAGATTATGGCCTAATATAATTTCATATGGGAAATGGCTTTTGTTTCAAGGTTGATGGCCCAGAATAAGGAACACTTAGGAAATCTCCTAGGCCATTTTGCTTGGTTTACCTATTGAAAACTAAGAATTAACTTGACCAAGGCCAAAGAAGTAGGTAATGGCAGAACTGGGCTTAAAATATGTCTCGCCTATCACCCAGATGGAAAACTCTTTTCCATGTACCAGCTGGACTTCCATCTGGGCTGCACTTTTGCCTAAACAATTATCACATGGAAAAATTTTAAATAGCTTTTTTAGGCAGTATAATTCAAACTTTAGGCTATAGAGTTTTTACTTTAGCTCTGCTACTTCTTAACTATATAAATTGGTGCAAAATAATTACTCCTGTTGAGGCTCCATTTCATACTTTGTAAAATGGGAATAATAAAATGTATCAGAAACTCTATACATTTTAGAAATTGAGTTTATGCATGTAAGTCACTTTGCACATTGTCTAGTGTAGAATAAATGTTTACAAAGATTAGATTTTCATGTAATCAAGGATCCCTAGTTAATAAATACATTACCGCATTTAGCACAGAGGGGCCATTTATTAATGATTGATGAATAAGACAGAAAAGGAGTACTTTAATGGAGACCAAATGCTTTTATTTTAATCTTGGGAATCTGGCCCATCACTGTTGCTTTTATTGTTTGTCCACCCCCTGCCTCATGCCCTTGGGTTGCCCTAGTAGAATCTCCCGGTCTCTGGTGTTTATTTATGATAGTGCCCTCTCTAGTAAACAGAAGGAAGAGACTTGCCGAAAGGAAAATGACTCACCTCCAACATACTTCAAGAAATTAATTAATCATCCCTAAACCTCTCAAAAGAAGGCACATAACTTTAATTATCTGACAGATGGAGAAATAGAAGCAATGAGTCCCTAGATTCTACTCTTTTGCTCAGATTACTAAGTGCTTTGACTTCATCTATAAACTCATTAATTTGATACTTCCTATTTTCTTTTGCAAAGCATTCCTCAGTGAGGAATTTATCACCAGATTGATGCCCTTTCTTGAAGAAATGATCAAATATAATATCTGTCATTTTGCTTTTGCTCTCCTTGGCTTCAAATATTTATCTTGTCCAATAAATTTGTTCACACCAAGTGCACACATTTTAGAGGGCCTGGGGCTTTGGGGGATGCAGAACAGCATTCTTTTCCACTGATTGCATAAAAAATGAGTCAATGTTTTCTATTTTATCCGGAATAAGTATTTTTCATGTCTTATCTAGAGTCTATTCTATATTATCTTCATGGGATATAGAGATGAGATAGAATAAAAATTCCAAAATGAATGTGGTCAGCATTTTGGTTTCAGAGGAGACTGTCTCTTTTGTATCTACTTAGCCATATTGCTTTTTGGCTGCTGATTTGACTTCTTTTCCACCTTTTCTCTTTTGATCCTCTAGGATGCTCATTTTCTCAGGGTAAAATAGCAGACATTAAAAACCAGAAATACTAGTCAAATAAGTCTTACCTAAAAAGATTTGTGTATGATTCCTGTTGTGTTTTTTTCCAGAATAGGTAAAACTAAAGCATGGTGGGAAAATCAGAATAATAATCACTTCTGGAGTTTGAGGAGAGTATTATAATGTTAGTGTGATTGTAATGTTATGTAGCTCTTGGATACCACAGGTCTAATGCATTTGTCAAAACCCAACAAATGTTGCTCAAGATTTGCTCTTTACAGTGTACATGAATCTTATGTAATTTTTTCAAAACATTGAACACTAGTTAATTATGTGCATTTTGAAGTATTTAGAGAAAAGTGTACTGAAGTTTACAGGGTTGATCTGAAATACAGCACAAATACCTGATACTGATGGATGGATAAATGTATAAGTTTGTGATAAACAATATAAGAAAATGCCAATAGTAGAAACTGATAATAGCTATAGGGGTGTTCACTGTAAAAATGTTTAAACTTTGAAATATGTTTAAAATGTCTGTTAAAAATACTGAAAATATGTGGAATAAAACTGGAGAATTGAGGGCTTTCAAGGGGCTGTATTTTAAGAGAACTTTGGATTCAGAAGCTATTCCAACTCTTAATTGAACATTAAAAATTTGCTTGATAACTGAAATTAAGATTTGCAATTTTTGTCGATCTGGCAAATAAACTTGTGTTTGTTTAGGGAAGTCTAAACCATATGAGTCTTGCTGGGAGGCAGTATGAATTCCGCCAAAAAGCCAAAAATGCTGCATTTGTCATTTCGTTGAAGATTCTTGCAATTTTGTGGACATGAGTTCAAGGCTCAACCCATGAGACTCGTTTAATCCTAGTCTTTGAATTGCAAGCTCATGAATCAAAAACAGTGTTGAACTCATTTTTAGCAGCAGAAACCAATTTCCAAGGACAGTAGAGGTATAGAGATAGGTGTCTGTGTCCAATGCTGGTGGTAATTCTAGAAAAATATATTATTTGCACGTGTTGATAGTATTCTTCATGACATTCCTTTTTTTGACATGATTTTGACCATTTTCTAAACCTGCTTTCTGGCTTTCCCATCATTCCTGGAAACAACTGCTTAATCAATATGCTCTACCCTTTGGAAATGTGTGTGTGACTATTCTATGTATGTATATGTTTGGTTGTGTGCATGTGTGTACACATATAGTTGCATGTATGTATATGTAAAGGAATGTCAGTGCTTGTGTGTATATATATGTATGCATATACATATATATTACAGGTGTATACATATGTATATAATAAAATACAGTGAAATATACATCTTCTACCTAAAATATAAATTATGTTTGTGTTTTTATGTATACATACAAACTTATGCTTCATTGTTTCTATTGCTAGAAACTGAGATTCTTGAAAATAATATAACTTTATAGTTATGTGAATCAGTTATTGATATGGACATATTTCAAGTATATTTTATATAAACTTGTATCATGCCTACAGAAATATTCTGGTCTCCTCTATTGTAAAACTACTTCATACCAGCTGGCTTCTTAAAGTTCTGTTCTATACCAACCACTGGCCAATATCACCTGGGTGTACAGTAATCCAATTCTGATGCTAACCTCTGGAAGTTAACATAGACCCCACAAGTTAATGGCTTAGGCTTCCACAAGACTGCCCTTCGTCCGGACATCAGCAGCATGTGGCATGTCTCCAGGATATTCACACTTCTGAGGTACTGGCAATAAATTTGAGAGTCCCTCTGACCCTCTCAGGTTCAGTTTTCTAGGATGACTGGCAGAACTTAACACAGAGCTATACTCAGTGATTACAGTTTTTTTTTTTTTTTTGTAAAGGATACACATGGGGTGCGAACTGGAAAGGAGCATAGAGCTTCACCACTCTCTTCCCATGGAGTCTGGGTGCATCTCCCTCCAGGCACGTCATATGTTTACCAACCAGGAAGCTTCACTAAACCTTGATATTCAGAGATTTTATTGAATTTCATTGCATAGGCATAATCAAATACATTATGATTAAAGGAAATCTCCAGCCCCATCTCCTTCCCAGGATATTGGGATGGTCCAAAGTTTCAATGCTTTACTCATTGTTGATCTTTCTGCTGACCAACCTCCATGCTGAAACTGCTTGAGAACCTACCATTAGTCATTCATTAGCATAACAATTGTGTTTCTATCATTCAGAAAATACCAAAGGTTTTTAGACCTTTTTCTAGGAACCAAGGACAAAGAATCTGTAACATTCGTTATTATGTTACAGATATATGTAAATAAAATCCTGTACTTGGGAAGGCAAAATCAAGTGAATATTAAGAGTGGAATTGTGGAGTATCCTTCTTTCCTTCCATCCAAATTGTAACTGATCAATAATAAAACAAAAAAGGCCTGAATGTGGAACAAATGAGAATATGGTCTGAAACTTGGGGCTGATGTACTGTTACTACAACTTCACTCTTACATTGAAGCCACCCATACTTACAGGCCAAAGCCAAATGATCACTTGGCTACTAACAAGTAAAGGAGAATGGTAGCTAGACCTAACCCAGACATGGGGAAACCTATACACCTCACCACTTAGATTGATAATCAAAGTGAAACTTCTGTCTACACATAGGCATGTCTATGAGGATTTGAAACAAAAATGGCAACAGATATATGTTCCAATGAAATAACAATCTACTCAGGTGAAAAATATGAACCTTTGGAAACTGATCTCTTTTCCCAATCATATGCACTTTATGGAAAACTATAAACAGTCCCTAAAACATTTATTTTCCTAGGAAGTAGGGTCACAGTGTCTTCCACTCACTGAAAGCTTGAGAACAGCATTGAAGCCATCCAGTAACATTGTCAGTAGAGTGGTAGAAATATGAAAGAATTAAGCACATGAAAAAAATGCTCAACATCCCTGATTTTAAAGAAATGCAAATCAAAAATACCATGAGATACCACCTCACACCAGTCAGAATGGCCATCCTTAATAAGTCCACAAACAACAAATAATGGAGTAGGTGTGGAAAAAAGGAAACCCTCCTGCACTCTTGGTGGGAATGTAAGCTGGTACAACCACTATGGAGAAGAGTATGGCGGTACATTAGAAAACTATACACAGAACAACCATATAACCCAGAAATCCCACTCTTTGGCATATATCCAGACAAAACTTTCCTTGAAAAAGACACATGCACCCACATGTTCATTGCAGTGCTATTCACAATAGCCAAGACATGGAAACAACCCAAATATCCACTGACAGACGATTGGATTAAGAAGATGTGGTATTATATATACACAATGGAATACTACTCAGTCATAAAAAAGAACAAAATAATGCCCTTTGCAGCAACACAAATGGAACTGGAGACTCTTGTACTGAGTGAAATAAGTCAGAAAGAGAAAGACAAATACCATATGATATCACTTATATCTGGAATCTAATATATGGCACAAGTGAACCTTTCCACAGAAAAGAAAATCATTGGACTTGGAGAACAGACTTTTGGTTGCCAAGGAGGAGGGGGAGGGAAAGAGTGGTTGGGGAGCTTGGGGTTCATACATGCAGACTATTGCCTTTGGAATGGATTAGCAATGAGATCCTGCTGTGTAGCACTGGGGACTATGTCTAGTGACTTATGATGGAGCATGATAATGTGAGAAAAAAGAATGTATACATGTATGTGTAACTGGGTCACCATGCTGTACAGTAGAAAAAAATAATGTATTGGGGAAATAAAAAAAATAATTAAACCTTATAAAAAATAAAATCCATTATCTCAACAGCCTGAAAAAAAAATTAAGATTCCTAAAGGGAATAATGGAATAAAGAATCTCCTGTTCACTTTACTAAATATTATGAATAAATAGAATATTCTCCACTCCTTCCCTTCCTTCATCACTTATGCCAGTTGGGTCTCCCTTATCTTGACACTACTAAGAACTTCTCTGAGATGTCAACAGAATTTGTCAGCGAATTCCATAGTTTGGTCTACATATAAAAATTCTTAACTCCTCTGCCTCATTTAACATTTGTAATTACCAACTTCTTATTAGAACTTTTTCTCTTTTAATTATTTAAGGCAGCATCCTTTGCATTTTCCACACCTGTGACTTTTAGAAGTTCATAGAAACTTTTAACCTCTTTGAGGGGATGAATAACTGATGAAAGCCCAATGTAGTACATATTCTCAGCTATTATACCCTGATGACACACTTTAAAATGGCAAAAGGAGAAAAGCAAAATAAAACCTGAAGTATATGAATTTTGTGTTTTCAAAGCAGCTGTTAATTTCCAAAATTGAAACTGATTATCCAGAATGATTTTTAAATTCTTCACAGATTTCCCATATTTGCCTAGTAACAGCTGTTTCTGTCTTCCAGTGATTCAACTTTGTGTGTCATGAATGTTGAAGTGATATGCCAGTAACTGTAATCCATAGCACTTTGAACAACTGGATAAATGAATGAGTTTCAAATCTAGTACATAGTTATATGTTGGGCCCCTCTCTTGTTAAAATCATAACAGTAAAGCATCTATAGATACAAAAGGATGGATTAGACTATCTTGAAAATCTAATTCACCATTCGTATTACACAATACATTTCTTGGGTCAACTCAGTGGTTTATAGGGTCAATTCTGACCTATCAAACAACTAAAGATGATATCATTAAGAAAGGTCCACCAACCCTAAAATTTAGAATCAGTTATGATATTTATTCTCATCTGTGAGTTAATTTCATATATTACATATTCCACATATTTATTTAGTCCATTAAATCACAAGGGAGACATTGGTTAGAAAAGAACTTCCTGGTGAAAATATATGTCCTTCATTATTTTTTGTGATTTTTTTTTATTAGAATGTAATCGATTTACAGTGTTGTGTCAATTTATGCTGCATACGCATAGATCCTTTTTCTCATGTTATATTCCATCATGGTATATCCCAAGAGACTTGGTATAGTTCCCTGTGCTATACAGTAGGATCTAATTGCTTACCCATTCTTAATGTGATAGTTTACATCTACCAACCCCAAACTCCCTGTCCATCCTACTTCCTCTCCCCTCCTCCTTGGCAACCACATGTCTGTTCTCTGTGTCCAAGTCTGTTTCTATTTTGTGGATAGGTTCATTTGTGCCATATGCAGAATCTAAAATATGTCCTTCATTTATGGTTTTTCTCTTCCCTGAGATTTTAATTATAGCTCCAGTGGAGAAAACTCCTGAGAAATACTTTTAGGTGCCATTAACCAAACAAAGAAACAGCTAAGATAGGTAATAACCATAGAATGGACATCCTTTGTTAGTGTGACAATAAGGCATCATGATCTCTTTGATTTCCTTAGGCTGATAGGCTATGCATGTGATGCATTTTCCATTTAAGGAAGAGAAAAGATGATGTGCATACATGTTAGATAGCAATGCTTTATTTTTTCTTTTGAGAAATAGTGTACAAGAACAAGCATACCTAAATAGTTGTGAAATATGTTCCACGATGCTCATGGGCCTTTCTTTATTCCAGCACTTATTAGAAAGTTTTAGAAACATATTTTCAATTATCTTTGATGTAATCTTACTAGACTGAGTTTGTTAAGGCAAGAAATTCTAGCTTATTTGTGCTTGAATTTGTTTCAGACCTAATGTTCTTTTACAGTAATAGTTTAGTAACTGCTATGATTAAATAAATCACTAAATATATACACAAAAAAATGGAGAAAGATATTAAGCCCAGAAAAGATAATATGTTTAATTGCAAAAGTAAAAACACATACTTTGTCCACAGGAGGCCATAGGCACAGACTCACTTACGTTTTCAATATATATAAAAAAATGTGATAGGAAAATGGAACAGAGTTACAGAGCCTAAACTTTTATAACATGCTGACTTCATGAGCTGTTATATTTTTGTGTGCTACTCATTACTTTTAGATGCCTATTGAAATATTGGCTTTAGTAAACAACTTGGTGTTTCATGGACTGCATCCTTGGTAATATGGGAATGTCTCTCTGGGTTTTAAGTTCAGGCACTTCTTGAAACTGTGTTAATTGGCACCCCTGCAGTTTTAAAGTCCTTGATGCAGCTTCCCAAGGGATCACTTCTCTCTTTTTTTTTTTTTTTTTCCCTACAGAAAGGAAATTGCACAAAAGGAAGATGTTGCTATTATGTAAACAAAAATAGGAAAAATTTTCATAAGCCAAAAATACCAACCTAAATCGTAGTCTAAAATCCCTGATTCAGTTATATGTTAATGATGGATGTGTGGAATAGGGGGAAAATAAAACGAAACAAAAAAAGCCCAAATTAAAAAGGAAAACAAAAGCTTGAGACTTGAATTTATATGAGCTTTAAAATTTCAGTCTGGGGGTTTCCTTTGTGGCTCAATGGGTGTCCATGAGGACACGGGTTTGATCCCTGGCCTCGCTCAGTGGGTTAACAATCTGTTGATACCCCATGCAGTGAAGGTCACAGATGCAGCTTGGATCTTGCACTGTTGTGGCTGTGGTGTAGGCCAGCAGCTGCAGCTCAGATTCAGCCCCTAGCCTGGGACCTTCCATATGCCATAGGTGTGGCCCTAAGATAGAGGAGTAAATAAAATAAAATTTCTGTTCTGTCGTTTGGAACTGTGATTTTTCTCATTGAAGAAAACTTTGCATATGGTGAAATTCTTAGATCTTGAGTCCAATTATTAGGAGTTTTGATAAATGTTTATACCCACATAACCATTTCTCTTAGCAAAGTGGAGAATCACTACTCCTATCAAGATTTAAAACATCTCCAACGACACAAAAACTTCTTTGTGTCTTCTGATCAGTACCTACTCCAAAAGCAAATCATGTTTGATTTTTATTAAAATAGATTTGTTTGGCCTGTTCTTAATGTGTATATAAAGGTAATAATATACTATGAACTACTTTGCCTCTAGCTTATTTTGCTTAGTATAAGTTTTTGAGATTCATCTATATAGTGCCTTAATAGTTTATTCTTTTTCACCAGAAAATAGTATTCCATTTTACAAATTGACCACAATTTTTTTTTTCATTCTCCAGTTAATATTTATGCTGTTTGTAGTTTTAGGTTATTATGAAAAGAGCCATATGAATGTTCTTTGTCTTGGCTTTTTGTGAACAGTGTTTTCATTCTTTGGGGTAAATAATTAGGAATGGAATTACTAGGCTATAGGGTAGCATTATGTTTAACTTTATCTTAAAAAAACTAATCTATTATTCAAAGTAGTTGTTCAATTTTTTATTCCAACACATAGTGAGAGTTCCAGTTGTTCCATAGCTACTTTAACTTTTGATAATTGTCAGCCTTTTAAATTTTAGCCTTTCTGATTGCTGTATATTTGTACCTTATTTTGGTTTTAATTTTATTTCTTTGAAGGCTTGTCAGGTATGAATATGGCCTACCAGATTTCTTGTTCTTACTATTTACATGATTTATTTTTTTTCCATTTATTACCTCATGTTTATATTTAAAGTGGAGCCCTCGTATGCAAGTATGTAATTGTGAGTTTATTTTGTACTCAGTTAATTTGAGTGTTCAGTACAGTAACATGTAATATTACCATTGATATGTTTGAACCTACAGTTTTCTTAGTAGATTTATTGTATCCCTGCTTTTAAAAATTCTACTTTCCTCCTTTCACACCTTTCCTTGGGTCAATAAATATTTATTATATTATTTTCATGGCATTTGCCTAAATTTTCACGGCCATTGGATATAAATTTTTGTATGTTTTTAGTGACATTTTTATGAATAGCAGTCTGTAGCCTTAACTTCTCAGTCCATTTAGAGATAGTATTATAAGACTTCACATAAAATTTTAAAAAGGCTTACAAAATTATAAATTTATTTAACTTGCCTCTATGTAAAGTTTGTGCAAACTATTTCACATCTACATATATTATATATCCTATTCTACAGTGTTAACATTTTTGCACTAAACATTTAGTTATCTTTTTCAACAACTAAGTAAAAATAGTTTTTCTTTACTCACATATTTACAATTTCTGTTTCTATACATTCATTTTTGCATTCAGCCTGAAAAAAACTTGAATTTCTTATACGCAGTTATGGTGACAGCTGTCTTAGCTTTCTTTCATTTGTCTGATAATGTTTCATTTTGATGGTTGTTACTGTTGTTTGTGTTTGTTTTGCGTTCATATGAATGCTTTTTTTTTTTTCCTAAGTGTGGGATTTTAGTTGAAAGTTGATTATTTCAGCACTTCAACAATGCTTTCATTGTGCTCTGGCTGCTATTTTCTTAAGGGAAGTCAGTGTTTCTTCAAAACTCAATGTCCATTCATAGATAATATGCTACTTTTCTCTGACTATTTTCACGATTTTCTTTTTCTTTTGGATTTTCAGCATTTTGAGTATAATGGACCTACGTGTGATTTACTTTTTATTCATCCTACTTGGAAATTATTGAACTTCCTGGATCTGTAGGTTAAGGTGTTTTCCTTAACTATTTGGGAATTATTGAGCTAGCATTCTCTCTCTTTCTGACACTCCAATTACACATATATCTAATGATTTGGGATTGTTGCACTAAGTCTCCCCTAATTTTGTTTTTTCCATCTTTTGGTCTTCCTCACTTTACATTGGATAAATTCCATTTATCTGCCTTCCATTTAGTGACCCTTTCTTTGGTTTTCTGTGGTGTTCCATTTAAGCTAGTCCAGCAAATTTTTATTTCACATACTGTGATTTTTTTTCTTTTTCCTAGAATTTCTATTTGGTTATATCATATATTTCCTTTACTCTGCCAAGATTCCTCTTTTGACCATTTCCCTTTAAATTTCAGTTAGGTTTAAAATAGCTTTGTTAAAGGCTTTCTTTGCTCATTCCAACAACTTGTTAATTTGGGGACCTGTTTTTTTTATTGACTATAGATCATATATTCATATTTATTTGGATTTCTGATCTTAAAAAATGATACTGGAAATTTAAAAAATGTTGTAGGGACTGTGGATTTTATCATCTATCTTTTAAGTATATTGGCATTTGGTCTTCCATGCTGTTGAAAGTCCTAGGCAATTAACTTGAACTTATAGAGGCTTGGTTCCACACATTGTTTCAGCTTTGTTTTTTTTATCTCAGGGTGAGCCCTTAGCCTTTGTCCTTGAGGTATGATTCTGAAGTGTTTACTAAACTTTTATATTTGGAATAGTGTTCAAGCTCTGAATTCTTTCTCTCTTACAGCAGACAGAAGCTGAAATCTCTGCTCAGATTTTATAAACTGTCAGCTATTGCTTTCTGCTGGGATTTTTTTTTTTTGGAGTTTACCTCATGCAAATTTAGCTCATGGGTCAGTAAGGATTTGAACTTTCCAGAATAAGATTACTGTGGCCAATATTTTCAATGCACATGGATATTTTGCACATTTTTGGTCTGGTTGCTGTAGATTTTGGGGTTCCAATATTGGGTTCTGTTTGTCTAACTTCTTAACTTTTTAAAATTCACTCCTATAATCTAGTTTCTTTCTCCTTTCTTTATGTTATTAAACACAGACTAGGGGTTTTAGGAGTGACTCTTCAACTCTAATGCACTTCTTCCTTCCCAGGAATCTTCATTCCTCCTCATTTTGCAGGCATTCTGGAAACTGTGACTTACATTTTCTGATACCTCTAGCTATTCCTCCATTTAAACTGGGCAGTGTCCCTAGGTGATAAAGAACATGAACAGATGCTCTCAACCCTTGTAGTTCTTTTTGTCCAGTGTGGTATGTCACTCTCCAATTTCTACCTGGTGTTAGTCCCTATTATAATTAAATAGTTTTTTCTTAATATTTTGACCACATGTAATCATTATTATCTGTGGAGACTTTAGTCCAAAACAAGGTACTATTCCACTATTGAAACAATATTTTCAAAAATGAAAATCTTTAAGCCTCAGGTTTATCATCTGACAAATTCCTAATGCTCAAGGATTAAATTATATAAATCTGTTGAAATGGATGTTATTATCCAGTTCTTTCCTGAAACTCTTACCTAGAGACTGAACTTTTCAGTGTGCAATACCTCCCTAGTAAATGCCACTCTAATTCTAGCTTTTTAAGATCTCCAATGGCTTTTTCTCTTCAAGTCTCGCCATTATCATGGATGCTTCAGAATAGGTTCTTGGACACACAGTTGCAACTGAACCAGCCTTGTGAGGGTCATTACAACTCAGTCCTTCTAGAGATTAGTTGCTAACTAATCACTAACAAGTGCCATATATATAGCCTGTTGGCTCAAATCTTTATCTCCTTAACATTCTTAAACTTATCTTGTGGGGACAATGGGAAAACCCTGAGCACAATCCTTCTATAGCTGATACATGCCAACTCAAGCTCCATTTAGCCTTGCATGTTGGGAAGTAAAATAATCCCATATTTATTTATTTTTGGAAAGCAAATCAAACTTTTTTAAGAATTGAAGGATCTTCAGGTAAAGGAAAAAGATGTTGATAAATCAAAGTGAGATCAGGAATAAATTAAGGAAATTAAAAACAAAACAGATAGGAGAGGCAAAGTGTTAAACAGAGGTAAGCTAATGATTGCCCATAAATGTTCAGTGGCCTAGCACCTATCCTTCTTTAGTCCATGATGAGTAGTCCTAAAACAATCCATTCCTATAGGGAAGAGTGATAAAATAGGTCTCTCTCTCTGTTTTTAACTTTCTATTCCATGCCTCCTCAGTCAAATATATTTTAACATTTAATTGCGTATCTTCTTCACACCATGCCTATGTGATGCTCCTTAGCCTTGGATTTTTTTTTCCTTTTCTTCTTTTCTGAGGTGAGTTTCATTATAATTACTTCTTGAAATTTAGAGCCTACCAAATTAATGTTTGTGGCCAGTGTTTTCAATATACCCAATCATTGCACCATTATGATTTCTTGCTACAGGCTTT
This sequence comes from Phacochoerus africanus, assembly GCF_016906955.1. NCBI lineage: Eukaryota > Metazoa > Chordata > Mammalia > Artiodactyla > Suidae > Phacochoerus > Phacochoerus africanus. The sequence continues at coordinate 143,787,367 of NC_062544.1, forward strand.
TTGAATTCCAACATTGGGCTCTTACATTTACCTAAATTCATAAATTCTCCTATACTTATATTATGGATTGAATTATATCTCTCTAGAATTCATATGTTGAGTCCCTAACACCCAATGTGACGGTATTTGGAGATGGACCTTTTGGGAGGTAATTTGGTTTAGATGAGGCCCTGATGATGAGATAAGTTCCCTTATAAGAAGAGACATGGGAGAACTTGCTATGTGAGGATACCATGACAAGGTATCTGTCTGTGAGATAAGAAGAAAATTCTCAGCACAACTTGAACTTGCTGGCACCCTGATCTTAGATTTCCAGCCTACAGAACTTTGAGACAATTTATTGTTATTGTGTCAGCCACCCAGTATGCAGTATTTTGTTATAGCAGTTGGAACTGAGTAATACACTCCACTTCCATAATCACTTTGCTTTTCAGATTTTTTGTTTATAAAATATTGCTCTGTCAATCATGTTTCATTGATTAGCACTGCAAAAACAACTCTCAAATCTTGATGACCTAACATCACAAAGCTATTCAGTTTATTTCTTGCCCATCCAATGAATGTTGAGTTGGATTGAAAGGCTTCTAGATGGGAAGGGTAAAGTGATTATTTTACCATCCTTTAAATTTTAAGAGGATTAGTTGCTAATTAATTGGAATTGGTGATCTTTTTATTGATCAGTTATGCCAGTATTACCTTCTAGGTAATGTAAAATATAAAAATGGGAAGATAAACATATAAACATGTATGTAGAGGATTTAAACTCAGGCAATATCTCTATAAAGCCTATTCCCTCAATCATTATATTGCCTCCCTTAAAACTTTCTTGCATGCAGTTGCTTAATATTAACTAAATATTTTTTGGCTTATTTTTATACCAAATAATATTAATTGCTAGAATTATTTTTATAAACATTTTTTAGTGTTTTATTTTGTGTGTGTGTCATGCCTGTGTGGTATTCAGCAAGCACCCATATTATTATCTGCAACCAGTGTTAATGTATTCATTATCAGTTATCAAGCCCAGTGAAAAAACATTAATTCATTTAATTCTATGAAGTAGGAACTGTTGTTTTCCCTATTTAATCGACAGAGCCTTTCCTGCTCACAAAAGGAAGCAAATTTTGCTAAGTTGAATAGGTAAACATTGTCATATTTAAGATTAAAACATCTGTCTTGTCCAAAATCCAGAAATTTAATGAATGTAGTATAATTCTATACTGTCTTGGGTCCAAGATGGCAGCATGTTAAGACCCTGAACTCATCCTTTCCCACAAACACCCCAAATCTACTGCTACATTTGAAATAATTCTTACCGAATTAGACTGAGGACTAGCTGAACATCTCCCTTCACAACAAGAGATAAAGGGGCCACATTGAGATAGTAGGAGGGCAATACACATAAGGCAGGGATCTCATGGTCCTGGATCATCTTCTTGAAAAATGAGGGGATTGTGTCTGGCATAGGATGCTCCAACCCTTCAGACCTAAACCAAAGAGAAAATGCCCTCAAAATGTCTGGTTTTAGAAACCAATGGGGCTTTATGTCCAGGGATCCTGGAGGGCTATGAGGATTTGAGATACTTCTTGTGCATGGTCCCACTTGTCCTAGGACCCACTGTAGATGCATCACTTTGAAAGGTGACTAAGTTATATATGAAGGAGATTTATTTGCTCATCTTAAATTGTCTGAGAGAGGGGCAGGACCCCTTTGGGACCTCCTTTGGGGATGGAGCCACTGGTGAGTGCCATTTTTTGCATTCTCCCTCCTTTCTAGCACAGGTAAGCACATGTAGGTACAGCTTTGCCAGAACCATGGGTTTGCCCTTCCCTAGCACTCTTCTCATATATCACTAAAACTGCAGTTAGTGATAGAACTAACTGAGTCCCCTTCTGTGGGGCTCTTTCTTTCTTTCTTTTTTTTTTAGGGCTGCACCGGTGGCATATGAAGATTCCCAGGCCAGAGGTCCTAGCGGAGCTGTAGCCTCTGGCCTACACCAGAGCCATAGCAACATGGGATCCGAGCCACGTCTGCAACCTACACCACAGCTCACGGAAACACCGGATCCTTAACCCACTGAGCAGGGCAAGAGATTTAACCAGAAACCTCATGGTTAGTCTGATTCGTTAATCACTGAGCCATGATAGGAACTCCTGCAGTGCTCTTTCTGGACCTTACTAAACTTACAGAAGTTCCTGACTTGTCCAGGAGTTCTAGTACTTGTTACAGGAGTGGCTAAAGCCATGGGTGTGTTGTTAAAGCCATAGTATGCCCTGCCGCCAGCACTATTCTATAGCACCATGAAAATTGCAATCGTGTTCTGTCCCCAACACTCTTTTGTTAGAAGTTTGGGTGTGTGCTGTCCCCAGTGCTTTTCCTCCAACATTGTTAAAGCCACAGTGAATCCTGTCCCCAGTGATTATCCCGAGTTACCAATACCACAAATGCATCCACCCACAGGACTCTCCTGCAGCATAGCTGAAACCAGAGGTCAAGAGTGCCTTACACAGGGGATGCCTTTTGATGGCTTGGTGCTAGTGGCCAGAGGGCTTGTGTTCCTTGGTTCCAAGTTTTATAATATTTGGAGAGATAATCCTGGGCAGGCCACTATAGCCAGGGAACAACACAGACAGCAGATTGGAACCAGACACCCCCAGTCTGCATGTGAAATATGGATAGGCTTCAGCCACTCATCCAGAATTTATAAAGGCAATTTGAGTATATGTTAACAGGGAGGTACCATCACTTCACCCTCTCCTGGCCTTGCCACAATTCTTTGGTATTTCCCAGAAAGGAGCTACACACTAATCTGATACAAAATTCAACAACAAAATATTAGAATATTAGCACACTAAATCAGCAATACATTAAAAGGATCACACACCATGATGAAGTAGAATTTAGATGAAGGGGAATGTATTCCAGGCATACAGAGATGGTTGAACATAAGCAAATATATCAATGTGATACTCCATTCTAACAAAATGATGGATAAAAATCATATGATAAAACCCAAATAGCCAAAACAATTTGAGAAAGAAGAATTGAGCCAAATGAATCATGCTTCCTGACTTCAGACTATGCTACAAATCTTCAGTAATCAAAACAATATGGTACTGGCACACTGACCAATAAAAGATCATTGGAACAGGATAGAAGGCCCAGAAATAAACTCATGAACGTACAGTCATTTAATCTATGACAAAGGAGGCAAGAATATACACTGGAGAAAAGGCAGTCTTTTCAATAGGTACTGTTGGGAAAAATGGATAGCTACATGTAAAACAAATGAAACTAGCAAAAAAAAAAAAAAATCCAAAAGAAGTAGTACTATATCAAACTAAAAAGCTTCTGTAGAAAAAAAATCAACAAAATGAAAAACAACCTATTGAATAAAACACCACAGTTAAACAAAGACAAGGAAAATAAAACTAAAGGATCATCCCTGTTGAATATTGATGTGAAAATCCTCAACAGAATACCAGCAAAGAGAATTCAACATCATATTAAAAGAATCATACACTATAACCAAGTGGAACTTACTCCTAGAATGCATAAATGGTTCACTGCATGAAAACCAATCGCTGTAACACCCCACATTAACATAACGATGGCGCAAATGCCATATGATACTTTCAATTGATGCAGAAAAAAACACTCTGACAAAATTCAATACCCTTTCTGTTAAAAGCACTTAGACCAGGAATACAAGAAGACTATTTCTACATAATAAAGACTGTATATGAAAATCCCACAGGTAATATACTCACTTATGAAAGACTGAAAGTTTTTCCTCTAAGATCTAGAATGAGACAAGGATGCTCACCTTCATTTACTTCTATTCAGAATGGTACTGCAAATCCTAGTGCAAACACTGAGTCAAGAAAAAGAAATAAAAGGCACCCAAATTGGAAAGATAAATGCAAATATATCTCTCTTCATAGATGACATGATCTTATTTGTAGAAAGTACTAAGATTTAAAAGAAAAAAAAAAACCTGCCAGAGCTAAAAATTCAGCAAAGTTTCAAAATACAAAATCAATACATAAAATCAGTTATATTTCTACACACTAACAATGACCAATCCTTAAAAAAAAATTGAAAAACCATTACAATTATAATAGCACCAAAAAGAATAAAATACATTAGAATAAACTTTATTGGAAGTGAAAGTGATACACTGTACTCTGATAAGCACAAAAATATTTAAAGGAATTAAAGAAGACACCATTAAGTAGAGAGACTTCTGTGTACATGGATTTGGATGCTCACTACTATTAAAATTTTAGTACTATTTAAAGTGACCTACAGAGCCAATGCAATCCATCTCAATTCCAATGATATTTTTGCAGGTATAGAGAAAAATCTACCATAAAATTAATATGGAATCTGGAATCCCAGAAGGCCCAAAAACTTTGAAAATGAAGGACAGGAGTTCTGCTGTGGTGGGGTGCAGTGGGTTAAGGATCCATCATTGTCTCTGTGGTAGTGTGGATTTGATCCCTGGCCCAGCACAGTGGGTTTAGAACCCAGTGTTGCCACAGCTTTGGTGTAGATTGCAGCTGTGGCTTGGATTCAATCCCTGGCATAGGAACTTCTATCTGCAATGGGTATAGCCATTAAAAAAATAAATAATTGGTAGTTCCCATCATGGCTCAGCAGAAAGGAATCTGACTAGTATCCATGAGGACACAGGCTCAATCCCTGGCCTCGTTCAGTGGTTTAAGGATCTGGTGTTGCCATGAGCTATGGTGTATGTTGCAAATTTGGCTCAGATCTGGTGCTGCTGTGGCATAGGCTGGTGGGCTCTGATTTGACCCACTAGCCTGGGAACCTCCATAGGCTGTGGGTGCAGTCCTATAGCATTGAGAACTTTGTCTAGATACTCATGTTGCAACAGAACAAAGGGTAGGGAAAAAAATGTAATTGTAAAGTATATATGTAAGGATAACTTGATCCCCTTGCTGTACAGTGAGAAAATAAAAAAATAAAATAAAATAAAATCACATCCTACCAAAACATAAATAAAATAGGAATGGAATAATATTAAAAAAAAGAAAAAAAAATAAATAAGTAAAAAATAAAAAGAACAAAATTGGAGTTCTCACACTTTCTGATTTTAAAATTTAATACAAATCTATTATAATCAAAATAGTCTGGCACTGGCATAAAGACAGACATATAGAATATCGACCAATGGAATAAAATAGTGAGCCCAGAAATAAACCCTTGCATATGTAATCAAATGATTTTCTCCAGGAGTACCAAGACCATTCAATGGGGAAAGGACTTCTTTTTCAACAAATGATACTGTGAAAATACACATGCAGAAGAATAAAGTTAGTCCTTTGCCTCATACCATTTGTAAAAAATAACACAAAATTGATCAAATACTTAAACATTAGGGTTAAAACTATAAAACTCTTAACCAAAATCATAAGGGAAAAGCTTCATGGCATTGGATTTGGCAATCATTTCTTATAAAATACATCAAGTTATAGGCAACAAAAGCAAAAAAAAAGGACTATATCAAATTTAAAGATTGTTGTGTCTCAACAATCAATAGTGTGAAAAGGCTATGTATGGAATGGGTGAAACAAGTTGAAAATCATATATATCTGATAAAATGTTTATATATATAACACAACTCTTACGACTTGATGATAAAAAAGAAAACCAAACAGCTCAACTGAAAAGTGAATGAAGGACATCAATGAATGCTTTTCCATAGAAGGTATGCAAATGTTCAGTAAACACATGAAAGATGTTCAACATCACTAATCTCTGGGGACATGCAAATCAATACTTTAATGAGATATCTCACACTTATTAGGATGGATACTATAAAAAAAAGGCAGAAAATAGCAAATGTTGGCATGATCTGAAGAAATGGTAACTCTTGTAGACCATTGGTGGGAATGTAAAATGGTGCAACCAGTATGGAAAACTGTATATTTCCTCAAAAAGTTAAAAATAGAGTTACTGTATGCCCAAGCAATTCCACTTAGGGACATAAATCCAAATGGATTGAAAGTCAGTTAGTTCTTGAAGGGATTATCTTTAGCCCCGTATTTGTAGCAGCTTTATTCACAATAGCCAAAAGGTGAAAGCAAGTGCAGTTTCCATCAATGAAGTATAGATAAACAAAACGTGATAAGTACATGCAATAGAATATCATTCATTCTTTAAAAGGAGGAGATACTGACACATGCTACAATGCGTGTGGACTTTGAGGATATTATGCTAGGTAAAATTATCCAGATGTAACATGAAAAGTTAATCTGTGATTCCAGTTAAATTAAATACTTAATCAATTTCATGGAGACAAGGACAGTTTCTGAGTGTTGGAGGAAGCAAGCGATCAGGGGGTTGTTGAGTATATTATTGTTGGTTTCAAGATGAAAAGAGTTCTAGAAATTGGTTGCACACAAAAAAAATGTGAATATACTTAACACTGAAATGTACACTTAAAATTGGTTAAGATGATAAATTTTGTTTTGTGTATTTTATCACAAATAAAAATTAAAAATATATATAAGATCATATATATTTGTATGACATTGTGTTCCAAATGCTGTTGTAAGTCCTTAACATATTTTAATTTAATCATTGATGGTTTCACAGTTTGTTTTCTGGATGTGAAGTTATTATCTTATTCTTCCCAATCAGTAGGTGTAAGTGATTACCAATAATTGCTTATATATTTCATCTTTGTCAGGTCAATATTTCTGAGATAATCATATTTTAAATCCTAACATACTGATTAATACTATTCACAATGATGGCGTAATGGAAATAAAAAGCTTAAGATGTATGGAAACCAACAACTTTTCATGTTTAGGATGGTTAAGGAGTGAGTTATTTACCTAGAACTAGTTGGCAAATTTGTGGCAGGACTTTTGTGATCCAAAACGAATGAGTCATTGACATCCTATGTCTGTAACCATCTATATAGGAGTCCAGCTGCAATGTTGAAATACCCAGTGGGAGCTTCATCTTCCTTGAGGTCAACCCCCTGGTTCTTCTCTCCCTGACTTTGCAGCACAACTGGGGCCGACATGACTCAAATCATGTTATAGAAAGTTTCCAAAGTTCCTCCTCTAAGAGTTATTTTTAGAATGTTAGATTATTCTCCATTCTTTTCAGTGATTCTTCAAGCCTGGTTTGACTAAATTGACTTGACGTAGTCTACAGTGGTAGGGACCAATTAGCTCTCTCTTAAATCTTTCAGAGATTTATATTGTGGAAACTGCTCCCATCCTCACTTCTATACATTTTTTTTGGAGGTCTTAGAAATATTGACAAATCTCATTGATTCATTTTTTTTAGCTACCACGCCTACTTTATCTTTGTTTCTCTTGCTTGCTTTGAATTCCTTCACGTATTTCTCGTGAGATAAGTGTAATTATAAAGTTAGAACAAAAATTTAGAATGGAGTAGGGGGAATAACGTTAACTTATTTTCTATATGTAACATTTGGAATTTTAAAATAGAGGGTATTGATTACTATTAAATATGCATAATATGTTGAAATCACTATTATAAATGTTTTCTACTTAATAATATTGTAATAACTTGAATTTGATTTCACATGCCCTCATTTGGAAATTATGGTTGTATTTCTTGGTATTTTTCCCATAATTCAACTTCTATAGTGTAATTCTACTGGAAAAATCATTAACTTCTCAAAAACTCTAGAAAATGTAGATAGGCTTTATACTTCCCATTTAACTAATTTCTACTTAGCTTACTTCATTTGCTGTTTTGTTCATTCATTCACTCCACTAATATTCAACAAGTGACATGCTTTTAAACTAAAAATAGTGACAAATCTAAAATAAAAGTATTAGGTATTTTCTGCAAATTCAATTTTCTGAGAAAATTAAATAAGAAGAGAAATTGGAGAAGGTCAGTAACAACTTTAATATAGTAATTAACATAATTTTCTTCTTTTTGTTCTTTTTTGAGGTCATTCAGCTTCCTTACTGACCTCACTTGTAGTCCATTTCTTTTTTCATAAAATGCCTGAGTTTTCAAACTTCTTGGACATTGCTATGTTAGGCAGCTATCAAAAAACAAAACCCAAATGTGGACAATAATTTTCAAGAAAACAAAGCTCCAAATGAATGGGATGCCTGTGCATTTCCAAGAATGGGGCAGTAATCAACAAATGAATAATGGCAACAGCTGAGTTGGAACAAACACAGTTTGATCCAGCTGAAGCAAAGGCTACAATTGGATTAATCTGGCATTAGGTCCATTTTAGTTCTGGCATTTTGACCACATTTGATTTCTGCTACTGACCTAGTTCCACCTGCATTTGTCACTGCTGCTTTTAGACACTTGATAAACTATTTGTGAAATGAAATTGGAATGGCAATCTGAACTAAAGCAGACACATATTGTGTTTTCTATTTACCCATTTGCTGAATGGCTACAAGGAGAGAGACTGTATATAAATAACAGGTGAGGAAATCTCTACCAGGTTTGCCTGCCTGAGAAAACACCAGCAAATGACTAGAGAAAATCGCTCTGTTCACTGAACAAATGATTGAATGTTTAGTGAAATATCTGGTGGTTTGCTAGGTATGTAATGGTGACCAAAACAAACCATCCTTAAAGCCTAAGCTAGAAAGAAGTTCCCTTTTTAAACTGACGTAAGACCTATGGGACTATGACATGTAGAGTGAGGGACATGGTAACCTCTCTCTCTCTGTGTATATATATATATATATATATATATGCATGTATGTATATATTTATACACACACACACACACACAGTATATACTCACACATACTTTTTCAGATATTGAGAATAGTGCCCTGTGCTGTATCTTAGGTCATGGTTGGTTACCATTTTATACATAGTAGTATGTATATGCTATTCCCAACCTCCTAATTTATCCCTCCTCCACCGTTACCCTTTGGTAACCACATATTTGTGTTCTATGTCTGTATCTTTCTATTTTGTAAATAAGTTCACTTGTACCCTTTTTTTTTTTTGAGATTCCACATATAAGTGATATCATATGATGTTTGTCTTTGTCAGGCTTACTTCATTTAGTATGATAATCTCTAGTTCCATCCATGTTGCTGCAAATGGTGTTATTTCATTATTTTCATGACTAATATTCCATTTGATTATATATATATATATCAAATTATATTTTGTATATGCACACAGTGGACTATATACACACACAAGCACACCACATAATCTTTATTCATTCATCTGTTGATGGACATTTAGATTCATTTAGGTTGCTTCCATGCCTTGGGTATTGTGAATATTGTTGAAATGAACATTGGAGTGCATGTATCATTTTTTTAAATTTATTTATTTTTTCATTTTTTTTATTTTCCCACTGTACAGCAAGGGGACCAAGTTATCCTTACATGTATAGATTACAATTACATTTTTTTCCCTACCCTTTGTTCCATTGTAACATGAGTGTCTGGACAAAGTTATCAATACTATTCAGCAGGGTCTCCTTGTAAGTCTATTCTAAGTTGTGTCTGATAAGCCCAAGCTCCCGATCCCTCCCACTCCCTCCCCCTCCCATCAGGCAGCCACAAGTCTCTTCTCCAAGTCCATGATTTTCTTTTCTAAGGAGATGTTCATTTGTGCTGGATATTAGATTCCAGTTATGAGTGATATCATATGGTATTTGTCTTTGTCTTTCTGGCTCATTTCACTCAGTATGAGATTCTCTAATTCCATCCATGTTGCTGCAAATGGCATTATGTCGTTCTTTTTTATGGCTGAGTAGTATTCCATTGTGTATATATACCACCTCTTCCAAATCCAATCATCTGTTGATGGACATTTGGATTGTTTCCACGTCCTGGCTATTGTGAATAGTGCTGCAATGAACACACAGGTGCTCGTGTCTCTTTTAAGTAGAGTTTTGTCCAGATAGATGCCCAAGAGTGGGATTGGGGGGTCATATGGAAGTTCTATGTATAGATTTCTAAGGTATCTCCAAACTGTTCTCCATAGTGGCTATACCAGTTTACATTCCCACCAGCAGTGCAGGAGGGTTCCCTTTTCTCCACACCCCCTCCAGCACTTGTTATTTGTGGACTTATTAATGATGGCCATTCTGACTGGTGTGAGGTGATATCTCATGGTAGTTTTGATTTGCATTTCTCTTATAATCAACGATGTTGAGCATTTTTTCATGTGCTTTTTGGCCATCTGTACATCTTCCTTGGAGAAATGTCTATTCAGGTCTTTTGCCCATTTTTCCATTGATTGACTGGCTTTCTTGCTGTTGGGTTGTATAAGTTGTTTATATATTCTAGAGATTAAGCCCTTGTCAGTGGCATCATTGGAAACTATTTTCTCCCATTCTGTAAGTTGTCTTTTTGTTTTCTTTTTGGTTTCCTTTGCTGTGCAAAAGCTTTTCAGTTTGATGAGGTCCCATGGGTTTATTTTTGCTCTAATTTTGATTGCTTTGGGAGACTGACCTGAGAAAATATTCATGATGTTGATGTCAGAGAGTGTTTTGCCTATGTTTTCTTCTAGGAGTTGGATGGTGTCCTGTCGTATATTTAAGTCTTTTAGCCATTTTGAGTTTATTTTCATGCATGGTGTGAGGGTGTGTTCTAGTTTCATTGCTTTGCATGTAGCTGTCCAGGTTTCCCAGCAATGCTTGCTGAATAGACTTTCTTTTTCCATTTTATGTTCTTGCCTCCCTTGTCAAATATTAACTGACCAGAGGTGTCAGGGTTTATTTCTGGGTTCTCTCTTCTGTTCCATTGGTCTGTCTGTCTGTTTTGGTACCAGTACCACACTGTTTTGGTGACTGTGGTTTTGTAGTATTTCTTGAAGTCTGGGAGAGTTATGCCTCCTGCTTGGTTTTTGTTTCTCAGGATTGCTTTGGCGATTCTGGGTCTTTTGTGGTTCCATACAAATGTTTGGATTGTTTGTTCTAGTTCTGTGAAAAATGTCATGGGTAATTTGAGAGGGATTGCATTGAATCTGTAGATTGCTTTGGGTAGGATGGCCATTTTTACAATACTGATTTTCCCAATCCAGGAACATGGAATATCTTTCCATTTCTTTACATCTTCTTTGATTTCTTTGATCAAAGTTTTATAGTTCTCGGCATATAGGTCCTTTACCTCTTTAGTCAGGTGTATTCCGAGGTATTTGATTTTATGAGGTGCAATTTTAAAAGGTATCGTGTTTTTGTATTCCTTTTCTAATATTTCATTGCTGGTATACAGAAATGCCACTGACTTCTGAATGTTAATCTTATATCCTGCTACTTTGCTGAATTTATTAATCAGTTCAAGGAGTTTTGGGGTTGAGTCCTTAGGGTTTTCTATGTATAGTATCATGTCATCTGCATACAGTGACAGTTTGATCTCTTCTCTTCCTTATATGGATGCCTTTTATTTCTTTGGTTTGTCTAATTGCTGTGGCTAGGACTTCCAAAACGATGTTGAAGAGCAGTGGTGAGAGTGGGCATCCCTGTCTTGTTCCAGATTGGAGTGAGAAGGCTTTCAGTTTTTCCCCATTGAGTATTACATTTGCTGTGGGTTTCTCATAAATGGCTTTGATTATATTCAGGAATGTTCCCTCTATACCCACTTTGGAGAGGGTCTTGATCATGAATAGATGTTGGACTTTGTCAAATGATTTTTCTGCGTCTATTGAGATGATCATATGATTCTGACTTTTTTTTTGTTAATGTGGTGTATGATGTTGATTGATTTGCATATGTTGAACCATCCTTGTGAACATGGGATGAACCCAACCTGGTCATGGTGTATAATTTTTGATATGTTGTTGGGTTCGGTTGGCTAAGATTTTGTTGAGAATTTTTGCATCCATATTCATCAATGATACTGGGCAATAGTTTTCTTTTTTGTGGTATCTCTGTCTGGTTTTGCAATTAGGGTGATGGTGGCATCATAGAATGTCTTTGGGAGTATTCCTTCTTCTTCCACCTTTTGAAAGAGTTTCAGGAGGATGGGCACCAATTCCTCTTGATATGTTTGATAGACTTCACCTGTGAAGCAATCTGTTCCTGGACTTTTATTTGTAGGGAGTGTTTTTATGACCTCTTCAATTTCATTTCTAGTGATCGGTCTGTTCAGTTGGTCTGTTTCTTCTTGATTCAGTTTTGGCAGGCTGTAAGATTCTGGAAAATTGTCCATTTCTTCCAGATTGTCAAACTTGTTGCCATATAGTTGCTCATAGTATTCTCTTATGGTTTTTGGTATTTCTGCTGTATCCGTTGTGATTTCTCCTTTTTCTTTTCTAATTTTGGTTATTTGGGTTCTTTCTCTCCTCTTTTTAGTAAGTCTGGCCAGGGATTTGTCAATTTTGTTTACCTTTTCAAAGAACCACCTCTTGGTTTTATTAATTTTCTCTATTGTTTTTTGAGTCTCTATTTTGTGGATTTCTTCTTTGAATTTTATAATTTCCTTCCTTCTGCTGACTTTAGGACTTTTTTGTTCTTCTTTTGCTAATTCGTTTAGGTGGAGGGTTAAGTTGTCCATTTGGGATCTTTCTTCTTTTTCGAGAAAGGCCTGTATTGCTATAAATTTCCCTCTGAGCACTGCTTTCGCAGCATCCCATAGGTTTTGAGAAGTTGTGTCTTCATTATCATTTGTTTCAAGGTAGTTTTTAATTTCCTTCTTGATTTCCTCATTGACCCATTGGTTTTTTTAGGAGCATGTTGTTTAGTCTCCATGCAGTAGGTTTTTTCTCTTTCCTTTTCCCATGGTTGATTTCTAATTTCATGGCATTGTGGTCAGAGAAGATACTTGAGATGATTTCTATGCTCCTAAATTTATTGAGATTAGCTTTGTGTCCCAATATGTGGTCGATTCTTGAGAACGTTCCATGAGCATTTGAGAAGAATATATATTCTGATATTTTTTGGATGTAGTGTCCTGAAGATATCAATTAAGTCTAATTTTTCTATTGTTTCCTTTAGGATCTCTGTTGCTTTCTTGGTTTTCTGTCTAGAGGATCTGTCCATTGATGTG